>NW_020954630.1:1629693-1700276 GCF_900497805.2 Vombatus ursinus
CCTGTCTGAGTACACATCCCAGTCCATGGACAGAACCCCTCTTCTTCTCCCAGCTCCCCTGCTCCTCCTGTGTGTCTGTGATGGGATGGTGGGGGAGGGGGGGATTGGTTCCCCGGAGCCCCTCGCTGACGCCGTTAGGAATATTGGGTTTAATGAGCTGCAAAATGAGGCGGCTGCAGCTGACATGTACGGATGGCGCCCGCATTCTCCTCAACTCCCCCACCCCCGCCCCCTCTTAACACTTACGTCCTAGCACCCCCTTCCATCCCTCCCCAGACAAACAGTTTTGGAGCCTTTCGTGGACCTTGGACCCCTCTATTAGGCAAAGAGAGCCCTCCCGTAGTCTCTTGGCAGAACCGCACACACCTTTCTCCTCCTCTCCCCCACACCAGTCTTTGGCCTACCCTGCCCTCACCTTCCACAGGTAGTACAGGTTTAAGGACTTCACCTGCAGAAATCTCTAACTGATCTTTTGCCTCACCCCCTCTATATTGGTTTTGGAAAGACCTTTCCTGGGCCAGAGACAGCGGGGAGGGAGAAGCATGGATACTGAGGAATGTGGGGAAGGAAGGATGGTGGCAGAGTAAGATGCTGAGTGTCTGGGTGAGGCATGATGATTGAGTACTCAAAGCGAAATGGAAGCTGTGCCTTCCATTTCCTGAGTCATTCTCTTCCCACTCATCCCCCCCCCCACCCCCACCCTCTACCCTGTCCCCCCAAAACAACCATTTTCACAGATGCAGAAGAGTCATATGAGTTCATGGTTGTGTCGCTCACGGGGCAGACCTGGCACTTCGAAGCCTCTACCGCAGAAGAGCGGGAGCTCTGGGTCCAGAGCGTCCAGGCTCAGATCCTCGCCAGCCTCCAAGGCTGTCGGAGTGCCAAGGACAAGGTGAGGGGATTGGAAACCAGAAAAGCCTGGACACCCCCGACCCCACCCCCAGGAATGGAGTGGGTATGGGGTGTAGACGTGGATGTGGGGGACTGACTTGGAAGAGGGCAGAGAGAGCAAGTCTGCACTGGCCCCTGCAGGGGCTGGCCCCAGGGCCCACAACCCTGTCTCTCCTCCCCGTTGCAGACTCGCCTGGGTAATCAGAACTCTGCACTGGCCGTGCAAGCCGTCCGCACTGCCCGTGGCAACAGCTTCTGTATTGACTGTGACTCTCCCAGTGAGTACTGAAGGCCCAAAGAGGGACAGGAATAGCAAAGCTAAGGAAAGTAAGAAGGGGAGGGGAGGCTGGTGGTGGTGGCGCTAGAAGGGGCAGGGGAGAGCTGGAGAAGTGGATTTTTTCCTGGGTTCCCTATGCCACCTAGAGCTCTCTTGTCCTCCTGACTCTGTCTGTCTTTCCTCACCAGACCCAGACTGGGCCAGCCTGAATCTGGGTGCCCTGATGTGCATCGAGTGTTCGGGAATCCACCGGCACCTGGGGGCCCACCTGTCTCGAGTGCGTTCCCTCGATCTGGATGACTGGCCCCCTGAGCTGCTGGCAGTGATGACCGCCATGGGCAATGCTTTGGCCAACAGTGTCTGGGAAGGGGCCTTGGACGGCTATGCCAAGCCGGGGCCCGAGGCTTGCAGGTGAGGGGAGCCCCCGGGGGTTCACTGGCTTGGGGGGATAGGGAGGAAAGGCAGTCATGTTGGGGCCCTCCTGGTGGAGGGGGGATGGGGATAGCTGCTGCCAGGCTGCTAAAGTGTGCTATAAGGGTTAACGATAGGATAGCCGTTGCTTCTGCTTGGCAGTGGGGCCCCCCTGGGGGCTGCCCCTCCCCCTCCCAGGCCTGTCACTCAGGCCTCTCACAACAACGGGCCCTTTCTGAGCTGTTATCAGTGGGTCAGGGGGCCTGTGGGAGCGCATGCGCAGGGTACCTATCTCTCAGTTGCTTGAGGTGCCCCAGACTCTGTGCAGAGATGGGGAGAATGGGCGGGAGATAGGGCAGTGCATGTCCCCTATATCACAAGCCCCCCCCCCTTTTGTTCCCAGCACTGACACGCAAGGTGGGGGGAGGAATAGACAGCCAGATAAGCTGTCTCTTGGGCCACTACTTCAAACCTTCCTGCTGCCTCCCCATCCTCATTCCCACTGCCCCATGGGCCTTCTTGAAGCTCCCTCCCCACAGTGTTCTTACCAGCACCCCTTCAGTGCCTGTGCCCCTTTGTCCTGTGTCTGAGGGGCATCATTGTGGGACTGGCTACGTTCTTTCCTGTCCTGCCCTGCCTTCTCATCTTGCCCCATCCCTTTCCCTGGCCTTCCTGCTTACGCACCATTCTCCCGGCCAAACTCCTGCCCACCCTGATGGAGGTGAGCTCCTACCTCGTGACCGCCCCTGCCACCGGTCATGCCTCAATGGGCTTGTGTTTTCAGGGAGGAGAAGGAACACTGGATCAGGGCCAAGTATGAACAGAAGCTGTTTCTGGCCCCCCTGCCAAGCTCGGATGTGCCCCTGGGGCAGCAGCTGCTTCGGGCCGTGGTGGAGGATGACCTGCGGCTGCTGGTGATGCTCTTGGCCCACGGCTCCAAGGAGGAGGTGAATGAGACCTACGGGGATGGGGATGGTCGCACTGCCTTGCATCTCTCCAGTGCCATGGCTAATGTGGTCTTCACACAGCTGCTGATCTGGGTGAGTGGCATGTTCCCCCTCCTCCCTTGCTGCCCCCGCCCCCAACACACAGATTTGCCTCCCTGACCCTCTGACCTGCCGTGACCTCACCCTCGGCCACTTCTCTGGTACCTGCTCTCTTCTCTCCCTACGGCCCCTCTGGCCCGCCCCTTTCCCCACCCCCTCCCTCCCTTCTGGAGGGTCGAGCTCAAGTCTGCATTCTCTTCACAGTACGGGGTGGATGTGAGGAGCCGGGACGCTCGGGGCCTGACTCCACTGGCCTACGCCCGCCGAGCTGGCAGCCAGGAGTGTGTGGACATCCTGCTGCAGCACGGCTGCCCTGGGGAGGGCGGTGGCCTGACCCCGACCCCTCCCAATGGGTCTAGCGCCTCCGCTGAGCTGCACCGGAGCCCCAGCCTCCTGTGAGGCCTGGGGAAGATCGGGGGGGTCCAAGGAGACCCCAGGACCTGGGGCTCACCTCCCTCCCCCTGCAGGAAAGGGGGAGAGAGACGTAGACAAAGGGAGACACAGAGAGGAAGAAATAGGAGGTGGAGGGAATGAGAGAATGAGATAAGAAGAACAGAGGACAAAGGAAGGGAGGGATTGGGGCTGAAACCCATCCCAGGGCCCTGTACTGTAGGGAAGAGTGGACTGTTCAGCCCAGTGCCCTATAGGTGCCATTGAAAAGGGACAGGCCCTTCGGAGGCACCTGAAGGGAGGGGAGAGCAGGACCTCTCCCCTTCCCTCGCCTCCTGCCCTTCAACTTCACCCCAAGGCTTCATCCAAGAATTGTTCCAAAAATCACGACTGGATTAGCCTGGAGACGAGGTGTGGAAAGTGGATAGGGCCTGGTGCAGAGCGCTGGAGAAAGAACTTGAGATGGGCAAGGGGATCCGTGAGCCCCGTGTAAAATCTGTACATTGGAATATTTATGTTTGTGTACATATGTGTGTGTGACGAGACCAATAAATCCGACCGTGTGTGTGTTTGTCCCCATCGTGTCTGTCCCCCTTGGCTCCCTCTCTCTTGTGATGTATTCATCTCTGCCCCACTATGTATCCACTCCCCATCTTTGGTCCCTCTTTGTACCAGTTTTCTTGTCCCTTCTGTGCCCCTAACCTCCTCTCCCCCTGGCTTGGATCCTCTTGGTGTCCCTGCCCTCAACCTTCCTCCTTGGTTTCAATTCCTGAGCCTTTTCAAAGCAGTGTGATGATCGTGAACTCATCCGTTCCATTTGAGTCAGGAGCTCCAGTGAGTGTGTTCATAGAGAAGAGGATATGGGACTGCTACTTAACTACCTCTTCCGTTCTCTCCACCTCCCTGATAGAGGGTCTCTCCTGCCTATTTTCTTCTCTTGTTTGGATGGAGCATCCCCATGATACCACCTTAATCCATACATTACACATGTAAGGAAGAGTGTTTGGAATCATTGCATCAGAATCCAAGTTCATAGGATCATAGAATTCAGGTCTGAAAAGGACCTTAGCATTTAATGCAGCTCCCTTGTTTTGTGTATGAGAAAACTAGGGCCCAGAAGGGTCACATTCCCAAGATCTCAAGAGAGTAAGAGGCCAAATAGAATTTTGAACCCAAGACTTAGGACTCCAGATACTATATGCCAGTTGGAAGGAGTTTCAGGAATCACTTAGGTGGAGTATGGAGCTTACAAACTAAGGAAAGACAGCCAAGTACAAAGGATGCCAACCATAAGAGGGATCAGAGTTTAAGAATGTCACAATGATTACAAGTGTGTGGGAGTTGGAGGGGTCACTCAGCCATTGAAGTGTAAGGTTTGTGAGCCTGGTGCCTCCATCTCCTGGGAAGTGGGAATGTACTAAACAACTACTTGGCTTAGCTCCCAGCCTTAACCAGCATCCCTCCAAGCTGAGTATTCCCTGACTACGGGCAGAGCTCCTGCCCTTGCTTTGTGCCTATAGGCAGGCCTAGTCATTGGAGCTGCCGTTCTGCCCCTCACACACACCCCAGCCATGGCCTGAACCAAGCTGCACTCTTGGCTCTCTTAGCTGTCCTCAGAGAAAGGAACCTTGGGAGTGGCTCCCTGTGTCTCTTGGCTTTGAAAGAGAAACTGGAATGCCGGGCCACCCTTTCCACCCTGCCCCATGCATCTGCTGTGGCTCCAGTTGTTCAACCTACTTCGGCATGCTTTGCGCTGTGGTCGAAGAGGCAAAGCTGGGATTGCTTGGCCTTCACTTCTTCCCTTGAAAGGGTGGAGGTGGGGAGGACTCTGGTTTGCTGGTGCCTGCAAGTCTGTAAATAACCAAATGACACTAATCAGAAAGGAGGCGTTTTATTATTTTACTCTTGATTCGACCTCCTCTTGGAGGACTGAAACCTCGACCTGAGGGGGGATGTGGGATGAAGGGGAAAGTGTACACATATAAGCCCAGGGATCAGAGCATGGGATACATCCAGAGTCCTCAGACCCCACCTGGAGTGATCGTTGATATGAGGTGCTTTGGGGTTGGCTACTGGCATCTTCACATTTACTCCAAGGTAGGGGGAAGCCACAACTGATATGACATAGCTAAGATTTATGAAATAGTTAATGTTTACCTCATTTGATAGCAAACAGAAGACCTGAGTTTGAAGGGTCTTGTTTGTGACTTTTTCCAAGACAACTCCTTTAGCTTTCTTATTTTTGGTTGGGCAGTGGGGGTTAAGTGACTTGCCCAGAGTCACACAGGTAGTAAGTGTTATGTGTCTGAGGCCAAATTTGAACTCAGGTCCTCCTGAATCCAGGGCCAGTGCTTTATCCACTGCCCCACCTAGCTTCCCCCCCACCCTTTAGCTTTCTTGAGCCTGGCACATCCCAAGTCCCTTTTAAGGGGACCAAGGAACATAGGATCATAAATTCTTGTAGACCAGTCATTGCTGGAGCCCCCCAAACCTTTGCAAACAGATGACTATAATTATTTGTGATTTGCCTCTGCCTGACCCACCTCCTGAAGACTAACCCAGTAGTAGTCTAAGCTTTGGGAGTGTGACCTTGGCCCAGGTCCCTGTGTAAAAGGATCAGAGATGAGTCATGTGGGCCCCGAGACCCAACCCAGCCATTCGGCATCAACTGAGCCATAGAATCAATGCTTGCCCAAAGCCATCATGTCTCCTATCCCCAGTAGTTGTCAACCTTAGTCCTATGCTTAGGAGAAATGGTTGCCAAAACCATATGGAACAAATGGCCTGCCAAAGAAGGGTTGCCTCAACCTTTATTCTTCCACTGACTAACCTTGCTATTCAAGAAAACAAGACACTTGGCACCACAATCCCTAAGGAAAGGTGTCTGGCTATCTTGCAGTCTACTAGGTGAAAAATCTTCATAAATGTGGTTTAAAAAGACTAAGGTATGAGCTCACTCTATAGAGACACTGGATTTTATCTTTTAAGATCATCCCAAGTTCATCTTTGGTAGATCATTTCCTTTTGACCTTAGAATTCTCCAAGTCCATTCCCTCCCCATTCATTCCACATCCAGTTGGAGCTTGAATCACGGCCCCCACCAAACCCTTTCACAAGGAGCCTTATTCACCACGAAGCCAGCTCAAACCAAGTCACCCCTTTTGCCCTGGAATGAGTCCATTCCCTAATCCACAGCCTGACATCCTCAAAATCTTTTCAATTCTGATGTATACAGAGCTCTTTATACAGTTTTCATGTGGGGTATCTACCTTCATGTTATTCATCCTGTACCAATAATCTGATCTTTCAACCTCATTGATTTTGCCTTTGTCTACACTAGCTTCCCATCCCTAAACTCACTCACCGCCTTAGCACTATTCACTAAATTCTCACCTTTCAGCATCCCTTCTTGGGCTGCATTCCCCAATCCAGATTCTCAGCCTTTTCACCTAACACTACAAAGTCCCTTTTTTGCCATCTCAAATCACTTATCCAAGTACTCCAGTCACCCTTCTGAAACCATGTACAGATTAGCCATGCTATATCCTCCCTTCTGGAATGAGGGGCATGCATATAGTGGAGGGAAGTGTTCAGCTGAATTATCCAAGAGAGTGGAGGAAAGGCGTTCCAAGAATGACCCATCCAGAGATCCCCACCCAAAGTTGGGGTTTTCCAGCAGTAGAAATGGACAGAATTACTTGTCTCCTTTACATAGAAAATAATTTATTGGAGAAACCACAAATGTACAATGGACAAGACCCCCAGTCGCACAGGACTGGATAACCCCTCCACTTGAAGCAGTTGACCAAGTTGGGGCGGTCTAAGCACGCGCATGCGCAGACACGCACACACGCCAGCCACTCAAGGGTCCAAAAGCTCCATCTAGGCCAGGGGGGCGAAGCTGAACCCTTTACCCTCAAGCCCATTAACTCCTCCAGAATAAGAATCCAAACTCAAGGGGACCAGTGTGGGTGGATAAAGGGCCAGCGGGTAGCGAATGAGGGTGGGATGAAGCGCACCTGGGAAAGGATGAGAAGGTAGGTGTGTTTGAGGTTCCTGGCCATCAAAAGGTTCCGTAAAGGGTGTGGCTGTGGAGTTGAGAGATTTAGCCTTGGGGCTGCCCTTAATGGAAGTGCTGAAGGCTGGGTTCCCCCATCCCTCCCAGGGGTGCGGACATAAAGACATATACACACGTACTGCTCCATATGTACACTTTACACAAAATAAATAGCTGGGAGAATCCGCTGGGCAGGATGGTCCAGGGGAGCACTGGCCACCCCTGCTTAGAGCTAGTCCCCATTCTTAGAGCTCTTGCCCTTTTCAGGTGCTAGGTATCTTGGCCCGCCCGCCCCTGGGGTCCTTAGCGTCACTGTTCCTCTGCTTTGGGAACCCAGGCCCTGCAGATGCCTAACCAGTTCCACCCACCCCCAGCCTTGAGTGCCCCGGGGGTAGGCTGTGGGCGGAGTCCCCACACGTCGCAGCCGGCTTCTCACCCGGCCGCCTGGAACCCAAAGCAGGATCCTCGCCCTGGTGCAGCCTCGGGTCAGGGTCCTCCAGAGCAGACCGGGGAGTGTGGATGGTCGGCCCTCCCTGGGCAGCCTCAGGGGCGGGCGCCCTGCTCTAGCTGCTGGTGCTGGCTGCGCACGGCAAACCTGTTGACGTGCACGGGAATGGGCACCACGATCTTGGGGTTCCTGACCGGTTCCCCTGAGCGGCTGCTCACGTTACCGGCCTTGATGCGCTTCCACTTGGCCCGACGATTCTGGAACCAGATTTTGACCTGCACCTCGCTGAGCTTGAGAGCGTGGGCGATCTGCGAGCGCTCCGTCAGGCTCAGGTACTTCTTACAGTGGAACTCCTTCTCCAGTTCGAGCAGCTGCTCGCTGGTGAACGCCGTGCGCCGCCGCCGGCTCTTGCCCCCGGGGGCCGAGGCCCCTGGGGTCCCGGGAGGCCCGTCCAGGGTCCCGGGCCCTAGGCCTCCTTTGAGCTTGGGCTTGGGCCCTAGCAGGGCCGCCGCACCCCCAGTGGCACTGTCCAGGAAGCTGTCGTCCTCGCTGTCGCCGCCGCCCGAGCCTTCTTCTTCGGGCTCGCTGCCAGCCGTCTCCCCCGACGGTGCGTCCAACTTCTCCTCATCGGAGCTGTACACCTTCCCCTCCGCTGTGGGGAGCAGGAGATCAACCGACAGGGTGGGGAAGACACAAGGAGCCGGGAAGGGTTGGAGGAGGGTGGGGGTCGGGGGGGCGGGGAGAGGGGGTGACAACAGACGTACAGGCAGCCAGGAAGGGGCAAGGTTCGGACGGATGGACAGAAAGAGGGAGGAAGGAAAGGGGCAAGGGGGAGGGGAGGGAAGGAACAGAGAGAAATAGGGAAAGAGGTATTAACCAGCATAGATTTCATAAGGGCAAAGTGTGAAGGGGCAAAAGCCAACGCGTTGCAGAAAAAATCTCAGCCCAGGGCTTTCCCCGGAAGTGTAACCCCTGAGTTCCCCACCCTCACAACCCCAATTCTCTCTCCCTACGCATATCCCTTCCCAATTCTTCCCCAAAGGAGGCACTAGGGACCCAGCTCCTTCTGTTCATGCTGTCTCTCCAATCCTGGACTTCCAAGGCACAAGCCCTCTCGCTAGGCTCGTTTTCCTGTCATCTAACCGGGGGCAACTCCACTTGGCAAGGTGGGTAGGCAGATCTGGACTGAAAGGCCTCAAAGGTTGCTACTCCATTTTCCTGGACAGCTCCCTTCTCACTAAGGATAACAAGTAGCATCTTGCATTCACAGGACACTGTTTATAGTTTGTGGATCTTTACATCCATCCTCATTTTCATCACAACCTTGTGTAATAGGTAGTACAAGTATTACTATCCTCCTTTTATAAATGAAGACCCTGAGTCTTAGACGTGGAACTAGAACTTAGGTCTTCTAACTCAAAGTTCAGAGGTCTTTGAATTATACAGGAGGGGAATAATCTATCTACTGCCTAGGGCAAGGGAAGGCCAAGAGTCATTCATCTCTAGCTGAAGGGGCCAAGAAATGCTCCCAAAAGGTAACCACTTCCCTGTCAATCTTTGGGGAGCTCTTTCCTTGGGGAGACATCCATTCAGACCAGGGTGAATCTAGGCACATACCACCTTGTTTCAGTGTTTGGAACAGGGACAATTATTCCTTTTTTCAACCACTTGACCCCATTTTCATCCTCTTCCAATCCAACCATTGTCCCAATCCTGCCCTCCTTCCCTGAGAAATATGTCTTCTCTCCTTCCCAGATACCCTCATTCCTTGTCCTGCTTCCTAAGCCGAGCAGAACAGTTGTTTTTCTGCTCAGGTTTAGTTTTGACCTTCATGAACCTGGCATGTAAGCTGGGAAAAGAAAGAGGGAAAGAGGGAGGAGAAGGAGGTAGAGAGGAGGTTGGACTGAGGTCAGGGGAGGGGGGAGAAAGGGGCCTGGTGAAAAGGAAGCAAAGCCTAATGGATTCCCAGTTGTTCACAGAAGAACATGGACATTTTAAATCTACATGTGGTTCTAAGACTTTATTTTAACAATTAGTTTGATCTTTCACCAAAGATTTTATCAGAACTTCCTACAACTTGGGAAGATTTCAGCCAAACATTTCCTCTTGCTTATTCTATAGTACCTTATTCTGGAAGTATGAATGAACAGAAAGATGGTGAAAAGGCAGGTAATAGACAATGACAGAAGAGAAACCAAAGGCACCTGGGTAATCCAGGAAGTGGCTTATACTGAGTAATAAAGAGATAACTATGAGAAGGAGGAATGGGAAGGCATGTGGATATATAATAGAATCCCATCCAAAATCTGGGGTTGAAGGCCAGGTAATCATCACTAGAGGTTTTCCATATTATAATAAGACAGAGGCACCCTGTCCATATCAAAGAATCCTAGAGCTGAACAGACCTCAAAGATCAATCCTAGTTCTGTTATTTCCAACCAATTGTCCACAACAAATTTTTACTGATCCACAGAACTCTGACTGCCCTAACTTCTTAAAACCTATAAGCTAAAAAGCAAAACAAAACAACAAGCTGATTTCTTCTCGTGAGATGATGGGACCCAGAGCAAAAAGATGCCTCAGAGATCATCTACTTTAATCTAATCTTATGAATGAGATAACTGAGGCCCAGAAAGGTTGAGTAACTTGTCTCTAGTCACACAGCTAAGTGACAGAGCCATTATTCAAATCCATCTCTTTTGAGTGCAGATCCAGAACTCTTTCCACACCAGATGCTTTCTCTTCCTCCCTATATCCTTCCTGGGGACACAGAACCATGTCCATTCTTCCCATCATCCCAAGTTGCTCATTCTCTGCCAGGATTGAACTTTCACTCCCCTCAACACCATATCTTTCTAGCCCTCAGTCTTTACTTTTATATATATTGGGCCCAATATCCACCCCAATCCCTTACCCTATGCTCTCTCCTTTACTACAATGCTATCCTCATTTCTCTCTGCCCCCAAGATTCCTATTTATTTCTTTTATTCCACCCTATTACCTCCCTTTTTCATAGACCTGGCATAGCAATAGACTGACAGTAATGTGAGAACTGGAGACCTTGAGGTCATCTAATTCAACTCCTCCACTTAACAGAGGAGGAAACTGAGGCTCAGAGCAATGAAGTGACTTAGTGACTTAGTAGTACTGGCTTTTCACATTCCCCATAAACAGCTTCAGCTTCAGCTTCTTCTCACTTTAGTCTCTTCCTCATTTTCTTTCATAAAGAGAGCCGGAAGGTATCTTAGTACCATCTACTTCAATGCTCTTATTTTACAAATGAGAAAAGAGGTCTAGATTGAAGTGACTTTCCCAAGCTCATATAAGCGGCAGAACCAATATCAAATGCAAATGACAAACTGAGCACTCTCTTCTGTGCCATGCTGCCTCAGTTTCCTGCCCCTCCTTAAGATCTCTGATCTTCTCCCTCCTCTTCAATTTCCTCTCTCCTTCCCTTCTGGCCATCTCCTGCATTCATTTTCTTGACCAACCCACATTATAAAACAAAAGTACTGTAGTGAAAGCCTAGTGCAATCTTACCCCCATCAAAAGGAGAGAGGGGTTGTACACCTCCCCAGGTGTTTGTTTTTGTTTGTAATGTGTAAACAGAAGTAAGCATTAGCTTCTATATTTAAAAAAAGCCAATCAAACAAAAAACCTTGTCAGATCTAGCCCCAGACTGCATCTATGATATCTGAAGAACCAGCTGCTGAAGACCCAGGGGCTGGATTTCAAGGCTTCCAGGGAGAAGTCACTTAGTATCATTCCATGCACCCGAGGGGATACTCAATAAATCTAAACTGAAGATGATTGAGAAGAGAATTCCACCCACCTCTAATCCCAGCTAACTGTTGTATCTGAGTCTAGGAAACAGAGGGGATATTTGTTTCTCTGTGTCCTCAAAGCTGGACTGAACACTCAGAATACAAATTATCATTGTGTGGTGTCATGGAACAGGTAAGGAAAGGTGGCTGGGGGATCGGGGAGAAGAGAGCAGAGAGAAGGCAGGCACATATCAGGGAAGGGGCCAATGATGAAAATCTGGGCTGTGTGGGAGGGAATAGGAAAAATAGCAGACTTAAAGATTGGGAAAAGAGAGAAAGAGTTTTGGGAGAATCAAAAGGATAGATAGATGGGATGAAGAGATCAGATCAAAATCTGGGGGAATAGTTAGTTCAGGGGAAATCTTGTAACACTTTATTTTTCTAAATAATACTGGTATGATTGGAATGTGAAATCATAGAAAGTCAGGACTAGAAAGGACCGTAGAGATCATCTAATCCAAACCCATATTACAGATGAGGAAACTAACAGAAGCTCAAAGAAATGAAATTATTTGCCTAAAATCACAAATCCAAGTCATTGGCAAAGCCAAAACTAGAACCCAGGTCTCTTAACTCCCAGTGTTCTTTTCTGTTGACACCAGGCAATGGGCTGGGCAAGAGTGCTTTATTAATGCCTGCTCCTATTCCCCAAACAACTGAAGCCTCTATTATTCCATTCACGGATACCTCTTGTGACCTCTGAATTGTATCCTGCTAACCTTTGGCCTCCAAGAGTTCATTCTCCCTCTCCCAGATGCAGCTCCTCATCCAATCCCAGGTTTATTTTGTTCTAACCTCTCTCTCCTTGTTTCCCAGGTTGCTCCATAGCAAGTAAGCTCCCTTGAGGACAAGGTCTGTCTTATTTTTGTACTTGTATTACCCATCGCTTAGCATTTTGCCTGACATACAGGAGGTGCCTAATAAGTATTTGTTGGTTGATTGATTGGCTGAGTAGTCTCAGAGAGGTAAGGAACTTCCTGGAAGTCACACACACACACACACACACACACACACACACACACACAGAGCAGCCTGGACCACAGGCAAGTTGTAGTCATGGCTGCCTACAGACCTAAGATTATCAATGATAGGTCTAGAAGGGACCTCAAAGGCCAAATAGTCTACCCCTTCATTTTACAGTTTGAGAAAAATGAGGCTCAGTAAGGTTGCGACCTGCCCAAGGTCAAGTAGGAAATACCAGAAATAGGATTTCAGTACCAGGACTAGTGCTTTTTCCATTCTGCCACAATGAGCTATGTGGGTCTCTGAGCTGTTTGTTATTGTTTGTCCTTCATTCTCCAAGAAGACTATAACATCAGGAAGGTGATGCCATGACTTGCAAGAAATTGGATTTAAAGGAGGGAGGGCCGTGCAAAGTCACCATCCTCACTTTCACCTCTGGAGCCAGCTGGATCCATTGGTGAGATATAGATCAGAACAACTGGAGATGGCCTTCAGGTCTCAGAGTAGAGGGGGAAGGAAATCTTAGCCACTCAGGCTGTTCCACATGAGCTCATAGGAGTTCCATGTTTTCTTTCCAAGATGTTGTCTTCTGAGTTCCTATTAGAATAGGAATTGGGAAGGGGGGATCCATGCCTCTGAGAATCATTGTCATCCTGATATGGCAACCTAGGTCACTGATTAGAGGTTGGGAAGTGATGTTTTCTTCCTCACAGATGTGCAGACTGAGATCTGATGACATCAACCAAGGTCTGAGTTGACTCTTTTTCTTTTTTTTTGCTTAGGCAGTTGGGGCTAAGTGACTTGCCCAAGGTCACACAGCTAGTAAGTGTCAAGTGTTTGGTCTGAGGCCAGATTTGAACTCAGGTCCTCCTGACTTCAGGGCTGGTGCTGTATCCACTGCACCACCTAGCTGCCCCAAGTTGACTCTTTTTCCAAACAAAAAGAAGCAGGATCTTGTGAAAGATAGGAATGAAGGTGATCCTTCAACTGCCACCTGGGTAAAATGTCTTAGGGTTGGTGAGATCACACCAGGGTTCCCCGAATTTTATTGGTACTGTTTATGGAGGAATATTTGGTTAGGTTTGGAAGCCCTCAAGATATTGGCCTGGAATGTCTAAGTTCCAGTTTGTTCCTTGTTGAATTCCTGGTTGGTAGAATGTTTAGAACTGAGCTACCTGTCTCCAGCCCAGTCCTAGAATGAGATTGGGTTGTAAGAGGTACACCATCCTTGGTACATGAAGATGCTGGTAGAAAGACAATATGTTGAGCGCAAGCTTGCTTCCTGTAGATGAATCCTATGGACTGCATATTAGGAAAGAGAAGTCCAATTATCAGGTGAGAAGGGGATGAGTGTAGGTCTGGATTGTTACTGAAGTCATGTCCAGTGTTCAGCTGAACTTCTGCTAGATGTTGCTCTCCTGACACCAAGAGGCCATGCCCTGTGAAGTACAAAGTGTGAATCCAGATCCAAGTTTTCTGTGGGGTTCTTGGCAAAAAAAGATGACTCTACTTCATTTTCCCCAAGTACTGGGGAGAGATGCTCCCATCACATCGAGGTCTGCTCAGCTGGCTACAACTGGGGAGGAGGCAGGGGGAAGGAAAAGCAGCTTCAGAGGTACAAAGAGACCTCTTCTTATCAATGAGTGAGGTCAGGCTGAGAGGGTAACCAAGGGCCAAGGAATCCGTAGTAGGTGATCTCCAGCAGAACAGAGGACAATTGCCTGACATGATCTGATGTGGAGGCATCCCACAGCTCTGGCCATATGAGATGATGGACTTGTGCTGCATAAGTGGGGAACCACTGAGACGGGAGAGAATCACCTTACATTCCCAGTGCCTGGAACTCATCCCCTGTACTGCCCCTCATTGCCCGCCTGTATTATAGCTCTGGCCCCCATGACATCTGCCTATCACTCCCCAACCCAAATCTTCCAGACCTGGACTTAGTGTACAGTCTTTCCTAGCAGTGGCAGAAAGGATTCCTTCCTCTTGTTCTCAAATTTTCGCCCATTATTCCCAAGGACACTGCCCTCTAACTCCCCCCTCACTCCCAGAGAAAGATTCTCTCTTCTTCCCTCTTATTATAGTGAATGAGCCTCTTCATTCAAATTTCCTTCCTCATCAATACCAGTACCAAAAACAACAACAAAAATGGCTGCAACCATCATTCATAATGAATAGCTCATCCTCCTTCATTGCCCATTCAGAATTTTTGCTTTCATATCATTCCTAGGATAGACTTCTTTCCCTGTTCTACTCACTAAAGAGCATTTTCTCCTATCATTTACTCCCTTCCAGGATGTAATTCTCTTCTCACCATCATGCCCATATTTCCATGTCACTCACTCCCATCAATTTTAGGTACAGCACGGAGATCTTTCTTCATCCTGTCCATTACTCTTTTTGGGTCTCCCAGTGATGGGCTTTACCCTCTGAGTCAATATAGCAAGTTTTCTCTCCATTATTTCCAGTTCAAAATCTTGTCTCCTTGTGTCCCCTCCCCCATGTGTATAGAGCCCCCTCTTCTCCTAGATGCCCCCCAAGTACTTCCCATCCAGAGGAGCTCTTTCTATTCCATAATACCTATTCAGAAAATGTAATATTTCTATAATGCTAGCACTTTAGAGATAGCCTCTAAATTTGAGTCCATTGACTTAAAGAGAGTGTTTCTTGTTCAGACCTCTGATTTCATTGGCAATGGCAACTCCAGTTGAGGAAACTCCTATCAATGTAGATTGACACTGCTCTGTGATTTTTAAGTATTAAAGAGTTGCTTGGGGCATGGAAAGATTATGTAACTTCATCAGGTCCACATATCCAGTATATGTCTGGGGTGGAGTTTGAACTCAGATCTTCCTGACCCATAGGCCAGCTCTATCTACTATATCAAAATCCTTCTTTCTATTGTATTTCCCTTTTTCCTTGAATTCCTTCTTAATTATTATCTCATTTTGTTCACAAGGTTAGAACTGGAAAGGATGTTAGAGGCTGTCTGGTTAAACCCTAGCCCCCCCCCACCACCTCATTTTTCTGGTTGTCAGAGTTTACCTGGATCTTTCTTCCCCATTTTCCCATTCCTGGCCTCCTATCAAAGTCCCAGCATCTATCCTTATAGCTGTCACTACAAGAAAAGTGAGGCCTAAACCATTTCAATGACTTGCCCAAGCTCACACAGCTATTAAGTAGTAAGACTTCAATTTGAATCTGATCAGTGTTCATCCTTCTATACCATACTGCCTGCAGCAGCCCTGAAAGCAACTCCATAAAGTAAGTAGAACAGCTAGTATTATTCCCACTTGTAAGATAAAGAAACTGAGGCACAGGAAAGTTAAGGGACTTGTCTAAATTGCACAGCTTCGTGAAAGGACTAGGTCTCCTGAGCTCTTCTTCTGTGCCTTTTCCACTGGACCATGTTCCCTCCCATTATTCTCAAAACAAAGCCTCTTCTCCCAGAATCCCCTTATCACTTTCAGTAAAAACTCAGGTTCTTCCAGAAATTTCAGCACCGACAATCCAATCTCCTCATATATCCCAACTTGAACCTCCTTATCTCCCTTGTCTTTCCCAGAGAAAACATTGTTATCACTTCCACTAAGGGACCTCACTGAACTTTCTTATTTCAGAAACTTCATTTTCTATGTGCTAGTTAACTCTCCCATCATTGGATGACCTCATTCTATGATCATTGGAACATAGACCTAAAATTCAAAGGACTCTTACAGTCACCAAGTTCCACCCCCTCATATCACAGAGGAAGAAACTGAGGCTCAGAGAATTTAAAGACAAAATGACAGAGCCAGGATTCGACCTCAAGTCCCATACCTCCAAGATCATCAATCTCCCATGCAGATATGGTTTCTCTCAACGCTTCTTACTATTCTAAGGAAAAGAAGCAGCACAATTGGCAGGACAAATTCTGTCTTTAGAGAACTCGGGTTCCAGGTCCACCTTTGCACTTTTTTTTTTTAGGCAATTGGGGTTAAGTGATTTGCCCAGGGTCACACAACTAGTAAATATTATGTGTCTGAGGCCAGATTTGAACTCAGGTCCTCTTGACTCCAGGGCTGGTGCTCTATCCACTTTGCTACCTAGCTGCCCCCAACTTTGCATTTATAAATAGTGTGACTTTGACTTTGGGAAAATTCCTTCACTTGCCAGGCTTTTTTCTCCACCTGCAGAATGAGAGACAGGAGAGCAGATGCTTCTTAGTGCTAGCTGTTTCAGCTCTAAGAGTCTGATCCTATGTGTGTATACTATTCAATCTCATCACTCCATTTCTTTCAATACAAGTTTTCTTCCTCCTCACACCAAGTACAGAGCTGCTTTCTCCTTCATTTGCAGTCCCCCAGTCCTCTCTCTCTCTCTCTCTCTCTCTCTCTCTCTCTCTCTCTCTCCTCTCTCTTTTCTCTTTCTCTGTCTCTCTTCTCTGTCTCTCTCTGTCTCTCCTCTCTCTCTCTGTCTCTTCTCTCTCTCTCTTTCTCCTCTCTCTCTCTGTCTCTGTCTCTCCCTCATCAGTGCTCATAACAATGCTTTCTTTTGCTGGATGTGCCATAAAGACATCTTTCCCCAGGATTCTGTAAAGAAGTTTTAAATCCACCATTTGCAACATGGACCTTTCACCTCCATAATAACCAGTTTAAACTTCTCTCCTCCCCTCCCCACCCACACTCACACATTCATTCCAATAAAGAGCTCTCTTCTCATCATTTATCTATAGAACTCTCTGTCCCATCTTGGTTGTTCTCCTTCCTTCTCCTCATTACAGAGCTCTCTCCACTGAATGGCTCACACTGTATTAATGTCTCTCCTAATCACTCCCAGGACAACTCTCTCCAGCAGGCCCAGTATGGTGCTTTTTTCCCTGCTAACACCAATAGTATGGTATATAGTTGTCTCTTTCATCCTTTTTGGTGCAACTAGAAATTAAAATGTTCATCTAATAGTAACGGGAGATAGTAAAATCTCTCCTCAACTCTATCTGAAATTCCTTGCTTTATTTTGTGAACCCAAAGGAATCACAGATCTAACTTAACTTCAGACTGTGTGATGAACCTTTCCTCTTAAAAATGCAAATAACCTTGGGAGGACTATTAGTCTTTCATATTTTAGTGTGAATGAGTTTAATCAACTTGCTTGGCTCTGAAAACCTATTAAAAATCTAGCATGGGGCTGGGGAAGGAGACTTTTGATTTGAGGAAAGGAAAAGAGAAGGGGAGCTAGTTTTGGAATTTGAGTAACTCCAAAAGGATACTTGTCTTTTCTAAGGTATTACCCAAAGAGCATAAGGAAGGCGATGCCCACTCAGGGTAGAGATGAGGCCAAAAGTGGGGAGAGAGGCAGAGGTGGAGCAGATCCAGGCCTAACTGTGCCTACTTTATAGTTTTTCTTTTCTTTCTTTTTTTTTAAAGAGGGAATTGGGGTTAAGCGATTTGCCCAGGGTCACATAGCTAGTAAGTATCTGAGGCTGGATTTGAACTCAGGTCCTCCTGACTCCAGGCCCAGCATATAGTTTTTCCTGGGGCCATCCCTGTCTCTATCAACCTGAGATTTCTCCAGTATTATTGTTAGTAAGAACCATCCTTTTTATTACCAGTAGAGTCCTCTCTTCTTTATAATTAGCAATTTTTAAAAAACTCTCTCAACCATCATGCTCCATCTAATTCCAGAATGGTATAAGGTCTCTGGAACTGAAAAGGCTATATTCTAATGATATATTGTTGGAAATTTCACTACCTGTGATGGAAATAAACAAAGCATAAGGATCATTCTCAGAGAGAATCTTTCGAGGTTATTAGTAAGCTCCATGTATCTGTTCCCCCCTACCCCACCCCACCCCCTACCCCCCCCCCATACAGTGTAGGTGATCGATAAATGTTATTGAATGAATCAAAGCAAGGATTTTCTCTTAATCATAGGTCAAGAAGGTATTAGGTGCTTCTCTTCCAGTTGAAGAAGGAGATCCTGTAGCTTCACCCCCAGAGCCTTATCAACCCCCTGTGAGATTCTCTTCTCTCTCTAGGGATGCTAGATAGCTCAGTTCTATGAAAGCACACAGAATGAGGGGCCCATGTGAAGCATGGTACTAGGGGCCCATCTCAGTTGAGGAAGCCTGGGGCCATCTCCTTCACAAGATATTTCTTTATTTCCCCAGTTTATTAATATTCTTTCCCTTCTGAAGTTCTTTTGTATGACATGGATATTAGGATTTACTTATCTGTGCACATATCCTGCCAAATAACCAAAGCTCCATTCATTTCGGTCTTTGTAGCATTAGCCCTGGCTCATAGTAGGCACTTAATTTTTATTGAACCAAATTTAATTCTAATAGTATTACTGCTCCTCCCAATCCAGCACCAAGACCAGGACTTGTGGGATTTAAAACTGGAAGCAATGTTGAGATCATTCAGCCCAAACCCCTCATTTTACAAATGAGAAAAATGAGACTGAGAGAAGTGACTTATCCAAGGTCCCACAGATAGTAGGCAAAGGAGTAGAGATTTGAAAGCAACTTCTCTGAACAACTCTAAAGCCTGTTCTCTTTCCATAACACCCCATTTGTCAACTTTCTCCATCCCAGACATGGGACAACTTTGTTCAAGAAATTTGTCTCTGGAGAGCTTGCTAATCAAGGTAGAATCCTAGAATGTTAAAGCTACCTTAGAGATCATCTCCTTTATTTTACAGATACAGAAACTGAGGCCCAGAGAGGGGAAATGATTTGTCCAAGTTCACCCAACTAGCTATAGAGCTCTCTCCGTCATTCACAAATTAGTTTTTTCCCCCATCCATTTCAGGGGAGAACTTCTTCCTTCCCATCCATTCCAGTATATTAATAACTCTTCTAGTTCTTTTCTCCCCTCACTCCAAGCACAAAGCTATTTCCTCTACTCCTCCTCCTTCTCTCCATCTCTCACTGTCTCTCTTCTGAGATTCACAGGGAAGTGATCTGTCTCCCATTACCCCCTATCACTCTCCGTCCTCATGACCCAGATTCCTCTGCCCATTGTTCCATTCTCCATCACTCACTGGACAGAGTCTCATACCCCGCACATCTACTGCAGAATTTCTTTCTTTCTTTTTTTTTTTTTTAGGCAATTGGGGTTAAGTGACTTGCCCAAGGTCACACAGCTAGTAAGTGTCAAGTGTTTGATCTGAGGCTGCATTTGAACTCAGGACCTCATGACTTCAGGGCTGGTGCTCTATCCACTGCGCCACCTAGCTGCCCCTACTGCAGAATTTCTTAACAGATCACTCCAACTTTCCTCTCCTCCATCTCTGACAGCACAGCTTTTTTCCCCATCTCCAGTCTATAACAAAGTAACCTTTTTCTTACTAGCTGGTGTTATCACTGGACAGTATGTGTGAAGTCCTGGTGATACTGTGGGATTCTAGAAAGCATCTTCCTTGAGGGCACCTGAGCTGGAGTCACCAAACAGACAGAATAAACTGGGCTAGGACAGAGGTGAATGTTTATTGGGCCCAAGGTCTGCCCATCCCCTTAGTTCTGCCAATGGGCTGAGAACCCCCTCTATCCCAAGACCAGAAGCTGAGATTTAGTGAAAGGTCCTCCAGGAGGCTCTGAGTCTTGGAATGGGAAAGGAAATAGAGCTGGTTTGGGGGGGCGCAAGAAGCAATCATGTTGGAGGTAAACCGAGAATGATGGCAGCCTCCAAAAGAGGCCATGGAGCTAAATTAGGAGTCAGTGCTAGTTAGAGCAGAAGGTGATGAATCTGAGTTTCCCCTAAGGACAGAACCATCCTTAATAATAACTTGTTTTGGGAGCAGCTAGGTGGCACAGTGGATAAAGCGCCAGCCCTGGACTCAGGAGGACCTGAGTTCAAATCCACACTCAGACACATAACACTAGCTGTGAGACCTTGGGCAAGTCACTTAACCCCATTGCCTAACCAAAATAATAATAATAATAATAACTTGTTTCAATAGCATTTTAAATAAGGTTCACCTTCCTCATAACAGCTCTGTGAGGTAGGGCACATATTATTACTCCCATTTTACAAATGAGGAAACTGAGGTCCAGAGCAGTTTGATTGAAATTGCCACATAGCTAAGAAGCACTGAAGTCAGAATCTGAACTGAGAACCTCCCCGCACTCCAAGTGTAACGCTCGTTCCACTATACCATGTATACAGCCTGTTCATGAAAACTATATCAGACTGGATTTAAACTCGGGTCTTTCTAGCTCCAGGCCCAGCATTCTATCCACTGCACCACCCAGCTACCCCTAAGACCAGGGGAGCAATATTTCACACAAGAGAGGGCATTATCACATTTACTCAAGACAATACTCAACTCAGCTAAGGTTTAGACTAGAAATGAGAGGCAATCTGCCCTTTTAAGTTCTGTTGGTCGTTTTCATGAGACTAGCTGTTTTCAGACAAGCTTTCTCTGCTGTCAAATCCAGCCACTTGGATTTTTCAGTGTAAATTGCTAGGTCATTTTTAAGTGACTGTGGATTTCACTGAGGGGGCTCTGTAGCATTCCCATGTTCAATGTGATCAGTGAGAGAGATGTCATCCTGGAAAAGGAACATCTGGAAAGTCTCACAATCAATTGGGAATCCTTCTCCTATTTGGACGTTGCACAAGACATCTTCCACAAGTGAAACACCACAGATGGGAATGTGTCTATATGTCTCTCTATCTATTTACTACAGCTCAGTGGCACAGTTGATAGAGCACTGGGCTTGGAGTCAGGAAGACGTGAACTTGAATCCTGCCTCGCATACTGACCAGTTGTGTGACCGTAGACTAGTCACTTAACCTCTCACAACCTCAGTTTCTTCATCTGTAAAATGGGGGTGATAACAGCATCTAACTCACAGGGTGAGTTGTTGTAAGGATCAAATGAGATAATATATTCTAGTCCTTTCCAAACCCTAAAGCACTAAATAAATGCTAGCTATTATTATTATTATTGCTATTTTATTATGCTGAAATTCAGCAGGTAGTTAATTGGTCCCGTCATATCTATGTTTAGTTGTTTGTTTTTTCTCTTATTTTCCTTTTCCCTTATTCATCCAGTAAAGCTTCTTTGGAAAGCCTCCCCACCCCCCCCCCCTACCCCCAAGCCTGTCTTGGTTGAGCTAAGGGATAAAGAGATTTATTCACATCTTGGTGTAGAAAATAAAGGATGGGGTGAGAAGAAAGAAGACACAGCACCTATTAGCCCCAGAAGCTTAATGTGGCCACTTAACTTTTCTCAGCCTCCCTCCCACATTCTCTCATCTGTAAAATGGGGATAATAATAGCACCTACCTCACAGAGTTGTTGTGAGGACCAAATGACATAGCCTATGTAAAGTACTCTACAAAAGCTAAAGCACCATAAAGATGTAGCTATTATTATTGTTGTGATTGTGGCTACTATAATTACTATTATAGAATAGCAGCAATGATGGTGGCATCTGGGCACCCCAGACTAGGCCCAGCATTCTCTCTGTTAGTGAGAGGTAAAAATAACAGGCAGGGTAGTCCATGCTGGATTTTGCCTACCTAGAGGCATCTACTCACTCAGTACCAAGGTGGCTGGGTCTTCTTCATTCCTCCCACTATGACATTCTTTCCTGAGCTCCCAATCTAAGTCAATCTTCTGCCACTCCCGCTATGAGTACCTCTTCTCCTAACTACTCCTAGCACATCAGTCTTGCCAAATTACTCTTAATTCCTGACTTCAAACATGATCATATTTCTAGCTACAATGAGAAGAAAATGAAGCTCTCATTCATTTTCTCCTTCTAATATGGAATTCTCTCCCCATCACTGTTATTCCTGACCTTGTTCCTCATCACTAGAAGTACAAAGGTCTGCCTTTCCCATCACTTCCAGTCTAATTTCCATTCCCTCCCTCCCAGAGTACTAAAATGTTGCCACTGCTTCCAGATAAGAGCTCTCTCTCCTTTCAATTTCTCCCACAGAGCTTTCTGTCCTCCCAATAGTTATTGGTTTAGTCTTTTCCTCCTATCACTTATTAAGCTTAATTGCTCCCTAACAACTCCCAATTCAAAATCCTCTCCCTTATGGCTCCCAGGACAGGGATCTCTTTAACCCAATATTCCTAGTACCTTTCCATCATTACACTTATCTCATCTCCTCCATACATCCACCTATTTGATAAAACTTTGTGAAAGGAAAAAAGAGACAAAATACCCGTAGCAAACCATATTACCTTCCCTTCTGTTACATTCAATAAACAGAGGATCATAGGATTTGGAGCTAGCTGAAAGGATCTTAGTGCTAACCTACTCTAATTCTCTAAGTTTACATATGAAGAAACTGAGGTCCAGACCAGTGAAGTGATTTGCCTTTAATTTATTCAATATGTTAAAGTTTATTAATAAGCACCTATCTCTTAATATTTTTGCATATTCAATGAATCATACTTCAGTCTGAACACAAATACTTCTGTTCTCTCTTAGCCTCTTGCTTTCTTTCCTTCCTTCTTTCTTTCTTTTTCTTCCTTCTCTTCTCCCTCCCACCTTTCCTCCCTTCTTCTCACCCTTCCTTCTTTCCTCCCTCCCTTCCTTCTTTCCTCCCTCCCTTCCTTCTTTCCTTCCTTCCTCCTATTTTTCCTCCCTCCCTCCTTCCTTCTTCCTTTCCTTCCTTCCTTCCTTTTCTCCTTTCCTCCCTTCCTTTCTCCTTTCCTCCCATCTTCCCTCCCTCCCTTCCTCCCTCCTTCCCTTCTTTCCTTCTTTGACTGAGTCTCCCTATCTTGCCTAGCCTGGAACTGCAGTGCTATTTGTAGATCTGATCTCATTGCTGATTGCCATAGAACCTTTGACCCAATCCATTACTGATCTGGGATAGTTCACCCCTCCTTAGGAAGCCTGGTGACCCCTGGCCCTGAGGGCTTGCCATTTTGATATCAGACTTATTTTGGACACCTCCTGGGCTTTTAGTCCTATAGGGGCACCTAGGTGGCACAATAAATAGAGTGCCAGGCCAGGAATCAGGAAGACTCATCTTCCTGAATTCAAATATGGCTTCACTAGCTGTGTGACCCTGGGCAAGTCACTGAACTCTGTTTGCCTCCATTTCTTCATCTGTAGATGAAGAGAAGGAAATAGCAAACCACTCCAGTATCTTTGCCAAAAACAAAACAAAACAAAACAAAACAAATGGAGTCACAATTAGACATGACTGAAAAACACAACAACAAAAAGTTCAGAACCCTTGAACTCTTGAACTCAAGCTATCCACTAGCCTCAGCTTCCCCAGCAGTAGAGATTATAGGTGTGTACCACCACATCCAACTCCATTCACTTTCATAGCAAATTGTCTCTGCTTCTATTATGTAATTCCATCCCATAACTTCCAGAGGGAACCTTCCCACACACACACTACATTTAGTATATATTTTCTCCCCTCTCTATCTATATTGCCTCCTCTCCCATTGAAACCAGCAAAGACCACTCATGCTTTCCACTTTGAATACAAGCACATTCTCTGTCATCCTCTTCCCAGTTTCTTCTCTACATATTTCTGCCTCCATTCCTAGTAGAGCTAAATCATTCTTTATTCAGAGATCTCTCCTCTACTCCCACCAGTAGCAGAGCTTGAACTTCCTTATTCCTTCTGGTATATAGGACTTCTTTCCCCTTTGCTAAGGAAGGAGCTCTCTTCCTCATCCCTCTGTCCTCTCAAATAGTTCTTTCACTGCAAAACCACCACTGAAGCCTCTACTTCATTATTAATAATAGCTGACATGTATATAGAGCTTTTGGGATTCCCAAGAGCTTTACATACATCATCTCAAATAATCATCACAGTATTCTATGAGGCAAGCACTACAAGTGTTCTTATCCCCATTTTAGAGATGAGGAAACTGAGGCTCAAAAATGGCAAGTGATTTGCCCATGATCACACAATAAGTAAATGTCAAAGATGAGACTTGAGTTCACATTCCCTATTTCCAAGCCGAGCACTCTTTCCACAATATTGAACTTCATTATTCTTAATATTCTCCTTCCGGGCATTCCCAATACAAAATATTTTCCCCAAACTATTTCAAAGGCATATATATTTTTTTTTAATTTCAAAGGCATAGATCCATTTTAGTCTATGGATCTGGAAGGGAACTTAGAAATCATCCAGTCTCCTCTCTCTTGTTTTATAAAGATGAGGAAACTAGTCCCAGAGAGGTTATATGATTTGCCCAAGATCACATAGCCAGCTAGTAGCAGAGTTAGGACCAGAACCGAGGTATTTCTGTTATAGCAAGAGTTCTTAACTCTTTGTGTCTGTCACAGACCTCTTTGGCAATCTGGTGAAGCTTATGTACCCCTTCTCAGAATAACGTTTTTAAATCACTGAGGGAAATGCTAAATTTCAGTTAGAGGTTAGTAGAAATAAACGTGGTAATTTTTTCCATCTAAATTCAATGACCCTCTGAAATATAACCATGGACACCTTGGGAATTCATGGACCCCAGGTTAAGAACTCCTGACTTATATCATGCTATCTGGGCTTTCACTTTCCCATCACCCTCAGAGGGAGAGTTTTCTACCACTGTTCAATGCTGAAAGGGCTCCTTTCTGAAGCCCCCTGGGAAGGATTCTCTGATCAATATCATTCCCAGGAAAGCGTTAGTCTTCAGTACTACCAACAGAATTCTTTGGCTGATTTCATATCGCTTTAGCATTCTCTGTTTCTCTCTGATAACTAAAAGTCATGTTCTGATAGTCACAATTGATGCCCAAACAGTGAATCAATTGGTGGTCATCTAAAATGCCCTCTGACTACACAGCTCAGTGTGGTGTAGATCTCGGAGCTCGCCGAATGTAAACAACATGCTCCCCCCCCAAAGTCATCTGGTTTCCTGATGTATGTCCCCTGTCTTCCATTATTTTCAATAAGAAGGCATGTTCCTCATCAGTCCCAGCACAGCTATATTCCCCATCATTCCCTGTATAGTCAGATCTCTCTTCACCAAACTACTTCGAGTTTACCTTTCTGCTCAATGATTTCCACTATGTTGATGCCTCCTATGTTATTTCCATTATCATCTCTCACTCTCTATCTTCCAATCCTTAGCGCTTTTCTCTCCATCACTCCAAGAACAAGTGCTTCTCTTTCCATCTCTCACAGTACTGACCTCTCTCTCTCTCCCATTACTTCTAGTACATCAATTCCCTCCTCCCCACCATATCACTCAGTTTTTATCTTATTGCTCTCAGGAGATCTGTCCCCATCACTCCTTGGATAGGGTTATCTACCCAATCATTTGCAATATAAAGTTCTCCTCTACTTTGCTCCAAGTGGAATCTCTGCACCATTTCTCCCAATATGCCATTCTCTCCCCCATCACTTCTACTATGGAGATTTCTATCATGACATTCACACTACAAAGTCCTCTTCTATCACTTGCAGGTGCCAACTCCTTCATGAAACTTTACCTGATCCTCCCCCGCCCCAAATCTCTGGTGCCTCTCTATGTGACCTTTCCTATACATTGATCACATTCTAACTTTTATCATACTTCTTTGTGAACGTCTTTTTCCCCTGCCCTACTAGATTGTGAATCATTAAGGAAGAGGACTGGGTCATTTGTCATCATTGCATCCCTAGAACCTGGCACATTGCCTTGCACATAGGAGGTACTTAATAGATGTTCATTTAATTACAGAGATATTTCTCATAGCCACATACACAGCCTTTTACACCACCACCAATACAACTGTTTCTCAGAGCTCCCTCCTCATCACTCCTGGTACACTGAGGACCCTCCATCCATCCCAGTACAGAGCTCCCTCCATCGTTCCCACAACAGAGCTTTGTCTTTACCACTACCCAGCCTCTCTCTCTTTCCCATGGCTTTGTACTGAGAGTGATAAGGGAGAGTTTTGAATTGGGGGCAGTGGGGCAGAGATCAAAGCACCAAGTCCTCTCCACAGTCACCCCCTTCATTCTCTTCTCCGAAGATGGAATTCTTTTCAATCCACCCCCCTCAGTACATGCTTTACTCCATTACTTCTGGTACAGCGATGTCTTCCTTTATTCCTCCCAGTACAATTGTTTTCCTCACCCAGACAAATCCCATAACATTTCTGCTCTTCTCCATCACTCCTAGTTGAAAAAGTGCTGTCTCCTACCACTCCCAGCAAACTCTCTGCTTCCCAGCATCTCCACCTACAAGATCTCTCACTCACTTCCCCCAATATTGGCCCATCTTCCCATCACTGCTGATCCAGATCCACTACACTCCCCTTCTCCTAGTACAGGACTTTCCATTCCATCATTCCCAAGTCAATCTTTGCTCTGAGATCACTTCAAGTACAGAAATCTCTTTTCTCAGCAAATTCAACTTCTATTGTCTCCCAATACTGACCTTTCTCCCAGCATTCCCAGTCCTGTCTCCCCCCCCACATCCACACACAGCACAGACCTCAAGCCCCTTCACTCCCCACACGAAGTCCCTTTTCTACTCTTTCTCTCCCATCAGTCATGAAAATGCTCCTTCTTCAATCAGAGGGGGAAAAAAACCTCCTGATTCATCCTGCTTATCTTTCCACATTCTCACTGAAACCTCTGTTCTGCTCACCTGCAAGACAAGCTACTCTCCTCCAGCAGTCCCAGAGCAAACCACTGACATCCATCATTCCCCATTCGGAGTTATGTCCATCATTCTCCTGAAATGTTCCCTATAGAAGCAACTTCTTCCTGTCCACCTCAGTAGGAGTTCCCCACCTTCCTCACTCCTCCCGATACAATACTCTTTTCCCTTCCATCGTGCACACACCGTTCACAGCTCTGGACAGAAGTCTCATGTTTACATCACCCCAGTACTCCTCTTCCTCATGCTACTTCCAGTGTGGGAATTTTCTCCCTCCCCTTTCCTTCTCTCCCCATTCTCCCAGCATAAACATTTCTCTTTTGACCATCAATTCCCGAACTGGATGCTTTTTTGTCCAATATTTTTATAGAAGTCCTGCTTCTCCTTCTCCTTTATCCGGTACAAAAATCCCTTTGAAATATTTGCAGAAACCTCTCCTTCCCGCCAATCCTAAAATATTCTCCTCTCCAATTTGCCGCCATAATTCCAATAGCAATTTCACTTATTTCTACCCAGCCCTCCCTCCCTTCCCCTGCCTTCCCTCTAGCCCTGGTTCCGACTTTAATCTGTGATTTGGGCTCTTTTCTGACAACAGATGGGACTGACTGCAACCAGACACTGAGAGAGGAAACAAACGGAGCAAAGGGGAGGAGGGCTGGGTAGAGAAGAGAAAGGAGTTGCTGACTTTCTTCTGGTGTATTGCCCTCAGCCCGGCTAGACTGGACTCTCTCTGATCTTGCTGTTCCACCGATTCAAGCCTGTACCTTTCTTGCCTGGGCAGTTTCACTCCTTTACCTCTGACTTCATTTAGTTTCATTTCTTCCGAGGCATCTCATCATCCCTTGGGCGATCCTGCTATTTCCCTGCCCCCACCCCACGACTGTTCTGTGACTTCTCCAGTCCCCACTGTCCACCACTTCAAGTCTGCTCAGCTCTTCGACACTCCCCCCCCCCCCCCCTAGTCCCCCCCCCGCCCCACTATAACTTCCCTTCGCCTAGTACGCAGCTCCTCTACTTGACACTGCCCCCTCCCCCAGTCCCACTACCAGAAAGTTGAAGGCCCAACAACACTGCCCTGAGTTCCCAGGCACTGAGAGCCGTGTACCTTGTCCCTCTCCCAGCCAGAAGGAATGCAGTACCATCCCTTCATGTGCTCCTGCTGGAAAAGCCGGGAGAGCAGAGGGTGTCTTCGTGGAGGGTGAGCAAGGGGGGAGAATTCTCACGTTCCCTGTTCTACCAACCCTCTAATCTACTCCCCGAAATCTGGTTCCCTGGCCCCCAGCTCTCAGTTCCAAGCTCTGGGTTGGTGGAAGGTAGACTGGGAGAAAAGTCGAGGAGACAGCGCAGGGCCAGAGGATGGTGGAGACTGGGTAGGGGTTCGTACCACACCCGGAGGGGCGCCCGTTGCGTTCTGAGCCCTTGGTGGTGGACCTCATAATCTCTATGCTCCGAGGCTGACCCAAGCTCGCTGAGCATCACTCCAATATCTAATTTAGATTCTCAACAGTTCCAAACCCCTGACCTCACAACCCTTCCGAGCCCCGATCGGCATTGCTTGATTCAAGCTCAGCCGGTCCCTCCCGCCGAGCCCAGTCCAGCCCCATCCCACTGGCCTCGCGGGTAGTCGAGCCCAGCCTCATCTGCTTCCCGCTCCGCAAGGCGGGGCAATCTCGGGCTTCAATCGCAACAATCGGCACCTTCCCGGGTCTCTCCTTTCACTTCTCCACCCCAAGGAGCTGCCTTCTCTGGGTCAATCCCAGCCACACCCCGAAACCCTGAAACCGCTGTTCCCAAATTTCCCCCAAACCCCTCCCCCTAAGGGCTCGAGTTCGAACGATGCCCACACACCCCGATCTTTTCCTTGGCTTCCCACCATGGACCAGCGAAACCCTCCACTTAAGCTACTCTATTCCGGAGATTGGGGTGGGGTGGGGGACCGGGGTGGGGGGGAGGTGAATGGAGGAAAAGAGGGTTGGGTTGGGGCGGGGCTGAGCTCCAGGTCAGGCCCGGGAAGGAAGGGGCTGGCAGGCAGCCGGGAAGCCGCTTCTAGGGGAAGGAAAGGTGAGGGGATGGACGTCGGGGCTGTTACAGGAGCTGTCATCTGGGGATTAGAGAGTTTGTCTGTGGGAGTGAAGACGGGAGGACCGGTTATAAGGAACTTGGCTAATTTGGGGCCCAAGGCAGGAACCTGGGGTCAGGGTCTGGGGTGCCCATCCAGGCTTGCCACATGTCTGGCGGTGCATGGGCCGGCCCGGAGACCTTACCCGTCAGACTTGGGAAAGTCTCGGAGAAGTGCGGCGCTGGCGGAGGAGGCGGTGGGGGGGGGCTCTGCTACTTTCTCTCTGGTCGGCGGCAGCTCATCGGGCTCCAGCCCGCTCTCTGGACGCCGGCCGCTGGGCTCCGAATTGTTGCGGGAGGCAGCCAGCTCCGGGGGACCGTAGAAGGCGTCGGGGGGTTCCGCGAAGCTGGGCAGTGCGGTGGTGAGCGCCACCATGGATGGCACGGCTTGGCCCAGCCCGGCGCAGAAGGTGTTAGTGAGACGGCCAGCGAAGGAGGCAAGCGGTGCGAGTGGCGGGAGGCCTGCGGGCAGGGGCGCGGGGGCCAGAGCCTGAGGCAGGACCAGCGGTCGATAGGGCATGAACATGGGGTAGCCAGTGTACAGCAAGTGGCCCGAGCGCGGCGGGGGCGGCCCGATGAGAGAGTCGATGGAGAAGGCGGTGCCCTGGCTCCCACCGCTGCCCCCGCCGCTGCCCCCAGCCCCGCTGCCGCCTCCGGGTCTCTGCATCGCGCCCGGAGCTGAGGCCACCTAAGGCGCCCCCGGGCAGCCCGCCGCCGCCGCTAACTCGGGCAGCGCCGTGCGCCCTAGCTCGGGGCCCCACCTCTGCTTGCTACGCCCGCCTGGGGCGTAGCTCCCGCGCCCGGCGCCCCCAGGCTCCTGCGCCCCGCGCGGGGCGGGCGGGCGGGCGGGATCCCTCCCTCCCCTCCCTCCCTCCCTCCTCTTCTGGGCCGGAGGTGGCTGCGGGGAGCGGGCTCAGCGCAGTGTGGCTCGGGCGCCGCCGCTCGCTAGCTCTCATAAGGAGGGAGGGGGGCGGGCGTGCGGGCTGGGGGTGTCGCCCTCCGGACTCATCCATCTTCCTCAAATTACGCTTCACTTCCTCCCTCCGCCCGCCAGCCCGCCCGCCGCCGCCCGGCTCCCCCGATCACTCCGCAGAGCCTGTTCCCAGCCTCTCGGTCGGCCCGGCCCCCGGGACCCCCGCCTGCCCGCCCTCCCCCCATCCCGCCCCCCCGCGGCCCAACCAACTATTATTAATGGAGATTGATGAGGCCGGACACCGCCGCTTTGTGAAAGTTTGCGGCGGACGAGAAGGCGGCGGCAGCTGCTGTGACGGTTCCCCCCCCCCCCCGCCCCCACGCGGGCCCCCGGGGGCTCCGCTAGGGGGCGCGAAGGGGGGGCCAAGTGAAGGGCAGAGGGGGTGGGGTGGAGGGAACTAGATAGAAGGGTAGGCCAGGGTACTGCATGAAGAGTGAGATGGGGACTCGAGAGGTAGGGCTGAAATCTCCGAAGGAGAGGCTGGGGGCGAAGGCCGAATGAGGAGTGGGATAGGAATAGAAAGTGGGATACCGAGGCAGACAGGATATATTCTGTACCAAGGATACAGCAAAGAGCGAGGTGGGCCTGGAACCGGACTGGAGGGGCCAAGCAGGATATAGGTTGTGAGACAGATGACCCCACAACCCAAACTCAAGTTCCTGCCAACCAGTTCCTGTCTCGTCGGAACGCCTTTCACTCCTCTTCTCATGGGCTTGCCCCCCAGGACTTTCTGATCCCCCATCATGTGCATAGAGTGGTGATAAGAGTATCCAGAGTCCTAGGTGAGGTCACAAGGGACAGAGACCCGCTCCCCTATGCCCTCTTCTGGCAAGTTACAGTTCCCCCTTTCATTTCTGCTACACACCCTTTTCCCCTCCTCGACTAGACTAGAAAATGAGGGTAGAAAGATAGATGCTTGACGGGAGAGGAGAGAGGGCCCTCCCAGTTAGAGTGCTAGTTAAATAGTTACACACACACACACACACCCACACACACATTCCTCTCTCCTTCGATCTCTCATTCTCTCTACTCCTCAGCCTTCCTCCTTCCTCCCTTTATCATTTCTTGTCTTTCTCCCAATCATTTCTTCCCCTCCTCCCTCAATCTCTCATCTATTTGGAACTTCTCTCACGTCTTTTCTCTCCTCTCTCTCTCTCTCTCTCTCTCTCTCCACCCTCTTTTCCTCTTTCTTTCTCTCTCCTTTTGTATGTATTGTATCTGAGTGCCTAAAATATGTTCAGTGGTCCGTCTCTTTCACTCTTACAGATGTTCCTTTCCTCCCTTTCTATGTGTCTTTATCCACATCCTTCTTTCCTAGTTTTTTTCTGCCACTCTCCCTCTCGGTCCTATTTACCAGGTTCTTTACCTCCATCTCTTTTTCTGCCTCATTCCCAATCTTCTTCCAACCCCTGTCTTTGTGCTGTCTCCCTCTATTTTTCTCCCAGCTTCCCTCTATCTCTGTGTATCTCTGCCTCTGTCTCTCCAGTCTCAGTCTCTGTCTCTCCTTCTCCCTCTCTCTTCCTCCCTCTTCTGCTATTAATTTCCCTGATTGGCTCCCTGGCTCCCGCCGCTGATGAGCCCTATTCATTCCTGGGCCTGACACTCTCGACCTGCCCCGGCTGATTGCTGGGGGCCGGCCCTGCGAGCGCTGATGAGCCCCAAGGGTCAGCGGCGCTAATTATCCGCTAATTGCAGATGACTCTGCTCACCTTCCCCCAGCTTTCAGGCACAGAATCGGCGGCGCTTTTTACCCTTCCCCCTCCTCGCGACTCCCTGCAATAGAGTTGACACAGAGCAAAAAGGCAGCGAATTCCGGCCTGACAGGGCTTCCAGGCTGAAGGTCAGGCAAGAGAGGGAGGCTGCGGCCAGTCAGGAGAGGGACATCCCAGCCTAATGGAGAAAGGGAAACCCGAGTCACACTACGTGGAAGAGAGCCAAACCAGGTAGGACGAGGGAGGCAGATCCACATGGAAATGGGGAGCTAAGAATTAGGTAAGGCTAGACAGGCTAGTTGGAGTGGTCAAATCAGGCAGGAACAGGAAGATCTATAATACAAGGGTGGGGAGGAGTGCTCGTCCAGATGAAGACCTAGGTGTCAGATAGCAAGAGAAATAGGATAGGTCTAGCCATGGAGGCTAAGAAAATATAGAAAGGTGAACCTCAGGAACATTCCTCCCGACTTCTTAGGGTCATTGTGCTAGAGGAAACTTTTTAGGTTGATCCCAGGCTGACTCGTTGAGGCTTAGTACATGAAAAAAGGTCGAAGTGGGCCCAAAGCAGATGAGTAATTTTTCTCTATCCAACATCTAATACAGTGCAAATTTTGCACATAATAGGAGGTTTTTATTTAAAAGATCAGCTTTGGTAGGCTCTTAATGCAAAACAAAACAAAAAAAGTGGATTTTGAGGTGGGAAATGTGAATTCTAGGCCTAAATCTATCATAGCTCTGTAACTATAGGAAGTAACTTAGCCCCACTGCACTGCAACTCTCTCAGATGTACATATTTTGACTGCTATGGGTATCCCTTTATGACTTAATAGAGGTCCTATGAGAGCTGATGTGATTGAAGAATTCATCCCCCTGTGATGAGCTTCTCTGAACATGGCTACATTGGATCACTCATGATAGGCTCACTGGTCACATGCTTTCCAGGTTGGTAGGACCTTCTAGAACTCTGTTAGCATAGCCTTTGAGTAACCTCTATGCTAGGATGAGGCATTAGAAGTGGATTTTAGTGGACATCCTCATCTAGAAAATGGGAATAATATTTCTATGACCTCCTTCCCTCATCAGGTTGTGCTGAGAAAAGGGCTCTGTAAACTGTAACGCACATAAATGCTAGCTGTTATTATTGAACTGTCTTGATTTGCAATTCCTCCAAGATTCATCTGAGTGAGGTAGAGGGAGACTGTAGTATTATTTTCTTATGATCTCAAATTAGGTCAGGCTTTACAAAACCAGTGGAGTCTAAAGAGACAGTTTGGGTAGGCACATGTTGTGATCATATTGGAAAAGGAAGAGGTGTCCTAAGTGAAGCCTGAGCATACCAGTTTCCTGTTGAAGTGGGCTGTGCCCAGCTGAAGTCTATGTAAGCCAGCAAACAAACATCCTATGGAGAAGTCCTCAGTTTATTTTAGTCACCACATGGGAGACTGAATAATGGAACGAAGCATGACAATTCCTAAGATCCATAGTTTTAGAGCTGGAAGGGACCTTAGTGATAATTTAGTTCAACCTTTTCTCTTTACATATGAGAAAACTGAGACCCAGAGATAAGTGACTTGTCCAAGATCATGTGAGTGTTAAGACGTACAATTGAGTTCTTCAAAGCCTGATCAGGTGCCCAAGTGTATCTTCCCAAGAGTTGAAAAGTCAAGTATCTTGACTGCTGACTAGAGGGAACAATGAGATGGAATGCACTACTGGGCTTTAAAAAAAAAAAAAACACCGTGGGGCAGCTAGGTGGCACAGTGGATAGAGCACTGGCCCTGAAGTCAGGAGGACCTGACTTCAAATCCAACCTCAGACTGAACACTTGACACTTACTAGCTGTGTGACCCTGGGCAAGTCACTTAACCCCAATTGCCTTAAAATACTGGAGTTGCAGAAATCAGCAGAAATCATCTAGCTCTACTAACTCATACCTGAATGGGAATCTTCTCTATAACATGCCTAACAAGTGGTCATCCAGTTTCTAATTGAAGATCTCTAGTGATGAGAACTTACTACCTCTATTCCAATTTTGGACAGCTCTAATTATTAGGAAGTTTTCATTCATATCAAGCATGTATTTGCCCTTCTGAAATTTCCACCCATGGTTCCTAATTCCATACCCACCTAGGGCCAAGAAGAAAAACTCTAATTCTTCTCCTAGATGACAGCCTTTCAAATACTTGGAGACACTGTCCTCTTCCTCTACCTCATTCAAGTGAATACTTATAAGCTAAAACATCCAATTCAATTCAATAATAATAGCTCACATTTATATAGCTCAAAAACAATTTACAAAGTGCTTTCCTTATAACAATCCTGTGAGGTAGGCAATTCAGGCATGATTATCATTTTAATTTGCCTCTTTCCCAACCTGAAAGTCCCCAGTTTCTTTAACTGAGTCTTCTAAGGCTTGATCTTACAATCTCTCAGCATCCTAGTTCCCCTCCCCTGGACATGCTCTAGTTCATAGATATCCTTCCTAAAATATGGTGCCCAAAACTGAAAAGAGTGGGATAAGTAGGGCAGATAATAGGCCTGGGAACTATTGGCTCCCTCATTCTGAATACTATGCCCTTATTAATAGTTATTGGTTTAAATTGATGGAGTGGCAAGGGGACATTGGCCAAAGTATCTGAAGCTACAGCTGAGAGTGCAGCTCCAGCAGCAACCAAACTAGGCATGGAGGACCACTTTGTTAAATGAGTGTTCATTCCTTAGTGAGACAGAGGGTATACGAGGGCTCATGGTGAGGGACCTGCCTGACCTTGAAGATGTAGTTATATCAGCCATAAGCCAAGAGCTGATCACTTACAATGGTAGCTTGCAAGGTGGTAGTCTGCTCAAGCTGGCACACAGATCAGACTCAGAACCTGGTTCCAAAATAGCCTATCAGGTTGCTCAGAATCCATATCACCACTGACTACAAACCTAGGCAGATTGCAGACCTCAGTGACATTGTGCTAATACAGTGTATGGCCTGTTTTTCAGGTGCTGTCTTTTATATACTGTCATTAATGCGTCCCCTCAACATGTGCCCTTGTTACCCACCCCTACCCCCAGGGCATTGGGTTGTATCCCTGGCAGTACAGAACGTAACTGAGCAGCTATAGTTTGCTAAAATAGTAAGGAATTCAAAGTATTGCATTAGAAAGACCCCTCTCCCCCTTTCCACCTGTTCTGAGTCTTCTTCTTGGCTGCCTTGCCTTAAACTCCAGGAAAAGAGAAAGCAGGCTGTAAGCTCCCAATAAAATGCAAACGCCCTGAGAACGACGACTTTTTCACGTTTTTGTCTGTATCTCCAGCGCTTAGCACAGTACCTTGCACATAGTAAGCGTTAGATAAATGTTTTTGGACATGAATCCAATTTACATTCCCAAGAACTCGAAACCCTGCCGCCCATGCGGTTGCCCTAACATCAGTACCAAGGCCAGGGACAGAAGCTGTAGCAGCCAACACGCTGTAAATGTGTGAATGTGAATCAGTTTATTTTCACAAAATTTGAAAGTAGGAAGAGCCCTTAGTAAACATTTAGTAACCCCCTCCATTTTACAGATGAGGAAACTGAGGCTCAAAGAGATGGTTCTCCCAAGGTTAGTACATGGCAAGAGCCAGGAAGAACGTGATTATGGGTCTTCTAACTCTAAAAAGTTCAGGGATTTTCCCACAATACCCTGGGTTCCCTCTGTTCCTTCTCCTGTATTTCTGTCTCTGGAGAGACCACATCTCAAAGTATACGATGGAGCTTCTAACAGTTCTTGCCTCTTTGCCTCTTTGCCTCCAGTTGCCTTCTTAGACATTCTAATTCTCGCCGTTGCCCCTGAAAGGGGAATTCTCTGAGAGGCTGATGTCTTTCTGGAAGGAGTTCAGGAATATGTGTCATCTTGGTCAAGTCACCTTAACCTCTGTGCGCCTCAGTTTACTCAACCGAATAATGATGGGGTTGGACTAGATGGCTTCTGGAGTCCCTTCCAGTTCTAAATCTGTGATCCTGTGACCACCTGAATTGCAGAGACTGTTCCATATCCAAGAGGCAAAATTTTGGGGCGCTGAGAAAGAACGAAAGACCTCCCTGAACTGAAGCTAACAGTTCCAAGCCAGTGACAGCTAGCCAGAGTGAGTCCCGGGGGTCCTCGCGGACCAGGCCGGCTCCTGCCCGCGGGCTTCCTCTGGTGGTGGCCGCGCTGAACTGCAGACCGGAGGATGGCAGCGAGAAGTGCTGCAAGCGCCCTCTGGTGTTGGTTCAGTAGTAACGACACCGACGAGGGAGCGGAGTGCAGACACCAGGACTGTGTGCGTGCGTGCGTGTGCGTGTCTGTGCACGTCGTGAACTTGCAGACTGGGAGGCGATCACCATGAGTTTGTGTGCTGTACAGCACATACGCGCATAGATAGTGTGTTGCTTCCGTGCGTGCTGTGCTCGGTTAGTCTGGCTGTGAAATGTGGGACGGCTGTACTATGTGTGAGAGCACAAGCCGGGAGATGGTAGTGGTGGTGGGGAGGTCCGCGCCTCCGGTGCAGGGCGGAGTCCTCACGGAGGCGTGAAATTGGTTTGGAGCAAACATATTACTAAAAGCAATTACCGGCGAGAGGTTCTGGGGCCCGCGGGAGCAGCAGCGAAGAGGCCGGGGAGGAAGCTCCCGGGCTTGGAGGAGTTTCAGGGTGTCTAACCCCAGAAAGGATCTTCCCTAAGCCAGCCACCTCCTAAGGGCAGGGTTTTCTGTTAAACACCTTCCTTCCAACTCCCTAAATCTGTGGGAAACACAATGCAGCCAGAAAAGACCTCTCCCAAAGTGGACCACCACTCCCTCCCCTACATGGCAAGACTAAGCAGGATGTGAACCTTCACTGGCTTTTATCACTCTTGGGAAAGACATCCACCAGGATTCTTCAAACAGGAGATGTCCCTCTCAGGTTAGGAATCCCCATTTTAGTTCGTACATCCTGAAACTTGATCGAATTGAAGATTCCCGCTCCTTTTTAGAGTAGCAAGGATCCCCATTATAGATTCCAAAGAGATCTTCTAGAGATAATATTTTCACAGGACCTTCCCAGAACCTCCCTCATCAAACCTCTACACACACACACACACACACACACACACACACACACACACACCCCACCCCAACCCCTTTCCCCCAGAAAATTTCCTGAAGACAAGACAGAGTGGGCTTTGCAGCCCTGGATCCTTCCTGGTCTGATGACTAGATAGGCTAGTGAAGCTCTGAGCCATCCCAGGCTCCTGAATGGACCAAAGTTGGGAGCAGTAGTCCTTGGTTCAAAGCTAAGAGAACTCTGAGTATTAGGGCAAGAAGTTAAGGAGCTTCAAGGTGTGTATGGGAGAGGGGGTCCTGTATCAGGGCAAGATGGGAGGAAAGAGGATGAAAGGCATACAATACTTTGAGGCTGAGGGAACAAGGAGCTTATCTTTTTTCAAAAAGGGACCTCACTTCAGTAAACCTCTTCCCTCCAGCTCTCCTTTATGTGGTCTGCCATCAAAATATAAGCTTCTTGAGAGAAAGGCTTCCACCAACAACCTCTCAATATTAAACTCTCAGGCCTATGAGTCAAGGTCCCAACAAAACAATAAAACAAAGGATCCAGTGAAGAATCTTGAAGCCTGCAGTCTCTGGACCACCTGAGAAGAAAGCAGAGCCCCACCTTATTGAGGCCCAAGGCCTTAGTTACAAGGCAGGCAGGACTTTAAAGGCTTGGCAGTAACACATCCTCTGGCCTTCACATGCTTGTTGAGGTTCAGTGTAGCTGGTAGAAAGAACTCGGCGGGGGCAGCTAGGTGGCACATCTGACCTCAGATACTTCCTAGTGGTGTGACTCTGGGCAAATCATTTAGCCCTGATTGTCTATATACACAAGACTGTAGGTGCCTTCTCTGAACTTTACTATGGAACTGTGTGATCAGGAACAAATCAATAAGCTTGTTTCCTAATTTGTAAAATAGGTCTAATAATACTTTGCAAAATTTCAGCCTCAGTACATGAGCTTTTATTAGCAGCCAAAGGAGGAAAATAATAATAATAGCTAGCATTTGTATAGTGCTTGAAAGTTTGCAAAGCACTTTTTATGTTAACTCATTTGATCCTCATAACCACCTTATCATGTGGGTGCTATTACCTCCATTTTACATATGATGAAACTGAGGCAGACAAAGGTTGAATTAAATGACTTACCTGGTTCACACAATTAGTATCTGAGGTAGGATTCAGACACAGGATTCTCTAGGTCCATTGCTCTATGCACTGTAGCACCTAGACTAAAGGGAGGTTAGAAAGGGGTACTTATTCAGAGCAGTATCGATATTTATGTTTATATGCACATATATGCACATGTGTATATATAAATATATATATACATACAGGTATATATATATACACATACACACATGTGCATGTATATGTGTACATTTGTCTATTTGAAAACTCTTTTTCAGCATAATTGGTTTTCTTTGCCATTCTATGTATTCTATTTCATACATTTAAAAACATTCTGAGAAATCTTCTGAGAAAGGTTAGGAACCCCTGAAGTTGGGGAGATACCCATGATAATAATAACTAATTAACATTTATGTAAGGTAGGTGCTATGCTATACTTACCTCCATCTTATAGATGAAGATAAGGATGCTGAATGGAGTGGGCAGAACCAGAAGAACATCGTACACTGTAACAGCCATTTTGTGCGATGACTAACTTTGATAGACTTAGCCCTTCTCAGCAGTGCAAGGATCTAAGACATCTCCAAAAGTCTCATGATGGAAAATGCTATCCACATCCAGAAAAAGGATTATGGAGTCTGAATGCAGATTGAAACATATTATTCTCTCTCTCTCTCTCTTTCTTTCTCCGTGTCTCCCTCTCTCCCTCTCTCCTTTCTCATAGTTTTTACATGTATAGCCTATATCAGATTGTTTGTCATCTTGGGGAGGAGAGAGGAGAGAGAGGGAGAAAAAAATTTGAAACTCAAAATCTTATAAAAGTGAATGTTGAAAACTATCTTCACATGTAATTGGGGAAAAAATACTATTGAGGGGGTGGAAACGAAGATTTGAATCCAGGTCCTCTGATTTTGGGCAGCTAGGTGGCACAGTGGGTGGAGTATCCAACCTGGAGTCAGGAAGACTCATCTTCCTGATTTCAAATCTGATTTCAGACACTTACTAGCTATGTGACCCTGGGTAAGTCACTTCACCCTGTTTGCCTCAGTTTCCTCATCTGTAAAATGAGCTGGAGAAGGACATTGCAAAGAAAAGCTCAAAATGGACTCACAAAGAGTCAAAAACGACTGACCAACAACTGCCATCTCTGATTCTAAATCTTCTCTTTCTCCCATTTGCACTGCCCCCACAATTTCTTATGTCATACTTGTGTACGCCGTCCTCGTCAGTCGAGCCAGCACAGAGAGACACAGACAATAGAGACAACACTGTACATTTTAATGCATGTCCAGAGTCTTTGAGTTTAAAGGAGAAAGTGCAAAGAAACACTGCAGTGAGGAAAGTGGAATACAAAGCAAGCTCCCGTAGACTCTTAAGAGAAACCCCCCCAAACTCTGTTTCTTTTGTTCTCCTCTGTCAGTGCTCTAGCACAGACTTTCTTCCCCTCTCTTCATTTTTCAGTACCAGCCCTCCTGGTTTCAGTTATCCGCAGTGCCAGTCTCTTTCTCCATCAGGGTGGTCCTGGGACAGAGCTGGCCCCAGGCACCCTGTTTCTCTGGGCTCCGATTTAGGCATTCTATATCTAGCTGAGAACCTGGGAGGAGCAGCTCTAACTGGGAATACTTTCACCTGGGGCTAAAAGAGTTAGAAGGGGCCCAAGAGAGTCTAAACTACCTCCCCTTAAGGCGTGAGAGGAAGAAAGGATCTGGGGACAGGGGAATCAATGGGGTAGAATCCTTGTGGGTGGTGGCATGGGACTAGTGCAAGAAGAGCAGACCGATGAAGGACTTGGGGGATTTTTGGTCTCTGGCCTATCACGGAAGCACACCCCTGGATATCAGCACCCAGGAAGCAAAGTCCCGGTCCCACTTCTCTGGTGATAGTTTCTGGAAAGCCAGGATGGATGAATTGCTGTTTCCCAGGTAATCTTGGCAGGAATCTCTGATAGGTCAGTAATAGTGGAGAGAATACTGAAAAGGAGAGATGAGGGGAAAGACAAAGGCAGAGAGGCTGGCTGATCTCTAAGAGTATCAGGCTCCTTTGCCCCCCACGTTCCTTAGGCTAGGCCTCTCCCCAGCCTCCCCAAGACTCAATCCCATCCCTGGGCTTCCCTTCCAGCCTCTGACTGGCCCCAGATCCCAGGACTTACCTAATAGAGAATGTCCTCAAAATCCAACTGTAGGTAGCGAAGGAGGCAAGGAGGCAGGGGTAACCAGGGCAGTGCCTGGGACAAGCAACCGGCCAGGTGCGATCGGAGAGCGTGGCGACTCAGGTGCTTCAAGGATCTCGGCCGACCCACCAAGGTGAAGAGCGAAGAGTAGAAATCTTGATGCTTCTGCATTCAGAAGAAAACTTGAAATTACAGGGCTGGGGTGGGAGGAGGAGTTCATGGACAAGGGATAAGACTTCGAGCTACAAAAGAGGAGATTCAGGACCAAAGATAGAGGGGTTCACCCACGATCATGGAGATAGTGAAGGGATGGGGATTCGAACTCAGGCTTGAATTCATTCCATTATCCTAAGAAGGGGGCTGGTAGAAATGTCTGTCAGAACCTTTCATAAAAGGGAAATGGGGGCAGCTAAGTGGTGCAGTGGATAGAGCACTGGCCCTGGAGTCAGAAGGACCTGAGTTCAAATCTGGCCTCAGACACATAACACTTACTAGCTGTGTGACTCTGGGCAAGTCACTTAACCCCAACTGCCTCACTTAAAAAAAAAAAAGTGAAATGAGCAGAACCAGGAGAAGGATGTACACAACACAATAATATGGTAAATACAAACAGCTCTGAAAGACCTAGGAATTCTGCCCAACCACGATCTGGAGGCCTTATGATAAAGTTCACTACCCAGCTCCGGATGGAGAGCTGATGGTTTCAGAGGCAGATTGAGAGGTGGCCAATGTAAGGATTTGTTTTGCTTGACTGTATATGTTTTATTTTTCTTGATTTATCAGTGGGGGAAGGGAGAGTGGGAGGGAGATAATTCAGAATTTAAAATAAAATTGAATTTAAAAACAACAACAGTCTTTTGCAGGTAGGGAGTATTCATAGGGGTTTCTATAGACTGAGATCATTTCCATGGAGTCTCTACGTGAAGATCTCTCCTAGATTTGAAAAGTTCTCTGTCTCCAGGCTATAAACAATCTCTTTGGAGAACCTCTATAAAGATGGTGCCCTCCCCCCTTCATCAGGAAATCTTAACCTAAGGTCAACTGACTTATTTTTTGTTTTTTGAGGCAGTCAGGGTTGAGTGACTTGCCTAGGGTCACACAACTAAAAGTTTCTGAGGTCGGACTTGAACTCAGATTCTCTTGCCTCCAGGGCTGGTGTTCTACCCCACTTCGACACTTAGCTGCCTCACTGACTTTCTTTTTTTAAATGTAGTTTGAGAACTGCATTTCAATGTAACTGGTTTCCTTTGTATTCCTATGTATTTTATTTCATGCTTTTAAAAATATTATTCTGGGTCCATAGACGCAGAGTTCCAGAGAGGTCCAAGACCCCAAAAAAGGGTTAGGAACCCCTGCTCTAGAAGGTTGGAGGGTCTCTGGATGATAGAGATGACAGCCTCTCCTTGAGGCTGGGCTGGGCAGTTCTGTGTTCTAGGGATTAAGAAGTCTCCTGGGTTGGGGCAGCTAGGTGGTACAGTGGATAGAGCACTGGCCCTGGATTCAGGAGGACCTGAGTTCAAATCCGGCCTCAGACACATAACACTTACTAGCTGTGTGACCCTGGGCAAGTCACTTAACCCCATTGCCTAGCCCCTCAAAAAAAAAAAAAGAAGTCTCCTGGGTAGTCCCTGAGTCTGACTGACCTGCAGGACCTCCGGGGGTATAAGGTCCACTGCATCCCCTGGCAGTTTCACAAGACTGTAGGTATTCATTAGAACCTCAATTATCCGGGGAAATTCACACCAGCGTTCCAACACCTGGGAAAAGAAACAGAGAAAGGCAAAAACCACAAGTATGTATTCACCAGGGTCACATACCTCCTACTGTTAACCCACAAATATTACACCTACTATATGCAAGGTCTGTGTCAGGGTCCCTGCCCTTTAGGTATTGTAGTGAAGCCTCCTCCCCATCACCATAACTGGAAATATTATCTCTCTTCTCAAAATTTCCCCAAGCATTTAGTCTGCATTTTTCCTTTGGCATCATCTCTCCCTATCTTGTATGACATGTAACTGTGTACATGTTATAGTCCTCTCCACCTTTCTTTAAGATTAGGGTGTCTGTCCCTTTTATGCTTATAATCCCAGAACCTGCATAGGGGACTAAGCAGTGCTTTATACAGATTAGGTGACTAATAAATGTTTGCCGATTTGGGAGAAACCGGGCTTGTGCATAAAAAGATAACCATAGGAAGTTACATTTGCTACAAGCCCAGTAAGAGACACCATCAAGGGAAGGCATTGCTTTCAGAGGATTCCTGTAAATTTCATGGAGGAAGTAGGCTTTGAAGACTGGATAAGATTCACAAACGAGCGAGGAGGACCTTCCTGGTATGGGAAACCACATGACCAAAGCAAAGAGGAAAAGGGGTTGAGGAGACCATGAAGAGACCAGTTTGCTGGAATGAAGGAGAGCAGTGGAGATCTCGCCCCTGATCCCGTATGTTGTCACAGAGCGGCACATACCTAGCTACCTGTGTGTGTACATATTTATGCCTAACCCAGGCTCTAGTCCAAACTACGCCTGAACAGAAGTCCCATCAATAACATCCAACAAGAATTAAGAGAGACACACAGTCCTAGAATGCAGTCCTTTCCCCAAGTTTCGGTTTCCTTCTGGTTAAATAGGGGTTTTGGATTAGATGACAGAATAATAGTAATAACTCTGACATCGATATCTCTTTAAGGCTAGCAGAGCACTGGCTTCACAATTACCCTGGGAGGTACCTAGTGCAATTATTGTTGTCCTCGACTTACAGGTGAGGAAACTGAAGTTCAGAGAAGACGAGTCCCACACTCAGTAGGAATGTGAGATCCTTTCCAGATCCAGATCTCGAGAAAGGAGTCTCATACATCATCTAGTTTAAGACCTTCATTTTTCAGATAAGGAAACTGCGTCCCAGAGAAGTAAATCCCAAGGTCACATAGCTCATTAGTGGAAAGGCCAGAAACAGCTTTTGTTGTTGTTTAGTCATTTCAGTTGACTCTCTGTGATTCCATTTGGAGTTTTCTTGGCAACCACTGGAGTGGTTTGCCATTTCCTTCTCCAGCTCATTTTACTGATGAGGAAACTGAGGCAAACAGGGTTAAGTGACTAGCCCAGGGTCACACAGCTAGTAAGGACAGATTTGAACTCAGGAAGATGAGTCTTCCTCACTTCAGGCTCAACACTCTAACCACTATGCACCTAGCTGCCCAGGAATAGCATACGATCTGATTTCCAGTAAAGTGTGGCTTTCTGTGAAGCCAGTGGAAGGGATTTGAAGATTTTGGGAAATAGACATCTTCCTTCCTCCTTTTTTGATCCCCTGGGACTTGAGGCTCAGCACTAGTTATAGCCAGGGAACAGTGGGTTACTCTTCTAAAAGATTAAATACACCTACCTTGAACATCAGAGTTTCCCTAGCAGGGTCTGGAGAAAGGTTGGGGAACCTGTGGTCCCGAGGCCACATGTGGCCCCGAGGCCACATGTGGCCCCTCTAGGTCCTCAAGTTCGGCCCTTTGATTGATTTGGTTTGATTCAAAGGGCTGCACTTGAGGACCTAGAAGGCCATGTGTGGCTTCCAGGCCGAAAGTTCCCCACCTCTGGTCTGGAGACCAGCAGAGGTAGATTGTGACTCCCAGGCTGGATGGGGTGGGACAGGGTGGTGCTTCTGCCCATTCATCTGCTGTCAATTTTCCCAGCTGGCCTGAGCCCGCCCATTCCCCCCACCCTCTTGGCTAGGGGAATCATTAGCTGTCAGAGCCTCTGTCAGATTACAGGGAATTGCTTGTCTCCTAATTATCTGGTGTTAATAGGAGATTAATTAGTGTTAATTGTTGATTTTCTTGTATTTTCCCAAAGGGGAGACCAATCTGCCGAACTCTCGGGCTGTTTAATTATTTGGTCTTGCCTGGGAATCCAGACAGATGCTTAACCGTTTGTGAGAAAAGAGGAGAGGGGGAACCAGGAAAGTGGGTACGGAAGTGGGACCTGACTGGACTGAGCCAGGGCCAGCCCCAGCAGGGGACGGGTCAGTAGGGCCCAGACCAAAGGTCACTGCAGCTCTCCCTTTGGGCCTGTTGTCTCTTTCTAAAGCGCAGGCCCAACGTATTGGCCAACACCCTCCTCCTTACTTCTCCCTCTGGGCCCCAAGGCTTCCACCACGCCATTAGACACAGCCAGAGCACTGACCCCTTTGGCTTACTTCCTGTCACTACCCGAGCACTGTGCTAAAGAGGTGTAGCCAACTTAGAAAAAAAGCTAAAGAGAAAGAAAAAACACCACTGAAAATGAACCTTGCCAAGTGACTGACGTTTAGGAAAGCTCTGAGGGCACTTCCTTCATAACACCTCTAGCACTTAGAGGACACTTTACATATGTTATCCCATTTGATTCTCATAACAACTCTGAGATAGATGGGATTATAATCATCTCCATTTTGCAAAAAACGAAACTGAGTGAGAAAGTGAAAGTGACTCATCCAGGGTCACACAGCTAGGAGATGTCTGAGGCAGGATTCAGAGGTCTTCCCAGCTCCAAGTCCAGCCCTCTAGCCACTTTGCCACCTCAATTGTCTGTTCCTTTACCTGGAGGATTGTTGGACAATTTGTCTCCTTCCTCTGACCCTCCGTATCATCACTTACTGCCTTGTAGACAAGAGGCAGTGTGGTATAAAAGAGACAGTACTACATCTGGGATTAGAAGGTCTGGGTTCTGGTTTCAGTTTTGCTCCCCCCTGTCTAACCTGGGACGAGTCACTTAATATCTCTGGGCCTCAGTTTCTTCATCTGTAAAGCACAGGGTTAGATTAAACTATTGATAACATCCCTTCCAGCTCTAAATCCTATGATTATACCTCTTTATTTGCCTTATGTCCCTATAACAGATTGCAAGCTACTTGAGGACAGGAACTGTCTTTGTATTCTCACAGCTCTAGTACATAGTGAGACCTAATCAATAATTGCTGAATGAATGCATAAAAATGTGTCAGTATGGTATCTTTGTGTCTAGTTGATTTAGGTTATAAGTTCTCAGAAGGCAGGTATTGACTGGCTCATGCGCGTATATTACACAATGCCTATGATATTATTGATATTTAAGAAATACTGATACCATATAAAACATGTCATTTCTCCTTTTCCTCCTGGATATGTGTCACTTGTCCATTCCCTTCTATGGCCTTAATCTTCCTGCCAGACTAATCTTCCTAACATTGTTTTTAATTACGAAATTTCTTTGCTCAAGAGCCTGCAATAGCTCCCTAGTGCCTGCCAGGTCAAGTACAAAATCCCCTTCCTGGTCCTCTATAACCTGGATCTATTCTACCTGTCCCACTTAATTTCCCTAAGGAATTTCAAACCCCCACTGTAGCCAAGTCAGTCTGAATTTTCCCCTGCCTGCATAAGCCTCACTCATGTCACAGGTAAGCTATCTAAATCCTACCCCCACCTTGAAGAACCAGCTCATGGCCCGCTTCCTCAGTGACCACTCCATCCTTCCCTTATCCGTCCCCTTTTTGAATATCAATAGCATGTAAAAAGAGGATCACATGTTTAGAATTCAAGGTCCTTGAGATTTTTTTTTTGTCTTTGTAACCCTAGTGTCTACCATAATGCCTAGCATATAGTAAGTGCTTAATAAATGTTTATTGATCAATTGATTGTTCTTTATTTTCTGTCAGTCTTGTTCTTTGAACTAGACTAGAAGCAATCTGAGTGCAAAGAATACTCTTGTATCTTCCAAAGCACCTGGAAACACAGTAGGCACTAAATAAATTGATTGAATGGCACCCCATCTCATACTCTTTCACTAACCTTTGCATCAATGACAATGGGGAGCCAAGATGGCAGAGGGAAAGCAGTGACTTGCTAGAGCTTTCCCTCAAACCCCTCCAAATACCTATAAAAAATGGCTCTAAACAAATTCTAAAGTAGCAGAACTCACAAAAAAAACAGAGTAAAACAAATTTCCAGCCCAAGACAACCTGGATGGCTAATCGGAAAGGTATATCATGCCTGGCTGGGAGAGAAGCGCAGTTCGTCATGGGCAGACAGGCTGCAGCGAACCTGGAGCAGACCTCAGAGGACTGAATCCCAGGCAGCTGTGGCAGTTTCCTGACTTCTCAATCCTCGAACGCCAAAGACACCTTAGAAGGTCAGTGGGAAAAGTCTGCGACTGCATGAGAGAAGAAGCTAGGTCTCAGCCGGCCTGAGCTTCTGGCCCACAGACTGAGGGGGAATCGAGTGGCTGATCAGAGGGGGATTGCAGGGATTTCTTTGCCAGTGCTGAGGCATGAATCTCTTGCTTTGCCTGTGCTTGGATCTGGGTCACAGTTCTGAGGGGCAGTCCTCGGGAGAGGAGGAGCGCTGGCGTGGTGGAGCTTGTTGTGGCAGTGGAGAGGAAACATCTTGCCCCTTATCATAGCACCTTGGAATAACTGAAAATTTTCAGGTCCCTAGAAGTATCTCTGAAAACAGCTGTACAAACCCCTGAAGCTTGGGACAGTACATTCTTCACATTAGAAACAGACTCTTACCTTAACCAAGAGTTTAAAACTCAAGTAATTGGTTGGGATCATGAGAAAGCAGCACAAGAAGAGTCAGACTATATTATCTTACTTTGGTGACAAAGAAGATCAAAACATTAATGATGATGACTGACTTCCAATGCCCACCAGCAGTAGGGCTTGCTGTGTTTAAAGTGGGAGGTACTGGCAAATTCTTCAAGGCACCTAGGAGTATGGTCCAGAGGCCCCACTGTGTCTCTGTAGTCACCGGCATCAAAACATTCTGCCCAATGACACTTCCTGGTTCTCCAATTAGGCAACCCTTTATTTCTTTTTTTTCTTTATTTCTATTTTTGGAGACAATTGGGGTTAAGTGACTTGCCCAGGGTCACATAGCTACTAAGTGTCTGAGTCCCCTGACTCCAGGGCCGGTGCTCTATCCACTGTACCACCTTGTCCTTCCTTTCCTTTCAATACTTGGCTCAGTCTTCCTCTCTACCCCAACCCTTGCTTCTAATATTTGAGGAGTATTTCAATACAACTCCTGAAAGTTCTTGGCCTCCCAGTATACTGACCTCCTGAAATCTCACGGTAGATGTTTCTATTCCTAGACACTTAACACAAATGCCTAAGATTTAGGGTATCACTCATAACTATGCCACCTCCATAATTTTGAACTCTGAAATTCCTCTCTCTGATAATAATCTTCTGTCTTTCCATCGTTCTCTCTTTATCTTTCTTCCTTTCTCTGTCTCATTCCTTCTAAACATTTTTAGCTTCACAACAACCTCTAGTCCCTCTATTCCTTCCTTTTCTCATAGTTGATAGAAGCTGCTCTAACCCCACTTTTATTTGATCTTCACAGTCTTGACCGTATAGTTAACCAATTCAGCTAACTATATTGTCCTTCACTTTTCATGCCCTGACCCTCTTATCCATTCATCTTCTTACACATACCGGTTTTCAACCCTGGATTTTTCCACTTCTACTGCGATGCTGCTGAATCCCTTTGAAGGGAGTCCTCAATCGTGCCAAATGGGTTCACTACTAATCTAATCTCAACTGAGCCCTCACTGCTACCTGGCAATCATTTATTCTTCCTGGAGTGATTCTTTATTCCATTCCCTTCAGTGGATATTCCAAAACTTCTCTTCTCTCATCAAGCCCCAGCACCAATCCACTCTGCCCTTAGATGTCTTCACCTTCTACTTTTATGGAGAAAATTGTATATATCTTGATTGTATATGGTTGTTTACATGTTATTTCCACGTTAAACTGGGACTTGAGAGAGTAGAGACTATTTTTTCACTTTTCTTAGTAACCCCAGCATTTAGTAAAGTACCTGGCATATGGTAGGCATTTAATAAGTTCTTATTTTATTATATAAATAAATGCATGTAATATTTTATTAGCATATATTTATTATAGACCATTATGTATAATAAATATATCTAGATTATAGATTATATATGATATATCATAAATATAAGCAAATGCTTATCTTATTATATTATTAAAAATGTAATTTTTCTCTCCTCTCTGATTTCTGCACTCATACTAGGGGACTTCAACATACATTTCAACTCTCCTTCAAACAGCTTAATCACTCAATTCCTCAACCTACTCATTTCCCATAACTTACTCCTACAGCCCACCTCAGCAATACACAATGATGGTTACAACTTTGGTCTTGCCATCACCCACAATGCACCAGCTCCATATTCAAGAATTCTGAAATTCCCTTATCTTGCCTTAATTTAATGGCTTTCTACCTCTCCCTCTGCCTTCCCTTACCAAACCCTACTCTTCATCCATACCATGATTTCCAATCCCCTAACTCCTCAACTGTCTCCCAGGCCATCTCCCCTGCATGCACCTGTCACTCTCTCCCCTTTTTCTCATTTTGACCCTTTGGTGAACCATTTCAACTCTACACTCCCCTCTTTTGTTGAGTCACTAGGTCTTTGGTCACATCGCCAATTGGGCCCTGCCAAGCCTCAGCCTTGGATCACTCCCATTGTCTGCCTCCTTCCCTCCTATGTGTGTACTACTCAATGAAGGTAGAAAAAAATCATGCAACTATTCTGATTGGGTCCGCTACAGATTTATATAACACAACCTCAACTGGGCTGTCACTGCTTCTAGACAATCCTACTATACCTGCCTATAAACTCACCATCCCACTCTCCACAGCAGCTCTTCCAAACCTTTGTATCCCTCCTCAAACCTCCCAAGGCTTATCTTCTGCCCACTCTCTCAGCTGAAAACTTTGCCTCATATTTGACAGAGAAAACAGAAGCTATTTACCATGAACTCCATTTTCTCCCTTTTTCCTCATCTTGTATCACTAATATGCTTTCTGCTGCTATTTCCTCCTTCACCCCTCTTTCACACACAGAAGGCTCTACTCCTTACCAAGGCCAATCCCTCCACCTGCATTCCATTTTATCTCCTCCAGCAGATCATCCCCTCTAGCACTTGTTTTCGGTTGCTCCCTGTCTACTGGCTCCTTTCTTACTAGCTGCCAACGTTCTCATCTCCCCCATCCTAAAAAAAAACCCTTACTCAGTCCTTCCATCCCCTCTATCACCCTATATCTTCTACCTTTTGTACTAAATTCTTTGGAAAGGACATCTACCATTGCCGCCTCCACTTTCCTCTCTCTGTGTCTTCTTAACACCCTACAATCCAGTTTCTGACGTCATCATTTTACAGAAACTACCCTCTCCAAAGTTGCCAGTGATCTCTTAGTTGCCATATCCAATGACCTTTTCTCAGTACTCATTCTCCTTGACCTCTCTGCAGCCTTTGACACTGTCAATCACCTTTTCCTCAATACTCTCTTCTCTCTAGGTTTTGGGGATACAACTCTCTCTGGGTTCTCCTACCTATCAGACCACTCCTTCTCAGTATCTTTTGCTGTATCCTCATTGAGGTCATCCCCACTTAACCATGGGTGTTCCACAGGGTCCCACCCTGGGCCGGCTTCTCTTTTCTTCTATATTACTTCACTTGGTGATTTCATCAGCTCCTACACATTAAATTATCATATCCATGCTGATGATTTTCAAATCTACCTATCTTGCCCACCCTTTCTGCAGACCTCTAATCTCAAATCTCTAGCTGTCTTTCAGACATGTAGAAGTAGATGTTCAAGAGACATCTTAAACTCAATATTTCCAAAACAGGATTTATTATTCTCCTCCCTAATGCCCTACTGCTAACTTCCCTATTATTGTCAAGGGCAAACACCATCTTCCCAGTGCCTCAGGCTTGTAACCTAGGTCATCCTGGATTTCTCACTATCTCTCACCTCCCATATGCAATCTGTTGCCAAAGCCTGTCGATTTCATCTTTGCAACATCTCATGAATACACTCCCTTCTCTCCTCTGATCCTGCCATCATTCTAGTACGGGTCTTCATCACCTAACGCCTGGATTATTGTAATAGTGTGCTGGTAAATCTGCCTGCCTCAAGCCTCTCCCTACTCAAATTCATTTTCCATTCAGCCACCAAAGTGATTTTCTCAAAGTGCAGATCTAACAATGTAGCCACCACTCCCCTCCCCAACTCATTAAACTCTAGTGGCTTCCTATTGTCTCCAAGATCAAATTAAAAATCCTGTGTTTTGTGTTCAAAGTCTTTCATAACCTAGCCCCGCCCCTTCCTTTCCAATCTTCTCACACCTTACATCCCACCATATACTCTTTAATCTAGTGACACTAGCCTCCTGGCTGTTCCCCCAAACAAGATACTCCATGTCTCAGCTCTGGGCATTTTCTCTGGGTGTCCTCCATTCCTGGAACACTCTCTCCTCATCTCCATCAGTCTTCCCTGGCTTCCTTTAAGTCCCAACTGAAAATTCCACCTTCTCCAAGAAATCTTTCCCAAACCTTCTTAATTCTAATGCCTTTCCTCTTTTAATTATTTCCTCTTTTCCCCTGCATATAATTTGTACATTTTTGTTTGCTTGTTCTCTTCCCCCATTAGATTGTGTGCTCCTTGAGGTCAGGGACTGTCTTTTACCTCTTTGTATCCTCATCAATTAACACAGCGTCTGGTGCAAAGTAGGCACTTACTAAATATTTACTAACTATTTTGTTGGCTTGACTAGACTTGAAGTCAAGTGCTTTCTCATAGTTCCTGTTTCACAACTCAACTGCTATATATCTTCGCAAAGGTTATTCTACTTTAGACCACTCTATTAAGAAGTGGCCCTTCCGTCACTGAAGACCAACTCTTCTAGTTGTGTCCCAGATCCCATCTCCTCAATTTCTTCAGGAGATTGACTAATTAATCATCCCCTTTCTGTCTTTCATCACCAGTCTCTCCTTATGTATTGTTTCTTTCCCTATTACCTATAACCATGGCTAAATCTCCCACATTTTTCAAAAAAGCCTACAGCCTTCCATCCCCTCAAGCTGTTGTCATTTAGTTCTCCTCCCTTTCACTGCCAAACTCCTAAGAAAAAAGATGTCTATAGTCATAGCCTTTAATTTCCTCATATCCCATTCACTTTTCAGCCCCTTTCAATTTGTCTTCCAACCCGCTAGACTTCTAAAATTGTTCTCTCCAAGGGTACCCATGATCTCTTAACTGCTAAAGTAGTTTTCAACTCTGAGGGCAGATACTTTTTTCACTTTCTTTATTTTTCTTCTTCTGTGTGTATGTTTTCTCTTGCAACATGGCTAGTGTGGAAATATATTTTGTATTACTTTACATGTATAATTGATATATTTGCTTGTCTTCTCAAAGGGTGGGTGAGGGTTGGGAGGGAGGAAGAGAATTTGGAACTCAAAAATTTTTTAAATGAATATAAATTTTCCCCCTAAAACATAATTGGGAAATATTTAATGAAATGAATCAAAATATATTTGAAACAGAAAAAAAATGAAGAAGTTCTCAGTTCTCATGTCCCTTTGATGCTGCTGACCACCCCCTAAACCTGGACTCTCATACTGCTAGGCTCTTAAGGATACAGCTCTTTCTGTTTTTCCTCCTGCCTGTCTGGTGATTCTTCTCAGGCTCCTTTGTTGGACCATCATCCATTTCCTGACCTCTTCTTTTGGGTGTTTCCCATAGCTCTGTCCTATACAATCAAGTCCCAAATCTTAATCCAATCTTAATTTCTTTCCTGAATTTCAATCTCACATCTTCAATAGCTTAATGGGAATTTCCTTTGGCATGATCCATATTCATCAGATTTAACATGTCTAAAACAGTAGTCATTATCTTCACCCCTAAACCTGTTCCTCCACCAAACTTTCCTGTTTCTGTTAAGGATACCACTATCTTCCCAATCATGGTTTTATAATAACCAAAAAATCAACCTTGATTCAATTCAATAAATATTTATTAAGCCCCTACTATGTACTAAGCACATTCTCTTTTAACACCCATATTAAATCAGTTGCATCTCCTCAAGAGGCAGTGTGGTGTAGGGTAAAGAGAGCTGGCCTTGGAATCAGGAAGACCTGGTTCTAGACCTACCTCTGAAACACCATGGCTGAATGAGTCTAGGAAAGTCACTTAATCTCTCAGTGCCCTAGGCAATTCTCTAAGACTATACATCACAGAGAAGGTGCCAATCAGCTTTGAGAGAGGAAATCTCCTTATTCAGGAGTGCCCTTTATCAATGAAATCACAGATCCAGTTCTTCTCCTTTCATCATCATCATTCTAGTTCAGGTTTTCATCCATTGCCTGGACTACTCTAAATGGCCTCCTAATTGATTTTCCCTGCTCTCCCATTAAAACCATCCTCTACATAGCTGCCAAAATTAAAAAAAAAAATCATCTTCCTAAGGCCAACCTTGGTTCTGACCAACCATGTTGTTCATCTGCTCAAAAGTCTCCCATGGCTCCCCATTGCCTATAGGTAGAATACAAACTCCTCAGCCTTGATCTTTGGGGCTCTCCATGATCTGGGTCCCACCTACCTTTCCCAACTTATTTCAGATTACTTCCATGAACTGTCATTCCAGACTGGAGAGCTGGATGACTCTTCTATGTGGCATTCCATCTCTTGCCTCCGAGAAATAGTGCCAGTCATTTTCCATGCCCAGAATGAACCCCCTCCTCGTCTTCACCTCTCAAAATACTTCTCTTCCTTCAAAGTCAGTGCAGGTGCCATCTCACCCCTGAAGCCAGTTGTTTCCTCCCTCTTCTTATGTTACACTTCTTGTTGACATGTTATGTTAGCCACCCCACCCCTTCTGTGTAAGCTCTTTGAGGACAAGGATTGTTTTGTTTTTGTCTCCATATTCCCCACACCAAATATGGTGTCTGGCATGTGGTGCCTAATAAATGTGTGTTGATTTTGCTGGGACTGCCTCCTCCCCAGTCTCCTGTAACCTCCTGGAAAGTCAAGTCTTCCCTCATCCCAAGTTTCTCTCATATCCTTGTAGTAGTGCCTAACACAGAACCAGGTACATAAAAGGTGCTCAGCAGAGACTTCTGGAATGAATGAATGGCTTCATCCCAGCTATCCAGGTTATACAAAGAAAGGGAGACAAAGGGCTGGTTCTCAGAGTATACCGAAGAGCACCGATTGGTTCAAACTCCCCCCTCTCTCTCTGCACCACCTTCTGGGGGCCCCTCTTCACTTCAGCATCCCTTGGTACCTTGGGAAGGGCTCCAGGCCAGATGCGGACAGCACCGTGATTGAGTAGAGCTCGGACTACTTGTTCTGGGCTACAGGGCAGGGCAGCAGCTGGACCCTGCAAGGCCCAGTGCAGGGCTGTATGGCCACCATAGTCCATGGCATTGACGCTGACCCCCTGGGACAGGAGTAGCTCAGCCACAGCCACATTGCCACGACGACAGGCCAGATGCAGGGGCCGCTGCCTGTCGTGATCAGCAGCATCCGCATCGGCACCTGCAGAGAGAAGCAGGTGGCACAGGTGAAGACTCCTGGCGATGGCTGCCTCCGCCTCGGCTAGGGGAAGGAGAGGCACTGAGCAGGCAGCCAGAAGAGGGGTCCGGCCTTCGGCATCACGGGCATCTGGACAAGCGCCTTTCCTCAAGAGCAATGCAGCCAGCTCTGCCAGCCCTCCTCGGGCTGCCACATGGAGAGGTGTCTCCTCCTCTTCCTCAGATCGACCATCCACAGTGGCGCCAAACCTCAGCAGCAGCTCTGCACACCTGGGGACCAAAGAGAGGAGGGAAGTGTGTGTGTGTGTGTGTGTGTGTGTGTGTGTGTGTGTGCGTGTGTGTGTGTAACAGAGTGCCGCAGAGACAAATACAGACAAAGACCGCTGGGCACACAGACATAGGCTGAATAGACATGATTTGAGTGGTGTTTAGGAACCACCTTATCCCAAAATAACTCCCTTGTCCATTTGCCATTCTGCCTGAAATTCTTCTGGTAGCTCCCTTTAAAGCTGCAAGTGACCTAGGAAGCAACAACACATAAGGTCCCTGACACCTTGATATGAGTGTTTTATCTGTTATTTCTTTTCAGTCTGCGGGCACGGAATACCTGGGTAGTAAAAAGTGTGGGAAGAAATGGGAGGAAATCTCCCAGTCTCCCAAATTATCTAGTCCAACCTACCACTGAATAGAAATCCTCTCTACCAACATTCTTGATAAGTGATCATCCATTCTCCACTTGAAGAATTCCGATGATGGGGAACACCTTTCTTAGGGCAGCTGGTGCCACATTGGGAAGGGTCTACCTGTGACAACTACATCAAATCTCCATGCTTCTCTGCAGCTCCAGCCACTGCTCCCAGTTTGGCCCCTGGCACCAAGCAGAACAAGTGGAATCGTTCTTCCACACCACAGCCCTTCAAACACCCAAAGCCATGTCTTAGCCCTCCTCCTCTCCTCTTCTTCTTTCCAGACTAAACATTACAATTTTATTAAATAATGCTCATACAGCAGGATCTCCAGTCCTTGAACTATCCTAGCTGTCTTCCTCTGGGTGTACCCCAGTTGGTCAAAACTCTTCCTAAAATGTGGGGCCTAATGCTGAACGCAATACTTATATGAGATGTGAACAAGGCAAAGTTCAGGGAAACGCTTCCCTCTCCTATTGTATATAACATGTCTCTCTTCTTAGAGCATAAGAGAGTGCGGAAAAGGTCCCAAGTGATGGGAGTGGGGGTGAATGAAGGCATCAAAGACAAACTTGGTCCTTTAGAGCACACTTATTACACACACACACACACACACACACACACACACACACACACACACACATTCTCCCCTAAAAGAGTGCCCAAAGTTCAGGCCACTCCATAATCCACTCTGAAAATACTCAATTAGTGCCAATGTCAATGTCCCACTATGGGGGGAACACATTCCAAAACTCCCAAACACATTCCTGGCACTGAGACAATCCTGTCCTGAGCCTGAGGATCATGGAAACAACCTTAGAAATTATCTAGTTCAGGAGTTCTTTTTTTTTTTTTTTTTTTTTTTGGCTAGGCAATGGAGTTAAGTGACTTGCCCAGGGTCACACTGGTAGTGAGTGTTAAGTGTCTGAGGCCAGATTTGAACTCAGATCTTCCTGAATCCAGGTCCAGTACTCTATCCACTGCGCCACTTAGCTGCCCCAGGAGTTTTTATCTGAGGGTTAATAACCTTGATTTAATACATTTTTTATTTAAAAATATACATATATCCATACATATGTACATAAAATAGCATGTCAATATAATTGATTTCCTTCGTAATCCTATGCATTTAATTGTATGCATTTTAAAATGTTACTCTGAGATGGGGTCCATAGGCTTCATCAGATTGCAAAGGGTCCATAAAGGAAAGAAATAAGCATTTTAAGTCCTTACTATATGCCAGGCACTTTACAAATATTATCCCATTTAATCCTCACAAGGCTGAGAGGCAAGTACTATTATTATCACCATTTTACTATTGAGAGAACTGAGGCAGACAGAGGTTAAGTGACTTGCCCAGGGTCATACAGCTAGTAAGTGTCTCAGGTAGGATTTGAACTCAGGTCTCCTGACCTCAAGTCCAGTCTTCTATCCATTGTGCCACCTACCTGCTTCTACACATAAAAGACTAAGAACTCTTGGGGAAGCTAGGTGGTGCAGTGGATAGAGCACCAGCTCTGGATTTAGGAGGACCTGAGCTCACATCCAACCTCAGACACATAACTCTTACTAGCTGTGTGACCCTGGGCAAGTCACTTAACCCCATTGCCTAACGAAAAAAAAAAGAACCCTATCTAGTCCAAGCCCCTCATTTTATAAAATTAGGAAACTGAGGTCCAGAGAAGGGGAAGTAGTGGGCCTAAATCCACAGGGAATAAGAAGTAGAGCTGGGAGAAATTCTTTGGGGCCAGATCCAGCACTCTGATATGCCATGCTGCCTCACTATGCTCTTAGCACAGTGCCTGGCACATGGGGAGGGCTTAATAAACCCTTGTTGCTTCCACTGGTGCCTGCTTCTATCCAGTCTCTCATTCAATTACTATTGTATGTTCCCTGCTGTGATCCCTTGAAATGATTTCATCAATCGACCCCCCATCCTTTCCCAGGAATAGGTGGAAAAGTGGAGACTAGAAATGTAGGGATTGTGGCAAAGAAGGTGGGTGGGAGCACACAGAGCTGGGGGAGACTGAAGGGCAGTCACTTACTGGAGGGCGCCAGGCCCCTGGCACAGGTGTAAAGGGCGCCTCCCATCCTGGTCTGGGATGTCTGGGTCAGCTCCTGCTACAAGCAGCAGTCGGGCGCAGGGTGCATGGCCAGAGATGCATGCTTCATGCAGAGCAGTGCGACCCCCAGGGGCAGCATCTGGCTGGGCTCCTCGATTTAGCAACAGCTGGAGAACTTGTTCGTGGCCTCGGCCAGCTGCTACATGTATTGGGGTGGTCAGCTCTTCCACGTAGGTCAGAGACCAAAGCCCTAAGGAGGGTTTGGAGACCTCAAGTTGGGGTGGGAACCCAAATGCCAAGAAGGGTCAAAACACCAAGAGATAATCCCAGACCTGAAGCCTAGGTGGGCAAGGGAGTAATGTTGGGAGAAGGTGGTAGATAGGAGTCTTGGAGCCCCTCCCCCCACCTCTTGTTATGGCTGCCTTTATCCCCTCCCCCCCACCCAAACAACCCAGGCCTCTGCTGCCCATACTCAGAGCTCGAATGTTGAATCTGAAATCTCTCCATCTCTCTGGGTCGCTGGTGTCAAAGACAATATCCGGGGTGAGGCCAGTGCCAGGGGAGGCCAAGAGATGGGAGACAGAGGCCACATCCCCGACCAGCACGGCTTGCCAGAACTCCAAGGTGGGCCCAGAGGCTGTCCTGGTTACTATGGGCCCATGACCTGGCCCTTGACCCTCTCCGGGATCTCTGTCTGCTTTCTCAACCAACCTGGCACAAAGGCTACTAAGCGGACCACCCCCCCAGCTCTCTGCAATCTTCTGGGGATGAGGCGCTACCCATAAGGAAAGGGAAATGGGGTCTAGGGTTGAGGACAAAGATATTGTGAAAAAGAGGAAATAGAAATAGAGTTCAGGGCAGAGACAGAGAAGGGAGAGGTGAGACGGGGTGGGAGGGGTGGGGAGAGAAGAGGGAGAGGGAGAGGCAGTGATAGGAGGAGAGATAGAGGGGGAAAGGGGGAGCAAAGACAGACAGAAACATGGACAAGGACAGAAAGAGACGGAGACTCCTGGTAGTCCTGTGGCTAAAAGTCAGACTCTAACGCTAAGTTTCACAGAAGCTATTCTGGGCTCCACATGACTTCAGGTCAGAGCCAGTATTTGCAGGGTGAGGGTGTACCTGAGGACAAGAGAAACAACCTGGGGTTCTTCTGTCTCCTCAAATATACAGCACCTCTCACTCTCTCCATTTACCCAGTCTGGCCCCCTCCCCATCCCTTCTATTCTTCCTCCTATCCCCCCCCCCCCAGGCTACTGGGCCATCCCGCACTGCCATGTGCCCCCATCTCCTGATTCCATCCCCCTGCTCCCTCACCCCTCTGGTGGCTGCTCCAGCGAGGCTCAGCCATCCGGCTCTCTAGCAGCAGGTCTGCAGTGCTGTTTGGGGGAAAGAGCTCTTGAAGCTTCTCCAGGTTCCCCGTGTACAGTGCATTTTGCAGGACCATGTCCCTGCTAAGCAGGGGTGCCCGCTTGGGCACCCTCCGGGCAGGATAGCCCCGGGACAAGGGGTCCCATTCTGAATGGAGGGAGGCTGGGGAAAGCCGGGTCAGCCAGGATGACCGCCGCCTGCTTTCCGATTCTCTGGGCATGGCCGCAGTTTTCAGGGGGATTTCTGGGGGCAAGACCCAGAAGAGCAGGGTTTAGGGTGGTTTATGGCCATATCCTGAGCAGATGCTGGACAGGATCCAGGATCTGGCTTAGAGAGGGGAGGGAGAAGGGTGCTGAGAGGGAGACCATAAATAGCCCTGGGCTCAGCTGTCATCCAAAGCAAAACCTGAAGCTGGGGGTGGGGCTGAACATTTGAGAACAGGTTTGGGGCCAGCAAAAGGGAGAGGTGTAAGTCAGTGTTGGCTAAGTTGTAGAGAGACAGACACACTAACACCCTGTTAGTGGAGTTGTAAATTGGTCCCACCATTCTGGAAAGCAATTTAGAATTCTGTTAAGAAAGTGACTAAAAAGTCTGTACTCTTTGACCTAGGGGCCCCACAGCAAGGCATATACCCCAAGGAGGTCAACAATAAAAAGAAAGATCTGATTAACACCAAAACATTTATAGCAGCACTTTCTGTAGTAGCAAAGAATTGGAAACCAAGTAGATGTCCATCAATTGGGGAATGGTTGAATAAATCGTAGTAACTGAATATTACTGTACTATACAAAATTATAATACAATAATTTTATAATATAATAATTACATTACAATATAATACAATAATTATATTAATAATAATTACAATCACTTCTAATAACAGAATGAAAAAAATTACATGAACTGATGCAGAGTAAAGTAAGCAGAACCAGGAAAATAACATATATAATAACAATGTAACAACATCATCAGCGTTAAAACTGAGTGCTGTGAAATTACAATAGCCAAGCACCGCTCCAAAAAGAGCTGTGAGAATGCACTCACTTCCCTCCTTCCTGTCTTTGCAGAAGTGGGAAACCATTATACTGTACATAATGTTAGACTAGATTGACATTGTTAGCTTGGCTAAAGTTTTTTTTTTCCTTCTCCCTTTTTTTCCCCTTTTTGTTATTAGGGATGATTTTTTGGGAAAGAGGAAGAGGGAGAGTGGAGAGATGTATTGGAAAAGGAAGGGGATGCAAAAACAAAAGGGTGACATTTTTAAAGGAGAGAATGTCTGTCTTATCCTGTGCCCCTAGCTGACAGAATCCTAGAATGCTAGATCTGGAAGGAACCTCAAAGATTGTAGAATTCAACCCCTTCTTTTTTTTCTTTTTTTGGTATGAGGAAACTGAGGCCCAGAGATGCAAAGTTATTTACCGAAGGACACTCAGAACCCAGATCTTCCAACTCCCAATTTGGTACTTCCTTGCATCACACCAGCATGCCTCAATCTCTTTGCTTTTCCACCTGCTAACTTACTGACTCCTTCTCCCTATTTGTTCATGAATGTAGAAAGAAAAAGAAATACAGAAAAAGAGACTGAGAGTCAGAGATGAAGGCGGAAGCAGAGATGGAGATCAAGACAAAGAAAGAGGGGGCAGCTAGGTGGTGCAGTAGATAGAGCACTGGCCCTGGAGTCAGGAGGACCTGAGTTCAAATCCAGTCTCAGACACAAAACACTTACTAGCTGCGTGACCCTGGGCAAGTCACTTAACCCCCATGGCCTAACCAAAAAAAAAAAAAAAAAGACAAAGAAAGACCAGGGAAACAAAGTCTTAGAAGGCAAGGGAAAACGATCCAGGCATGACTGGGGGATAGGAAACAAGAGATGACCATGAGTTAGGTTCACAGAAATGTAGGGTGGGGATGAAGGCAAAAGAGGAAGAATTGGGGCTAAAGAAATGAAGCCAGGGGAAATGGGACATAGAGATAGACATCCACACGAATTTCCATCATCCCTACAGCTGTTTGGGTGTTTATACCTCTACCATCTGGCCCATCCACCCTAAGGATGCTTCCCCACACACCCCAGTCCTCAGCATCCCTCCCATTATGGCCCTGCTTTGAGCTTCATCATTTCTTCTTCTTCTTCTCTCTTGCCAATCTTGCTGCCTCCTCCTCTGCTCGATCCTCAGCAGCTTTCAAATGCCTCTTCCCCAGAGGAGTCTTAAAGTACCAATCCTGAAGGGAGTGAGTAAGAAAGAACAGGAGAGTATGAAATGGAAAGAAGCAGAAAGAGGAATCCCCATAAGAGGGGTCCTTTGACTTGGTTCCCTACTTAACCTATACTCAGTAACCAAATTTCCTCAGCAGCAACTCCTCCTCCTTGCTTTCTAACTTCTCTCTCCTCCTAGTAGGTTGGGGTTGATCATATTCTGTGGGTCTCCTATAAAATCTTATTGTTGTCCTGCTGTGTCCCTCACTCTTGCTCCCACATGCCTCCCATAGACTAGGACCCACCCCCTCATTCTTCCCATGCTCCCAGGACCATCCCTTGGGGTATAGTCAATGAATCAAGGCCCTGGGCCCTATTGTGGGGTGGAGTCAAAGCTATTGGTACTTCAGCAATGACTCAAGAAGATAGCAGTGCTTTGAGAAAAAGAAAAAGAGACAGAGACAGAAACAAAAACAGAGAGAGGGAGAGAGGAAGAGGAAGAGAAAGAGACAGAGACAGAGAGAGGAAGAAAGAGAGAGAGAGGGAGGGAGAGAGAGAGAGAGAGAGGAGGCCAATATGCATGTGATCAGCCTTATTAAGGGCTGTAAATATGATGAGTTCCCACTCTCATGAAGGAATAGTGGGTGGACCTATCCCTCACCTTTTCTTTTCCATACACATTCTTAGTCAGCATGTCTTTTTGTGACTTCTTTTCCCTTCCAAAGAAACAGTGTAGTGTAGTGGATAGAGAACTGGCCAGGAAGATTTGGGTTCAAGGCTATTTGTAGGACTCTGGGAGAATCACTTAACTAACCTCTTAGGGTTCTGGACAATTTTCTAACACTCTAAATTGCAAAGAATTGGTAAAGAAAGTTTTCTCATCTGGTAATTCCCAATATCAATGAAATCAAAGGTCCAGTATTTGCCCCTATCCTTTCCCCTGAAAGCCTGCCTTTGCTGTTGTTTTCACTTGTTTTCACCTGTATAAACCTACTGTAGGTGCTGAAGACACAGAGCCACAAAATGACCTTTCCCCTGGGGCAGGCCCCTCTGATTAGGAATGACTCTGGGCCTCTTTCCCAAGGACTCTTGCAAGCTCTCCCACTTTCTTCCTCATACCACCTCCTTACCCTCTCTTCAATACACACACGCACATGCACACGCACACATCTCTGGTACCTTCAGTGATACCTCCTCCTCCTCATACACTGGGTCCATCTTGGCCAGAAGTTCCAGAAACTCATAGGGTGTCAGAGGCCGTTTGATCAGTTGAATCTTCCGCTTCTCAGTCATCACAGAATGGACAGTTAGAGTGATGTCTCCGGGGGTATAGCCGTCGGAAACCTTGGTCAGTCCACTGATATCCACGTGGTTTAGTAAAGACTTCCCATACTGTTCAATCAAGTGCTTCCAGAGGACTGTAAGGGTGAAGAGGACCCAAGAAGGAAATGGTAGGGCACAGGGACAGAGTGAGGGCAGATGGCATGGTATGCGGAATACATTATTACTATTCTTATTGCTGTTGCTGCTGCTTAGCACTTGTACCATGCCTCACCAAACAATTGCATAACCATTTTTTCATTATCTCTTCACAACCATCCTGTGATGCACATTGTTTAGGATGGCTATTGTTATCCCATTTGACAGATGAGGAAACTGAGACTTGCCCAAAGTCACATAGCAAGTTAATGCAGGTTAATTGCTTCTCGGGTCCCTGACTTTTTTGAAACTCAGTAGAAACTTTAAAATGGGGAGAATAATGTTTATCTCACAGTTATAAGGAAAGTGACCACCACAGGGACTGGCATTGTGGTTATTATTAGCCTTCCTATTTTATAGATAAGGAAACTTTCATATTTTGGGGAGATTATGTGACTTGCCCAAACCACCTAGGGCTCCCAGTCCAATACACTTCCCATGAGGCAGCTAGATAAGTGGAGTCAGGAAAGCCAGGAAAGTCAGAAACTTAATTAGCTTTAAGACTACTGCTGCTACTACTACTACTACTACTTGATTAGAATATGGAGGGGCAATCTAAGACCTGGTTCCCGCTAGGAACATAGAAAAAGGAACTTTAGCACAGGAATTGGAAAAGGGACAAAGCGGAGATGGGGAAGGGTTTTGGGGCTGTGTCCCTGAGCCTCCACCCCAGAGCACCAGATCCTCACGGTATCGGGTGGCATAATCCGGCTGGGGCACCATCAGAATCTTCTCGTATGTTTTGCACAGCCCCTTAACGTCAGCGATTTGTGGCTGGTCTGATGTTCCAATCAGCATCACTCGGTCACCGGGACACAGCTGGCGCAGCGCCTTTGCCAGGTCCTTCTTTACACGTTTGGGGTCCATCTTCTCCAAGGAAAGAGATAAGGGAGAGGAAAGGGGAAACGGATGTTGCCAGCATGAGGGTCACCAGGTAACAACAAAAGAAACCTGTATCTGAAGGAGTTGTTTTAATTATCTATTTCTTTTTAGCCTCATCTTTATAGGGGTGTAGAAAGAACTCTAGACCTGAAACCAGGAGGCCTGGGTTGTGTCAAAGCACCAATACTTACTAGCTAAGTAACTTTGGGCAAATCACTTAATCTCTCTGAGGCCCAAGCTCAAATAATGAAATGTCATCAGAGCTACTCACCTCATAAGGTTGTTGAACAAGGAGAGCCCTTTGTAAAGTTCAATCTGAATTTTTTTTTTTGGCCAAATGCTCAATTTCATCAGTGTAGGGAACTTTCTGTGTAGAAACTCTCTCCACTGATGTAGATAGGCAACTGTCCGCAACTCAAAATCTTAGCCAACTGCTAGGGACCCTGAGAGGTTAAGTGACTTACCTATGGTTAGCAACTATCCATCCTTCCATCCCTCCATCCATCTATCCCATCATAGCTGGTATGTGTCAGAGTGAGACTTGAACCCAGGTCCTTCTAAATCCAAGGATAGCTTGGATTGACCACTATCCCATGTCACTCTCCAAAGTGCTATATAAATGTGAATTGTTGCTATCCTTATTCTAAAGATGAACAAATTATAACATGACTTCCCAAATTCACATACTGATTGAGTGGTAAAGCTGGGCTTAGAACCAAGGTGTTATGACTCCTAGTCCTGTGCTCTACCTACTAAGCTGTTCACTCCCCCAAAACTCCCTTACCTCCTTCTCCTCTTTTGGGACCTTCTTATAAAATGTTTTCTCAGCATTCCCAATCCAGATCACAGAAGGCTGTAGGAGTCGAGCCACCTAGCCAGGTGAGGGAGCAGGGGTCAGGGGTCAGACCCTTACCTAGGACCCTGTTCTCCCTTTAAATGAGCAATCTGGGGGCAGCTAGGTGGCAAAGTAGATAGAGCACCAGCCCTAGATTCAGGAGGACCTGAGTTCATATCTGGCCTCAGACACATAACGCTCACTAGCTGTGTGACTCTGAGCAAGTCACTCAACTCCAATTGCCCCACCAAATAAATAAATAAATAAATGAGCAATCTGTTGCAGTGGACCCCTGATCAAGGCTACCTCAAGACCAAAAAGAAAAGCCAGTAAAATTTTATCTTCAATGCCCCATAGTCTTGCCTTCCTTCCTCTTTCCTCTACTCCTAGTCCTCACCCCTATCTATACTCCATGAGACTGCTGAATGCCCCCAAATTCTCCTGGTCTCAAAACTAATTAATTCTCACGGAAGACCGATCTCATTCATCCATATCCCCCCCCCCCCCCACCGTGACTTAGTATGAATGTAAGTCTCAGATTCCATCTCCCAAGAGTATTTAACAATGCGATCAGGAACCATCTAGCAACAAGTGGAGATACTGGGATGGGGAGGAGAGGTCTTCCTGGCCCCTGAAATTATACCAGGGAGGGTGATTCACTTTTCTGCCTCTATATAAAGTCAAGGTTGTCTAGAATCAAAGTTCCATAGGAGAACAAAAGCTTCTCCTTCGTTGGGGGGGGGTAGGTGAATAGGGAAATGGGGGGAGGGTAGAAGAGGAGGAGAATGAGGCTCAGGATTCCAAACCTTGAAGACCATGTGTATCATCATCTGCACCCCTGACTTGCCCGGATATTTTCCTTCCAGGTTTTCCGGGGACAGGTCAAACAGGTTAGCTCCAGTCTCAGTACAAACTGCATTGACTAGCATTTTCTTCCCTGTACCAGCAGGGCCAGCCAGGAGAATGGATCGGACATGGGGAGCCATGGTATGTATTTCAGCAGATCCTAGGAGAATAGGAAGAAGGGGCCAGGGAGAAGGAAGTAGACCAGCAGAGGTGGGAGAACATGTAGGGTATGGATGGAAGAGGAATTGTGGGGAGGGAAAGGTCAAGTAAGGGTCCTGGGGTTGGGGAAAAAAAGGGTATGGACTCAGGTCTGATCAGAACCTCCTACTGACTGACCAGGTAAATACCAGTGTTCCAGATTCCATTAGGTGGAACATCTGGGGGCAATAGTTGGCAAACCACACCCAACTGTGTCCAAAGTGGCTTGTGATACCATTTTAAGTGACGCAGTGGCTGAGGCTGTAAAGACAGGTAAACAGGTCTATGCCTGGCTGTTCTCCCCCATCTCTCACTACTCTTGTTTCTATTCCTTACATTTAAAGAATCAATTCAAGACTGAACACTAGGAAGAAAAACAATGGGATTTAACAGAACTGGACTTTGTAGGCAGTGGTAACTTCCTATGAAATGTAGCTAAGGGAACAGGATGGGAGAAGGAAATGCAGGCTCCCCCACCCCACAAAGATTGGTGGGGCCCAAGGGTCTCAGGAGCAATTCACTTTTGCTGTGAACTTCAGGGGATCCTAGAGAGATCAATAGAAGATGATGAGTCCGTGGATGGCCAACAAAAATCAAAGCCCTCCACAGGACAGGCCATCCCTCTCCAGTAGTCCTCCGCGCTATAATGACAGCTAGCACATATATATGGCTTTAAGGTTTATAAAACGTTTTATATCTTTTATCTCATTTGATACTCACAACAATCCTGTGAATTAGGGGCTATTATTATTATACCCATTTTACAGATGAGGAAACAGGCTGAGGGAGGTTAGGTGACTTGCCCAGGATCACACAGCTAGTAAGTGTCAGAGGCAGAATTTCCCTCAGTTCCGCCTGACTCCAAATCCAGCACTCTATCCACTTCCAGACACCCTCCAGTGAGGCACAGGACTTCACTGAAAGCTATCTCCAAGCCCCAGACCCTCCTCTCCAACACCTTTTTTCCCCTCCCCGGGTCCCCTCTCACCAAGCCGAAGGACCCCATACAGAATTACATTCTGCCTCAAGTCGAATAGGGATGGCATTGGTTCCCTGTTTCCCAGTTTCAAAGCAGACCCAAGATATAGGTAGTCACCTGAGGAAAGAGAGTTACTGGGGACAGCCATTTGGGGGCTGGGGGTGGGGAGAAAATTGGATAATCATCACCTGGGGAGGGACAGGTCATCACTTGAGGAAAGTACTAGTAGTAGTGATAAAAGTAATAGCTCTCACGTTTCAGTGGATTTAGGGTTTACAGGGTGAGTCTCACCAATGTAATCAGACAGTCTCACATATTCGCTCTTCTTGATCAAGCCTTCTTCCACAAGTTCTTCATACAGAGAGTCCACAGATCTGGGGGTGAAGGTGGGGTCAGGGTAAACTGAGGCGTGGCAGGGAATACCCCAGGGAACACAGAGAGTATGAGGTAGATAGAAGGTGATTGGCACTCAGGGAGTGTGGGTCGAGGAGAGGAGATGGGAAGGGAAGACATTGAATAAAGGAGAGGGAGGGAAGGGTTGGGATGTGAAAGGATGGAAGATTGTGTGTAGGTGGGGGAAGGAGAGAATTGGATGGGGCTTTCTACTTGACTACACTGCTCCCTGGCTATATAGTTAGTATTTCTATTAGGCAAAGGAAGAGCTAGTGTGTCTTTACGTGCTGGGGTGGGGGGGGTGGGTAAAGCATGCAGTGGATGGGGAAACACCAAGCACCATTTTCAAGGTTCCTTCTTAAGGAGACATTAAGTGATTCTTCTCAGGGTTTTGTTGTTGCTGCTGTTCAGTTGTTTTTAGTCACGTCTGACTCATCATGAGTCGGGGTTTTCTTGGCAAAGAGACTGGAGTGGTTTGCCATTTCCTTCTCCAGCTCATTTTACAGATGAGGAAGCTGAGATAAACAGGGTTGTGACTTGCCCAGGGTCACACAGCTTAGCGTCTGGAGCCAGATTTGAACTCGGGAAGATAATGAGTCATCCTGACTCCAGGCCCAGCATCTAGCTTTCCAGGGTTATGAAGGCAATATGCGTCAGAGGTAGGGCTTGAGCCCCAGCATTTCTAATCCTAACCCAAGCCCCCTATCTACTGAGATATGCTACCTCACATCAATAATATTTGTACTTTTCATTTGCATAGTGCTCTATACATTTTCAAATTGCTTTTCCATATATTTTCTCACTTGCTTCTTACAATACCTCTATAAGATAAGCAGGGCAGGTAAGATATCACTATTCCCATTGGATGGATGAGGAAACTGAGGCCCAACGAGTTCATGTGGTTGGTTCGGGTTCACACAGCAATGAAGCTAAAACTAAAATCTCGGTGCTCTGAATGGCTGGTCCAGCGCTTTCCCCATGATTCCTACATCGCCATTTGGGTGCTGCAGGGTCTGGTACCTGTTTGGGGTCAGATCTTTGTCCTTCTTCTTCCCTTTGACTCTCTTCTCTTTCTTGCAGTTGAAAGGAAACACAGAGGTTACTGCTCTCTCGTGTCCTTTCTGCCTCTCAACCTGAGCTTTAACCCGGTCCTTTATACTCTCCCTTCCCTCAATCCTCACCTTGACTTTGGCCTTCACTTTGACTGGTCTCATTTCTTCCTTATCTACAGCCAAGCGGAGGGCCTGCAGCTCCTGACGCATCAGCATGTCCACCTGGAGCACACAGGTTGACCAGAAGGCAGCTATCAGTGTGGGGAGGAGGGACAGAAATTGAAAGAGCTATAGAGGGAGAGAGAAAAGAAACAAGGGAAGGAAATCCAGAGACAGGGAAGAAGTCATAGAGAAGAGGACTGGGCCAAAGAAAGGAATATGAGCACAGAGGAGAAAATGGTAGGGAAAGAGAAAGACAACTGTGACTGACGTGGGCAAAGTTAGTACCTCTCACTCCTCTTTGGTTCACTCCCTGATCCTAAAACTCCCCCTCCCCTCCTCCCATTCTAAGCAGGCTCCCTTTCCTGTGTCTCATTCTCCTGGAGCCTTACTCTCTCCCAATCATAAATAAATCCTTGAAAGCTATTAGGTTTTGACTGCTTAGGATCACCAAATTCAGAGTTGGAAGGGACCTTTGACATTGTCTAATCCAGCCTTCTCATTTTCCAGATGGGGAAACTGAGGTTGGGAAAGGAGCAAGGACTTGTCCAACTAGCAGAACTGGAACTTGAAACCCAGGTCATCTGATTCCAAATCCAGCACTCTGCTCTCCCTAGAATACTTTTGGGGTCTTACCCTTCCCAGGGACTCTTTCACTTCTCTTTTCATTGTTCAGTCATTTCAGTCATGTCCATCTCTTTGTGACCTTATTTGGGGTTTTCTTAGCAGAGATACTGGAGTGGTTTGCCATTTCCTTCTCCGACTCATTTTATAGATGAGGAAACCAAAGCAAACAGGGTTAAGTGGCTTGCCCAGTGTCTGAGACAGATTTGAGGTCAGAGATCTTCCTTGCTCCAGACCCTCCTCAATCCATTGCGCCACCTAGCTGCCCACTTCCCCAAAGAACTCTTATTGACCAAAAAGCCTTTAAGATCCAATGTAATGATCTTTTTTTTTAAGGGTGAAAGTTTAGGAAATGTAGAAAATCTGGAAGCTTGGGAAGGTACCTAGAACTCTCAAATTCATGCTGCCTGCTCCACTTACTCAGAGAACTATGCTTAGAGACAGGGAGGGAGAGGTTGAGGTAGAGCTGAAGAAAAGAAGACAGAGTCACGTATAGCCAAATGGTTAAGAGACACCAGGAATGAATAAAACAGACACTAGACCAGAAAAGTTGCCAAATAAATATTCATTTGTTTGATTGATTGTGAGCAAGAGTTGAGGATGGGAAGGAAAATGGGAATCCTTTGGAAAAGGTAAACATAAGACCCTCCCTACTCTATCCCTGCTAGGATCAAGATGCCCTTTCAGCCACAGTCCTCCAACCAGCTGCAATCACTTCTTTTGGTGAGCTTTTGAGTCCAATCCTATCTGGTTACTAGCCTCTGTCTTCTGCATACAGTTTAAAGAAGTTTTTAGGGAAAACAACCACCCCACTACCCCCACCTCAAAAGCAGGCTCACTTTTGTGTTCCAGTTACTAGTTCCAGTGACATTTTCTAATTTTTTTTTTTTTTGCTTTTTTTTGGTGAGACAATTAGGGTTGAGTGACTTGCCCAGGGTCACACAGCTAGTAAGTGTCATGTGTCTGAGGTCGGATTTGAACTCAGGGCCTCCTGACTCCAGGATCGGTGCTCTATCCACTGTACCACCTAGCTGCCCCATTCGGTGACATTTTGATCCATCTGCCTTCCTGTATTCTGGGTCCTTGGCTTCCTTGTCCTCTGAGATCGCATTACTGCTCCTAATCTTGTCTGACCTACTCTTAGGCTTCTTTGCTTGCTTCTGACCACAGATAACTACATATTCCTTCACCTCAGCCCTGACTTAGTGGCTTCCAGACCTTTGGATTGCTTTGTATTTGTGACATGGAAGGTGTTTTACAGATGACCTAGTCCAATGTCCTTGGACAAATGAAGAAACTGAGGCCAAGAGAAGTAGAAATGACTTGCCTGTGGTTACAGCAATAGTTAGTCTGCTTCAGAACACAGATAACTACAGAATCTCTTCTCTGATTCCCATCACCAGCAATTCCTGGCTCTCAGACTTTGGTCTGACTTTCTTTGCCTTTCTTTGTATTACCAGCACTTAGCACTGTGCCTGGAGGTGCTTAATAAATGATTGCTGATTTGGAACTATGCCCAAAGGGCTGTAAAACTGTATAAAACTCTTTGATCCACCAATACCACTGCTAGGTCTGTATCCCCAGGAAATGTTGTTGTTGTTGTTGTTTTAAAGGGCGGAAAGGACTTATTTATACAAAATACTTACAGCAGCTCTTTTTGTGGTAACTCAGAATTGGAAATTGAGGGGATGCCCATCAATTAGGGACTGACTGAACAAGTTGTGGTATATGATTGTAATGGGATATTATTGTGCTATAAGAAATGACAAGCAAGATGATTTCAGAAAAACCTGGAAAGACTAACATGAACTGACACAAAATGAAGTGAGCAGAACCAGGAGAACATCGTACACAGTAACAGCAATATTGTACGATGAAGAACTGTGAATGACTTAGCTATTCTCAGCAATACAATGATCGAAGACAATCCCAAAGGACTCATGATGAAAGATGCTATTCACTTCCAGAGAAAGAACTGATGTCATCTGAATACAGACCGAAGTATACGATTTTTCACTTTTTTTCTTGTTTGAGTTTTCTTGCACACAGTGACCAATATGGAAATGTCTTATGTGGTTACACATGTATAACCTATGTCAGACTGCTTATCATCTCAGGGAACGGGCGAAAGAAGGGAAGAAGGGATAGAGTATGGAACTCAAAATTTAAAAAAAAAAATTAAAAATTGTTTTTGCATGTAATTGGAGGGAAATAAAATGTTTTAAAATAATAATTGCTGTCTAACTGACTTTGAACCCCCAGTGAAATCTGAAACCACAATTTTTATATTACTGCTTCTGATAGGATAAAGATCCCTGGTCCACTCTTTCCAAAGGCTCGACTTCCTACAGACCAACCCTGTCCTGTAAGACACCTGTGTCCTGATGTGACACAAGACCTAAGAATAAAGTGCTCACAAGCAGAGGGGAGGAGAAATCAGAAGTCCCACTCTGAAGGCAGGTATATAGTTTCTCTAGTCCCTAGGAATGTGGACAATTTAGACTACTTTAGACAATTTGTGAGTTTGTCTCTCCAGATAGTTATATAGGCATCTAGTCGTGGTCTCAGTCTGATCCCTTCTCCATGTCTTCTTTATCTGTGCTGAGACTTGTTAAAGTCTCCTGATGGCTGGGGCCTGGGGCTGAGGCTCAAGAACATGAGGAGGACAACAGATGAATAAATAGAAGGAGTAGGAAATGGAAACAGAAGTATGGAGGTGGAGCCAGAAGAGATAGATATGAGGAGATGGGGCTGGATATAAAGGGAGGAGATGAAGATGGAGAAATGTGAGAGCTGACGGGTGGGGGAGGTAGAGCGGAGCTAGAGGGCAGGATGGAGACAGAGATGGGGAGGGCATTGTGGATGAAGAAAACAAGAAGTGATAGAGAAATAGAAGTGGGAATAGGGGATACAGAGTAGAAATGAAGATGAAGATGGAGGTAGGGTTATGGAACGATGAAGGGAGGCAGGGAAAGGACAGAGAAAGGAATGAAGACAAAGACAAGGAGCATAGGGATTAGGGAATAGGAAAACAGTAAGAATGGGAATGTGATGGTGAATGTTGAGGCCTGGGAGGGATGGAGTTGGAGTCTGGAGATGGAGAGGTGGGAACACTGAGGAAAGGAGATAGATGAAGGCAGAGAGAAAAGATACTGGGACAGAGAATCAAGGGGGGAAAGATGCAGAGATTGCAGAGGGAGATGGAAATGGGCAAGAAATCTGTTGGCCAGATCCTCCAACCTGGATCCGGATCTCGGCTTCCACCTCCTTCCTCTCCTGCTCCTGAATCATGTCAGTGTCAATATTCTGATCTGGGTGCATGGGCACTTTCTGGGTCCCCCACATAACTGAGCACAGACCATAGAGCATATATGGATGAGTAGATGCTCAGAACCCAGACACACACACACACACACACACACACACACACACACACACACAC
>NW_020954630.1:1700286-2020685 GCF_900497805.2 Vombatus ursinus
ACACACACACACACACACACACACACACACACACACACACACACTCCCCACCCCAGCCAGAATTTCCCCACCCGCACCGGGAGGAGCAACATTTTGCACAAGGCTGCTGTTATGTTAAACTTGGAGTCAGAGGCCTGAATCCCAATACCAATAGGTGGTTCAGACCCCTGATTCTACCCCCAACTCCCACCATAGCCTTATCTTTTCAGTCAAGCAGAGTTGGACCAGACTCTCCCAGTTCTTCACAACCCAGTATAATCAGAGGACCATAGGCCTAGAGCTGGAAAGGAGCTTGGAGGTCATCTAACCCAACTCCCCCATTCTACAAATGAAGAAGCTGAGGCCCAGGGAGGTGATGAACTTGCCCAAGATAAGTAGGTCCTCCGACCGTAGGGCCAGTGCACTTTCCCTTGTACCTAGTCGGCTTCCTTTCTTTCCTCTCCCCCTGCCTCAGACCTCCCATAGGACCCAGAGTCCCCAGCAGACTAGGAGATCCACAGAACTCCCAGCAAATCCCAGACACTCCACCCAAGTCCTGCCCCTTCCTTACTCTGGTACTCCCTATGTCCTTCATTAATAATTGGCAGAAATTTGGATGGTGCCATTTTCAGCATAGTTTCTTCCTCCTAGAAGAGAAACTCTTTTATTTTAGTACCCTCACTGTCCCACCTCCATCCTCCCTTAGTCTCTGCCCAGCTCAGCCTCCTTGATCGTGTGTCCCTCCCCTGTTTGCTTCTCTTTCTTTTTTGGGGGGGGGGGGGGGGGGAGGTGGTGAGGCAATCAGGGTTAAGTGACTTGCCCACAGTCACACAGCCAGTGAGTGTCTGAGGCCAGATTTGAACTCAGATTCTCTTGCCCCCGTTTGCTTCTCTTTCTAATTCAGACCTCTTACCACCTGCTCTTCAAGCCTTCCCTGACCTTCCCTCCCCTTCCCACCATAATTCTTTGGATGAAGTCTTACCCCCTTCCTAAGCTTTTCCTCCTTCTCTTTCTTTTCCTTTTTCTTTTTTTCCTTTTCTTTTGGTTTTTCTTTCCCCTTCTTTTTGGAATTTTCTTCATCCATGAGGTCCATTTCTGTTTTCACCTAAGACCCAAGGATCCCTTAGACCTCAGATTCCCTGAAAGGGTGGAGGCTCTGGCCCTGATACTGAAACAAACCCCAGATTATGAGTTCTGATCAATGGGATTAGCAAGGGGTCCTAGGGAGACTGTGGCTTTGTAGACATCCTAGGCTACAGTTCTAAAGGAAACATACTGAGAAAGGGAGGGGACATCAGAGAGAACTTATACTTCCATGAGAGCTTTTTGTGTTTTCCTGGGCCTGTAAATTTTGAAACCAGAGCCGTCTTTCCAGTGTTCTTTGCTCTCTTAGGATATAATCTCTTCTTTTTTTCTATAACTGATTTTTCTAGACCCATCTCTTCTCCATATCGACATGTCCTTAGGCCATATCTGATCTCTCCATTCCAACATCCACAGCCAGTCCTTCAGCTTTACTGATTTTTAGGACAGATTTTTTTATTCCCAGCTCTCTTCCATTTCCAAGGACTACCTTTCCCCCACCCCATAGGTACCTGTTGCAGGGTCTTGTCTGAAAAGATTACTTGCGAGCCACCCATCTCTTCGTCTGGAAATTCAGGGAACTGGCCAGTGAGGTCACTAATTGAACAGAAGATCAATGAATAGTTATGGATAAATGAGTGAAAATAAGAATGATCAGGGAGGAGAGAGACAGAGAGAGAGAGAGAGAGTGACAGAAAGAGAGACAGAGAGAGAAAGGGGGAGAGAGAGAGAGAGAGAGAGAAAGAATAGTATGAGCCAGGGGGACAGCCCTGATCACACGAGAATCACAGGCATTACTAATCCACTTTGCCCACGTCCCTGGGCGTTCCCCCTCCACTTTGAAGAATCCATTTTGGGGGTAGAGCCTGAAGATTTGCATATTGGGTAGGATCATGTGCCCTAGGGAGCAGGGTCTGTGGAGTGCCAGGGTTCAGAGAAAAGATAGGGTCAGGATCAGGGTTCGGAGGGTTGTGGAGCAGGAGTCACAGTTAGTGGGAACACTGAGGGCAGAATGAAGAACACGGTTTGAGGGAGAGTGAGGACACAGGACTTCAGGGGACAGGGGATGGGGAATGTGGAACTAAGAAGACGGTACTGACTGACACTCGATGAACCACTGCCTGATCTGCTCCTTCATCTCCTCCTGCATGTCGGGCCCTTCTGTGTCCTTCAGACGTTTCCGGACCTCTGTTATTGCCTCCTCGTACTCTAGCTCCTTCTGTTTCTGGCGCTGTCTGCGCAGTTCCTCCCCATTTTGGGCCTGCTTCATGCTTATTGAGTACTCATTTTCATTGGAAGAAGGTATCTGGGGAAACAGGGTTAGGAAACAGAGACTCTGGGGAGGGTTTCCTTCCCTAAGCTAACCCTTACTGAGGGTCTAGGGACCAGGGGATTCGGAATCCGGTCTGAGATGTACATATTCACATATCCCATATAAATACACACCCACCCACCACAGTCTTCACCTGCAAACTCACAGTCTCCAACACATCACGTAACACACACATGCATCATATACACGCCCTACCTGATACAGACCTATAGTACACATGTGCACCTTAAACTACCTCGAACACTGCTTTCCCCCCACCCCACCCCCCCATTCACCATACACACTACACAGACATGGAGCGGCAGGCATGCTGGCATCAGGAGAAATTGCATTTGGAGCCGAAATTCATCTCTGTAAATTACTCTGATAATGAGTTTGTGAGATGCATCTGGGCCAGCCCCCCCCCCCCCCCCCCTCTTGCCCCCCCCTCCCCTGTGGGCCTCTAGGCCCCCCCCCCAGCCTCCCCACCCCATGTCGGCAGCCCAACTCGCAGCCACTTTCCCGCCTCATTGGCTCCCAAATGTATTTTAAATATCACTGTGCGCAGAGACAATTACTGAAAACGCTGAGCTCACACTGTTGATGGGCCCGCGTGGTCAGGCTCATTCCTCACCTACCACCACTGTGCTGCCACCCTGGCCCCCCCACCGGGGCCCCTCAATTCCCCATGTTCCTCATCTCTCCTCCCTTGCCCTCCTTGTCCCTAATGTCCTGCTTGTCCTGTCTCTCCATGACCTCCTCAATCCTACTATTGTCTCACAATGGACCCCAATCTTCAAACAGTCCTAGCCCCCCAAAGCACATGAAAAGGGGCTGTCATCCTTACCATAAAGCCATATCTTCCCAAGCAGCCCTACCCAATAAAAGACGCCTCCAGTCCCACCCTTCCGTCCCTGGGCCCCTCTTGGTAGCCACACCTAGGCAGGAGATCCTGATTTTCAAAGGAAGTCTCCATCCCCTCAGAGGGTTGGAGTTGACTGTTCTTAGAGAAGCTGAGGAGCAGTCAGCTGGAGCACAGGCGGCCAGAGGAGCTCCCCTACCCTACGGAGCTGCTCTAGCCCTTGTCCTCCTGTGTCCCAAGCTCTGAGGCCCAGCCCATGTTCCAGGCCCACAGCCTGAGGTTCAGGGTTCCAGCCCATATCCCACATCTGATTCCATTAGATTGTGAGCTCCTCCTGGGCAAGAGTTGTCTTTTGCCGTTCTTTGCATCCCCTGTGTTTAGCACAGTGCCTAGCACACAGTAGGCACTTTGAAAATGCATATTGACTGACCAAGATCTTTACCCCAAGATTTCATTCCAGCCCCCTTCCACACTCCATCCCTCCCCACGTTCAATGGACGTAGGAGTAGAGGAAGATTAGAAGAAAAGCAGCGGCGTTTGGTCTTTTGTTAAGGAACTTTCTTTTCCCTCACTAAATATCATAACGTTTATAGCTAGGAGAGGCCTTAGAGACCACCCAGTGCAGTCCCTTCATATTACAGATGAGGAAACTGACTCTGAGACAGATTAAGTAACTTGTCCAAAATCACATTGATAATGGTTCAAACCCAGGTCTTCTCACTTAAAATCCAGTGCTCTTCTCACTAAACTGTGCTCTGAACCCACAGCTACTCTGGAGAGTTTCTCATATCTTTCCCTTTCCTCTTCCTCTACTGTTCCCCACCTTTCCCTTCATCTCCATCTTTCTCCCAGACCTCAAAGTCATCCGGTGGGTGAGGGGCTCTGATTAGAGTTGGAAGAAAATGATCAGGTTTGGAGACAGTAGAGGGGAGGCAGGGAGAAATTTTCTTTCTTCTTTACCTTCCAAACTCTACATGTATAAACCTCAGCCTGTGATCTTTGTCCTAGCCCACTTTTCAAGGATCATTTGATATTCTAAATCTCAGCTCATGTTCTACACAGCAGCCTAAATGAAGAGAACCAAAAAAACATTGTATACAGTAAGGGCAGAATTGTTTTAAGAACAGCTTTGAGCAACCAAGTCATTCTGACTGTTATAAATACCCAGATGAACCTCAAAGATCCTACAAAGGAAAAAGCTGTTTGAATCCAGAAAGGAATATTGCTGCGGTGTAGGAAATGATGAGCTGGTTGATTTAGAAAAACCTGGAAAGACTTGATCCTATGAAGGAAGATGCTATCCACCTTCAGAGAAACAGATGATAGGAAGAAATAAGCATAGTATGATCTTACATATATGTGGTATATATGTGTATGGTTTTATATATATATATATACATACATACATATAGATAGATACATAGATAGATAGACAGATATATCCCAGTTTAATTGTAGTCTTCTTTAGAGTAGGGGAAGAGAGGGGGAGAAATAAAGTAAAAAGTGCACAGCAGAGAACAAAAGAAAATCAACAAGGAAGCAAAGAAAAGCTGGGCAGCTTTGGAAATAATGTGTAGTAAGATTTTCTTAAGAAGGAAATTTATTGTTTCATATTGAATCCTCTCTTATGGTCTGCTATGTATATGGCAATTTTTTTTCCCTTTTCTCATTTTGTATTTAAGTGTGAAATTTGAAAAATTTATAAAAAGAAAAACAAAGACATGAGCCCAGGTCCCTGTCCTTCAAAGAACTCTGCCATATAATCCTTGGGTTCCTAATTCCCAATGGTAATATAGACATTCCCTCCTATGGGAAAGAGGGGCAGCTAGGTGGTGCAGTGGATAGACCCTCAGGCCTGGAGTCAGGAAGACTCATCTTCATGAGTTCAAATCTGGCTTCAGATACTTACTAAGCCATGTAACCCTGAGCAAGTCACTTAACCCTATTTGCCTCAGTTTCCTCATCCATAAAATGAGCTGGAGAAGGAACTGGCAAATCACTCCAGTATCTTTGCAAAAAACAAACAAACAAACAAAAACAAAACCCAAATGGGACACGAAGAGAAGAATTGAACAACAACAAAAATCAGAACAGAAATGATTTCCTGGGGATGGGGAGGAAGTGCAGGGGGCAGGGCTCACCATGCCAATGAATTCCATTTCTAATAGCCGCTCCTGATGAGTGCGCTTCCACTGCATGTAACCTCTCCAAATCTGTGGTTGAGGGTGTGGGAAGAAAAAGGGCATTAGTAATGTCCCACACCTGCCACCTGGCAGAGATGGAGGTATGGGGAGGCTTTGTCAGCTGTCTCTCAGGAGATTGGGAGAAAGATCAAGGAGGAGTAGTTTCCATAGTCATTCTTTTTCCACAGAAGATGAAGTGTTGGGGGCAATATCCAGAGACAGTCAGTGAACCCCTACAGTATGCACAGATGTGTAGTAGGTGCCAGGGATGAAGGGAAAAGGGAAAGGAATGGACTAATTCTTGTTTTCACTCCGCAGCTCATTCTGTTCTGCTTACATGAAATGTTTTCTCCACTCTACTCTCCCACCCAAGATTTACCTCTCCTTCAGAGACCAGTTCAAGTCCCATCCCTTCAAAGAAATCTTTACTGACCACTACTAGACCTCACTAAGCTCTGACCTCCTAAACAAGTTCAGGCCCATCTCACCCAATTTAGCTTTTGCTGCTCTATTCACTGGCTTATTCTCTGTGCTCCTGGGTGCTGCCATCATAAGGAGTTTGTGTTGAAGCAGCACCCTGAGGACAAGTTTAAGGCAGTGAGGGACCAGAGCGAAGGTGGATGAATTCAGAGGCATTATTAAGTCTAGACTATCCACCCCCACTATTGACAATCCATAGCTTCATCCCTCTATTCCTCCACTGTCCCTGGATGGGGGTAGTACCTTTGGGAGTACCTTTTGGATAATGATAGCTGCTTGATCTCTATTGTTCTCAAACCCGTTGCTTTCCCGAACTCTTCGATCACATTCCTCATCCTTTTGACTCCCTCGCATAAACTTGGCCCGGAGCCGGCCCTGCCTGGCTCGCTCAGCACGTTGGATCAAAAGTATTGCCTCTGACTTGTGTAAAACTACACCATCCTGCGGGGGGTGAGGTAGGGTCTGGAATATGACTTATGGAATATGTCAAGGGCCCACTGGTGTCTCCAACTGTCTTTGCTCTACCTAGGGACATGGAGCCTGGGGTACATAGCATTGTGTAACTGACTCACATGTGTATAAATGATAACACAGGCTCATAGTATTCAGAATTGGGAGGAACTTTAGAGGCCATGCCTTGCAGATCCTCTTTACTTTAGAGATGAGAAAAAATATGGTCCCAAAGTGGGGCATGACTTGCCCCTCATACAGCTGGTCACACAGCTAGTAGGTACTAGAACAAGATTCAAATCTAGGTAGCCTGACTCTAAATCCAATTTAGAGTTAGGTGGAAGCAGGGTGGGAGGGGAGAGGATGTCTATGAGTTTCAGCTCTTTAAAAAAAAAATATCATTTGGTGGAATCTGATTTTCCCTGACTGGTTGCCTTCCCTGGATCACTAAGGGAGGGTTAAGTGACTTGCCCAGGGCCACACAGCTAATAACTATCATGAGGTCAGATTTGAACTCAGGGAGATGAGTCTTCTTGACTCTAGGCCTAATACTCTATCCACTTCACCACCTAACTATAGTCTAAGACTGTGGTCTCCCAAAAGGTATGGTCCAGGGTTACAGAAAAGTTAAGGCTAGAAATATCCCAAGGTAGGGCCAAGATTTTGGAAAAGGGAAGGGATCTTTGGGGAATCAGTGGCATGAAGGGGTTTCTTTTTCTCACAGTCTTGCCATCCTTCTGCCCAATTTTCTCCAGGATCTCTGCCATCATTGCCTCCCGGTCCTGAAGCTCTTTCCTCTGCTCCAACATGAAGTATTTGGGAATTGGGACTTCTAGGTCAGCCTTTGGAAAGGGGATGGAGAGCAGGGGGTTAGGACCTTCTACTATCTCATCACCACCCACCCCCCCCCCCCACCTTCAGTGGCTGCCCCTTTGTCCTGTCTGTCCTCAGTCCTGCAATCCTAGGTGGGTTGGTGATGGTATTGGTGTTAGAGACCTCACCAGAAGCCACCCTGTCCTTTCTCATCCCTCCAGGCAGGAACACTCACATGAATCTGATTTCTAGAAGACTATGACATAAGCCTCTAGGGTAAGAACATAGATTGGAGGTAGGGATGGGCACGTAAGGATGGGATTGGATGACTACTTCATAATCTCTGATTGCCTTGGGTGGAAGGTAGAATCTGTTTGAAGGTTTTCCCAGCCATGACGGAATTCTAACTAGGCATTAGAGGCCTACACATGGAGACCATGAACTTGTCTCTATTCTAAAGTAGAAGATCCTTCATGACATCTATATTACTTTCAACCACTTTCTGCCCTTTCCCCCCATGTATGTGCTAAAAAGCCAAGTCCACCTATCACTTTCCTATTTTTTGGTTAATTTCAATGGGAAAAATCGTTCCCTAGGTCTATCCTCTATTTCTTGGGCTAGTCTAAACACCATTCATAGGGTTTCTTACCACCTTATTGGGGCAGTTAGGTGGTGAAGAGGATAGAGTATTAGGCCTAGAGTCAGGAAGACTCATCTTCCTGAATTCAAATCTGACCTCAGACACTTACTACCTGTGTGACCCTGGGCAAGTTACTTAACCCAGTTTACCTCAGTTTCCTCATCTGTAAAATGAGCTGGAGAAGGAAATGGTAAACCACTCCAGTATCTTTGCCAAGAAAATCCCAAATGGGATTACAAAGAGTTGGACACGATTGAAAAATGACTGAACAATAACATGCCCTTATTGGTCCACTGGATGGAGAACCCAAAATGAATGTAAGTCCAAACCAATTCCCTCATTTTACTGATGAGGAAACTAAGTTTTAGACATGTTAAGTAACTGGGCCAAGGTCAGGTAAAAGTGTCAAAAGATATGAATCCAAGTCTATGACTTTTTCCTCTACACCATACTATTGGCATTGAGAAAAAAAGTCCAACCACTTCCTGCCCCACTCCACCCATCCCTTCCTTTTCCCTGTATTCTGCAACTCTAGGCACTGAATTCAGAGGTGCTGAATCTTCTATAGAGCCATCAGAATTCTTCTGGGGCTCCACATACGAGCTTTGGTGTCTCCCCCACTAACTAACCCCTTTGCTCAAAAGTCACTCTGTCCTTTCCCACCTCTGCTCAACTCTGATACCAGGGAAGTAAAATCACACTTTTTGTTCTCCCTAACCCTCCTCTCTCCATCCAGACTCATGTCATTTCAGTCAGAGAAATCGACTCCCCACCCCCCATCCCGCACCGGTGTGAGTTTTAGATCCTGAAGCATATGGTCCAGGCAGTGGTACTCAGATAGATCAACTTGCACCAACTCCTCCTTCAGCTCCAGGATCCGACCAGCTACCCCATCCAACAGGCGGCGGACGAGCCGCCGCTTCTGGGGTTGCACCGTCTGGTCATAGATGATATCTAGCTGCCTCATCATCCCCAGGTAGTGCAGAAAGAGCGATGAGAGCCTATAGATGAAGGAGCCTCGCTCTCGGTCAGGCACTGGGTCTGGCGGGAACTGCTCCTGGAACAACAACTTTTGTAGCGTCTGATGCGTGGAAACCCAGAGCCGCTGGTATGTCCTGGTGGTGAAGGCGGAGGGAGGAGAGCAAGGAACAGATTAATGTCGGGGCCGGAAAATGAACTGAGACCGTGTGATGCAAAGCAAAGGGTGCTGGATTAAGAGTGAGAAAAATTTGGACTGGAATCTTAGCTCTGACATTTATTACTTGTGTGACCTTGGTTAGGTCACTTGTTTCCACCTGTTTCCTCATCTTCAAAATAGCAAGGTTAGACTAGAATGATCACTAAAGTTCTTCCAGCTTTAATCCTATTATCTGAGATTCTATAATCCAATGTTTGGCTACATGGGGATAATATTGATGAATGAATCTAGAGGGTGACACTGGGGGTCAGGAGACCAGTTGAGTGATATTAGAGGGCCAGTAGGGAGTTTGGCCCAAGTCCCTAGAGCAGAAGTTCTTAACCTTGAGTCCATAGATCCCCAACAAGTCCGTGGGTAGATTTTAGGGCATTCATGAACTTGGGTGGGGAAAAAAAGTTACATCTTAATTTCAAAATAATTGGTTTCCTTTGTTGTCTCATATATTTTATACATTTAAAAACATTATTCTGCGAAGGTATCCATGAGTTTCACTAGAGTGCCAAAGGGATACATAACACAAAAAAGGGTAAGAACCCCCACCCCTATGGAGAACTGAGAGAACAGAAGGTCAATAAAGGGAACAAGGACTCTTTGTGGGGAGGGTGTCCTTGTGGAAGTCAGGAGACCAATTAACTCCTCTAGGGACATTTCTGGGATGCAGTCCAGAGGTTCTAGAAATTTATATGGTGGCATATAACGGGGATAGAGGTTGAAAGCAGAGACAGAGGAATAAGTGTGTAGAGAGGGTCTCTCTTCAACTACCACTCTAGTTGAATCATGAAATTTAGCCACAGAAAGGACTTCAGTGGCTTATCTAGTCTACTCTATGTATACTCAATGAAAATCTCTACTAGGTGGTGTGGTGGATAGAGTACTGGGCCTGAAGTCAGGAAGACTCCAATCTGACCTCAGACATTTACCAGCTTCATGACCCTGGGCAAGTTACTTAACCCTATTTGCCTCAGTTTCCTCATCTGTAAAATAAGCTGGAGAAGGAAATAGCAAATCACTCTAGTAACTTTGCCAAAAAAAATCCCAAATGGGGTTACAAAGAGTCAGATACAACTGAAAGGACTGAACAGCAACCATAATATATCCAACAAGTGCTTGAAGACCTCCATTAAGCAGGAACTCGATACTTCTCAAGACAAGTCTATTCTGGTTTTCCAACTGATCTATTTGTTAGGAAGTTTTTCCGAACATCATTTAAATCTTTACCCATTGCTTCTGCCTCTTGAGGCACAGCAAGTCAAATCCCTCTTTACTTATAACCATTATGTGCTTAAAAACAGCTATCAGATCGCTGCCCTGCCTCCACCCCTATCCTACCCCCAATCCCCCCAACTCCATTCATATAACCCTAGTCTTTTCTTCTTTAGGTTAAACAATTTCTTAGGTTCTATCAATTCCATCTGCCTTTAGAATCAATTAGCATTTCTAGATGGGGAAAAAAAAGATGGATTGGAGCTGTAGAAGGTGCTCTGTGAGGGGTGGGAGGAAACCTTGGTGCAAAAAAAGTCTCCTATCCTCTACCCAGATGCTCCAAAGAGGATTCAGTCTGAGTCTTGACCATAGCATGACCAACAAATGGGGAGGTTCTTTGGATTTTTTTAGGGGTAAGGATCAGTATTTGGGGCTTTCTTCCCACTCCCAACTCACTCACCCCTCAGACATGTTGCTCTCTCTCTTCTACAGCTGTTCTTTGTTTGGTGATTGTGGTTTCCATAGAAACCCCAGAGGTTCCACCTGCCCCACCCTGATACCTCACCCTGCAAGGCACATAGTAAATAACTAATAAATGTTTAATAATAAGATGAAAGGTTTATGTATGATAGGTAATTTGGCATAGACAGACTCAGAAGTACAGAATATGTTGGATTTCATCTAATATGTGTGGAAAAGATAAACGAGAAGAAAGATTTTAGCTTCAGGGTCCTGAGAATAAGGGCTCAGGCTAGCTCTTGGGAGAGTTAAGTCCGGACAGGCTGTAGGATACAGGGTAAGACAGAATCATGGCTTGTCCAGCCTTAGAGATGTCCACTTCTCACAAAACAGATGAGGAACCAAGGCTTAGGAAAGGTGATCAGCAGCACAGGTAGTGGTAGAGCCAAGGCTAGTAGTCTCCTCCTGACCTAATTCAGTGATCTTTCTGTGACCCCACAAGAGGGCTATAAATGTCCCATGATCTTTCCAAATATATGATAGGTTTGCTACTCTTTCTAATGAGGATCATAAAAATGTAAATACTACCATTTTTCACCCATTCACCGACCAGCTCAGGCAGTGAGGAGGACAGTGGGGGTCCTCCCATTCTTTATTAATGCTCCTGGCATCATACATCGATGAGGAAGGAACTTTTTATCCCCAAAACCAATCCCTTTTCATCCCCTAAACCAGTCCACAAGGTAAGGTACAAGCTCACTTAGAGCTGGTATATTTGGTGACAGCCTTGGTGCCCTCAGACACAGCGTGTTTGGCCAGTTCCCCAGGTAGCAGCAAACGTACAGCTGTCTGGACCTCCCGAGAAGTCAGGGTGGTCCGGCCCGAGTACTGGGCCAGCCGGGCTGCCTCCCCTGCCAGCCGCTCGAACACATCGTTCACCAGTGAGTTCATGATGCTCATGGCCCTGGAAGAGATGCCAATGTCTGGGTGTACCTGGGAAGGATGTGAAAGAAAGTGACATTAGCCAGGCTATCCACACCCTCAGTCTGGGGGAGGCTGGAAAGGTAGCTAAACTACTTTCCTAAGGCTCCACCTACCAACCTCTTTGTGGAGGCAAAAGACATAGAACACAGAAGATTGGTAATTTCTTAGTGTTGTTTTGCAATCTTTGAATCCCTTCTCATTTTAGGGGTTAAGCCTAGTGTGATGCAAAGAACATGGGATTGACAGCCAGGAGACTTTGGTTCACTCTATAACGATGGGCAAGCCATTTCACCTTGAGAGAGCCTTGGTTTTCTCCTCCATAAAATGAGGAAGTGGAATAAGAGGATCACTAAAAGTTCTAACATTATTTATCACATCCACCCTTTAAGGCATGCAGGACAGGCATCACTCGCCCCGAGCCAGAGTTTCCTCATCTGTAAATTAGAGATGGGCAGTTTGCCCAAGGTCTCATAACACATACATGTGTGTGAGTACATACACACATATTTGTTTATAGTGTTCCATACCCTATACCATGATTCTAAGGATGGAGTTAAATCTCATTATAAAGGTTGACTTCATCCAAATCCCTCCTGTAGGTGCAACCCCATCTATTCTGCTTCTTTTCTCAATGATGGTAGAGATGGAGATGGGGAACAGCTGCTCATGGGGCTCTAGAAAGGTATCATTTCATGCTCAGAAAAAGGAATTATATTCTTCTTGACTAAATTATGGATGCCTTTTCCCTCCCAGCTCTTCCCATTCTGCCAAGAAGCATTTATTAATGTGCCAGGCATTGGGCTGGGTGCTGGAGACAGCAGGACCAAAACGAAACTGTCCCAACATCAAGGAATTAACACTGTTGGGACAGGGATGACATGTACACAGAAAATTAAATACAAATACGTACAAAGTCATTTCTGTGGTAAGGGAACATCATTAATGGCTTTGCATAGGAACAGTATCAAACACATCAGCCCATGCAGCACTGCAGCCCACAATTCTTCCAGTGCTGCCAGAACCAGATTAAAATGTCATTGGGAAATATTTAACAAAATCAATAAAAATATATCAGAACATAGAAATTGGTCATTTGTAGATTTTCTAAGTCAGTAGGTGGCTACAGGGATCCTTACATAAAGTCTAGTGGCCCCCATTTTCTATTTGAGTTTGATACCGCTGCTGTAGAAGACAGTAATTCAGCTGAGCTGGGAAGGAAGGTAATGAGGCTAAGGTGAAAAGGGAATGTATTCCTGGCGCAGGGAATGGCCTGTGCAAAGCCACAGTGATGGGAGATTGAATGTCATTCATAAGAGAAGAGCAAAGCAGGCCAATTTCAGTGAAATGCATGAAGGAGTAACGTGCAATAAACCTAGAAAAATAGGCTGGAGTCAAATTGTGAAGGATTTTCAAAGCCAAATGACCTCAAGGGCACAGGTCAGTTCCTTAACTTTCTGTTTTTTTCCCCAAGCCCCACAGGCCTTCTTCACCCCAGAGTGGATATTTCTAATCCATACTCTCTTGTTGCTTTCACTTGTCAGTACAGGGGCTGCCTTGTTAATCTAATAAGGAAGTGTCACACTCAGTACCAGTTCGGACCTCTCCCAACCAGCCTCCACTTCAATTGGGGCCTTCTGGAAACAGTGGCTCCTACCTACTTTTGATGGCTAACCCAGAGCAGGGGTAGAAATTATAGGCAGGTTGGGGATTTGGGGGAACAGGTAATTTTAGTCACCCCTGGTGGGGGGGGAGATGAGAACTGAGGATGAGAGAAAAAGGAAAGACATACAAATCTATATTCTCCTACTGAGTGCCTAATCCCTCAACTTGGGGAGAAGGAGAAAGTAGTATAAAGTCACAGTCTTCAAGGAGATTACAGTGGTGGAAATTCAGGGCTTGAACAGGAAGAATAGCAAGAAACGTGGGCCAAGTGCTAAATGAGCAATCTAGGCAATGATGACCACAGCAGCTCAGAGACGAGAGAAATCGTCGCTTTGACTATGGCTCCCTAGGTAAGTTACTAAACCAGTTTGGTTATGGCTAATCCCTTCTTTCACTCAAGACTTCAGCCTTCCCGTATCCTGGTGGAATGAAGAATAGTGGCAGGGATATAGAGTTAGGAGTTAATAAGGCAGCTAAAAGAGAGACAGACTTGCAGCCAAATCCCAGCTCTCACACTTGCTAGCCCTACGGGCCAGGTTTATAGTCAGAACGGGCCTTCAGCACTTTGTTTCATTCAATACCTCTCTCCAGATACACCACAGACCCCACAACACAGAAACTCCAAGTTAGTTATGGTTGGACCAAATGACTTCAAAGACTCCTTCCATTGAAGTCAATCAACAAGAATTTATTTATACTCTTCTGCGCATCAAGCACTGTTGTTAAGGACTGGGGATATAGACAGAAATAATGAAACAATCCCTAATCTCCAAGAATTTACATTCTATTAGAGGAAAGAAGTGTAAGCATATGCAGAATAAATACAAGGTAGTTTAGGGAAGGGAAAGGATGGCAAAGGAGGCCACTATTGAGAGAGTATATATATATACATGTATATATATATACATGTATATATATACATGTGTATATATATACATATGTACACACACACACATATATACATACATATATATATACATATATATGAGGGAGAGGGTTTAGGAAGGGAAGGGAAATAAGGTTTCATGTAGAAGGTGGTACTTGATTTACATCTTGAAGGAAAGAGGGATTCCCTGAGGCAGTGGGAAGGAGGCAGTGCCTAATAGGGAGAGGTGACAGCTGGTGCAAAGGGATGGAGAACCGTGACAGAGTACCATGTAGGAAGATCAGAAATGCAGCTAGTTTGGCTGGAGTACAGGAAGAGAAATGATGTAGAATGAGGCTGGAAAGATTAGAGCCAGGTGGTGAAGGGTTTTAAAAGCCAAACAGGAGTCTCTAGTTTATCCTACAGGCAATAGAGAACCAGTGTGCTCCCTATTGAGCTGCTGCTCCAACTGCTAAGCCCTCAGATTCATTGAACTCGGTAATTCACATGGCAAGAGATGTCTAATGCAGCCTAACTTCTTTATTAAATGGAAAACTAGATCAAGGATACAAAGGGTAGGCTATCAGGCTTTTCTTCCATTCTTCTCTTCCTCTCTCCTAAGTCCACTATAGGGCCTTGTAGTAAGCTATCCTTCAAGGCTGCCTCTCTAGCTCAATTCCATAACTCCTTCCTGCTCCTATATTTCTCACCTGTTTCAACACCTTGTAGATGTACACTGAGTAGGTCTCCTTTCGGTGGCCCCTCCGCTTGGACTTTTTCCCCCCTGGGGCTCGGCGACTCCCAGACAGTGGTGGCTGCTGTTGCTGTCCAACCTCACCACTCATTTTTGAGGTAGCCTCTCCCCAGTGGCTCTGGGGAAAGCCACTTATGTGAGAGCAGCTCACCTGACCAAGGTGCTTCACAGAGGGAGAACACCTGGGAGGGGCAGGCAATTAGGGGAGGGGCATAGCTCAACTCCAGCCTGAGGACTCTAAGGCAAGATCCCAAGGAAGGGTTGGTGAGAAATACTGCTTTCCTACCAAACTTTCAGGCCAAGCCAGAATCAGGGGCAGGTACCACACACAGGGTGCAAAGGAGGGACTCTTTTTAAGATTGACTCCTATAAATGCATACATTTTTAATGCCATAAGATTCCATTATGCATGGTACATGGAAAACTAGCCTGGTATTCTGGTGGAAATGCTGGGCTTAGAGTCAGAAGAGACAAGAGTTTGAATCCCATAGGTATCACTTAAGGTTGGATGGTGCAATCTCTAATTTCCTCATCTGTAAAAAATAGGATAATACCTGTAGTACACCCTTGACACAGTTGTTTCAAGGCTCAAATGAGTATGTAAAGCGCTTTGCAAACTTCTATTATTCTTGCAGGTACTTATTTTGTAATGTCAAGTCAAAAATGTTAGTGATGACACAAAGCATCCAGGAAACAGTAACAGACAGGAGGAACAATTTTTTTCTCTTAAAAATTTTATTTTTATTGCTGTCTTTTTTTTTTTTTAAAACATCACCTTCATTTCGGAAAATAGCCTTCCCTCTTCCTCTACCCAACTAGCCTCCCTTGTAACAAAAGAAAAAAAAAGGAAAAATACAGCAAAACCAACACATCAACCAAATTTGATGGGTAGTGTTCCATCCTCACACTCCCCAACTCTTCAAAGAAAGAGAAGTATATTTTTCTCTCTTTCTCTGGTGCCAAACTTGGTCATTATAATTACATGGCAGTTTGGTGGTTTGTTTTCTCCATTTACATTGTTGTAACCATTGCATGTATTTTCCTGATTCTGCTTCCTTCAGTCTGTATCAGTTCATGTCTTCCATGCTTCTCTGAACTCTTCATTATTAATAATTTCTTATATCATGAGATTCCTTTAGTGTACCACAATTTATTTAGTTACTCCCAATTAATGGCTGTTTACTTTCTTCTCAGTTCTTTACTACCAGAAAAGGTGCTGCTATTACTATTTTGATGTATATGAAACCATTCTATCTTTTGACTTCCATGGGGTATACGCCTAATAGTGGGCTAATATTTGTCACTGTCCTATAATTCCAAATTGCTGCCCACAATGGTTGGACCTATTCATAACTATTTCCGAAGGTATGTTTATAGTGCCTGCCTCTGCACAATCAGGAGGAACAATTTCCAAATCTTGCTAAAGGAGGGTACAACAATCTCCTCCTGTGTGCCAAGGGCTCTTAGCAGTGAATTTATCAAATGCCTTAAGTCCATAAACCAGCTAGTGTCATCAACAGTACATCAAGTATTTATTGAATACCTACTATGTGCCAAGCACTGCGCTATTCAGGGACAGAGAAGCAAAAGCTATTGTCTCTACTTTCAAGCTTAAAATCTACCTAGGGAGGTAAAACTAAGGCACCTGGAACAACTGGAGAGCAATTGCAAGCTCAATAGCTTAGAATGCTAATAAAGGCTTCTAGGCCAGAAAAGAGCACTCATTCTTCTGGCCGGGAGCAACTGGGGAAGGCTGTGAAGGAGTGGCAGGACCCGACAGATGACTAGGACTTGAATAGGTACAGAAGCAGGGGAAACAGGAGGAGGATGTACTGGGTTTTCTCTCCCCTTCTCCAATGCATATTTCCTCTATATTTCACATTTTATATTCTCCACTTTGAGAGGCAGCCTGATATAGTGGTATACCTTCTTAGCTATGAAATCTTAGCATGGATGCATTACCTATTCCTTCTGCTTACTAATTTGGAGACTTGAGGGAGCATGAAAGCATGAAGTCCTAGGGGGTGGAGCCTCGGAGAAGAGGTATGGAAAGAAGGAATGGAGGACAAAATGAAAAAGGGAAAACACAAACACAAAAACTTGATTTCATCATTTTGGCTTGGCGCCAGGGGTCAAGGAGCATGTAGCTCTCCCAAATTTTTGTTTAACCTTACAAAGAGTGTACATTTCTTGAAGGTAGGGGGATCTCATCACTAGGTTCTGGAAATTTACCACTTACACTAATAGGTTAGGTTATTAGGGAATTAACATGGAAGAATTTAACAGGAAGAGGGCAATGCTTATCCCAGAAGAATCAACTGTAAGTAATGGAATTTCGGAATCAACTGTAAGTAATGGAATTTCGGAATCAATTGTAAATAATGGAATTTCAGGTATCACTGAAAATATTTTTTGGGAAAGCTCTCAGCACTTCAAATCCCACACGTGGCTACCTCTGCAGAAGCTAAGATCTTGAGGGTCCCAGGAGACCTAATGAAAAGAGCACCGGGTGTGAAGAGAACCTGGGTCTCCTCATCATCCATGTGACCTTGGGGCCTGGGCCCATTTTCTATAAAATGAGAGGGCTGCACGAGATGACATTCAAGGCTCCCTCCAACTAGAAGTCCTGACTCTTAGCACTCACAGCCAGTTTTGAGGGGATAGCTCCTTAAGTCCCAGGGAAAAGTCCCTTCCTTATGAGCCTATCAAGAAGCAGAAGAGACAGTTATTCAACCTGCACCGAGGCTTTTAGTCACTATGGTCCACCTCACTGCTCATTAAAAACCATCTTCAGTGTCTAACTTCCTCCATTTGTCCTTGTTTTTCCCTCTACTGGAAATATCCTGCTCCTCTTTTGTCTCTCCAAATTGCACGCGTCCCTGAAGGCCCAGCTTCAATTCACCTTCTCTGACTCTAGCCCAAACAGCTTTTTCCCCTTTTCAGAATGCCTCAGTCTGCACCAGTGCATTTTCTAGTATTGTCTGAAAAACCTTTGGTTTGAAAACCATTTCTCCAACTAAGAGTAAGAGTCTGAGGGCAGGACTTGGACTTCCCTTTCCTTTGCATGCCCCTCCCACAAGGCTTAGGCTCAGCTCTGTGGATTGAGAACAGGAGGGAGCCAGGGGCCACCTGCCTTCTTGCTAACATAGTGAGATGATGGTTTCTGAAGGGGGGGGAGGAAGAGGAGGGACATGGTGGGGGTGCTGGTTCACAGCAGCCCCTGGAGGTCATCAGGAATACTGAAGCATACAGCTGCTAGTGGGCCAGATGATAAAAATGACAGAAATAAAAACAGAGTCCAAACAAACAGAATAGTCTTTGCATAGGCCTGGGGTTGCCTGACAGAAATCAGGTTCCTCAAAAGAATCGAAAGGGAAAAAGCTGCTCTGATCTAGGATTCCCTTTGCAGCACTGTATCCTAACAGACTCACAGGTGCAGAGAAAAGGCCTGAGCAACTCTATTCATTCTCTTCACTAACACTCAGCCCACTCCCACTCCAGCCTCACTCAGGGCTTCGTCTTCAGTGTCAGTGTCCTCTCTGCCCAGCCCAGGATCAGATCTCACTCAGGGCCCCAATCCTACCCGGGGTTGGGGCGAAGAGGTCTCAGTGTTGGGGGCTGGGCTAGAGGAGGGAACAGTATCCAGGCCAAGGAAGCAAAGTGTGGCTGTGGCTTTTTTTTTCCTTTTTCTTTATTGGACACTTTGTAGGGGTGTCAGGCAGATCTGGTAGTTACACTGTTAAATAATTCTTTAAAAACCAACCAGGACCAGAACCAGGGCCCCAGCCCCTAGCTCTGAATCAGAAGCAGAATGGGAGAAGAGAAGCAGAAGTGGAAGGAGGGGGAGGGGAGGAGGGGTTGGAACCTTCCTCACACCTCCCTGAACCCAGCTCCCTTCATTGTGGCCCAACTCTAAGGGTCGGGCTCCAGGGCTGCCCCTGACTGCATGAACATCCGGGTATGGATAAGGTAAACAATATGGGACTGAGGGAGGGTAGCCAACGGTGGTCCAGACGTGGATAAAGGTAAGCAGAGAGGGTGGGAAACAGACAGGTGTTGTCTGCAGGAGTCAGAGTGCTGCTAAGGCAGGAACAGGGGGTTAATGGAGGGGAAAGGGAAGAGATGGCAAGGGATGAGGAATATTGCAGTGACGCAAGAGCACAGCCCCGGGGTCCAGGCCTGGGTGGCTGGTCAGGTAGCAGATGTTTAGTCCCCAGACCAAGGTCCTGACCCAAACCTGTGGTGGCCAGCTCACACATTGTGGGTCCTCTTGGTGAGCTGGGGCTCTTCATCAACCAGCTTAGACTTAAGGTGTTCCTTGTAGGCTAGGATGTCACCAGACCACTTGGAGATTGTCTGCTTCTCACAGACCCAGATCTCCTGGGCAACCTGAAAGAAGAATCATAGTCCTCAATTCTCTTTACATCCGGTCCAGAAAACTAGGATTGATTCTGTTCTAAGGGATGGCCAGCAAGATAGCCCCAAGCCCAATTCACTGCTCTGTGGAAAGAACATGGGGTCCTAGGTTCCAACTCCAGCTTCACCACCTATTTATCAGTTGTAGAGAAGACTCTCCAGGTCTTCGTTTCTTCATCTATAAAACGAGGATGAAGATGACCCCTGTGTTTTCCAGAGCTAACTGTGTCATCTACAATCCTATGACCCTCTTTCAGTAACTCAGTCCAGTGCCTCATAATCCCTTCCCCACCCACCCCAGACCAAAAGCCTCCAAGAAGGTAATCGTTCCTCCTCGTAAAAGTGGTCAGATCAGGAATCCTAGATTGGTTTTTTCCAAGAAAGGCACCTTTTCAACTACAGGTCCTTCAGGAATGACCCCACGGAGCTGCCAGAACTCTCATTCAGAGGGCCCCTTTTCCCCGGTGTCTGTATTTGATCTCATATCCTCCCCAACACCCATCCCTTTTCCTCCTGAGGAACAAGAGCTCTTACCTGTTGGATGAGCCGGAAGTCGTGGCTGACTAGCATCATGCCACCCTCAAACTCATTGATGGCATCAGCCAAAGCATCTATCGTCTCAATGTCTAAATGGTTGGTAGGCTCATCCAGGAAGAGCATGTGGGGGTTCTGCCAAGCCAGCCAAGCCAGGCATACTCGACACTTCTGCCCATCTGAAAGGTTCCGGATTGGGCTCACCTGTGTGGGATCACAACCTTTTGACCTACATGGACTTTGAGGCAATGCTCCGCAGTAACATGCCACATTGTCAGTCAAGATTAGCACACAAGATTCCTGGCTCGTAGCTAAAAATGTTTCTGGAGTCAGAACCGTAGGTGGCCTCTCTTTAATACCCGAGCTATAGGCTCAGGGAAGCACTAAGCTTTCAACCCTGGATCTGAATCCAGGAGTTTGATCCCTGGGCTCTGTCTCCATGGCTGCACTCCCTTTTTCTCCCATGACCACAGCTGTATTATGGGAGATTACTATGAATATTTGAGTCTCTTGCTGCCCTCTTCTTTTTCCATCAGGCCCCTACCCTGAGGGCACAAAACATGAGGTGCAGAGAATGAAGGTTCCCAGCCCTTCCCACCATACATCCCATTACAGGAAGGAAAAAAATCAAGATCTTAAACAAGATAAAACATCTCAGACAGTCATGATGTTCCTTCCCTGCTACTTGGCCCTCTCTCCTATCTGGGGAAGAAAAGAGAAGGGAGGATGACAATTTAATAGCTAACATTTATAAAAAAGGAATTTCACCAAGAGTCTGAGGAGCCAAAAGAACTGCAGGGTTCAGGACATGCTGCCCATAATCCATATGGCTCAGGATTCTCTCAGCTTCCTGGAGCGCCATCCCTGCTTACCTGCTGCTTCCCAGTTAGGCCATATCGACCTATGATCTTCCTCATTTCCTCTTTCTCTTTGATCTCCGGGTAACACTTCAGCATATATTCTAAGGGGGACAGATCCAAGTCCAGCTGCTCTTGTAAGTGCTACATGTGGAGAACAGCAATAAGATGAGTGTTAATAACCTCTTTCTGAGTAGAATCCTAGAAGTGACAGCCGCTCAGTGCTGACCCTTGAGGGGCCTTGACCCCTAAGGTCTCCTGATTGAGAGACGGCAAACTCCATGCTGTTTGCTTATGTCTTTATGGCATCGGGTAAGCTGTAAACACCCCTTACTGGGGAGGCAGTGAAGTCAAGGATAGCCAGATAGAGGTCCCTTCTACCTTAGGCAGCTAGCGGCACAGTGGATAGAGTACTGGGCTTGGAATCAGAAAGACCTGAGTTCAAATCCAGCCTCAGATACTTACTAGCTGTGTGCCTCTGGACAAGTCTTTAAATGACACTTAACTTCTGTCTCATTTTCCTCAACTGTAAAATGAGGATGACAACAGCACCTACATCACAGGGTTGTTGTGAGGATTAAATGAGACAATCTTCGTTAGGTACTTAGCATAGTGCCTAGCACACAGCAGGAAACACATAAATGCTTATTCCCTTCCCCTTATACCTGATGATAGCGGCCAATCTTGACATGAGAATGTTTTCGAATCATCCCATCTGTGGGCAGCAGCTGAAAGAACACGACCAAGGAACACATAAAACTTTTCCCACCAAGGGACAAAGACACACACACCACATGGATAATTTTTCTCCACCTCCTCCCCATACTAAACACCCCCTTTAGCCAGAGGCTTCAACCACACAGTTAAAAAGAACACAGATTCACAAACGTATGTCTGTATCCTGGCCACCCTAAATGTATTTAGGAAGATAGCATAAACTCCAACCCCCACCCCAAGGACAGAGAGATACACGCAGGCACAGATGGAGTAGAAAACATTCAGACAAATAAGGAAGACAAGACAGATAACAAATACAGTTTCTTAGCAAAGTATCTCTCCTGCCTCTCCCCACCCCCAACACACAGGATTCTCTATTCTGACTAAGTAGATGATAACTTCATGTCTGCTGCTCTTAGAGTAAGAATCAGCTGTCTTCTGAAAACAACGCAAACCTGAGCGAGCCACATTCCCTTCTTCCCCCCAAGCCTTACTCTTGGCTAAAGAACCTCAAGCAGTTCTCCATCCTCCAGCCATTTGGGGGAAGTTTCCCAGCCCCTAGTTCAGGAATTTTTAGCCCATCACAGATCTCTTTGGAAGCTCAGTGAAACCCACAGATCCCTTTTCTCAGAATAACACATTTTAAATGTGTAAAATAGAACATGCAGGATTACAAACAGAACCAATGATGGTGAAATAAGGATGTAATTTTTCTCATTCAAGGTCCCTGAAATCTATCTGTGGACCTCAAAAGAAATCCTGTTCTTGATGGAGAGGAGCCTAGGTGAAAGAAAGGTAGCCAAAGCAAGGAGAAGAATATAGCGGGTCAGGGGTCACTGAGCATTGCCCTGGAACAGTGTGCAATCTCCAGCCCTCAGAGCACTCATGGGGAAGGCCTCCTGAACAAGGATACACATGCAGTCCGACCCTCCTGATCCTACCTCTCCTGTCAGCAGCTTCAGCAGGGTTGACTTTCCAGCTCCATTGGGCCCCACTAGAGCCACACGTGTATCCAGGTCAATTCCAAACTCCAGGTTGTTATAGATGCAGGGCTGTTGTTTGGAAGGAGGAAACAGGGACGCCTCAGTGCCCTGTCCCACTGTGGCCCTCTTTAACCTCCACCCCCAAGAGAAGGAAGACCACAGATGACGGAGACCCCCATACCTTACCAAGCCCCTCCCCAACTGTCAGATCTCGAATTCCCCTACTCTCTAAGGTGGTACAAATGGCAATAGCTTGGAAGGATCAGCTTCAGCCTAACTGGGACTCATCCCTTGGTCCTGGCACCATCCTTCTACCTTCTCCTCTCCACTCTGGCCCCTCAACCCACCCTGGCCTGAACTTACCCCATCATCTGTGTACTTGAAGCTCACATTCTGCACCATGATAACAGGTGGAGGAATCTTCCCACACGGCGGGAAATAAAATGAAAGTGTCTGAAGAATAGAAGCACAGAACATTTACTAGAGTCTAGGCCCCTTTCCCACCTGCTTCCCACCAGCAATACATGACCAAAAACCGTGGGCCCACTTGGCCTCTACCTTATCGCTAACAACCCTCTCTGTCAGCCCTGACGCCATCATCTTCTGCAGTGTCTTCTCTTTGCTCTGGGCCTGCCGGGCCAGCTTGGCACTGCCATGACCAAATCGAGCAATGTAGTTCTGAAACAGACCAGGGTAATCAGGGTAAGGGTACACGGATTTCTTCTTCTTCCCCCATCCTCAAGCTTCTAAAGGCACTTTTTCCACTGCCTTGCTCCAGGCTTGACTCCACAGCCTTCATACCTTCATGTGAGCAATCTGATCCTGTTCCCAATGGAAACGCTTCATCTGATTTTCTTCCAGTTCCAATCGTGTCTTCACATACTGGTCATAATTACCCTGCATGAAGGAGGTGGATAAAGCAGGCAGCTGTATTCATTCAGGTAGGTCAGGGGAAGGACTATTCTGCCTCTACCTGGGCAAGATTACACAGCAGGTAAAGAAGGGGCAACTGAGTGGCACAGTGGATAGTGTACTGGGCCTGGAGTCAGGAAGACACATCTAGTTCAAATCTGGCCTCAGGCACTTACTAGCTGTGTGACCCTGGCCTATTTGCCTCAGTTTCCTAATCTGTAAGTTGGAGAAGGAAATGGCAAACCACTCCAGTATCTTTGCCAAGAAAACCCCAAATGGGGTCATAAAGAGTCAGACACAACTGAAAAATGACTATATGACAAAAAAGAGGGGGATGTGTTCAAGGTCAAACCTTCAGGTTTGGGAATCTACAGACTTAGGAGCAATTGCTGAGCAGACATATACAGTGCATGGCAACTGCTGTGTGTGGGCAGTCACCCAGAGAGCTGAAACAGTCCTTCCTATCACCTAGCCCACAGCACAGCATGGCCAGTAAGGACTGATTCCCTCCATCATGGACGTGAGTAAATAGTCTTTAAAAATGGGCTGCCAAGGTTCTCATCTCTGTTCTTTTGTTCTGATGGAGAGGATTAGGATGCAGCCCTGTACCTTCTGAAAAATTTTGAGAGTTTTAAAAAATATGTCTTGAACAGAGAATTCTATCTGTTATCAGGATAGTTCATTAGGAAGGGGGAAGAACAGGTACATTAGAAAATGAAGGTAATGGAAAAATAAAAGATGGATAAAAGCAAAAACAAATCTCTATAACATGCTTGAACCCAAAGAAGTCACCCCAATGGGGCTGCGGGAGCCCACTCACTGTGTAATACTTGAGCTTCCGATTATGCATGTGGATGATATTAGTACAAACACCGTTCAGGAAGTCCTGGGAATGGGAGACGAGGACGAGAATTCGCTTGAAGCTGAAAAGTCAAAGAACTCATGAAGCAGGCCAAGTTTTCTCACTTTCCTTCACCATTTTCTTAAAAATCAGGCAAGTGGAGGAGGCAGTAACCACAGAAGCAAAAGACAAGACAGTGGGGCTGGTACATGTATGCATACACACAAATTAAAATATGGAAGCGGCTATGGACAGCTGGCTGGGCTGGGAGGAAAGCAGGATGGATGAAAGAACACAGAAGTTAATAGGTTTTGATAGACCCGGAAAAAAGTAGAAAATACTGACCCAAGCCATTCCCAAATGTAGTGGAGTACCCATGTAAATCAGGGATTTCTTTAGGTCTCATCAGGACTCTTCCTTATTCCCTTTACTAGACTTCAAATTGAATCTAGGATCTTACACAGAAGCTTCTCAGTGGTCTGCTCTCAATTTACTACAGGAGTTGCTTCCGACCTTGTTCCTAGCCCACGGGTTCTTAACGTGGGCACTATGAATTTATCTTTCTAATATTTCAATATCTATATTTTAAATGGCTTGATCCTATACATTTTATTTTATGCATTTACAATCATTATTCTAAGAAAGGGTCCATAGGCTTTATCAATCTGCTAATGGGAGCCACAGCACAAAAAAAGTTAAGAATCACTGCCCAATCCAGTCCTAATGCCCTCCCATATGTATGCACACACTCTTACGTCTTCAGTTCTTCTTCTAACCAAACGCAGGCATCCAGGTCCAGGTGGTTGGTGGGCTCATCTAATAGCAGCATGAAGGGCCGGATAAAAAGGGCTCTGGTGGGAAAGGGAAATGAAGGCTTTTAAGTAAAGAGATGATATAGGCTGAAGAGGACAGGCAACTACAGAGGACCTAATAAAGATGGTGCTGTTTCTTCTGTAAGTCTCCACCTACACAAGAAATAAACGAGAAATAAACTGGAATAGCCACAAGCATATAGGTGAGACATAAGTAAGAACTACCTGATGACAAGGTTGTCAGACCCAGAAACAAGAGAGAACGTGGAACAGAGGAGAGACCCAAGTGAAGTGGGTGAAGGACAGCTGACTTTAGAGTTCTTTCCCCCCTAAAGCTCCAGAAAGAAGTTGGTAGGTAGCCTTTCTAAAGCAGCTCTTTAAATATTCATTGCTTTGAAGAAGGAAAGTCAAACAAAGAGCCCAGGGAAGGAGAAGAGAAGGAAGCTGACTTGGGAAATATGCCTAGGACTTACTGGAGCCTCCAACCTAAAGCACCCAGAAGACTAGGTATTAAGAGGATAGACTGAAAGGTAAGTACCTAAGTTGTTAAACACCTTAATCAATTCTTTAGCACAGCTTATTAGGAATCAGACACAAGCCAGCAAAGGGGAAGTGAAGCTGGAAGGTATTGCCAGAGAAGGAAGGAAAGAGACCTTCTTCACAATTCTGTCCCCTTTAGATGTGTTAACCACACAACTCTCCCTCCACAAGCCCACTGACTGTAATTAAAGCCATCATTCACTTGGCATACATCCCTGCTGACCCTTGTTCTAACACAACTAATTCCAAAGAGTAGTGGGGTTCAGCTCCAAGAAACTAGAGACAGACGACAATCTGCCTCAAGGAAATTAGGTTGGACTGAGGTGGGGAGGGACCCACCTGGCAAGAGCAACTCTCATTCTCCAGCCACCACTGAAGTCCTTGAGTTTCTTCTGTTGCATGGCAGGTGTGAAGCCCAAACCATGTAGAATTCGAGAGGCCCTCATCTCTGCCTTGTCAGCATCCAACTCCTCTAATCGTTCATATAACTCCATCAGCTTTTCACACTCCGCTATAAACAGGAGGCATGGGGAGAAGACAGCATATCAATCTAAGGACCTTTGTGCCTTTATTCACTGTGTGGTCACCCACCCAAGCACAGCCCATGTCCATACCATCCTCATGGGCAAGCCGCTCAGCCTCTCTCTCCAGCATGGCCCGCTCTGTATCCACCTCCATCACACACTGCAGGGGTGTCTTGTCACTGGGGGGCATCTCCCTGGTCAGGTGGTAGATATCAATGTGCTCTGGAATAGGCACCTCCCGCTTACCAATAGCAGACAGCAGCATGGATTTTCCTGAAGGTGAAGGAGAAATTTAGGAAAAGGGTGAGGTGGGAGTAGGGGACAGAATATGGAAAGTGGAAGGGTGAATCAGCACAGGCATTCCCCACACAATCTGGTTCCAACCTTACCTCATGCAACTCCCCCCAAATAAATGCTTCATCCCACAGAGATTGGTTTTACACGTCCCCTCCTACCCAGAGTTTGCAAACATTGCCTCCACCCTTTTATCTGCCGCCTATCTCACTTCTATCCATTTTAAAGGATCTAGCTCACCCTCCCAGAAATCCACAAAGAAAATTCCCTGGCCACTTAAGCCTAGTACTTTCCCTCTCCTCTCATCTACAAGCACTTGCTATACTACGTACCACTCTCCTGGAACTTATCTTGCCCTGCCCTGCATTGTTCAGCTGCTTTTTCCTCTTCCTGCTTAATGTGAGGGCCCTGAAGGCAGAAGCAATGTTTTAGCAATCTCTGCATCCTGGCTTTGTCCATAGGAGATACCCTATAAATACTGCTGGTTGACAAAACAACCCAATCAGACTCTTCTCATCATTCCAGTGCCTTACCAATTCCATTCAGACCAATGAGGCCATAGCGACGCCCTGAGTTCAGCTCCAGCTTTGTGTCACTGAGCAACTCTTGACCATGGAAAGTGAGGGAGAGGTTAATGATGTGGACATCAGTGCTGTTGGGGTGAGAGGCCAAGACACCGGTGACAGCTCGAGCGGCAGCTTTCTTCATCTCAAAGTCTTCCAGTTCCTTGGTCAGCAAATCCACTTCTAAGGACAGCAGGGGAAGAGGTATGAGATGGGCTCAATTAACAGGCACAATTGCTCCCAAAGACTAGAATCCAACTCATGTCCAGCAACCTTATAATGTTTAATAATGATTAAAAACAATTTGCTAGATCAGCACCGACCTCCAGGCTGGCCCACATCACCAGATGGTGGATCATTTCTTGTGAATCATATAGTCACGGCTCCCTTACGCTATCTGAGCCAAAACTACTGCCAAAGATGGTCCCTGAGGCAGTGACAGGGTTATGGGCAGCCTACTCACCCATTTCAGTTTTAAAATCATTATTCTGAAGGGTAGAGAGGAGAGAAGCTATTTGAGATTTTCTTGGATAAAGTGAAAGGAGGATGGTGGAAAAACTGATGGGGAAGTTTGGAAGCCACAACAACATAGTGGAAAGACACTAGCTTTGGAGTCCAGAAACCTGGGAACTAGAGTTTTTTACTAACTTGCTGGGTGACCTCAGGCAGGTCAGTTTACCTTTGGGTATCTCTGTTTCTTTACAGTCGTAGAATGTTAAGAATTGGAAGGTATTTTAGTGATCACCTAATCTAGGGGTGGTGAACCTGCAGCCTTGAGGCCACATATGGCCCTCTAGGTCCTCAAGTGTGGTCCTTTGACTGAATGAAATTTCACAAAATAAATCCCCTTAATAAAAGGATTTGTTCTGTAAAACTTGGACTCAGTCAAAATGCCACACCCAAGGACCTAGAAGGCCACCGTGGCCTTGAGGGGGCAGGTATTCTAATCCATGCCTTTTAGGTTGCAGATGAGGAAATAGGGACCTAAACGTAAAGTGCCTTGCCCAAAGTCACATAACCAGGTCATACAAGATGACTCCGACACCAGTCCCCTAATCACACTGCCACTTCAATAAGGGATAACTAATGCCTGCCTCACCTACGTTAGGGTTCACTGTTTCTTTTCAGGATCAAATAAAAGAATGGATAAAAAAGTGCTTTGAAAGTATGAAAATGATATAAATGTGAAGATGAGTCCTAGAGGATGACTAGTAAGTTTAGAAAAGGGGTGGGGGCTGAACTGGGAAAAAAGTTCCAGAAGCACAGCTAGTGAGGATAATAGAACTGGTCTGATTCAAGAAGACAGGCCTTACGGGGCAAGATGAAGTTCAACGAAGGTGTGGAGAAAATCCAGAGGAAATATGAGGGACCCCTTCAATGAAAGGTTTGTCACAAATTAAAAGAACACTGAACTTCAAAGGAGAGATTCAGGTTCAAATTCCACCTCCAAACTTACTAGCTCTATGACCAGAAGTAGGTTAATTCACGTTGCTTGGCATCATTTTTCTCCACCAGACTGAGATAATACCAGCTACAGTAAGAAGCCCACAGGGTTGTTGTATGCATTAAATGAAAATTTATAAAAAGAAAAGAGCTTTGTAAGCCTCAAAGTGTTACATAAATGTCATCTACTATTATCATCAAGATTATTGTTAATTCAGAGACAGAATGATGCTGATGACAGCATCAGACTAAACGGATGACATTTAAACCACGGCATTGTAAATGGGCCAGGAGGTGACAAAGCCAGGGAGAAGGAAGCCTACAATCATCTAGGAATGAGACAGCACTAACAAAGGCCTGGACTGAGAATGTAAGTCATTGAGACAGAGGAAGGAATGGAAGTAGGCCACTTGTTCATTCTCAAAATCCCCAAGCTGGCAACCTTTGCAGTTTTCATGTGCTGTGAAAAGAAAAGTAGAAGCTATCCAATGGTGGGGAATGGTGACGGAAGTTGGAATGCGAAGGAAGAGAAGGGTCTGCTTAAATGGACTAGACCCATGGGTCCAAAAGTCTATTTTAGGACAGGTGTGACGACTATTCATCCTTCATTTTCGAAGAGGACCAATGACCTCAAGGGGTGATGTCTCGACTGACACATGAATTAGATTTAAGAAAATGATCAAAGCTCCTTTGAGAGCTCCTCCCCAGCTCCTCTATTTCCTCCTCCAGTGCCACTTTCTCTACCTTTTTTTCACTGACCCCTAGACTATCTGCCTAAAGGTTCTCAACCACCATTATCCAGCCTTCTGGTTCTCATCTTTTCCCTCACTACTCCCCAACACACACCCTCTGTTCTAGCCAAGCCAATTTCCTCACTGGACTCTGAATAAATCACATTCATTCCTACGTAAACTTTGGTTCATGCTGTTTCCCACAGAGAATATTGTGACTGTTGAATCTTACAAATCAAGAAAGAATAACAGTGGACAGAAGTTACTCTCTTTGATGGTCTTATTGGTTTTCCACGCTCTGCTTCCTGGGGAAGACTGCCGGGCAGAGGTAGACTGGCAAGGCTCAAGTTTGGTGATATGTAGCCCAGAATCATTCCAAACACCGTGGGGAGCTTAAGAGAAGATTCAGCCTTCAGTAGCCTGAAAGGTGGACCACAGGGGCTTTGAAAGAAGTGGTAACCCTGACACCTAGTATAAGGGAAGTTCCAAGAGAGTTAGAAAGAAGCCTAGTTCTAGCCCTTGAAGAGATACTGTAGAGTAATGGAAAGAATGATAGCCTTAGAAGTAGGAAACCTGGGAATGAGTTCCACCTTAGATATTTACTTGTTGTCTGACCGTGGGCAAGTCATTTAACCTTAATGTAGAGGCTCACTTTCCTCATCTGCAAAATGGGAATAGTACCTGTTCTACATATACATCATGGGGTTGTGAGAAAAGTGCTTTCCAAACATTAAAGCACTAAATACATGTGAGCTTTTATCATCCCTCAGCAGCTTGAGGGTGGTTAAGAGGTAAGAGACCTAGATTCCACTATCTTAGAGGCTGATGTCTGATGACAAAATGTTTGCCTCCTTAGAGAAAGCTGGGAGCTGAGGAATGAATCTTTGGTCTAAGAGTGGAAGCAAGAGTTTTCAAATTTCCTAATTCATTCAAATGTGTATCCATTGCTTTAAAGATCACATCAATCCAAGATCATGGTTTCACTTTACCTAGGAGAGGGTTTCATCTTCCTTTGTTTCAAATGACACATCTTGCTTTGGCCACTCTCATTTTTTCCATCTTCCCCATCTGCCCTCTGATCTAGTCATGAAAAATTTTTCTGCCCCTTGGTGTGTGATGACCTTTTAATTTTGGATCAAAACTGCCTGTGTTATTACTAGAAGTATAAAGTACTAGAATATTATAGAATTCTCCTATGGGATTCTAGGAAGAGACCATTCCCCTATGAGAAGTGGGAACCAAACTGAAAATGACTAATCTTTTTGAGACCATACCAAAAAGTGTGTAGAGCTCGCAGGTCGGGTATGAAATGTCAATTAGATCCAGAGCAGGAGTGTTATCTGAGCATCAAATGAACCAGGGCTAAGGTCCGGTGGAAGCTTCCTGCTGCCAAAATTGAGTGGGAACTTCCAGAAAGGAAGCCAGTTTTGATATCAGAAAAGACAAGTGGTCTACCTTGAACACTTGAGAGGGCTATGTTGAAGGCTGGCTTCCAAGTCTCTAAAAGGTAACAATTATTTAGAGCCAAATGGACTACATCAAGGTTGATTCACTTCAAAAGGAAGAACCAGCCTTATCTAGGCTTTGGATACTGACCCAGATGGTCAGGAGTAGGGTTGGATAGAATGAAAATGACCACCCTGAGCTTTGTAATTGTCGTTTTCTCTTTCCTTTACCTTTTTTTAAACCTCAGAATAGTCTTTACTGAATTAAAGAGTTGTCCAACATCTTAAAGAAGGGAGGACAGGATTACAGGGTTAGGTTGGCGGTGATATTTCAAAATAAAATGCCCCTTTGGGGCACTGGTTTGGGAATTTAGCACTAAAAGTTATTCCCTTTCATCAACATTTCACCACATTGCCTGATGTCTCCCCAGCTTTCTCCCAACCAATGTCCCAGGCATGGAGTAATCCCCTAGTTCTTATTTTCCTCCCTCAATTTCTCCTTTCTCCCTCCCTCCCCTGAATGCTTTTTGCCTGGCATCACTTATTTTCATCTTCCTTAAACAGTTATTGTGCAAACTACTTTCATGGGTACAAAGGTTACAAAAAGATAAAAATGAACAAAGAGGCAAAAAGAAGAAACTCCCTATCTGGTTCCTGTCCTCAAGGAACTTATAATCTAGATGAGGGAAAATGACATAAAAGAAAAACAATAAAAGACAGCATTTGCTAAGTGTCAAACGATACGCATAGGTAATAAGCATTTTACAGGAATTCCGTAAGGACAAAGTTTACTGTGGGCTGGCACAGCTGAAAAAGAGTTCATAATGGAGAATGTATTTGGAGTTTGATTGTGAAGGAACGGTACTTAGATGATTGGAGAGAAGGATGGCCAGTTCAGGCAATGCAGACTGAGAAGGCATGAGGAATGACAATAAATATTTTAGATTGGTTGCAAGAGAAGCTCCAGAGAATGAATAAATTTTTGGGGGGGGGGGGGAATATGATATAGGGTAGGAAGGACATGTAATTTCACTGCTATGGGAAATTCCTGGTGAGGAGAACCTTTCTCTGATGCGGCAAAGCAATCATTCTGCAAGTTAGAGACTTAGATCTAGGCTGAAGCATGGATTAAGAGGTTAAATGACTTATCCAGAGTCAGAGAGCTATTACATGTCTGAGGTAGGACTTAAACCAGATTTTCCCACCACTGAGGCAGGCTCTCTGTTATACCACAGTGCCCCTCAAGTAAATAAATAACAAACTAAACAGAATACCTGGGTAACAAATTACTTATCGCATTGCCTTGATATAATTGATTAATTTTTCCCTTTGTGTGTTTCATCTCCCCATACTCCTTAGAAGGCTGGAGGAAGAATGAGGATCTTATTCTATTGTATTTCTCACAGATTCTGGTTTGTTGCCTTCTTAAGCCTATACTCAATAAAAGTTTCCAACAAATAAAATAGAGAAAGGAGTCTATTTGCAGGGGTCAAACATAAGGCACCTTTTCCTATATGGTCAATAGTTCTCGGAGGGTTCCATGTGACACACAATCCAGCACCTTGGCCACCATATACACACAGTGACTTATTATGCACTGAGAAAATAAGAGTCTGAGAAAGAAAAGGATCCAGACCCCAGGATGAGCACACCACTCCACTCTGGTATCAGATACCCAACCGACTCTGTGGGCTCAAGTCACAGACCTAAAATGGGGCCAAACATCCATTGCACAAGCCACATACTTTGTCCTTTTCTGCACCTAAATCATGACGCTAACAAAAACTATGACAACTCTTGATCTGGGAACCCCGCATCAAGTCAGAATTATCAGAAAATTCCCACAAAAGATACTTCAATCTTACCTAAGGTATCTTTGCCATTGGCTTCCTCATTTTTCTCCTCTACCAACTGTGGCTCGGTGACAGCATCTCCATTTTCTTCATGACCCTTTCTGGGACGCTGCCTGGCTTTGGCAGCTTCCTTCTTCTTGGCTGCCTTCTTCTTGGCCAGATCAGAGGGCATGGTGATGAGCCACAGGTGTTACAGTTCTTTCAGCTTAACCTGAAGTGAGAAAGGTAAAGAAATCTCCATACCCGAGAACACACCACAAAGAGATAGGCAGGCCCTTTCTCTGTTCACTTTCTTTAATCTTTTGCCTAGCAGTCTTCTCTATTCCCAAACCAATGTGTCTTACTCAGTATTTGGTAGCCTCAGGTATTTTCCCGACTCAAACCTTACCCCACCAGTCCCATCCTCTCTTACTGAACCCTCACTACCAGATCACAGCCCAGTATTAGATTTGGAGTCAGAAGAATCAGTTAGAATCTTAGCTTCTCCACTTAATCAGCAGTGCCAGGCAAGTCACTGAACCTTTCTGGGACTCAAGTTTCTTTGTCTGTAAAATGACTACAGACCAAATAACCTCTAAGGTCCCTTCCAGCTATAAATCTATGTTCCTATGGCCTAGCTTTGTCCCCTAAAAGAAAGTTTTCCTCACTCTACATTTCAGTTTACCTCCTACAGCCCTCCATTCTGCCTACCTCTCATTCCTTTCCCTTCTTAGGGCCTTCAACCTCCCCTACTCTTTCATAAGTTCCCTCCAGACTCTTCCTCTCCCCAGTACCCTGTCCCTTTAACTCCACCTTTTAAATGACTTGCCTCTCATTTCATCCTTTCCTCTCCACCTTGCCATCCTAACCTGTTCTTCCTTCTTTCCTCTATGCCCCCATCCCCATCCCCTTCTTCCAGTCATTGTTTTCTGTACACTCTACCCCTCCACTCTCTTCCTGCTCCCTCCTTTTCCCATGTCTTCCCAATTCTACTCTCTCCACCATCCTATATTCTCTTCCTTCCTGCACGCTGACTCTGCCTTTACTCTCCCTTCCCACTCTCCAGTTTCCCCCCATTCCTCCCTCCTCTCCATTCTCTCCTCTTTTCATCCACTTTCGATTCTTCCCTCATGTCTTTCTTCCTCGCTTCTTCATTTTTCACTCTCTTCTCTCTAGCCCTTCAGCCCCCCCCCCGCTCTCTCCACTAGTTATCCCTCTTTCCCAACTCTCCACTTTGTTCTCTTCCCAACTCTCCCCCATTCTGTACTCTCTCCTCCTAGCGTACCCCTTTCTCCACTCTCTCCCCCCATTCTCTCTCCACTTTCTCCCCCTCCCCCAACTCGATCTCTCCCTCCCGCTCGTCCCTTCCCTTTCCTCCCACTCCCCCCCCCCCCTCCCCCCCTTCTCTCCCCCCTTTCTCCCCCTCCCCCAACTCGATCTCTCCCTCCCGCTAGTCTCTTCCCTTTCCTCCCAATCCTCCACTCCCGTCCTCTCCTTCTCTCCTACTCTCTACCAACCCCTCCACCTCTCTCCCCCCTCCTCCAACTTTTCTTCCTCAACTCCTCTTTCTACTCTCTTTCCCGCACCCGCCGCACCCCCCCCCTCCAGCCCCCAGCCCGGCCCGGCCCGGTTCTCTTCCCTCACCAACAGTCCCTCACCAGAAGTCCTCTTCCCCCAGATCTCCTCTCCGTCCCCGGGGTCTCCCCGCTCCCTCCATCCCTCGCCTTCCCTTCGGGCCCGGTTCGACTCTCCCGCCCTCACCGGCCGGCACCCCCTCCCCCAGCTCACCGGGCCTCGCCGCTCGGCCTCTGTCGCAACAGAGCAGCTTCGGCTACTCCGCGTGCGGCCGGCTCGCCAGCCAATCACAACACCCGCCTGTTCCCGGCGCGCCTCCGCGCAGCCACCTGGGAAATGTCGTCTTCCCGGGCGGCAGGCTAAGGCTAGGGCCCTGCATGCGAACTACTGCACTTCCCAGAGGCCTCAGCGATGTCGAGGTGACGTCATCTAAGGGGGAAACGCAGTCTTTTCTGGGAATTGTAGTCCGCCGTGCCCTACGCTCGTGGGCTGATATTAGGTCCAAGGAACTTCGAATCCCAGCAGAATGTGCGCATAGGTGGGTAGTGTCTTTAAATCCTCCCCCACGTGCCTCAGTTCTTTTTCATGGTATGCTGGGAAGTGGAGTTTCCAGGCGGGGGCCCAACAGGAGAGACTGCCGGGTCTACAACTACATTTCCCAGTGTTTACCACTTGGCGTGAGCGGAGCGGACACAAAGTGTAGCGGGGTGTGGAGAAGGAAGCGAAGCGTCACGGAGAGAAGAGAAGAGCTGAGCGAGGGGTTGAAGAAGTAGTGTGGGTATTAAAATAACAGTACGTATAGTCCAGGGCCTTCACAGCCTAGCCCTCCGCGCCTAAAAAAAGCTTTACTTCGGTTTTTCTGTGCTTTACGAAGCCAAGCTTTTTGAAACAGTTTTCAGCACTCCCTGCCTCCATTTCCTTCCTGCTCATCTATGTCATCTTCGCCCCCTCCGTGGTATGGCGGAGGTGGGGGTGGAATTCTCCGTGAGATTACATGGGGCCTCCTGCCTCACCAGATCCAGGACCTCTTCCTCCAGCCCTCAACCCCCTGACCGCTGAGGCTGTGGCTGTGGCTGCGGTTCGGCTTCGGACGCCCCTGTCTCTGGTTCTTCTACCTCTCCACTTAGTCCCGCTCTGTCTCCGTGGGCTCTTGAACCTTTTCCGAACCCCTTTAATGTGGGTGGGCCCCAGATTTCTGCCCTTGGACCTAGTTTTCCATCCTGTGCTCTCCCTTCCTCTTCCTCCCCCCTTTCCTCCTCTCCCCCTCTCTCTGTCCCCCCCCTTTCTCCCCCTCTCCCTCCCTCTCTCCCCCTCTCCCCCCCCCTTCCCTTATTGTCTTTTCTTTAAACTCATTCCTTTCTCTGACTTTGCTGTTTCTGTCCTTGGACAAGCTATTCACCCAGTCTTCAGTCTTTAATCTTGGTGTGCTCTTTAATTTTTCCCTCTATATTTACTGAATTCTGTCATTCGACTTTCACTAAATCTGTCACATCCATTCTCTCTGTCCTGTTCCTGCTGCCACCATCCTGCTAAAAGTCCTGGCCATCCACCTAGATTATTGAAGCAGATTCCACCTCGACTCTACCCCATCCCATCCCTCCATCAACTTTTCATGCCACTAGAAAAAAATAATGATGTTACCCCATTCATGTATCTGGTCATGTCTTTCCTCTCTGCCCAAAACCCTTCAATGGCTAATTACCTGATGAGAAAAGTTCAAACTCGTTAGGCTAGCATTCAAGGCCCTCTATGTTGATAACCTACAGTCTTCTTACATTCACACCTTCCCCCTTCTCTTTCCTGCTCAGCTAAGTCCCTCTCCACCCCATCCAATAACACTGATCTTCGTGATATTCTTGGACCTATATACTCTACCTCTCCACTTTGGGCGTTTTAACTGGCTGTCCTCCATTCATGGAATTCTCTCCCTTCTCATCTCCATCTGGCTTTGTGTCCCAGCTATAAGCCTGCCTTCTAGAAGAAGCCTTTGCTGATCCCTCTTAATTCTATTGCCTTCCCTCTGTTGATTATCTCTAATTTGTCTGGCCTATAACTTGTTTGTACATAGTTGTTGGGGGTGTATGGAGTATTCACACCTCTGGTGTGAGGGCTTGAGGGGCCCTTTTCAAGACTGCTCATCCACCTTTGGTGTCCAAATTTGGAGTCCAATTCTCACCAGTGGCTCCAGGAAGCTATAGCATGTGCACGGGCCACACCTGGGTAAAACTATCCCAGTTGATGGGTTAAACCAGACTGAGAGTAACCAACAGGCCTTGGAACTGTTGGTGAGTTAGGGGAATAGCTGCCCAGGCCCATGAAGACTTCCTCCAGCAGAATGGACAGACGAGAACAATTTGTTCCAATGGCCACAATAGTGGCTGAAGTATATGCTGTGGAGCACTTAGAATTTAGTTGGATATCAAAGATGCCAAGGTCATCCACTGCATCCACCATGCCACAGCAGCCTCCTCACCCTGGAATTTTCCTTTGACCCTGACTTTCTCACACTGGAAGCATACTCTGCTTTGTGGCCCTTTCCTCTGACAGTTCCTCTTGAAACCTCTGTTTCAAGGAAAATGTCCAGGCCAGTAATATTTTCCTTCTTCTCAAGGATACCTTCTGCCTCCCCCTTCCTTTTTCAGTTTCTTTTGTGTTGCCTTCCCCTCCCCCTATTAGAATGTGAGCTTCTTGAGGGCAGGGACAGTCTTTCTTTCTGCTTATATCTGTATCTCCAGCACTTAGCACAGTACCTGGGATATAGTAAAGTACTTAACGAAAGCTTGTTGATTTGACTAGACTAGACTCTATCCAAAAGTGGAATTGGCTGCCTCTGGAGAGAGTGGGTTCCCACTCATTTGTAGTCTTCAAGCAAAGCCCAGATGTCCTTTTTTATGAATAAAGGTTGGAGATCTCTGAGGTCCCTTCCTACTCTGAGATGACTTCCATATTTCTACAAATGCTACCATCATTCTCCTTATCACCTCATTATCCAGTCATCTTTGATTAGCAAGATTATAGAAAGGGAGAATACTTACTTCTCTCTACCCATTTCCACTACTGCCATCCTAACTGACAAAGTAGCTAACTTCCTCATCACTTCCATGTTGGATTATTGCAATGACCTAATTGTTCTCACTGCCCCCAGTCTTTCTATCTTCTGTCCTGCATGCCACCAGAAGATCATTCTTTCTAAAATATATCATTTCCGGGGCAGCTAGGTGGCTCAGTGGATAGAGCACCGGCCCTGGATTCAGGAGGACCTGAGTTCAAATCCAGCTTCAGACACATAACACTTACTGTGTTATGTGTCTGTGTGACCTTGGGCAAATCACTTAACCCCATTGCCTAGCCAAAAAGATATATATATATCATTTCCCTCCTCAGAAACTTTAAATGGCTTTGTACTATTTACAGGATTAAAGCCCAAATCTTTGCCTCACAGAGTTGTGAGAATCAAGTGAAAAAGAAAATAAATGGTATGTCATCATTAAAGTTCCACATAAATGAGTTTTTATCATTAGCCTGGCATTTAGTCCTTCCAACATCCAGCCCAAATTAAGTTAAATAAGGCAAATATTTAGGCACTAATACTATTGTGGGTGCTGAGAACACAGACAAACAGTCTCTAACTTCAAGGAGCTCACATTCTATTGGACCTACTTTATCAAATTTATAGCCTTGCTCAAGTTCTTGATGACCCTAGGCCAGAGTGACCTCTCTATCTGAACTCCTATTCCTTTGGTCATTTGACAACCAGTTATTAAACTCTGGGCAGAATACTGGTGAAGAAGGAAAGACAGTTGAAGCATAGTCCCTAACTTCTTGAGCCTACAATCTAACAGAAAGGGTATGGCATATAAACCGATATGCATAGCTATGCTATTCCCAGATATCTATAATGCAAAATGGAAAACAATTAAGACCATAAGAGACCTACAAAATGCATGCAAAGACCAAGGAAGAAGTATTATCAATTCCTCTAGTACATTTGGTCTATTTTGCTCATTTGACCCTTGGCCTATGCCATTTATATTACTACTTATCTTTATGCCCTATTATTAAGTTTTTTCCCCTGTGCTGAGCACAATACCCTATACACAGAAGACATCCACTAAATGTTCTTCATTGATGATAGTGGTGTGAGCAGGTCATTATCTTCAATGATTTCCAAGGTGGGGACTATAACTTCATGAGGGGCTGTGGCATGAGCCCAAAGGGTATGTGATCAACAAATCAGAGCACTCTCCTCATGATAGAGAAAGTGTCTCTGATATAGCTATACCTCCCCCAAACTCATCATCTACCTGATACTCCTTCTTCTGTCCAAGCTCCCAACCTCCCCCATTCTGTGTTAGGCATCACCCTTCAGTTGTAACCTAATCAGGAAGTGGAGACCCACAGTAGAAGTTGTATCCCCGTCCTATGCCCAGCATAGCCACCCCTTGCCTTATGGATGACCTAATGGGTATTGCAAACATCCCTCAGAATGCAGCTCTGCATTTACAGGCAGTGACCAGTAAGTAAAAACCCCACAGCCTTCCTTTTGTTTTGGGTGGACCGGGGTAGTACAGAGGATGAGTAAGCATTGCTGCAATTTGCATTATCTCCCCCACCCAAAAAAACCCACCCCTCTTTCAAATCTGTCATTCTTTTCAGGTATCCAGGTTTGAAATCTTAGCTTCTCACTTTCACTCATTTACTCACCCAGTTGCCAAATCTTGTCAATTCTTTCTCAACAACATGTTCACCTATCCATTCACACAGCTACCACTCTTAACTAGAGTGTCTAACTAAGAGTGTCTGACTGATACTCCTTATGGTCACTTGGACTGTTAAATGGCCTCCTAATTGGTTTCACTTTCTCAAGCCTTTCTCCACTCTATTCTCACCTGCAGAAGTGATTTTCCAAAAGGTCAGGTCAAATGACACCATTCCCCTTTGCAATAAATTCCAATGCCTTCCTGTTGCCTCAAGAATCAAATATAAAATCCTCTATTTGGCATTTAAAACTCTTCAACATGATGCCACCCTATCTTTCCAGGCTTATTTTATATTATTCCCATTCTGGCACTTTATGTTTCAGCCAAACTGACCTTGCAGGCAGTTCCTCACATTCAAATGGAAACACAAGTAAACTATCCAAACATGAATAAGAAAAGAAGGTACTTTATTGGGCATGTGCAGACCCAATCAGATTGCTCAGCACATGCAACCCCTTCACCTTGAGATTGCTTCTGGTAAAGTACTGATGACTGTAAGGAAAGTGCCTTGGAGAACTAGGTGATATACATAGACATTCTGTAATTGGTTCTGTTAGCTAATCGCATGAAGGGAAGTGGAGGCATTTTGATTGGTTTCAGAGGCATGTAAAAATCTTATCAGCATCAAACTCTACTTTTTACCTCAATTGCTCTCAAGTGATCTTGGCTAATGTTGTCTAGTAAGAGACCATGCTGTAAGAGAAAGAAGCCTCAGGGTCTTTTCTAAGGCCCTGATGTGGTCCCTGAAAAATAAGCTTCAGTCTCTGGCTTATTTATAAAGAACATTTGTTCTTTTCCATTCTAAATGAAAGCACTTTAGCCACTTTGACCTTGTGAGTTTGAAAGCTATAGAGAGCTTTGCACTTGAAGTTCCAGAATCTAGGTTCTAGGTCGTCTTGCAGCAATTTATGCCGTGAGGAGCAAAGAGTAACCTTCTGGACTAGGGTCCAGAAGTCTGTCAGTGGCTGAGACAAGGACTTGTCCATCATTAATGTTGCCTTTGGATGTGAACTTAGTGGAACCAGTACTATGTAGGAATTGAGCTCAATTTTGAGTCAGTGGTGAAGGAAAGAGTGTCCCCCTGAGATGGTGGGGGAAATGTTTATACTTTGCTCTTGATGTATTTTAAAGTAAATATCCCTTTGAAAAAACTTCCCAATGTTAAGTGGTTAAATGGATTGGGGACAAACTGCTCACAAGTCCCTAACCATGAGAGCAACACAGCTAGTGGAAACTCAAGCCAATGATGGTAGAGAAAAGATACCCCTAGAACCCTTTGGGGTGCTGAGAAGGAGAAGTAGCCTGCCTGACTCCGAGAGAGGGCCAGAGTGTACACGCTACAGTATGTCATCATTCATGTGTCCTCCAGAGCCATCTGGGCCAGTGGCCAGATATTCATCCTGATGAATAGAGATGGCCCAGGATGCAGTGGGAGACCCTGGCCCTTTTAAAGACCCTGGTCTTTTCAGATTCTCACTTTGAGTGAGGCAAGGCCCATTTGGTGAATAGGCCTCTTTAATAAAAAAAAAAAAAAAATCAAACTGGGAGGGGAAGCCCCTCAGGGTTGCTGGCCAAAAAAGAAACAGTTACTTTTTATTATTATTTATTTACTCTGAGCTAGGAGGGCCCAAAAAATAATCATTAAGTGGTGGAGTGGAGAGGAGAGAGAGGAGGAGCTGAGTTATCCAACTGGAACTGACCAGCTGGGTCCCCATTCAGGCAGCTTGTACTATTCGTAGGTTATGTTTGTCCTTCATTCTTGAAGAGGACCATGACATCAGTTAGATGATGACATTACTTTCATCCTGTGTTATCTCCAGTAGCCCTGATGAATATCTGGCCACTGGACCCAGATGACTCTGGAGGAGAAAGTGAGGCTGGTGACCTTGTACAGCCCTCCCTCACTCAGAACAAAGTCAATTGCAAAGTCATGTCATCATCTCCCTGATGTCGTGGTCTTCTTCAAGAATGAAGGACAAACACAACAACAACCATTCATTTGACAGAATCATATAAAGAGGAATAGATTTAGAATTAAAGCTCTCTGCTGAGGTGACATCAGAGACAATTCTGCTCAAAGGTACAGAAGTGCAAATTCTTTCGTGGTCTGAAGAAGTCACTCGGTTGCAGACTTCTGACGAGACTGGGGTCTGATTTTGATTATCTCACCCAAGCATATTTGTAGGTGCCAGTTTGGTTTCTGTACTTGTGACTCTGAGCAGTGACTTCTTAACTAGACCCTGTCCCCATTGCCTGCAGACCTCTGTCTCCCTTTGCTGACCTGGATTGAAAAAATGACTCACTGTGATTTTTCACTGGATTTCCCAATCAGGTCTGGTGCCCTTTTTAGGTGGCTGTTGTTGTCTATGGGAGGAGAGCTGGGCTGTACTGCTTTTTCCTACTTTTCCATCTGTGCTGATCTCTTCTTTATATAATTCTAAATATAAACATATATAATGTATATGTACATGTGTATGTATGTATAGTGGCTACATGCTCAAAAGTTTAAGAGTCCATTACATTAGATTATAAGCTATTTAAAGATAGACTTAAACTTCTTGGCATCTTTTACTCTGCCTTATAGTAGGTTCAGGAGCAATTTAATAAGCTCACGTTTACATAGCACCTTAAGGTTGATAAAGTACTTTCCACATACCAATCCTATGAGGAAAGCAGTATAAAGATTTTTCTGGCCATTTTACAGACAAGGAAACTGAATTGTATAGAGTTTTAAAGTAGCAGTACCTATTGTCACACAGTAAACAATAGAGCTGGGACTCAAAGTCCAGATCAGCTTTTAAGGGAAGTACTTTTACTAGTATACCATGGTTACTTCTTGTTGGATATTTGTTGGAGGAGTGATTGATAGTTATTATTTCACAAACTCACTCAAACTCATGTCCTTGTGTAATCAAGGAAGAGCCAACAAGGACCCAGTCCTTAAAGCACATGCTTGGATATGAAGGGAGGTTTAGTAAACCTGCTTCTAAAAATTTATGTTGGAAGAGCCCTTCCTTCCCCCTCTTCAGAACAGGCACAGGCAGGGGTGTTTTGGAGACAGCTATAACACATCGGTACCAGTGTGAGAATTTATACCCTGGAAAGAGGCAAATGACTTGGGACTTGATTTATTGATTGTCATGTTACTAATTCAGAATTAACTGAAAAGTGTGTTGCACATACATTATTTTTTTCAGAAAACCAATTATTAAACATTTCCCAGAAAATCTACAAGTCTTCTCTTCATTCTGTCAGCTTACTTCCTGGTTATGAAAGATGTTTAATTAGTTGTTAAGTTGGAAATGAGTACATATACACAAGGTTCAAACAGATGAACTCTATTTCTTCACTGGTGGCAATTAAGGCCAGAACTGTCATGGGCCTCTGCATGAGGGGGAAAACAGTATCAGTGACCTGCTGTCTTTGTCTCATCTTGCTGTGGGTGCTATGTGGCCATAAACACATGGCAACTCTTTTCCTTTGCTTCTTTGTATGAATCTTCCTTGATCTTAGGTGAATTTGTATTGGAAACAACATAGCAGGTTACAACTTTGTGAGCTTTAAAAGGTTAGAAAAGCCACTAGAAGGCCTAGCAAAGAAGCAAGGTAACTATCTGTCAGTAGCTGTAGTAGCCAAGTCAAGTGAAGAGATCTCAAAGTAACCAAGCAACAGTGCTGATTTAGCCAAAACACTGTTTTCCGCAAGCAAGGGGGCAACTCATTCAAATGCTGCATCTAGAAATGAACTTATTGGGGATTCCATGAAGAGCTAAAAGGAATCCTAGTGCCAGGAAGCACCGCTCCCTCCTTGGAGGGAGGAATATTTTGTAGCAACTTTACTTAAGGTTCTCAGGGACCCTCGGTAAAAGTGAATTGATATTAACTGGTCAGTTGGCTTTGAGGGAACATACTAGATCGGGGGGCTCATGAGTAATAGTACTAGGGAAAACCCACCAGCCCTTCAGGGTTAGAACTATAAGAGGAGAAGTTGTCTGACTCATACTATGAGGATCCAACATGCTGGTCCAAGTATAGGTTGGGACAATGAGCTTAGGGCTTGTGTTATACTTATAAACCCAGTACTGAAATAACTACTGCCCCACACCACCACCACCACCCCATTATAATACATTATAATAATACATTATAAAAGTACATTACAAAATGGATGATACATTATAAATACATTATAAAAAGGGATACTAGAGATCAGGAAGGCTAGGAATTGTGTTAAGTGGCCAAACAACGAAAGATCGTCAGATCCCACTTTTTCATAATGAGAGCAAAATTTCAGAAAGTTACATCGTTTGAGAGATTAGATGACAATAAAAATACAGTAGAAGGAGCTGATGTCTCTGTGATTGAAAACACTATGCCTTTGGTTTTTGATGAGACAGAAACCTACCCTGCCAAGAATGAACATAATTGTAAAGTTATTCATTCAAATGCAAACTGTAATCAAATAATCTTGAAGCAACACTTTTTCACTTTTTTTTTTAAAGGAAATTGGGGTTGTGACTTGCCCAGGGTCACACAGCTAGTAAGTGTCAAGTGTTTGGTCTGAGGCTGGATTTGAACTCAGGTCCTCCTGACTTCAGGGCCGGTGCTCTATACCCACCTAACTGCCTGCTGTAATCAAATAATCTTGAGAACGTTGAGGGTTATGCCATCAGTTAGACTTGTGAGACTGCCTGTCAGTCAATTCCTTCCTCCAAACTTTTTAAATGAAAGGAATTCCAAAAATATGGAAACTTTAAATTCAGTATTGTGAATAACTTGGTACAGAGGACAGTTATGCCTAAGACAAGGCAGGTAGAAAGAAGTAGTTCTATTGGCTTTTGCTAAGAAAGTCCAAGACCCATATGTGGAGTTAGCCCTCAGTCATCACCAAGGGAAAATGAGCGGTCTTATGGTATGGTAGACAAGGCATTAAATTTAGATGCAGATAACTTAGGCCCTCTTCCATCAAAGCATTTCTCATGTGTTTATCAAGATTATACGAGATCTCTCGAAAAATATAACAGATAGCTTTGTTCTACAACCCACCATTCATTAATACCAAGATCCAGCACAGAGTCCAAATTGAGGAGGTGTTTCCTATAGATGTTAATGTCCTCTAGATTCTCCTGGTTTTTTGATAATCTTATGATGATAGCACCAAGCCCCAGAAAATTACAGGGGTTCCTAGTTGAGATCCACAAACATTCTAAAGAGTTTGGCTTAATTATCCAGTTAGGAAAAACCAAACAGGTAAAAGAATCACCATTATCCAGACTATGATATACAATTGAAAGGCAGCCTGTAGAGCCCACCCATTAGTATCTATCTTAAACTAGGACTGCAAATGGACAATGAATTCCATACAGAATTGAATGGGAGAAGAGCAGGCCTGATTGCCTTTGGAAAACTGTGTAGTTCTTTTCATGACTAGAAATTTCTCCCTGAAATAGACATTCATTTAAAAAATACCAATATTCATCCAGTGACTTGAAATGTGTGACATTAAAATCTCTGAAGAAATAAAAATGAATATTGCTCAGAGTTCAATGGAGAGAGATAAATAATGGGTATGAGTAGGCTACAACTATACAATTATAGAGAATTAAAAGAAGCGAGAGTAATGATGCCATCAAAGAAATGTATGGATGAAAAAGAAGGTGGACTGTTTGCATGCTTAGAGCAAGGAACCAATGACCAACCCAAGTGCTCTATTGATGAAGTCAAGAAAAAATGAGTAAAGCTCTCAGAATGCTTCTGAAGTGAATTCATGGGAGATGTGTACAAAAGTCCATGACAGACAGGCAGGGTTGGGTGCAATTATTATAGCTGGAAGGACTATGTGCCAGGCACTGTGATCCTGTCCTAAGTTTACATTCAATTAGTGAAGACAACATGTACATATACAAGTTATATAAAAAAAAATACAAAGTAATCTTGAGTGGAAGGCACTAGCATCTGGGGAGTAAGGAAAGGGCTTCATCCTCATGTAGAAGGTACATGAGCTTGAGGTGAGTTTTGAAGGAAACAAAGGATTTAAAAAGGCAGAGGTGAGGAAGGAGTGCATTTCCAATACAGGGGACAGCCTGTATAAAGGTATGGAGGAAGAAGATGGAGATGAGCAAAGGGACAAGGGAAAAGGAGAGAAGAGCAGAGGGTGGAAGATGGAGGGTAGGTGAAACAAATAGTGGTGGGAAAAATAAGAAGGAATGGAAGAGGAGAGAAGAAAAGGAAAGGAGGAAGAAAGAGTGGAAAGGAGATAGGATATATAAAAGAAGTTGTTTTAAGGCTGGAGAAAGGAATGGGCATGGATTGTGTCTTTTATATTTGCATACCAGGCCTTTAGAACAGTACTTGGCACATTTGCTGTTGTTCAGTCATGTCCAACTCTTTGTGAGCCCTTGGACAATACTGTCCATGCCAATACTGTCCATGGGTTTTCTTGGCAAAGATACTGGAGTGGTTTGCCATTTCCTTCTCCAGTAGAGAAACAGAGGTTAAGTGACTTGCCCAGTAAGTGTCTGAGGTCATATTTGAGCTCAGGTCCTCCTGATTCCAGACCCAGCTATTCTATCCTCTGACCCACCTAGCTGCCTCTACTTTTGTACATAGTAGGTGTTTAGTACATTTTGTTGAATTGAACTGAAAAATTGAATTTAAATTATGGAAAGAGAAGAAGAAAGGAATTAGGGGAGTAATTGGGAGGGGAAAGGAAAACAGAAGGGGAACCCCAGGAAGGAGAAGAAGGAGAAAGAGGCAAAGGTACAGTGACCGTGTCCAGGCCACTTTAGGCCTTCAGAAAGTCTACGCTCTCTTCGAGTTTAGGACGTCCTCGTGGAGCTGCTCTGTCCCCGCCAGGGTGCGCTGTCCCGAGCTGTTCGGGACTTCACTGGGCTTCGTGATACAGGTTGCGCTGCGGCCCAAGCGCTCTGATGATCTGGCCTGTCCTGCAGTCCCCTAGTGGCCATGCTGGGCCAGCCCGGCAGCTCAGTCCTGCCCTGTCCTCTTGGAGTGGCACTGTCCCCATAGCTGGAGAGGAGCTGTCTTCACCACGCTTCGATGTCCTCGCTGACCTCTGTTGTCTCAGTGGAGCGGTTCTTTTCCCATGGGGCTGCGCTGTCCTCGAAGATGCTCTGCCCTCGAGGATGCTCTGTCCTCAAGGGGCTGAGCTGTCATCCGGAGGTGTTCTGTCCCTACGGAGATACTCAGTCCCCATTGTCCTCCCTGGGCTGCTCTGTTCTCGAGTGGCTGCTCTGTCCTCAAGGGGCTGAGCTGTCATCAGAAGGTGCTCTGTCCCCAGTAGGATGGATACTCTGTCCTTGCTGTCCTCAAAGAGTCCCACGGGGCTGCTCTGCCCTCGAGGATGCTCTGTCCTCAAGGGATGAGCTGTCATCCAGAGGTGCTCAGTCCCCAGTGGGATACTCTGTCCCCATTGTCCTCGAGGACAGCCCCGCGGGACTGCTCTGTTCTCAAGGGGTTGAGCTTTTCCGGAGGTGCTGTCCCCGCTGAATTACCAAGCTCTTCTCTCTGCGATGTGCTGATCCCGACGGTCCCGCAGGTGGGCGCTGTTCTTTCTGGGTTGCACTGGCGCAGCTTGGCCTCGCTGTCCTGTGTGGGCATGCGTACTGGGGCCTAGAGAGAGCCATAGAGAAGGCTGGCGGCCCAGAGTTAGCCGCCGGATGCGGTCACCATAGTGACCGGGGAAGCGGAAGAGGAAGGAGCGGGCCCAGGGGGCTGTGAGGTGGCAGCGGCCGCAGTAGCGGAGCCGGCAAGTCTCTGGAACTTGGAGTCTGGTTCGTTCGTGTCTTGCGGCCGGGATTCGGGCTTTGTCATCCTCTAGAACAGCGTCAGGTCCTCTCCATTCCTTGCTCGGGATCTCCTTTCTCTGGGGTGTGTGGAAATTAAGCTGCTCCCTCCCCTCTCCGCTTACCCCCCACACCTCGCACCCGTCCCGGTCCCCAACAAGTCCGTGGCCGAGCTCTCCCTGGGTCGGTGGGGTTGGAGTCCAACCCGCTTCGCTTCGGACTCCCTGGGAGGAGGCTCGCTGTCTTCCCCGAAGCTTCTGCTCAACCCTAAGACCCTCCTTGTCAGGATCCCCCCTCTTTTCGCTTTCTCTCCTCCCCCTTCTAAAAAGAAAAACGGAAAAAAAGGAAATAACTCAGCAAACTGGGCTTGTTTTGCTGCTTCCCCTGCGCTCTCTGAAAGAACAGGTTTTCAGCTCTAACTCCGGACAAACCCAGACTCGTCTTTGTCTCCTCTGTGCAGACTTAGTATTTATCCCTGGCTTCTGGGAGGTAGAACTACGTTTTCCTTACTTTTGATGTAGGTACATCTAAAGTTAGCTGAGCTAGGCTTCCCCTTGCAGGGAGATTTAGCAGCCCCTTCACCTTCTTTGGTTTCTTTGGTGTTTTGAATCTTTTTTGGATTCTTTGGTCTAGAGCTGTTCCAACCCTCTCATTTTACAGATGAGGAAAGTGAGGCCCAGGGAGATGAAGTGACTCGTCTAAAATCACATCTCTATTAAGTAGCAAAATCTCTATAGGTAGACCAGATAAAGGAGCAAGAACTCATGCAGCAAAGACTCCTGGAACCTGGCTCTTCCATTTCCCTCAAAAAACGGTCCAGGCAGAACTGTTCTTTGCAGCTTGCCTTAAGGTAAGCCAGATTCCAAGGAAATGCCATCTGCCACTGGGCTCTTTTGAGACAGTATGGGTGCTCAGTCAGCAAGCTTGCCTACTTCACTCAGGTACCTCTTCTCAGATGCAGAATATTAGCAGGTCTTGGTCACTTTTGATTTGTGGACTTCCCTAAGCGACCCTTTCCCCACATCACTAAAGGGAAGGCCAGGAGAGCCAGACACTCTTTCTTGTATTATCTTGAGCAGATAGGCCAAGTGAGAATTCTAGGGTATGGCTGATCTAGAACCTGGAACTCTGGAGGACAGGCAGATCTGGATTGAGACTGAGCTTAGTTACTGTGGTTGGTGGCTCTTGGTTTGAGGTGCCATGAATCTCTCCTCTTATCCTTCTTTCATCTCTTCTTATAGCCACCACTTGCACTACGTCTAGTGCAAGTCACTCCTTCCTTGTATCAGGAACAGGAGTCTAGTCCTTATGTTTGGTTTTCTCATCTTTCACCAAAAGACCAAACTGTGATCGCAGCTGTGGAATCTTGTTAGACTAATTGCAGGCCTAATTGCTTCCTGTTCAAGAGTTAGATTTTTCTGCTCTAACAGCTGGGGAGTAAGAGGGGGCTAAAAAATAAAGGCCAGGCTAGGGCTCAAGGGAAGCCCCTGGGTCCTGATTTTGTCTTGAACTTCCCTGGGAAATGCTAGATCCTGGAAGCACACCTACTCTGCTGTGCTATACACCACATTGACTCCAGGTTCCTTACTTAAAGCTTTCCGTGTAGCATTGCCCCAGGCTATCTAACACATAAGGCACTTAGCCTAGTTGATCCTTGAGGCTGTGCCCCTTGTTGGGGGAAGGCATCGCTGCCACAGGACACACCACCATGCGACTGAGCTCCCTTCTGGCTTTGCTGCGACCAGCACTCCCCCTCCTCCTAGGACTGTCGTTGGGGTGCAGTTTGAGCCTCTTACGGGTCTCCTGGATCCAGGGGGAGGGTGATGACCCCTGTGTGGAGGCTTTGGGGGAACTTGGGGGGTCACGGAAGCTAGATTCAAGGACCCAGCTTGGCCAGAGTGATGAAGACTTCAAGCCCCGGATTGTTCCATACTACAGGGATCCCAATAAGCCATACAAGAAGGTGCTCAGGTGAGAGTTGTGCTCTGTATAGTCCTTGAGATACAGGACCCCTACCTTGGCTTTATAAGAGGTCAAATTTGTAAGCTCTGTGAAGGCAAGAGGGACATCTAATTCATGTTCAGTAATCCCATAAAAACACTTACAGTGCCAGATATTCAGGAATACTTTTTTTTGGCCCAGACCTATGATTTCATCAGTGTAAGGAATTCCCAATATGAAAACTTCCTCTGGTGAAGCAGATCAGCAACGTGTTAAATGACAGTCTTTGAGAGTTGCCTGGGACATTGAGAAGTTAACTGATTGACCCATGGTCACTTTGCTTGATTTGTACGGTACAAGACTTACACCTGTCTTCCTGACTTCAAGGCCAGTGCTGCCTGTTAAGCCAGGGTGCCTCTCTAATCAGTGAGTGAGTTGAGTGTCAGTAGAGATGGTCGCTGCTTCCTTCTTTCCTAGCCTAATCTAAAGGTAGCATAATCTGAAGGGCAAACTGTATGTCAGAAGGGTTCTGGAGAGTTGGGAAGTTGGTCCTTTGACTTCGGTGGTCTCTCTACAGGACACGGTATATCCAGACGGAACTGGGCTCTCGTGAACGGCTGCTCGTGGCTGTCCTGACCTCCCGGGCCACACTGTCCACACTAGCAGTGGCTGTGAACCGCACTGTGGCCCACTACTTTCCTCGGCTACTGTATTTCACAGGGCAGCGAGGTGCCAGAGCACCAGCTGGGATGCAAGTGGTATCCCATGGAGATGAGCGCCCAGCCTGGCTCATGTCAGAGACCCTGCGCCACCTTCACACTCACTTTGGCGCTGACTACGACTGGTTCTTCGTAATGCAGGATGACACCTATGTCCAAGCCCCCCGCCTGGCCGCACTTGCTGGCCACCTTAGTATCAACCAGGACCTGTACTTGGGTCGGGCCGAAGAGTTCATTGGTGCAGGGGAGCAGGCCCGGTACTGTCATGGTGGTTTCGGCTACCTGCTGTCTAGGAGCCTCCTGCTCCGGCTGAGGCCCCACCTGGATGGCTGCCGTGGAGACATCCTCAGTGCCCGTCCTGATGAGTGGCTTGGGCGCTGCCTGATCGATTCCCTGGGCATTGGCTGTGTCTCTCAGCACCAGGTACTGCCCTCCCATGACCTCCAACTCCAGGAGGCTCATCAGAGTCTCCTGAGTGGTCCTGGAGTCTGACTCAGTTGATCTCTGTAGAAGCTGCTGCCAATGCAACCTTTAGCTTAGTAGCTACTTGCATTTTCAGCAAAAGCCATTCTTGCCTCCTGTCTGTATTTGCATCAATCTGCACCTTCCCTGCAATAGTCATAAAACTTCAGAGACACCAAAATTATTAGCTGGGGACACTTGACCAATAGAGACAGGAACAATATTGAACAGATGGGAATTTACTAGACATGGCCTTTACCACAGAGAAGAACCATCTTTTCACCTTAATGAACACATCTGTTTTTCTCCCAGAGAGAGAGTGAGAGCTACTATTACACATTCAACTCTCTCCTGGAGAGAAAGGGCCCGTTCCTGGATATGTTCCACCCTTCCAGTCCAGAAAGATGGGGCTATTCCCTGGAGAAATAGGAGGCCCATTTAAGGGAATAGTGTATTCTTAGCTGCTGATCCCTCCTTTTGGAGATCAGAACAGTGGGACTCAGAAGTGAAGTTGAGGTGTAAACTGGAGTGAATTTACAGTCCCTTTCCCCCACCTCCTTTAGAGCACTGGGGATGCGTAATCCAGCAGGGAAAAGGGAGGTTCTTGGGCAAGAGACTCTTAAGGGGCAGTGGGCAAGTCTGCCCCCATATTGGGGGGATTAGAATGCAGTGGGCATGTATGTAAGTTGGGTGAAGGGGACGTTGTCTTTCCTCTGTCCCTCTAGGGGCAGCAGTATCGATCTTTTGAGCTGGCCAAGAACAGGGATCCCGAGAAGGAGGGAAGCTCAGCATTCCTGAGTGCTTTTGCCGTGCACCCCGTCTCTGATGGGACGCTCATGTATCGGCTACACAAGCGCTTCAGTGCCCTGGAGCTGGATCGGGCCTATGGTGAGATAGAGCAGCTGCAGGTGAGTCAGAAAATTGGGGACAGTTTACAAGGTGATGGCTTTTGTCACAGGTAGATGAGAGATAAAGGAATTGAAATGGGTTTACAGTGAGAAAGCATCCAGATGAGCTGGAGCCGTGGACTAGACCAGAATGGAAAAGAAGGTGGTGACCAGATCTGATTTTTGACCATCTTCAGGGAAGAGGATTTTGACTCATGTCTAAGATGACCAGAGGGAGAAAGCTGCTGGGTGAGCCCACGGGCTGTTTAAGTGTCTGAGGATATGTGAGTGAGGAGTAAAAGAGGTTACAAGCAAACTCTCAGGGAGATTTGGATATAGGAATATTGTGTGTACTGGCAATTTCTCTTTATTCAGAAGAGAAGCTTTTGTTCCTGTTCCCGGGGACTTGCGACCTCCAGAGATGTCCAGATGTAGTAGGTTAATGTACAGCTGGGGAGTGGGGGGTGGAAACCATATAAAGACTAATGTAGACAAAGCAGGGGCAAGAACAGGGCCTGGCTGCAACAGGGATGTGCTGTTGGGTTTGGGAATGATGGAGAAAAGGTTGTTACAATTTATATTTCTCTAGTGCTCTTAATTTTTGTTCAAAACACATCATTTCTATTATCGGACTCTCGAAACAACTCTGTGAAGTAGATAGGGCTAGTCTTATTATCTCCATTTTACAAATGGAGGAAAAAGGTTTCATGATTTGCCTAAGTTCCTGTGGCTAATGAATGGCAGGGCCAGACTTGAAACTCAGGGATTCCAACTCTTAATGCGAAAGGTGAATTTGCACTTAGAAAGCCCTAGCTATGTGAGGCCTCGTGTGAGGCTTTGACGGGTTATGCTCTCTCTTTCTCTAGGCACAGATCCGAAACCTGACAGCACTGACCCCGGAGGGTGAAGCAGGGTTGAGCTGGCCAGTGGGGCTCCCTGCCCCTTTCACTCCACGCTCCCGTTTTGAGGTGCTGGGTTGGGATTACTTCACAGAGCAGCACATCTTCTCCTGTGCAGATGGGGCCCCCAAATGCCCACTCCGGGGGGCCAGCAGGGCAGATGTGGGTGATGCTGTGGAGACTGCTCTGGAGCAGTTGAATAGGCGCTACCAGCCCCGCCTACGCTTCCGAAAACAGCGGCTCCTCAACGGTTACCGCCGCTTTGACCCAGCACGGGGCATGGAGTATACGCTGGACCTCCTTTTGGAGGCTGTGACCCAACGTGGGCACCGTCGAGCCCTAGCACGAAGAGTCAGTTTACTTCGGCCACTGAGCAGAGTGGAAATCCTACCTATGCCTTATGTCACTGAGGCCACGAGGGTACAGCTGGTGCTTCCCCTTCTGCCTACAGAAGCTGCTGCTGCCCCTGCCTTCCTAGAGGCCTTTGCAGCTGGTGTCCTAGAGCCAAGGGAGCATGCTTTACTGACCCTGCTGCTGGTCTATGGGCCACAGGAGGGTGGTCGAGGGGCCCCAGACCCCTTCGCAGGGGTGAAGGCAGCAGCAGCAGAGCTGGAGCGCAGACACCCTGGGACACGACTGGCCTGGCTTGCTGTGCGAGCTGAGGCACCCTCCCAGGTCCGGCTCATGGATGTAGTCTCAAAAAAACACCCAGTAGATACACTCTTCTTCCTAACTACTGTCTGGACAAGGCCTGGGCCTGATGTTCTCAACCGCTGCCGCATGAATGCCATCTCGGGCTGGCAGGCTTTCTTCCCTGTCCACTTCCAGGAGTTCAACCCTGCTCTGGCCCCAGTGAAATCACCCCCGGGGCCTCCCGGGGCTGGCCCTGATCCACCCTCCCCTGCTGGTCCTGATCAACCTCGGGGGGCCTCAGCTGGAGGCCGATTTGACCGGCAGGCCTCTTCGGAGGGGTGCTTCTACAATGCTGACTACTTAGCAGCTCGAGCCCGGCTGGCCGGGGAACTGGCTGGACAGGAAGAAGAGGAAGCCCTTGAGGGACTAGAGGTGCTAGATGTTTTTCTACGCTTCTCAGGACTGCACCTTTTTCGTGCAGTTGAGCCAGGCCTGGTGCAGAGGTTTTCACTTCGGGACTGCAGCCCGAGGCTTAGTGAGGAACTGTACCATCGCTGTAGGCTCAGCAATCTGGAGGGATTGGGTAGCCGGGCTCAACTTGCTATGGCACTTTTTGAACAAGAGCAGGCCAACAGTACCTAATCCACTTCTCTGTACGCTGGTACTTCCTTATCCCTTCCCTTTTGCTGTTTTTGCCCCAGGAAGGGCAAAGCAAGATGGTCTGAGACAGATGGAGAAATTGTTACTGTATTTTTTTTAAATGAGAAATATTATTAAAAGTTTGTTCTACCAAATTATTGTTAGGTCTAGAGGCAGGGCTGAGAGAAAGGAGAAGTATGTGAGGGGAAAGGAATGGGAGAGCGTCCTTCCCAATGAGCCACTGTCTTTTGCCTCTTATACATTCCCAGTTCCCAATAACTACACAGTTACTGGTAGCTGAATGACCTTTAATCTGGTCCCCCCAGCCCCACATGGAAAATATCTCAGGAGTGATGTTACAGCCCAGGGGGCGGTCCCTGGGGGGGGGAGGGCAGGGGACCTGGCCCTGGAGGTCCATGGTGGTGTCTGGTCCAAGGAGGTGTCCCTAGGTGTTGCGTACACCCAGGGATTGCTCCAGTTCCTGCCTGCGCTGCTGGATCTGCAGAAAGGAAGAGCAGTACTGGGTGCAGCACCCCCAGGGAGGGAAAAGCCCACCCACAAGCACACAGGCCACCTAACCTGGGCGGAAATCCTGGGAGCAAGTTTCCTGTGTTTAGATGGGAGCAGGGGAAGTACTGTACCTTGGGGGCTGAAGAAGGGAGAGATTTCCCTATACGGAATAGGAGAGATTTCTCCAGGGGGATTCTCATTGAAGAAGCTATTTTTTTTTTTTAATAACTTGCCCTGGAATGGAGGGGATAGGGAAAGGAGAGCGTATGTGGTTGGAATTATTGTGCTACCTTGCAGTAGAAATAGCGGCTGACAGCTTCCTGGGACCAGGGCTGGTGGTAGAACTCTGCCCGACGTTCCTCCTCAGGATTTCCTGCTACATCTGTCATTACCTGAAGGAGAGCATAAGAATCAGCCTCTCAAACCAGAACCATCTTCCTTTTCACCCATCTTCCTAACACTAAAAATTTACCCAAATCTCTTTCATTCCCTACACTCACAACCCTGAGCTTTTCCTCCACTCCAGCTTCTTACCTTAAGGTCCCGACTCTGGGAGCGGAGAAGGTCTTGGACATAGCCTTTGGGGTCTCTGGAGAAACTCAGCATGAAGTCCCTCTGAATCTTGAGCTGGTTTATAGACTCGATCGTCTCATGGATCTAGAAGTGAAATAGAGGGGCTTTCTTATTCTGAGCTTGTCTCGATGGGAGAAAGGGAAGTCATGGGAGAGGGAGGGAGTGGCGTGTAACTTCATTCTCCTGTGCTTCCAAAGGCAAGTCCTGCACATCCTTTAACCCTTCCAAGATCTTGAGGAAGTGGGGGAGAGGGGAGTGGCACAGGAAGATACTGAGGTTCAGGAAGCAAAGGGAAAAAGATGTAAAAGTGTCATCATCTGCTTATGCTCCAGGACATTCATTCTATATCCGCATTTTGTCCTCTAGGTTTATGCCCCGTGCCAGCTCTAAGTACTGACCCTACCTTACTGTCCAGGGCACTGATCTCCTGCTGGTTGGCTGTGGACAGAAGGAAGCTGCTCATCTGACCCTTCAGTGGCTCTTCTACCTCCACGTCAATATCATAGCATGCTGTCTTCTTCTGGTCTGAGGGGTCCACACTACCAGGAGAAAAGCAACCCTTAGATTCCAGGGCCTGTACATGGCCCAAGGGCCTAGGACGCTTGGGATAGGAAGGGAAAGTAATTGGAGAATTCTGGGGTGGGGAGAGGGATAGGAACTGTCTCACCTGATGACATGGTTGATTACAATTGGGTCTGGGGGCAGTAGCAGGGCTGTGAGGCGCTGGGGGATTTCAGAAAATTTCAGCCGAGGACAGTCAAAGATCTGGGGAAAGGGGGTAGGGGATAGGAAAGATATCACCCTTTTGTGCTTGAGGATGTCAGGGTCCTCATTTCAATTTTCCAACTCCAGAAAAGCCCCATTATGGAGGCTGAGACCAGCCATCATTACTCAGTAAAAATGGGGGTATGGTGATATGACTAAAGAAAGAACTCTTACTCTGAGATTACCTTCTGAGACTATTTAATAATGCCTTAGTGATCCTCCCACATGTGTAGAATTCTTTATATTTTTCAAAGTGGTTTTTTAAATGCATTATACATTTTTCACAAGAGTCCTATGTGGTAGGTGAGGCTGACATCTCTGTTTCAGAAACAAAGAAAATTAGGCTCCGAATGGAGGTTAAGAAATCTGTTCAAGGTCACGTAGATCTTGGGGCTAGAATCAGAACTCTTGACTCCTAACTTCCAGAGAACCTGGGCTTCTAAAACACTAGAACTTTGGAAGACTTTAGGTCTGGTTGAGTACACTCAAATGGTTTAAGTGACTCGTCTGTCCACACAAGCATTTAGTGGCCAAGTCAGGATCAGAACCCAGTTTTCCTGTTCCTGATCTGTTGGTCCTTCCTCTACACATGTGGCCTCCAATGAATATCTACTTCTTGCCTTCCATGAAGCTTGAAGCCCGCTCCTGCACGTAGTAGGGAGTTCAATAAATATTCGTTAAGTTAGGGAATTTCATTTGATCCTCAATGCCCTTGGGCAGTAGGGAAAAGAGGCAGCATCCCCATTTGCAAGATGAAATGCAGATTCAAGAGAGTTTTAGGTTCCAGTTACCTTCTTGGAAGTCTTTGTCCCTACTCCTTGCTCCCTCAGATCCCTGGATTTAGGGGAGAGGTTACCTGCTGGAAGTACTTGTCCCCATTGATGTACTCCTTGTCATGAGAATCCTGCAGCCGATTAGTCTTTACGTACTGCCACAGGGCCTGCACGATGGCTGATCGGCTCTGGGTGTGAAGCCCCAGCAGTCGGGCCAGGCGAGGATCCAGTTTGAACTGGGGAGGCTGTAGGAACAAGAACAGGGGAGGATAAAGGGATGTGGACGGGCACACATTTCGGAACTAGGGACCCTGAAGGAGGGGCTCCTTTGAGATAAGGCTCTCCCAAAGGAAGCGACTCGGGGAAGGAGAAGAGGGTTTCCAAGGGGTCCAACCCAGAGGTCTAAGGAGGGGCCTATCTGAGAGAAAAATCACTGGGGGCCTCTTGGGCCTCTTTCGTTTTGTTTTTGTTTTAGGCAATTGGGGTTAAGTGACTTGCCCAGGGTCACACAGCTAGTAAGTGTCAAGTGTTTGGTCTGAGGCCGGATTTGAACTCAGGTCCTCCTGACTTCAGGGCTGGTGCTCTATCCACTGTGCCACTTAGCTGCCCCATTTTTTTTTTAAATTTTTTAGGCAATTGGGGTTGTGACTTGCCCAGGGTCACACAGCTAGTAAGTGTCAAGTGTTTGGTCTGAGGCCAGATTTGAACTCAGATCCTCCCTTGGGCCTCTTTCCACAGAGGACAAGGGCACTGATGTGGTTTTTGAGGTGAAGCAGGCAGGAGGGAGCATGTACCTGGTAGTCCAACATAAGAAGTAAGGTGCAGCGCACGCTCAGGTCCCCTGGCCGCTTTACCTGGAATCCATCCGTTTCCTGTGTTGTGGGTGTCCGGTGCCACTGTCCAGGGCAAAAGGAGCTAGGTTATCACCACAGACCTGCCTGGATTTTGGGTAACTTTGAGCTCCAGGATGCCATTCCCTAGGCTGAATGCTGAGACAGCTTGGAAATGGTGGTGATCTTAGTTGGGGACCTGTCTGCAAGCTGCTGTAGAGTACTGCACGCAGGAGGTGCCTAATAAATATTTGCTAAAAGGATCAATCTTGGGCTCTGTGTGGAGAGGGCAGAACTTGGGGGGACACAATAACAAGACATTTTTGCTGTATGAATAAATGAACGAACAGGATCTCTCACCTCCACCAGGTGGTTGTCTGGGCCATAGAGATCTTTGTCCAGCTCAATGACCAAACTCTTAAAGAAGGAAGAGAACTTCCGCTTCTGCTTGCTGGGCTGTGGAAGCAGAACAGGGACCGTGGGGGCAAAACAGGGGCCATGGGGGGTGGCATAAGGCTGGGCTGGGAGCAGGCAAGGGAGGGGCTATCAGGATGAAATTGATGAGGGCAAGATGGGGCAGCATGAACACATGCAGCCTCCTCCCTTCCTCCCCTAGAATTATCCCTTCTGCATAAGCACCCCAATTCTCCACATCCCTCCCCCTCATCCCATCCTATCCCATTGCCTCTGTCTTGCTCCCTGATGCCTGGCACAAATATAGCTGCTGTATCTCTCCCAGCAAGTCCATCGTAGACCCATAACCCACCCCAGGACCCGTGGAGAGACCTGGGCCAGGACGTACGTCATCCAGCAGTTTCCCTTCCACCCGCAGTTCCCAGGATGCGATGCTGCCATCTGAGTCCTCTGCATCTGGCTTTGCAGGGTTAAACGTGTTGGAGATATAGAGCCGAAGCTTCCGCTTTTGCTGTAGAAGAAAGAGCGACACGCCCACCACTGAGCTGTCAAAGAACAGCCTTTGATCCCTGAGGCAGATAGCCAACTTGTAGAACCAACATTTTATTCTTCGGGGAGCGTGCTATATGTCCGTCTACCCCAGAACAGATGCTATAACATCCAGAGGGCAGATATCAAACTCCCCCAGGGCAGATAATAGCTGACATTTATAAAGAGCTTTTTCAAGTTTGCAAAGCACTTTACCAACATCTCATTTAAACTTTTCTCAGTGGTCCTATGAGATGGATGCTTCAGGTATTATCCCCATTTTACCGATGGATCTGAAGCTGAGAGGTTAAGTAATTTGAGATTAAGTAACTTGCTTGTGGTCACATAGCTACTTAGTATCGGGAGGTGGGATATGAATCCAGACCTCTCAATTCTAATTCAGTGTTTTCTACCACTGCTGCTTCCTTATACTATATCCTTTGGTAATTAGATACTATGTGCCCAAGGGCCTGGATCTGTGGGGTCCCACTTCCAACCCCATAACACCTTCATCGGCCTTTTCAGGGCTTCTTGGATGTCCACTCGCTTCCGCATGATGGTCTGGTCCAGCTTTCTCTCAAAGGCCAACAGGTCCATGTAAGCCTGGGACTCAGGGACCAGCTCTCGGATCTGGAGGGAAGGGGCAGAGAATTAGGGGCTATGAAATGTAGAGATGTCATCTTCTTCCAGGACTTTGGAGTTAGGGGTGTCTAAACTCTGGGTGTGGAATGTGAGGGTTTCAGTCAACCCCGAGGCATGGAATTGACTGAGGAGTGGGAAGACTCCATATCCATCGAACCTTATATTTGCTAGAAAAGACTTCACAAATTAGGGATAAGGGGATTATCTCATCCTTTAAGGAAACCTATCTATTCTGTCATTAGGGAGGGTGGGATCAGCTGGCAAACTAAACCAGAAAGGAGAAAGGCTGCCCACTTTACCCTTTAACATAGTCACTGAAGCTTGGGGTTCTAATGAGACGTGGTGGCTTCCTAGTGGTCACTGTGAGGTCGGGGGCTCTTGGGTCGTTGAGACAACTGAGGGAGCTAGCAGCCATAGTTTTAGGTACCATGGGGTCAGACCTTAGTCTCATAGTGCACAAACTGCTGGCATTTGGGTGACTCAGACATTAATTCGGGCTCCTACCCTTCACCCTAACAGTGGGACAATTACCCTGTTCAGTCTATTTGGTACCCTCTCCCTATTCTCCCAACGAGTCTCTATGCCAGCTCTCTGAAGTATTCTACTTCCCAGCTTAGCCCAGGCTCCAGTTTCTATTCCCCTTAACCCTGGCCCCCAAAGCTTCTGTACCCCCTTTTATCCCCAGTCTATATTTCTAGATCCCTCAAATTCGATTCACTGAAACCCCACCTCCCCCAGCTCCAGTCAGCATTCTGGCCCCTCATATCCTTGCGTCTTTCCTCTGTCCCCCTCCCCCCTCCCAACCCGCTGGCCTGGGAAGCCTCACTTCTTAATTAGCTTTTTAGAGAAAAAGTGAAAGTGACTGTAACGAAGAAGCTTTGGCCCTGAGGGAGGAGGGGGAGGTATCGCAGTGGGGGGGGAGCAGCAGAGGAGGGGAGCAGAAAGGGAGGGGGGCAGGCAGGGGGGCTGCCGTGAAAGGCACTCACCCTTTGAGGGAGGATTTTGTCAGCCATCTTCCTCCTCTTGGCACTGTACATTTTTTAAAGAAAAAACCAGGTTACCATGGCGACAGGTCTGGGAGTAACGAGGCCACCTGCTAAATTATCCCGACATCTCCGCCCGCCCGGCTGGGGTTCCCACAGCCTGCCCGCTTGCCTGAGGGGCTGAGCGGCCAGGCAGTGGGGCTGGGGCTGTGGCCTTTCCTGGGGAACGGGGCTGACCCTAGTCACTCCCTAGCCTAGAATCCCCCTCCCTCCCACCGCATCCACAGGGTTAGGGAGGATCTGGAACAACTTGGACTTGGGGGACAAGGCGAGGGAGTGATATTCAAAGGTCTTGTTGGCTGGGATTTTTCGGGAAGCTTGGACTGGAGGGAAGACCAGGGATGGGGGCAGGGCAGGGCTGGGGAGCTCGAGCCAGTAAACTCCAGGGTTATCAAGTTAACTTTGGGGGAAGAAGGCATGGGCTAGGGCCGGTGGCCTAAGGGAAAGGAAGGCTGCTTTCTTCCTAGTCACAGGGGAATGGGCTAAGGATGTGGTCTGGCTTGGGTGTGGGACATTCAAAGGATACACATGCCTGCACAACCAGGATGATGGGTATGATCTGGGGACACTCATGCCTACATCCCTGGTATGCCCATGCGAGGGGCATCATTTAGTATTATATACGGTTAGGTAAGTGTGGCTGGCAACTGAAGACTGAAGGATCAAGGCCATGTTGGGGCGGAGGGAAAGATTTGAACCTTCTCTTATGAGGTCTGCCTCTGGCCCCTAAATAGGATTAAATGCTCTCTAAGATCCCTTCCAACTATAAATTGTACAATCGTAGGATCTGTTCTTTAAACCAAGGCTGATCAAAGGCTTTGGTTTAGGCATGTACTGGGACGATAGCTCCACACTGCCCCCATGTGGTGCTCTGTCCCATTGCCCAGCTCCCCGTTCAACCTCATCCCCCACCCCCCCTTATCCCACCCAAGGGAGGTGAGGAGAAAGCCTCTTTTTTTCACAGGTGTACCTCACTTTAAGCTAACTCACCAGATTTATATGTAATAAATTAGGGACAAGTTATGCTGTTCAGGCTAGGACATTTACTTTACCATGACACTCCTCTGAACTCAATGGATTTAAAGTTGGAAGGAACCTCGGAGGTCATTTAGTGAATTCCTTCATTTGACAGATAAGGAAAGTGAGGCTTTAAGGAGTGAATTTAACTGAATGTTTTAAAATAGGATTCAAGTGAACATTAATGATAATTTACAAAAATTCTAATTACACCCCTTTCAAGAATTCATCTGTTGTGCAAAGTAAGGTTTCTGTGTTTCACTAACAACCAAACACCTAAAGGGAGTCTTGTATATGCAGCCCAAGCTGTGGCAGGGAGGAAGCTGATACTGGTGGGACTGAACTGGATCAAGAGAATATGGAGCCAGGCTTGATCTGATGGGTATGGCATGACTCTTGCGGCCTCTAAGACCCTCCCAGGACTATAACCAATTGAACCACCATACCCAAGAGCTGACAGAGAACCAACTGAGCAGATATGCTGGGACTGAGAGCCAGGGGGACAGTAATGATGGGAGGTTCGGGGAGAAGGGGTATGGAACAAGGTGGGATGAGGGCAGGCAAGAGAGCATGTGGGGAATGTGGGGAAGAGGCAGAAGCAGTGGATATGCCATCACTTCATAAATGAGCTGTGGAAGGAAAATAAGGAAAGCCAAAGGCTAAAAAAGCCTAAAGGAAGGCCATTGACTCTCCATCACCTATTTAAATTCACCTAGGATGAGGAGTGGAGGAGGGGACATATTCTTCCATCTTGATTACTCCTAGCTAAAAACTTTGCCCCTAAGACTAGCTATTCCCAAAGCCAGTCGCTCTCCTCCCCCCCTCCTTCCCTCCACTTGCAGGTAGCTCTCTCACTCACCTGCGGCTCCTGGTAGGGGCTGTGGGCACTGGCTGGCCCTGACTCTGCGCCTGGCTCTGCCCGGGTGGGGGTGCTGCTCGCTTGCGGGCTGGCTCCATTCCGGCCGGGGCCAGGCCAGGCCGAACGGCGGGGCTGCCCATGTACGGGGAACCCGGGGGACCCATGGGCGCCCCCTGATGGGGCATCCGGGCTCCAGACGGCATCCCGGGGCGCTGGGTTGGGGAGTGGGGTTGGGGGGAGAAGGGGAGCAAAGCAGAGACATGGCGAGCCAGTCAGACTGGAGCAGCTAGCCTTTGAATCTGTTCTCCAGAGATCACACCTGGAGGCTCAAAGCCCATTTGAGATTTAAACCTCTAATTTGGCTACATCAACATCTGGATACACCCAACAGTAACAATCCTTCCCTACCCACCTCCCAAATACCTTCAGAAGTCCAAGACCCCTCAGCTATGACCCTGAGCTTTCTAGGCTGCTAGCAATGAGAGGGATGAAGGGGGCAGGGAAGAGAAGTACCAGGGTGTAGAATGTGCTCTACTTTAGTGCAGTTCATTCTTACAAAAAGAAGCTGGGCACTACCCAGATTCCCTAATGGGATCCCTTTGAGTCCTATTCAGTCAGGATCCACAAGAGTAAATAATAATAGCCCCTAAACTTTTTTCATGCTCATTATTACAACACCTAGTAGAGTAGTTTGCATACTGGTCTGGACATATAGGTTTCAGGAATTCCCTCTACTATGGCAGATCAACTGAACTGCAACCAATAGTCTTCAAGAGTTGCCTGGGGTACTGAGAGTTTAAGTCACTTGCCCAGGATCATGCAATCAGTATATTTCAGAGGGAAGAGCTGAACCCAGGGCTTACTGACTCAGAGACCAACTATCATGCCATTACCTCTCTTCATTACCTCTAGGACCTATGATCATCTTCATGGGGGCACTCCCTCACCAATGCACATCCTAGGCCTTCATTTGCTTTAGAAGACGTCACATCAACATGAGTTGCTATAGCAGCCAACGCTCTGACAATGAACTTCTTTGCACTTGGTTGGGTCGTGCTTGGATGGTACATACAGTCAATCACTGGCCCCATAAATGAAGTCTCTCCAGCTTGACAGGACATGCCAGAAGTTATACTTGGCTGGCACAGTTTTCAAGACCCAGGGTCACCTCTTTATTACAATGATGCATCATAGTGGGACTTCTGTGGAGGTTGTGCATGAGTAGGAATTCAATAAACATTTGCTGAATGAAGGAATCTCATATGATCTTCACAACAACCCTATGCCATTAGTAGGGAAAGTATTATTACGCCCATTTGACAAACAAGGAAAATAAAGTTTAGTGATTTGCTTGAGGTCGTAAAACTATAGAATGTTAGGGCTAGAAGAGATAGATCACCTGTAGATTTCAAGGGGTCTGTGAACTTTGATGGCAAAAATTACATCTTTATTTCAATATAATTGGTTTCCTTCATAATTTTATGTGTTTTATTTTACGCATTTAAGAACATTCTGAGAAGGGGTCCATAGGATTCACCAGACTGCCAAAGGTGTCCTGGTCACCAAAAAAAAGTTAAAAAAACTGCTGATCTAATCCAGCTCCCCTTTTTACAGAGAGGAAAGCTATATGTTACACAGCTAGTTTGTGGCAAAGGCAGGATTAGGGAATCTAAGCATCAAGCCTTCTGGCTCAGTAATTTCCTTAGAGGATGCTGCCTTTCTAAACTCAAGGGCTAGACTCCTGGGGCTCAATCCAATCCAATCCCAATCCCCAGCCCTGTCTAACCTTGTCTCCTAATTTCCTACTTCCTAACCCTGTCTGCTCTGTGATTCTAAATAAAGGGGCTGTCTTTTTGGAGGGGATGAGGACCCTAGACCAGTTCCACCTCTCCTTGGTAGATAGGAGGGAGGAAAGTAGTTAGTTACTGAAATATTACAAAGTAATTGGATGGAGGAGCACCACAGTCTGGTCAAGTCATCAGAAGGCTTTCTGGTTGGTTGAGGTGGGGATTAGAAGAATGGATGAATGAGTGCATACAGAAAACTCAGGTGGGTCAATCCCAAAATTGGCTTCCGTGTGTTCTAGGTAATGGCATCCTTTTCTGGGGCTACGAGGAGAATATGACGCCAGTTTAGGGGCTCTTGGCAAAGAAGGAATCATGGGCTAGGCTAGGTCTGGGGAACTTTAGTTAAGGATTAGGTTAGAAAATTTAGGTGCCACTCAGTCTGGAACTGGGTAGATTTCTTTTACACATACTTCTAATTACCTTGCCCTGGTATATTATTTTTGAATTTGTATATTCTCTTTTTCTTTGTAAATAAATCCTAGAAAATGCACTCTTGTGGTCTAGAGGGGGTAGAAGGGAAAGAGGGAAATGGGTGCAATGGTGGCTGCAGCAGAGGAAGGAAGATAGGTAATTAGGGATTGGATATGGCAGTTCTCTGAATCCAAGAAACTAAGACAGCTTAGTGAGCCAAGAAGGTTGGACAGCTCTGTGCCTCTGACTGGGGTCAGTGATTAGGGAAGTTTAGAAAATAGTGAAAGGTGGAAGACCTACTAAGCTTCCCTTTGGAAAGGCTGATGCCCCTGGAAGCTGATTGGGATTCAGATTGGTGTAAGGCCCAATACTGGATCCTAAAATGAACCCTATTTCCAGGTCCCTGTTGGACGCTGTTTCTTGCTCTTTGGCTCCAAATCATCTGACTCAAATCCCCACTCCTCTACTTTCCAAAGAGACCCTGCTCTAATCCTGATCCATATTCTGAGAGAAGAGGATCACAGAGGGATAGGAGACCAGCAGCTTTCTTTTGAACATGCTGGAGGACAGATGGAAATAGGATCGTGTTGGGATTCTCATTTCTTTTCTCATTTTGGGGTGATGAAAGATAGTATCCAATATACTATCACAGTATAGTACACTATAGTAACTACAGTATCCAGAGACAAGGTCAGAGGTAATATTAGAGTAGGTTAGAATATTGGGTCAAAGAAAGTCTGGGGCAGGTCAGAGCTGGAAGTAGGTTCTGTAAAAGTAGAAGAGTAGGCCTTGACCTTGTTTACTTCCACTTCTCTTTGGACCACTCTTTTTTTTTTTTTTTTAAAGGCAATTGGGTTAAGCGACTTGCCCAGGGTCACACAGCTAGTGTCAGTGTTTGGTCTGAGGCCAGATTTGAACTCGGGTCCTCCTGACTTCAAAGCCGGTGCTCTATCCACTGCACCACCTAGCTGCCCCTTGGACCACCCTTTGATAAGGTTGGAAAGAATATTTGGGGAATACTGTTCCAATCTGTCCAGTTTTCCCCAACTTCCTCCAAAGGTTCTAGGATCCTACATCTCTTCATGTTCCCCTAACTGCCCTCCCCATTCTCACCCTCCCCCCCCCAACTCAATCAAGTCCTGCCACTCAAGACAGTAAGGGGTCAGAGGGGCCTTGGAGAAGGAGATGAGGCAGAAATCAGCATCCCTGTCCCTGGGTGGTCAGATGACATGCAAATGAGATGCAAATGAGCAAATGAAGCGATCCACATGCTCATTAACCCCAATTGTCCAGGCTCTAGAAAAAGGGTTGGGGGAGGGAGGAGTGGGGAGCAAGGGAATCCAGGGACTACAAAGAGGGAGAAGAGAGATAGGGTCAAGGAAAGAGAGAGGGAGGTTAAGGATTCTTTGCACCTGTCATCTTCTCATGAAATTACCAGTTCTAGCCTGAGTTCTCCCCTCCCAGGAATACAGCTGCCTTTGAGTCACAAGGAGGAGCCTATATACTGAGCCTGATGCCCCCGGAGCAGCCAACTCTCCTCTACCCCAGAATATCCCTAACCCTAATCTCCCCTCCCCCTACTTGAGGCCAGCTGTCTCTGCCCATCTCTCCTAAGGCCAAGATACTAAAAGGACTCAGTATAAGGGAATCCTGAAGGGAGGGAGGGAGGGTGGTCACTTCAGACCCCATTCCTCCTGTGCTGCCTCTCCCCTTCCCCCCTCCCTCAGGCTCCTAGGAAGCCCCGCTGGTCCTGTCACTCACACTTCTGAGGTGGGTTGCTGGGTCATGGATATTCAGAGCAAGTCCTTGGAGCCTTCGATTTCCCTTTCCCACCCACGGAGCAGACTCACAGAGGATTGCCTGGTCTCTGTGGAGGGAGCACTGGGCAACACCCTTCAAAACTCACAGCACAAGATTTAATGCTCTAAGTTGGTCACATCATTGCCGGGTTAGACCCATTAATCACACATCCCATGCCCATTTTCTCAAAGGGGCTTCATTTGGAAATGGGCTTGAGGCTTAGTATTCTTGGGATGAGTTTCCTCCAAATTCCCTTCCCTGAGGGTGAGCAACTCCAGAAGTAGAAAGCACAGAAGTCAAGTCCAAGGGCCACCCCAGGCCCTTCACCACTTGGCAAAGCTATTCATTCCTATTCTTCCTTTGTCAGGGAACCTCCTTTGCCCCCAAGAGAACTGGGGAGCTCCAGATCTCCTTCCCAAAGAGCCAAAGAGAACTACTTAGATTCTGAAGAATTTGCCATAACCTAAAAGGGGATTTCCACTGGGGGCAAATCCCAAATTTGGTCTTTTAAATCAATTTCCTCTAAAAAATGAGGGGACCTAAATACACCTCCCTCTCTTATCACCATCACCTATTCCCCACCAGACTATGTCCTGCTTCCCCCCCCCCCCCCCCCGTCACTTCCCCCAGTCACTTCCATCAGTTCCCATCTTGCTCTACTCCCCCCCCACACACACATCCTCTACTGACTCAGTTCCACACCCCACATTCCCCAGACCATTGCGTTCTCTTTGGAGCCTCATTCCTTCAGAGGTATACCCTGGCCTTTCTCAGATTCCATCTTCCCTGCTTCTGCCACCACAATCTCCCCTCTGGATGGTGACTCTGCTCTCACTCTCTCTCCAGGTCCCAAGTCTCACACCCCATGGGGCCCCACCTCTTCACACCTTTGAGGACTTGGGAACATCTTCCAGTCTGCTAAGAGAACTCTCAAACCTCAAATAGCCTCAGCTCGCCGAAGGAAATCATCCACAGCATGAGGGCTCTCCCTGTCCCCGGGGACAGGGGGCTCCAGGAACTCTCCCACCACCTCCCTCTTGCCAAGATGCTGAGGTTGCCTAGGCCTAGCCTGGACGCCTCTTTGGGTGCTGGGAATTTCTCCCGCTCACAGCTCCCTTAAAGTCACCTGCTCCTCACTCCCGAGTCTCGGGAGCGAGAGAGACCCAATGCTGATGTCCCAGCTCCGACAACCCTGTTTTCTCCCGGGCCAGGAGGGAGAGAGCGGCCTGAGTCATAGACTTAAGTATGGGGTCACAGAGAGGATGCCCCTACCTGAGGCTGTCCCCCAGATCTTCCCCTATTCCTCTCCCCACGTATCCCCCAAGTCTCCAATGAGTGGGCGCCTCGCCCCCTCCCTGCCCATCCCCATCCACCCCAAGATGGTCCAGGCTCTGAGGCTTCCCTGGCACACCCCGCCTTGGGGCTGGGGCGCGGGTCCAGCATGCCCCCTACCCCCAGAGCCAAGGGGCTGTGAGGGGAGAGACCGCCTGGCCCCTCCCGGTCATCCCTCCATTCAGCCGGAGCCAGCTCACTCACCCTCCCCCGCTAACTTTCCCCCACTCACCACCCCATGGACCAGAAACTCAAAAAGTTTGCTTTTCGTGGCTTTGCGCGCCCCTCCAGTAACTTCGTCCGCGGCCATCGGGGTGGGCTCAGCCGCTCCTCTCTCACACACACACTCTCTCTCTCTCTTCCTCTTTCTTTCCCTTTTCTGCCTTTTTTTTTTCCTCCAACTCTCCCCTCTGAGTCCTGCTGGGCTCTCTCACACTTCTACTAGAGCGGAGTGGGGAGGGGGGCCCCTTCAGGGCTGCCCTGACGGCCCACGGCCCACGCCGCTCCTGCTCAGCTGCTGCCACCACTGCCGCTGCTGCTGCCGCCGCCGCCGCCGCCGCCGCCGCTGCCGCTGCCGCATTCCTGCACTGATAAGACAGAAATAGTCCGGGCTGCCCGGGGTCTGGCTGTTTACTCGGTGGGGACAGAAAATCCTGCCTTTTTAAACCTCGCTGTCCAAACAGCGCAGATAAGCGGGGAGGCGAGCTGAAAATACCGTCTGTTGCTTGGCTCGGCTTGGCCTGCCTGCCCGCCCGCCAGCCCGCCCTGCAGCCCCGAGGCCTGGCTGGAGGGGGCGAGGGGAGAGAGGGGAGGGGTGGGCTGCAAGGATGGGGGAGTGGAGGTTGGGGACTGGGGCTCAGCCACCCGGGGGCCGTCTCCACAAATAGTTTCTGGGTTAGGGAATTCGCCAAGAGAGCCAGGCGAAGAACAATCATTTCCAACTTTCCCCCCCTTCCCTCCCCAAGTTGTTCCTGCTGCATTTCTAAGGCTCTTTCCCCCAGAGACCTGGCAGGCCAAAGCAGGGAAACATTCACTGGCAAAGATTCCAGCATGAGACCAAGAATGGAAGAGCCCCTTCCGCACCAGGGCAGGGAGGCAGCAGGGGGTGGTGTGTAGGGCTGTGTGGGAGAAAGCCTGGATGAATGTGTGTGTATCCTTGTGTGTGCACAGATCTTGGAGAACGTGTCCCCTTTGTGTATGTGTGTGTGTTGATGCCTTTGTGCATGCGTCTACGTGCTTTTTTGTGTTTATCTTTGGGCTTAGAACTATGTATGTGAGCCTGTGGTCTGTCTGGGTGAGTGTTCAGATGTCCATGTATGACACTGACCATGTGCTGTGTGTTTCGGCCTGTTTGTAAGCGTATGTATCTATTTCTGGATATGTAAGTCTCTGCCGGTGTCTCTATGTGAGAAAGAGAGGGCTTAAGGGAAATACTTAGGAAAAAGAGACCAGGAGAGAGGACCTGAGAACAGGGAGAATGTGAAGCCGGAAGAAGAGAGTGGGAAAGATGGCACAGTAGGCAGGAAGGATGAGAGTGCCATGCAGTAGGAGGGCCTTGGCCTCCAGAGGTCCTGTCTCTGGCCTTGGGGGCCTGAGAATGGAGAGAATGGTGGAGAGGACACTGCAGCTGCCATCCCAGGCACCCAAGTCCCACTGGGACAGCTGTATGCTCCAAAAGCAAAGAAGAGCTGCCTAGGGAGGTGGGGTTTGGTCTTAGGGAGCCTGAGAAAAGGGTTTGTGTGGGAGGGAGAGGCCAGGGAGTGGAGGAAGGGCAGGAAACAAGAGGACCCAATCTGTGAGTTTTAGCCTCTGCAGGGGAGCCTGTGACCCTGTCCCCTGACTCCCCACCCTCTGTTCTCACCAGCTTTTCTGCCCCATCAGTGGTGCAAAGGGGTGGAACACTCTGCCAGAGCCACCAAGGACGAAGGGTAGTCTGTAGAAGCTCTCTAACCTCCAAAATCAACCTGAGGACAGGGGCAGTTAGCATGGCCAAATCAAGCCAAAATCCTTCTTCCCTTTGGCTTCCAAGACTAGGTGCTCCAACTCAACCCTACAGTCACAGATTCCACTGAAAGAACAACACATAAAGAGGAGGAGAAGAGGAGAGCTTAGTCTGTTTTGCCTACTGCCTGCCTTTCTGCCATTGCCTGGTTTCTTGTCCATCCACAATGTCTTAGAGTGCAGACACTGATTTACACAGATGCCACAGTCCCTTCTGTGTACAGCCGTGCCAATCCCAAAAGGAAGAAGCAAGACACTTGGACACTTAGAATCTGAGATTCTCCCAAAGGGTTTTTTCTTTGTTCATTTAGATGCTCCCCTCAAATCAGAATAGAATAATTCCTGGAAAGGAATACTTTTCAGCCATTGAAAGCCACAATGGCTGTGTATAAAACACAGGGATTGGACGGGAACAGAAGGTCCAAAGGTTCTTTTGTACAGATTTCAGGGGTCTGTGAATCTGGATGGGGAAAAAAAACCCACATCATCATTTTCACTAACCTCTCACTGAAAACTGGTATTTCCTTCAATATTTAAAAACATTTTTCTGAGAAGGGATCTTCACCACTCTACTAAAGGGAAACATGTTATTAAAAAAAAAAAAAAGATTAAGAACCCTGGGGCAACAACAGGTTGCTACCTATAATGGATCTCCTCCCCTTCCCCCAAAGACTTCAGGAGAATAGAACTTGTCTTCCTCCTCTCCCCTACATCTTGTTTCTTTCTCTTCCCCAACAAAACCCTATGCACTATAGAGGCCAGTCTTCCCCCTGGCCCCCCCCAACACACCATCCCCATTCCTACCTTCACATGAGAAATTCATGCTGTTCTCCTGCTTGGGGATGGTCTTGTCTCATCTCTGCCTGCCATCTGAGGCCCAGTTCAAGTTCTACCTACCCTTTGAGCCTAAAGTGGTCTCCTCTCTCTGTCTCATTTTACATTCACTGTTTGTACCACATGATTTAACACTTAACTGAAAAATTAAAATGTTTGTTCTTTCATTGTTTTGGTTGTATATCTTGTCTCAAAAACCCAGACTGCAATCTCCTTCAGGACAAGGGGGTCCCCTTGTCTTCTACCATATTTCACCACCACCCTCAATGTATAAACTCTGTCCAATGCAGTAGGAATGTGAAGACAACAATGAACCAGCCCTTGCTCACAGGTAGCTTACATTCTATCAGTGAGATATACCATGTACAGGAATCATTATAATACAAGGCATTTGTATTATAATACAGGGACAGAGGGACAGGAGAGGCAAAGCACCAATGACTGAATGAGGGAAGGCTCCTTGGAGGAAGTGATGCCTGAAGGAGCCTTGAAGGAAGACAAGGATTCTGAGAGGTAGAGATAAGAAAGGAGCTCATCCCAGGTATGTGGTAGGAGGGTTAACACCAGAGCCAGCTCTCCATTTTCCAGCACTAAGATCCAGTCTGTTTCAAGAACTTTTCATCCTCAGGGGTATATGAGCTCTGGGATAGCTTCTGGGATAAGGAGTATCAGACCAGGGAATGTGTCCAGGCACTGGGCAAAATAAAGTTCAATTCCACAAAACTCTGTCAAGCGCCTGCTTGAGAGAGGGGAGGAATAAAAATTGGGAAGGCTGTCCAACCCTAGCATAGGTTCCAGGGGAAGTTAAGAGGCAGAGAGACATCCAGGCTTTTGTAGGGAGAGGAGCACTGATTATTTGTTGAGAAGAGGTATATTCAGTTGCCCCGACCATTGATATGGTCTTGATACAGTATCTTGATATGCTTGATATGGTAGCTCTACCTTCCTAAAGATCAAGAAACAGGAATGGACAGGAAGATGGAGCTGGGTAGAGGTCAAAGGCCCATCATCACTCCTGCTTCAAGGTCCCAGACTTTTCTCCTAGAACCACTGCTAAGACTATAGGATGCTTCTTCTAATGTTCCAGAGCCCTCCCTGTCCATCCCCTGGGTCACACTAACAATCACATTCACACGCAGATATCATGAAAAACATGAGTATAGCACAGAGACTTCTCAGAGATGCCCCCATTCCGGACATAACAACACAAAGCACATGACTACATACTAGTAGTTCTGAATGTAAATATGTGGTTAGGAATTATGTATGTATTCATAGGTGAACTCCAGTGGAACACACAGGCATGCACACACAAGGAAGTACACACTCTTAGAATGCAGCCAGTCACTGGGGCATATATATGGGCACACGTGGCCATTTTGCCCCCCTCCCCCACACTTTCTTCAGACAGGCTCCCAGGAAAGCCTGACCTGGTCTGGGTCTCACAGGCAGGTTACACAGCGCCCCCTGCCTTGATACCCTGCCCTGCTATGTCCTACAGGTTCAGCCCTGCGGGATGCAGAGAGGGGGCACCGGAAAAAGCCGAGCATCATTTCGGGGGCTCCCTCTCAATCTCGCGGGGACATCATCCCCATGTAGTGACCCGGCTGGGGCTGAGTGAGGCCGGGGGACCCAGGAACGGGGGTTGGGTGGGGTGCTGTGCTTGCGCCCCCGCTTAGCGAGAGGCCCAGATCCAGGCCCCCGTCCCCCGTCCCCCGTCCCCCAGCCCTGGCTGTGCTGCAGCAGCGGACGGCAGCGGCGGCGGCCCGAAGCGAAGCCGAAGTCCCCCCTGCCGTCCCCCCATCTCTCCTTCACTCACTCAAGCACCAAATGGCAAAGCTTCTCTCTCTCCCCAAGCAGGGGAGAGAGATGCAGCCCCAGCCGTGAAGCAGAGGCTAGGGTCCTTGGATGCTCCAGCCCGCGGAAGGCGCGCCTTCCCTACCCCTCCCCTGGTATCGTGGACAGGGGAGACAGGGTGTGCAGTATGTGTGCGTGGGGGGGGGACACAGCTTTCCAGGGCAGCAGCCGCCGCCGCCTCCTCCCTCCCTCCCTCCCTCAGCTCTAGCGTCCCCGGGCAGCTGAGAGCCGGGAGCAGGGCTAGGCATGCGCAGTATGTCCTCCCAGCCAGTGAAGGTCAGCCCAGGGCCTAGCTGCAGGACTCAAAGGCAGTAGAGGGAGGGAGGGAGGGAGGGAGAGAGGGAAAGAGGAGGAGGAGGAGGAGGAGGAGGAGGAGGAAGAAGAAGAAGAAGAAGAGGAGGAGGGATGCAGCGAGGAAAGCTTAACTCTTACCCTTCTGGGGAGGATGCTTCGTTTGGGGTGGAGTCTGGTGGCTCACTCCCTAAATTCCTTCTGAGCCTTTCTCATTACAGGGGCTTTTAGCTTATGTCATTGGGGAGGGAAGGAATAGCAGAAAGGTAAGACATGAGAAGGATGGTGGGAAGGCAGATACAAGGTCGCAAGAAGGGAAAGAAACAGGGAATGGGGGAAGGAAAATGGGGGGAAAGGAAGAAAAGAGGAAAAAGGGAAGAACCAAATAGGAGGAGGTCTCTTTCTCCTTCCATGCCCCTCCACACTAATTCCCTAGGAATGAGGCTTTCTTGGAAAACAAAATGACTGACAGGTAGGCTTGAAGGGAAATTGAGACAGTGAAAATGAAGCTCTTGGAGCTACTAAAATGCATAAGCTTCAAGCATTACTCTTTGGAAGGGGGTAGGGCAGAGAGATCTTGCCTATTCTGTTCTGCACTTCCATGACCTGGTTCTAGAACTGACCAGACATTCCCCATGGGGAGGACCTTTTTGACCTTGGAGGTGACAGTTCTCCTGATCCCCATATCTAAGAGAGTCTGCCTCTAACCCTACCTGACTCCTTAGAAACGTTTTCACGCTGGGAATCTGAGGGATCAAAACAGATTTCATAGCATATTCTGATTCTTCCTAGGCATCTTTCTGGATGATTAGTTATTAAGGTTTGGGGAGTGACTATATGCACTGCTGGGGTTATTTTTTTGAAGGGGGAGATCAGTCTCAACATTTCTTTGTGTGTGATAGAGGGTATGCATGTCTATCTATGTCACCATAGTGCTGTGTCTATGTCTATGTCTAGGTGAGAGAGGAAAAAAAAAGACAGATTCAGAAAGGGAGACTGAAATAACAAGGCTCTCTACCTATCTGAACCTCAGTTTCTTCACGTAAGATAAGGTGAATACTAGGTGATTGTTAAAATTCCTTACAACTCTAGTATTCTGTTATTCTCTATAATAAAGAGAACACCAGAGGGATAAAAAAAAATGAGAGAGAAATCTAAAGAATGAGTTAGTGAGCCCACGGGTCATCCAGATGCTGAGAACAATCTGGGCTGTTGGATGACCTAAGATCCTGTTATCCGCTTTGTACTCGTTGTGTTTATGTCCCTGAATTGGCCATTGCTTTTCTTTTGGCCTTCTCAGCCCCAGTTTCCTCAATGTACAGAGAAGAACCACCCCACAGTTAACTGCTACATTAGATGTATCATATGTATGCATGCACTTAATCCAAATTTTAGATGTTCTGATCAGAAAACCTCTGAATAGATGGGTAATGAGGAGGTCAGAGCCTAGGAAACAATCCTAGCACAGTATTGGCACTACAATGGGTTTCCAACCAATATGTTTTGACTTGATATGAACAGTCTGATGCTGTCATTACCCTTTGCTATTATCACCAGATAGACATATCATCAAATGATCCTGCCTATTTGTGACTCTACAAGAGAGACCCACTGGCCCATTCCCTGAATTCCATGACCAAAGAGTCAGCCTGCAGGTACTCAGACAACATTTAGTCCTTTACGGCCCAACTAAAGAGTAGATTTTGTAGACAATATGTGTTTATGTATAATTAAGTGGAAGGAGGGGCAGCTAGGTGGCACAGTGGATACAGCACCAGCCCTGAAGTCAGGAGGACCTGAGTTTAAATCCGGCCTCAGACTCTTGACACTTACTAGCTTTGTAACCCTGGGCGAGTCACTTAAACCCCAATTGCAAAAAAAAAAAATTAAGTGTAAGGATGATTGTGTTGTATATGAGGTAGGGGTCCTCCAAGTTGTACTGAGGGTTGGATGCTGCCAATAATGTGTGACCCTATACGATCACCCTAAGGAAAGGGATTAGATGAAGTATGATGTATGGTCACATGGAGGGATGGGGCTGTAGACTGGATGGGAATATAGTGGAAGTGAGTTCTTATACAGTAAACTAAGAAGTGGGTGCTATAGATAACATGGTCCTGTGCAAGGGGAGCCAGGTGGTGCCATGGTTAGAGTGCTGGACCTGCCGTCAGGAAGACCCATGTTCAAATCCAGCCTCAGACATACTTATTGACTGTGTGACCTGGGCAAGTCACTTAACAGCTGTCTGCCTCAGTTTTCTTATATATAAAATGAGGATAATAATGATACTTTTGTGAAGATAAAATCATGTGATGTTTGTAAAGCACTTTGCAAACTTTAAAGTACATATAGATGCTATTATTATTATTATCATCATCATTACTCAGCAATGGGTATTATCAGAACTATATCTAGGATGAGGCAACTAGGGATTTGTCTAGGATATTGAAATTTAAAGATCACTCATAGTACTTACAACGCACCTTCAATATAGAAACAAATAATATTACCATTTAGTTATTAAGTTATCAAGACCAATTCATTGAAATTAGAAGCTATCACATGGCCACATTTCAAGTAAGAGACTTCTCATCCACAATCCTCACCTTCTAGCAGACAGCCTCAACAATAGTAGCCATGTGCTGGGCTACAGCTCCGTCTTCCTACTACTGGGCAATATCCTGGGATCTTTTTTCCTCAAATGCATTTATCTTTAAAAGGTGATTTGAGGACCTGGTTTGTGAATCTTTCGCCAGTGCTAAAATAGATGGTAATAACTTTGAATCCTATACAATCAGATTGATGTATAGATGCTATAGAATCCAACTTAATTCAGTCAACATGTATTAGGCACCTACTGGAGTCATGCATAAGGCACTGGGACAAAGCAATTCCTACTCTTTTTTTTTTTAAAGGCGATGGGGGTTAAGTGACTTGGCCAGGGTCACACAGCTAGTAAGTGTCAAGTGCTTGGTCTGAGGCGGGATTTGAACTCAGGTCCTCCTGACTTCAGGGCCAGTGCTCTATCCACTGCACCACCTAGCTGCCCCAGCAATTCCTACTCTTGAAGAGTTTACATTTTACTGAGGGATACGAAATATACATAAACAAGGGAACACAAGGTAATTTAAGGAGGGAGAAAAAAATTAAAAAATCAAAAAAATTTTTAAAAAAGGAGGGAGAGATTACTAACAACTGAAAGTCAAAAGCGGTTTTATTGTTGTTGTTGTTGTACCCGAACAGAACCTTAAATGAAGGTAAAGGAGGGAATGTATTTGAGGCAGGAAGAAAAAAATGTGTGCAAAGGCATGAATGGAGATGGAAGGCTCAATTCAAGGTAGAGCTATCAATCCAGTTTGGTTGGAACATAGAATGTGTGAAGGGCACTTCTGCCTTTCTTTGTATCCCTAAGCACTTAGCACAGTGCCTGGCACATAGTAGGTGCTTAAAAAATTCTTGTTGATTTATTAATATGAAATCTATCTGGAAAGGCCAGTCATTTTTACACTATTTTATACTAGAGGTGATAGAAAGCCATTGAAGACTTTTGAGCAGCAGAGTAACATGGAGAGATCAGTGCCTAGGGTTTTTTTTTGGTGGTTGGATTATAAAAGAAAGAGACTAGAAGTTGGAACACCAGTTAGGAAGCTAATAAACTAGCTCATGTGAGAGGTGATCATGGCTATGAGTGGAGAGAAGGGGACAAAGGGAGAGATGAAATAAAATACACAAAGGAAAAGGTAGGTCATTGACTGGATATGGACTATGAGGCAGCGGAAAAAGTCTAGGATGACTTCAAAGTCATAAACCTGGCTGACTAGAACAAGAGCGGTGTCCTCCATAAAAAGGAGGAAGTTTGGAGAAGACGTAGGGCTGGGGTTGGGGAAAAGAATAAGTCTGGTTTCAGACCTGTGGCGTTTAAGATGTTAACAGCATATCCCTCCAGATGGAAATGTCCAGCAGGCATGTGATAATATGGAACTTGGGTTCAGGAAAAAGATTAGGTCTAGATCAAAGTATCTCTGCAGCTAGGTGGTATAACAGATAGAATGCTGGAACTAGAGTCAGGAAGATGAACTCAAATTCTGCCTCAAAATATTTATTAGCTGTGTCGCCCTAAGCAAATCACTTAGCCTATCTGTCTCAGCTTCCTCATCTGTAAAATGGAGATACTTAAAAGCACTGATTTCCTAGTGTTGCTATGAAGATAAAAATGAGATAATGTCTGTAAACTACTTTGCTCACCTTGAAGCACTATAAAAATGCTGACTATGATGATGATATGGCGTTGTGGTCTTTGTACAATCAGACTGAAGACTGGATGCTGTATATCTATGGAGGTCTTGTATGTTCAGATTGAGAAGTGGGCCCTATCCATGACGTGACAATGCAGTGACCCAGCGTAAGTAGGACGTGGACGACAAGTTGTTATCTCCAGCTGATGGGATGAGCCCCTAGTCCAATGTCTCTCAGGATCTTAAAAGTACATATTGGCTAATGGAGTTAGTTGGGAGTATAGTCGAGTTCAAATCTGGTCTCAGATACTTCCTAGCTCTGTGAACTTGGGCAAAACTGAACCTCCCTACGTCTTCTTTTCCTTGTTGTAAAGTGAGAAAGTTGGATTTGGTGGCTTCTGAGGTCCCTCCCGGCTATAAATCTATGTTTCTATGACCAGAGCTCTACCGTTGGCTCTTGACTTGACCATTAACTAGATGGGTGGTCCTGGGCAAATTACCCTCTCTGTGCTTGTTTCCTTATCTGAGAGATGACTGTATTTGTCCTATCTACTGCATAAATCTATTGAGCATCAATTGAGATAATGACAAAAAGAATAATAGCTTACATTTATAATCATCTCGACAGTTTACCAAGCACTGTACATGTCATCTCGTTTGATCTTCGAAACAACTCTGTGAGGTGGCCCCTGCAAGTATTACCATTCCCATTTTATAAACCTATAAATGGAGATTTGGGAAAATTAAGAATGAGCAGTCAGTCAGTGGCAAAGATAGGATTTGAACTTGCATCACCGAACTCAAGGTCCAGTACTATTTCCACTACAAAAAAAGTCATACGGCCAGATTGTGTGGATGGTCTTTGATGAACTCTTGACACTTAATCCCTCATTCTCATAGGCGGTTGTTAAGGTCCTTATCTCCTTGTTTCTTCAGAGGAGCTGACCTAGAAGCTGAGAACTAGATGGCTAACTGGCTTCCTTCAGGTCTTAAAACTCATGGAGGGGAGGGGACACCGATAGGAAAGACGTCCTTTCTGATGTATCCAATCTCTTCTATGTGTTTCAATCTTGCTTTCTCCTCCTCTCTCTAAGGAGGGTGACGATGACACAGCCAGTTTAGCAGAAGCCAGAATCAGGATGACCTCTGGCCTCTTTTTATTTTTTTTTCTCACTTCTAACACTGGTATATTCCACCCTGATCTTCGAGTGGTATTTTAGGCTTTGATTAGAAGAATGAGAAAAAGCCAATTACCTCCTAGCACAGGTATATATCAGGTGGTACCACCCAAGGAGCAGTTTGGTGATTCAACACTGTAAAACCTGAAGCCCAAACGGTGGAATGATTGATTACTCCAAGAGTCTATGAGGGCAAGTCACCTCTGCTGTAGTTCATCTCTAGGTAAAAATGGTGGGATATGGGAATCATTTTCTCCTGGACATAAAATTACATGAATGTGCTACACTGGGTCAGTTCAGCAGTCCATGCTGAGCACTGGTTTGGAAGTAAACACAGACTGGATCCTAATCATGACTTGGCTTCTACCCCTAATGTGTGATTTGGAGCAAGTTTTTTAACCTTTCTAGGTCTCAATTTCTTTTCTATAAAACAGGGATAACAATGCCTATTCTACTTCATAGGGCAACTATAAGAATCAAATGAGATAATGTATGTAGAAGCACTCTGAATAATTATAATCATCATTATGCTGTGTCTGACAGGGGCAGCAAGGGATGGATTATGGGAAAGAGTAATTATTCTCTTAGATGTCAAATTCAGAAGATTAAGGATGTGCCTCCAACACTCTCGATTCTTTCAATATCTCATTATAGTGCTATTGTTCATAAATGTGTCTCAGTCTTCTTTGGACCTATCTGAACATCACCCTGGAAGTGCTTGAGTGGGGGCCAGATGACCACCTGTCAGAGATGCTCTTCAGGGGATTTTTGGATGTTGTGGGAGCTTGGGGAACAGACTACCTCTAAGGTCTCTCCCAATTCCAAGATACCACTGTTATATTTGTGCTGGGAGGGAAGGAAGGGGGTGGGAGGAAGAGAAAGAAAGGCCACCTAAGAAGATAGATGATAGAGCTCTCTTCATTAGAGAAAAAGGAAGCCTAGAAGGGATCTGTCTGAAGTCTAAAATCACAAAGAAGATAGACAGAGAAAAACTGACTAGTTGACCAAGTCCTGGAACACTAGGACTCGGGGACTGCAAGAAAGGTAGTAACAAGTTTTGAAATTTGATGGAGGCAGTTTCATACCAATTAAAAAAGAAACTTTTTGGGGCAGCTAGGTGGCGCAGTGGATAAAGCACTGGCCTCGAAGTCAGGAGGACCTGAGTTCAAATCCGACCTAGGGCATAGGTTGATGGAGTCTAGTCTATCATTCCTGGAGCTCTGTGTGTGTGTGTGTGTGTGTGTGTGTGTACATACATATTTATATATATACATGTATTTATATGGAATAAAAATGTAAGGAATATTGTCAAAGAAAGCTGGATGATATAAGGACTAGAATCAGAAGACCTGGTTTTCCTGCTCAGTGGAGTGACATCGGGCAAATAATCACTTAACCTCTCCAGACTCAGTTTTCTTATCTATAAAAGGAGATAATAATGCTTATACTATCCATCTCAGAGTTGCTGTAGAGAAAACACTTGTTAAATTAGGATTTGATAAATTGAAAAGTGCTATATTATTTTATTAATTATTATTACATAAATGTGAATTTATTATCATTTCTAATTACAAGACATGTTTCCAGTTTCCATGCACAGTTTAATAAATGTTGATTCAACTGAACCAAATTGTCCTACAGGAGTTTACAATTTAGTCAAATAGGCCATTCACTATACTAATCACTGATAGGGGAGGGACAGAGAAGGAAAAGGTCATTAAGGTCTTGGTGCTTTCACAGTTCCAAAGGACTCATGGTGAATAAAATGCCATCCACCTCCAGAGACAGAACTGATGAACTCTGAGTGCAGACTGAAGCATACTTTTTTTCACTTTCTTTTTTTTTAAACATGGCTAATATGGAAATATGTTTTGCATGACTTCATATATACAATGAGTCTCATATTACTTGCCTTCTCAGTGGATGGGGGAGGGAGAGAATTTGGAACTCCAATAAAAAAATAAATTTTTAAAAATTTTAAAAAGAAAAACAAAGATCTTAGTGCTTTAAAGATTACCAATTCTATATCAGATTGCATGTCATCTTGGGGAGGAGGGGGGTGCAGGCAGAGGGAAAATATTTAGAACTCAAAATCTTATAAAAGTGAATTCTGGAAACTAAAAATAAATAAATAAATAAATAATTTAAAAAATAAATAAATAGAAGTTAAAAAAAAAAAGATCACCAATTAAGAGAGCTAGCCATGCACATTAGCACAAGCCTATGGACCTGGGACCTAAAAGAAACTTAAGCTATGGCTCAGGTTCATTTTATAGAAATGGGAAACACTAAATGGGACTCCTATGGATGATCATTTAAGTCAGATGCTCCATCTTCACAACTGTGACAAGGAAGGGATGTATTGGTTAAAAAAAAAAAGCAAACCCTTGCTGGGGGGGGGGGGCAGTAAGAAGCCCTCTCTGCCATTATATATCTATCACTTTCCTTAAGACATGGTTAGGGGCTCATCTTCTCCAGGAAGCCTTCCCTGATTAGCACCTCCATTTCTACGAGATCAAGCCAGTATTTATTGAGTGCCTACTCACCAACGCAGTATTCTGTTAGGTGCCCATGGGGGTTTTGGAATATGCATGAGATACACCATAGGTCCTCAAAGAGTTTATTTAAGGAGACAAGAAATAAACACACACAAAAAAATCACCAGTGAGGTAAGGTGACATACTACAAAGTGTCCAGTGAGTTGTACAAACAAATGTTCGAGTTTAGAAAGAAATCATTTCAATCTGGGTTAATCAGGAAAAAGCCTTGAAAGATGGGTAGAGTTTGAATAGGTGGAAAAGAGAGGTAAGGACTTTCTAGAATAAGCCTATTACCCATTTAATGCATATCACAGCACTATTTTTCAAATGTTGCCTTGAAATTGCTTTTTTCAGACTGTGAGTATGGAGGGATTTTTGTCTTCTTAGCTAGAATCTAAGCCCCTCAGGGGCAGGATCACTGGTTTTGAAGGTCAAAGGGACATTAGGGATCAGCTAGGCTACTTATTACCTGTCTGATCTTAGGTAAATGATGTCATTGTTTCCTCCTCTATAAAATGGAGGTTTGAGACTGGAAGATTCCTAGCCCTAAGTTCTGTGATGGTAACTCAACTCTCATTTTTCCTCCGACAGAACTTATTAAGAGCATCACATGGTTTAGAATTAAGACCTTTAAGGGATTTAATAATGTTAAACTGTTTACATTCCTACATGAGAAGATGATACTTGTAACTCCTAAGAACTTTACCATTATTAGGACAGTTAGAAGTATACATAGAGAGAAGGAAAGGGTATGAGTTGGCTATGATGGGATAACTTAAAAAAAAACAAAATTAAAGGGTAAGAAAGAGGGATGCACTGGGAGCAGGGGGAAGGGAGAGGTAGAATGGGGTAAATTATCCCACATAGAAAAGGGGCAAAAGGAAGAGCTTTTAACCAGAGAGGGGAAGATGGAGGGGGATGGTAGTGGGCAATGCTTGAACCTTACTCTCATCAGAATTAACTCAAAGAGGGAATAACATGCACACTTAGTTGGGTATAGAAATCTATCTTGCCCTATAGCGAAGTAGGAAAGAATGGGAACAAAAGAAAGTGGGGGAGCTGACAGAAGAGAGTTCGGATGGGGGAAGCAGCGGTCAGAAGCAAAACAGACTTTCGAGGAGGGACAGGGTGAAAGGAGAGAGAGAGAGAGAGAGAGAGAGAGAGAGAGAGAAGGATAAGCAGGGGAAAAAATAGGATGGAGGGAAATACACAGTTAGCAATCTTAACTGTGAGTGTGAATGGGATGAACTCACCCATAAAAAGGAAGCAGATAGCAGAGTGGATTAAAAAACAGAATCCAACAACAGGCTGTTTACAAGAAACACACATGAAGCAGAGGGAGACACAGAGAATAAAAGTGAAGGGCTGGAACAGAATCTATTATGTTTCAGCTGAAGTAAAAAAAAAAAAGGCAGAGATAGTGATTGCGATCTCAGACAAACAAAAGCAAAAGCAGATCTAATGAAAAGGAATAAGCAGGGAAACTACATTTTGCTCAGAAGTACCATACACGATAAGGTAATATCAATACTAAACATATATGCCCCAAGTGGTATAGCATCCAAATTCTTAAAGGAAAAGTTAAATGAGTTATAGGAGGAAATAGATAGTAAAACTTTACCAGTGGGGGACCTCAACTTTCCCCTCTCAGAACTAGATAAATCTAGCCAAAAAATAAACAAGAAATAAGTTAAGGAGAAGAATAGAATTTTAGAAAAGTTAGATATGATAGGCCTCTGGAAAAAACTGAATAGGAATAGAAAGGAATATACCCTTTTCTCAGCAATACATGGCACCTACACAAAAACTGATCCTGTGTTAGGGCATAAAAACCTTATAACCAAATACAGAAAAGCAGAAGTATTAAGTGCATCATTCTCAGATCATACTGCAATTAAAACGATATTTAATAAATGGCCGTGGAAAAAATAGATTCAAATTAATTGGAAACTAAACAATCTAATCCTAAAGAATGAGTGGGTCAAAAACAAATCATAGATGCAATACATAATTTAATTAAAGAGAATGACAGTATGCCAAAATGAGACAATATACCAAAATGAAACAACATACCAAAATTTGTGGGATGTAGCCAAAACAATACTTAAGGGAAAATTTATATCTCTAAACACTTATATCAATAAAATAGAGAAAGAGCAGATCAATGAATTGGGCATGCAACAAAAAAAGTAGAAAAAGAACAAATTAAAAATTCCTAATTAAACATCACATTAGAAATCCTGAAAATCAAAAGAGAGATTAATAAAATTGAAAGCAAGAAAACCATTGAACTAATAAATAAAATAAAAATAAAGCTGATTTTATGGGGAAAATAGGTAAACCATTGGTTAATTTTATTTTTAAAAAAGAAGGAAGAAAACCAAATTACCAGTATCAAAAATTAAAATGGTGAATTCACCACCAATGAAAAGGAAATTAAAGCAATTATTAGAAACTATTTTGCTTAATTCTATGCCAACAAATCTAACAATCTAAATTAAATGGATGAATATTTTTAAAATATAATTTGCCTAGATTAACAGAAGAGGAAATAAATAATTTAAATAGCCCAATCTTAGAAAAAGAAATTGAACAAGCCATAAATGAGCTCCCTGAGAAAAAAGTCCCTAGGACTTGACAGATTCATAAGTGAATTCTACCAAATATTTAAAGAATAATTAATTCCAATACTGTATAAGCTATTTGGAAAAGTAGGCAAAGAAGAAGTCCTACAAAATTCCTCTTATGATATAAATGTAATGCTGATACCTAAACCAGGAAGACAAAAAATAGAGAAAGAAAACTATAGACTAATTTCCCTAATGAATATTGATGCAAAAATTTTAAATAAAATACCAGCAAGAAGATTACAGCAAGATGTCACAAAAATCATACATTATGACTCAGCAGGATTTTTTTTTTGCTTTTTTTGGTGAGGCAATCAGGGTTAAGTGACTTGCCCAGGGTCACAGCTAATAAGTGTCAAGTGTCTGATTTAGATTTGAATTGGGATCCTCTTGACACCAAGGCTGGTACTCTATCTACTTCGCCACCTAGCTGCCCTTCCCAGCAGGATTTATACCAGCAATGCAAGGCTGGTTCTATATTAGAACTATCAGCATAATTGACCATATCAATAACGAAAAAAACCAAAAACAAAAAATCATATGATTATCTCAACAGATGCATAAAAAGTTTTTGACAAATTATAATACTCATTCCTATTAAAAACACTAGAAAGCCTAGGAATAAATGGAGCTTTCCTTAAAATGACAGGTAGCATGTATCTAAAAAGATCAGCATGCATTATGTGTAATAAGGATAAGCTAAAAGCCTTCCCAACAAGATCAGGGGTGAAGCAAGAATGATCACTATCACCACTATTATTCAATATTGTACTAGAAATGCTAGCTATAGCAATAAGAAAAAGAAATCGAAGGAATTAGAATAAGCAATGAGGGAACAAAACTATCACTCTTTGTAGAGGATATGATAGTATACTTAGAGAATCCTAGAGAATCAACTAAAAAACTAGTTGAAATAATGAACAACTTTTGCAAAGTTGCAGGATATACAATAAACCCACATAAATCATCACCAATTCTATATGTTACCAACAAAGTCCAGCAGCAAGAGACAGAAAAAGAAATTCCATTTAAAATAACTGCAGACACATAAAATACCTGGGAATCTACCTTCCAAAACAAACTCAGAAACTATATTAACACAATTACAAAACACTTTTCACATCAATAAAGTCAGATCTAAACAACTTGAGAAATATTAATTGCTCATGGGTAGGCCAAGCTAATAGAATAAATTAATTTATAAATATATTATGTCATGTCATATCATGTCATGTTATATATATATATGGGAAAAAGAAAGAACTAATGGAGTCTGAATGCAGATTGAAGCATACTTCTTTTTTACTTTCTTCATTTTTCTTGAGGTTTTTTTTTTTGGTCTATGATTTCTTTCATAATGGCTAATACAGAAATGTTTCACATGACTACACATAAATAATCTATATCAATTTGCTTGCCTTCTCAATGAGGAGGCAGGGGACGTAGAGAGGGAGAGAATTTGGAACTTAAATTTTTTTAAAATGTTATAAATTGTTGTTACATATAATTGGAAAAAAGAAACATTTTCACTTAAAAATTTTAAGAATTATGTTTAAATTGTTTTTACATGCAATTGGAAAATATAAAAATAAAAAGTTATGATCTCAATGTTCCCTATGCATGAATTTAATCTTCCTCCCAAATTATACTCTCCTTGAAGGAAGGTCCTTAGCTCAGTATTAGTGTAAGAAGTGTGGTGGGGCTAAGTGTGAACCCTGGCTCCTTTCAGTGGTTCATGTGGTCTGGCCCTTGGCTAACACACTTGTGACCAGTAGATCCTGGTTGGCTCTGTAACTGGGAGGCTATATGAAAGAGGGCTGGTGACTGAGCCAGGAAGAGCCACGTCCTCTGTGAACTACTAGGAGTGAGGGCTATGGGCCTTTGTGTTGTCCCTCCTTGACCCTCATAGCCCATAGAGTGGGCAGCTCTAGTTGGCTGTAATCTTGCATGTGTAAGGGTCCAAAGGATGGTGCACACCTGAAAGGGCCAAGGTGAATGCTCAGCCCCATCACCCCTATTTCATTACTTTTGTATCCCTGATAGTTCTAACTACAGTGTCTCTTACACAGTAGGCACTAAATTTACATGTTTATTGATTGATTTGGGTGGGGGAGGTTTCTGGATTTCCCTATGTTCTATCACCCACACTAGAAGTTCACCATTAAAAGACTCAATCCCCTAGATGATTAGCATGGAAGCTTTGACCTGCTCTGTTTCTCACCTAGGCCAGTTCACTCCTCCTTAGGCAGCCTGGTATCTCCCCATTTCCCAGGGCTCACCATCTTGGTTCTGGATTTAATGTAGACACTAGATCAGCGTAGCTCACTGCAACTCAGACCTCAAGGCATCCACAAGCCTCAGACTAGCATTTATTTATTTATTTGTTTATTTATCACTTTACAAATATCTCATTTTATCCTTACAACAATCCTGGGAGGTAAGTGGGTGCTGTTATTATTCCCAATTTACAGAAGAAGAAACTGAGGCAAGCAGGGGTTAAGTTACTTGCCTAGGGTTACAAAGCTAGTAAATGTCAAAAGTGGGATTTGAACTCTGGTCTTTTTTTTTTTTTAAGGCAATTGGGGTTAAGTGACTTGCCCAGGGTCACAGAGCTAGTAAGTGTCAAACATTTTGGCCTGAGGCTGAATTTGAACTCAGGTCCTCCTGACTCCAGGGCAGGTGCTCTACCCACTGCGCCACCTAGCTGCCCCTGAACTCTGGTCTTTTTAACTCCAAGTCACTATGCTGTAATTACAGGCATATGCCACCACATTCAGCTATTGAGTGATTTAAAAAAAAAAAGCCAACAGTGGGCTAATAAATAAGTTTTTACCTAGAAGGGTTTGTTTGTTTGCTTGTTTTTTCTTCCCTAGCTGTTGTTCTCTCTCCTGACTCCCCTGGCAGGTGATCAGGTATTATCCCCAAACAGGAAACAGCTGATTTCTTTTCCCCTCCATTTCCCACCCAGAACTTATTTAGGGCAAAGAGTAAGTGATGTGGGATTTTTTTTTCAGTTGGATCAATAAGATCCTGCTTTGTGATTTATAGTCTTAGAGTTGCCCTGACCCCTGAGCACTGAGACATGGGTAGCGGAACTTGAAACTACGTCCTCCCGACTCAGAAGCTGGCTCTCTATGCATTTCACCTCGGCTGGGAAATTATGTGGAGGAAAAAAAATCCTATGTTAACAACTCAAAGTTTTGGGGGTAAGGTATTCAAAGGAGGTTGGAGGCAGAATACAGAAGCTTGTGTGTGGACAAGCACACATATACACATACAAGCTGCTGGCCTGAGACAGTAGTATAAACAAATGGAGAGTAATATTGCATAGACTTTTAAGACAGAATCTCTAGCGTGCTTCCAAAGGTCGAAAGATGGCCCCATATGACAAGCACATGTGGTAATGGGAAACCCCAGACACCCCCAGCTTGAGGAGTAACCACCTGCTAGGTATACACAGAGGCAAATGCATATCGGCTCCCTGCCATAATCCTAAAATCTATCGTGGGAAAGTGACCTCGGGCCAGTCACTTAACATTTCTTCTTCAGTTTCCTCAGGAAGGGGGGATATGGGGAAAATAAGAGCACCTGCTTCACAGATTTGTCATGAGATTCCCAGGAAACAATGTATGGAAAGCTCTTTGGAACTTCAAAGTGCTATTTAAATGTCAGCTGCTATTATCTGAAGGAATTTTCTGAAGTTCCGAATTGACCTTCTGGACCAAACCAGAGATCAAATTGGAATTTCCCCCCTTTCTCCTGCAATCAGGGCAGGAAGCTATTGGATGACCACGAGGCTCCAACTGGGCTTCTGACCATAGACAGGCCCAGGCAGGCTTTGGGACCAGCCAAGAGCCACTGTTTGCTCAAGTCGTTAGGCAGAGAATTATTTCCCCGTGTCTGATGAACAGCAATGCTAGGCAGCCCCCTCCCTCCAGATGTAGATAAAGTGAATGCGTGATGACTTCTGAGCCTGTGTGTTAAGCGATGCTACAGGCTACAGAGAGGAATCACTGCTTCTGAGGGAGCAAGGGGGCCCCTCCCCATCTCCTCAAGGACAGTTACAGGCCTGGGTTTAGAATAATAAAAAGAGACTGGTAGGAGCCAGGTGGGTTTGAAAAGAAGGGAGGATAGGGTCAGCAAGGTGGCACAGCAGATAGAGCACCGGCCCTCGAGTCAGGAGGACCTGAGTTCAAATCCAGCCTCAGACATAACACTTACTAGCTGTGTGACCCTGGGCAAGTCACTTAACCCCAACTGCCTCGCCAAAAGAAAAAAAAAGAAAAGGAAAAGAAGTAAGAAGTTTGAACCACTGAGGAACAGTGGTCAAGTTCAGCTCAGTCTGAAAGGGGGAAGAACACCAATTTCTCAGGCAGTTAGGCAAAAAAAGGTCCTAAATGAGAATGGCCTGGATGCTGGGGACTGGAGATACTGGTGATTAGATTGGAGAAAATCAGTAAAAACAGCATTCACTCCTAAGTCATTGATACATGCCATATCCAGCACAAGCAGTATAGATTTTATATATATATATATATATATATATTATATATATAAAATACACACACACACACACACACATACACCCAAAGACACACATACAGAGTGATAGATGTTATAGATGCTGTATCTATATCTATGGTAGAAAGAGCAGTGGACCTGGGTTTGAGTACTGGTTCTGCCACTTCCTATCTGGGTGACCTTATGCAATCCCTTATTAGGTATGTGTCTTTAAACAAGAGTAGTAAGAACAGCTAGTACTTATGGAGCACTTGAAGGTTTTGCAAAGCTCTATGTGTTTTCTCATTTGATTCTCACAACTATTATGCCCATGCTATTATACCCATTTTCCAGATGAGGAAACTGACGCTAAGAAAGGTGAAGTGACTTGCCCTGAGTGAGAGTTAGTGAGTGTCTGAGGTCCAACTACAGTACTCTTCCCCTTTATGCCACCTAGCTACAAGATGTTTCATAGCTGTGTGACCTTGGGCAAGTCACTGTGGGCCTCACTTTCCTCCTCTAAAATTCGGGGGTTGGACTAGTTAATATCTAAAGTCTCCTTCCAGCTCTAAATCACTCTCCTACTCATCTATGATCGCCTCACCTGCAGATATTGAATCTACATCATCCTCACTGCCTGTAGTTGCTTTCTGTTGTTTACATGAAAATTTTTTTTTAACCAGAAACTATGATTTCATCGGTAGCATAGGGAACTCTTGGTGAGAAACACCTTCTACAACTGAAGGCTGGCAATTTATAGTCTTAGAAAGTAGCCTGGAACATTGAGAGGTTATGACTTAGCCAGAATCACACTGCCAGTATGTGTCAGGAGATAGGGACTGCAACGCAGATTTTCCTGATGCTGAGGCCAGTTTTCTATTCCCTTACACCAGGGGCAGGGAACCTGCAGCCTCAAGGCACCTTAATAAAAGGATTTGTTCTGTAAAACTTGGACTCAGTCAAAGGGCCACACTTAAGGACCTAGAGGGTTCCCCATCCCTGCCTCACACCATGCTACCTTTAAATAGACAAAACTTGAGGACGTGCAAACAGAGCAGCATCAGGGCAGGAAAAGCTGAGGGTTTAGGGAATGATAGGAGCAGCAGAGAAAGGGTGGACGGTGACTTCCCACTCTCCCAGTCATCCCATCCCTGGCTTAAAGCGCCTCTCTCGTGGTCTTCCTGTGCACAGCCACACAACAGATGGGGTGAACAACTTGCTGATAACACCTCCCAGTGATTCTGAGGGGTTCAGAGGGAGGCCCCCCTCCTCACTTCGGCTGGTGGCCCTGGGAATGGCAGCGAGGTGGGAGGGGCGGACTTCACGGACAGATGAAGACGCTAAAGCTATGGACGGGAAGTAATGAAATGAGACTGTCCCAGAGACATCCGGCTGGGCCCCTGGGGGAATTGGGGTGGGAACATGGGAACTATACAACAGTAATGGACCCAAGGGACCCATGAGGGTTGTAAATCAGGGATAAGGTTACAAATGCAATTCTGAAACTAAGAGGTAGCCATGACAAGGGCGAGGGGGAAAAGGTGGCCGGGCAGCCACGGGCCCAGGCCCGCACCGTCTACTCCAGCCAGTCTGGCTCCTCACTATTCCCCAAGCAAGGCGTGACTATTTCTGCCTCCTACTTGCTCACACCATCCCCACTGCCGGAAACTCCACTTCATTTTCCAGTTCTGACCTATCCTCAAAACCAACTCAAGTCTCACCTCCTCCACTGACTATACCTCCCCTCTGAATGCCTAGAGCAGCACTTACTGTCTTACTTTTGACATAGGATTGGGTGGGAGAGGGGGAGAACGAGAGATGGGGGACAGAGGAAAGAGAGGAAAAGAGGGGAGAAGGAAAGGAGGAAGGAGAGACAGAGAGGAGGAAAAAGAAGGAAGGAAGAAGGAAAAGAGAGGAGAAGGAAAGGGGGAGGGAGAGAGGGAAGGAGGAAGGGAAGAGAGGGAGAGAGAGAGGAAAAGAGGGAAGAAGGAAAGGGGAGGGAGAGAGGGAGAAAGGGAGGAAAAGAGGAGAGAAGGAAAGGGAGAAGGGGGGGGAGGGGAGAGGAGGGAATCTCCCAATCTGGTTTTGAAGCTTTTACAGCAGAGGCCATGACTTTTACCTAGGATTATAGGATTCCGAGCAGGAATGGACCTTAGAGATCATCTAAATTTCCTTACTTGTAAAGATCTTTTTATAGATAAAGAAAATAAGGACTGCCTAAGGTCCCATAAGCATCAAGAGCTTTTATCAGAACCCAGTTCCCCCTGATTCCAAAACAGGCACTGTTTCCACTACTCTACACTCCCTTTCCCTCATAGTGTCTAACGTTGTCTTGCACACAGTAGGTGCTCAATAAATACTTTATTGACCAATTTGACTGAGGCACAGATCTATGGTCTGGGAAGTGCAGAAGAAAGGAGAATGATATTGTGGTGAGTGAAAGTTCTGTCTGTGTGGGGGTGAGCTGGTAGAACGTGGGGACCCTAAGATGAGCAAGGCTTCTGAGGTCTGGGGAGAGGCATGAAGTCTGATTGTTCTGCTGAAACTCTGGAAGGCTTCCCTCCCTCTCACCATGACTTGGGATTTCAAACAAAACAAAAAAGTGTTGTTTCCTCTTTTGCTCAGTGGACCTGGTGTAGGGTTCTCTCAGATCCCCTGCGTCAGGGCTGTCATTATCTCACATTTCTCAGCTCTCCTCTAGTTACAAACATTACAGAATCTCAGAGACCATCTAGTCCAACCCATACCTGTACAGGAACCCCTCCCTCAATAAAACATGCCCACTGTGTCATAGATTTCGAGCTGTAAGCGAACACAGAGGCCACATAGTTAAAAACCTCTCTCCCTTCCCATTTTACAGATGAGGAAACTGAGGCCCATGAATTTCCCCCTCCCCTAGAAAGTTAAGTGACTTGTCAAGATCCCACTTCAGTCACACAGGTACTAAGTGTCTGAGGTGAGATTTGATCCCCTTATCATCAGTGCCAGTGAGCTTTGCACTGAACCACACCAGTACCACCTCAGTCATCCAGCCTTCCACTGGAGCCTTTTGGTGAGGGCAAACGCACCCTTCTAGAGGCTGCCATTCCACTTCTGGACAACTCTAATTGCTAGGAATTCTTTCTTTGTATGGTGCCTAAATATGCATATAGTAGGTATTTTCCCAGCCTTGACATGGAACAAGGAAGGAGTAATGGCTTACCCTTGGACCACTGAGGCTAAGGAGAGGTTTGGACTATGAGCTTCATTCTGGGACAAAAGACCACAAACCAGACCGTGTAAATACAGAGCCAAGAGCAGGGTTAGGCGCAATCAGGAGATAGAACTCCAAGCCAATCCCACTACCTTCCTCCCCAAGCATGAGTCAGTTGTGAACCAGTTATGAAAACCCTCTCAACTGGGAATACTTCTAAGGAAGAAACTGGGAAAACTAGAGATGGGATATTCGGGATGGCTCTCTCTAGAGAGAGAGCAGGTGACCACCTACAGGGCATGGCTGAAGGGTCAGAAGGCTCCCCTGTCCTCTTCCTTAGTAGGTATTATTAAAATATAAATAGGACACTGTGTAGAAGAGATGCTATCAACGCAATTAGCAACAGAGATAGATTGATCAGATTAACTCCAGGGAAGGGGGGAAGAGAATAAGCATTTATCTAGTGCTTACTACGTACCAGGCACTGTGCCAAGTGCTTTTTATAAATATCTCATTTGATCCTCACAACAACCTTGTCAGGCAGGTGCTTTTTTTGGTCCCCGTTTTGTAGTTGAGGAAACTAAGGCAAAGAAGTTAAGTGACTTACCTAGGGTTACAGGGCTAGTAAGTATCTGGGGCTTGATGTGAACTCAGATATTCCTGACTCCACGTTTGGTGTTCTATCCACTACATCATGTAGCTGCTTCAGTCTCAAGAAATAGATCTGAGCTCTGAAGGGATGGGACACAGGTCAAATACATTTTGATGGGGGTGGAAGGAAGGCTTGAAACATGAACTTCTGCTAGAGGGTAGAGGTCAAGGTGGGACCCTGAGCATGTGGGTACAGAGGGCAAGAAAAAAAGTGTAAGCTGGTACATAAAAGGCAAATGTCACCTATAGCCTATGAAAGAAGAATTTTGGGGATAAATTGTATGTTAAATGAAAGTATTCTGAGTTTTGGAGATGGGAGGGAATTGTTCTATTTATTTGTATTTCCTCTTTTTTTTTTTCTTTTTTTTTTCCTTGGTCGAAGTGGATGCAGACAAACCAAAATTTGTCTTTCAGTTAGCTAAGTTAGAATCTGGTAGTACTATGAAATTCTTAGTCTTTTTTGTGGTTGTTGTTATTTGTTGTTGTTGTTGTTGTTTTGGGCTAGGCAATGGGGTTAAGTGACTTGCCCAGGGTCACACAGCTAGTAAGTGTCAAGTGTCTAAGGCTAGATTTGAACTCAGGTCTCCAGGACCAGTGCTCTATCCACTGCGCCACTTAGCTGCCCCCTGGTAGTACTCTGTACGAAGCACCAATAGTCGGCTTTGTCATAAGGAACCTTCGCGATTGGCTAAAGAGATACTGGGATTAGAAGAATGAACCAATGTGCTGAGTTTAAATGGCCCACCTGTCAGGTTAGGTGTATTCTAAAGAGAAGGTATTCTTGTGAGGTTATAAAGGAAGTTGATGGAATGTTGCTCCTCCCACCCAAAGAGACTCAGGATAGCAAGCCAGGCAAGGGATAGGACAGTTTAGGAGGCTTACGGCCATCTAGGTAGCAACGGGCCTGAAGTCAAGAAGACCTCAGTTCACAACCAGCCTCAGACACTTAGTAGCTGTATGACTCTGGGCAAGTCACTCAACCCTCAGTTTCCTGAGCAACCCTCAGTTGCCTCAGTTTCCTTATCTGTAAAATGAGCTAGAGCAGGAAATGGCAAACCACTCCAGTATCTTTGCCAAGAAAACCACAAATGGGGTCACAAAGAGTTGGACGGGACTGAAACAATTGAACAACAAGTAGGGACTAGGCAATGACTTTTGGCCAGAGACCTCTGCCCTAGGCAAGGTCAGGCTTCTATTCAGAATATCACTATTTTTTTTTTTTGTTTGGGGAGTGGAGGGGTGGTAAGAGGTAGGTTGAGTTTCAGCTGCTGAGGAAAACCAGTATAAGCTCTTCCTCCTAATAGAGGGAGGTATCTAAGGGGGTTCCAGAGGGCTCTCCCCAGCCCTGTTCTGTTCAACATTTTTATTAGTGACACAGAGAAAAACATACACATATTTATAAAATTTGCCAATGACACCAAGCTGGGAGTACTTGTATCCCCAGCACTAGGAACTAGGAATCTTGACTGCATGGGAAAATTGGATCAACCTAACAAGATAAAATTTTACAGGGATAAATATAAAATGATGAGTCGAGGTTCCAAAACCAATTGCATGAATGGGGAAAGACTTGGTTTAATGACAAGTCAAGTAAAAATAAAAACTTAGGAATTTCTATCTTGGAAGGACATTGACGAACATAGTCAGAGGATAGCAATCATAAAGATGAGGGGACTAAAGACCACACCAATGTGATAACCAGTTGAAAGAGCCAGGCACATTAAACTTGGAGAAAAGAAGACTGATGGGGTACATGATAATAATATCTTCAGGTATTTGAAGGACTGTCACGTGGGAAGTGGGATTAGATTTATTTGGCCTGGCCCTAGAGGACAGAATTAGGGCTAATGGGTGGATGCTGCAGGGATACAAGGTTTGGTTCCAGTGAAGAAATCAGAGCTGTCCAACAGTGGGAGGGGCTGCTTTGTGAATGCAAGCTTACTTTTTAACCCTAGGAGAACTGGGACGATCATTACTCAGGAGAGGTTCCTGCTAAATAATCTTGAAGGCCCCTTCTGCCTCTCAGATTGGGGATACCCCTAGGAGAATTGTTAGATTTTGGGGAAATCACACTAGGTGGTGGGTGAGTGGTTTCTTGTGAAGCTGGGGTAGGTACCATTAACCCCATTTGAGAGGAATTAAAGAAAGGGTTAGGAAAGTGAAATGATTTGTCCAAGGTCACATAGCAAGTTAATGGCAGGGGTAGGATAAGAACCTAGGTGTCTGGATTTCCAATTTGGTGTACTGTTCATTATTTACCCACCCAAGAGTCCACTGGTCTTTAGGCATTCCTGGCCTTCCCCCCTTCCCCCTCTTCAGCCCTGCATACACCCAGACTGATACCAGCCATAGCTGAAGCACGAGGGGGCAGGCTCTCATAGGATGACGGGCTCTGGGCCATCAGCGCCAAGCCCAGGAAAGAGTCTTGGCACTCACCGATGATTGCTCCCTAGGGTCATTAGCCTAATGTGCTGCTATGGCCAACAAATTCAGAGCATCTTCAGAAAGGAGGTTAGTAAGCTAGCTAAAACATTCTCCTTTCCCCTGATGAAAGCCACATCAGGTTCACAACTACAATGCCATATGCACCTCTGGTTGCTGCCCTTCAGGAAGGATGGAAGGGAGCTAGGGACAGACTGGGCAGAAGGGCAACTAAAATGATAGGTTGGCACTGGGAGGAAGGAGGGGGAAAGACACCACCCATGGACCCACCAAAAAGAGCCAGTCTCTTCAGTCTAGAAAGAGGAAGCTGAGTGGGGAGGTGAGAAGGAAAGGGAAAGGGGGAAGCAGGCCCTATTCTCCAAATCTCAAAATAGGAGTCTCCCTTCTTTTGAAGTTTAAAGATTTATTTAGGATAAACAAAAACTTGTCACTAGAATGTAAGCTTCCTGACAGCAGGTATTATTTTTGCCTTTCTTCATGGTCAGATGCCTGGCACACAGTAAGCGCTTAATAAATGCTTTGTGGATTGGTTAAAGTTTCAGGTGTTTCACAGAAAACAGTACATTTTCAGGAAGTCTCCACAAAGTAATACTGAGTAAGACTCTAAATAGCTTCAAAAGAGGCCAAGGTAAATAAATCTGTTGCTGCCAGATACTTGGTGGGTTATTAAGGTAAGGCAGGGAAGTTTGGAGCACCTCCCTAAATATTTAAGGGTGATGTCAGGGAGGTACGAACAATGCTTCCCACAAAAGTCCCCTCAGGTTCATCAGGAAAAAAAAAACCAGGCCGTTGAACTGAAAGGTCCCATTGGGCTGACAACCAGGGTTGACCCCAGCAGGTGACCCGATATTCCGGGGATGCCGGCAATCATCATTAACCACTCAGGGCAGCCGCCTGCCCGTCCCAACCTCCGAGCTGCCTGAGCTCAGCTTCCTTCTGGTGACACCTCCAAATTCATTAACTCTGCCACTTAGCGCTGGCTAATGAGCACTCACTTACAATCACACCCGCACACTCTGTGGAAAGATGGGTGCCAGATGCCAAGTGCCATCCTTCACTTCACCGACCCAAAGTGCAGTCTAGACATTGTGGAGGGGGGTGTGGGGGGAGGCTTGTCAGCATCCTGACTGAGCATGTTCTCTCTCTGCCAAAACAATGTTTAAAAAAAACCCACCCCAGCCCTAACCCACTTGTGTTAAATGGAACCAATTTTATGCTAATGTAACCCCAAAATAAAACACTCAAGACATCATGCAGCACATCTCCCCTTCTGCCATGATCTCTGGGTTTGATGTTCCTTGAATTAAAAGTGGCCTACTGTTGCCTCAAGAATCCTAGAAGGACTGGAGGACATTTTTTAAGGCCTATTGTAACCCAGGTGCTCAATGAAGACAGCAGATTACCCTTAGGGTTTCCAGGCCTCCTCCTCCTGTCTTTTCCAAGAGGGCCTGGCAAATACCAAAGGCATCACTAGGGATCCTTTCTGGGACTCTCATCTTTCCTACTCCTTCTTCACTCCCAGGAAAGTACTAACAGAAAAGGGTACTCTCCCTGGAGCCCAATGTACAACAGAAATGTGACACTCAAAATTTGTCCTCAGTGACCCCAGCAACTCTGTTTTGTGCACTTGTCTCTTTTTCCAATAATTCCCCACCTCAGGCACCAGAGCCATAGCTCTCATATTGCCTGCCTGGTAGTGGGCCCCTGACTCTCATCAGGGAGGACAGCAACTGATAAACTAATTTAAATTTAACAAAAGTGTTACCCTTTCCCCAAAATTTCCTGAATTAAAAAAAAGTTCAAAAGGGGGGGTACCCCATTGAGAAACAAATTTTTAATCCAAAAGAATGAATCCTAATGGTAGAATCTGGGCTCTCAGATACAGGCCAGTGGAAAGAGATGTTATAGGGAAGAGGCCCTTCCTAGTCCCCCTCAAATCAGGAACTCCATATGGATTGCCTACAATAAGCCTAGCCTTGCCCTTTTCCCTAATACATGCCTGGAGGGCAGTCTGACTTTGGCCCACCATCCAAGTCACTAGGGCTGGGCCTAGTCTGTGTCTCATTTGTGTTTCCATGGTGACAGGTATGCTTGGTCGCTACTCCATGCTGGTCTAATCCCCAGAATCCTGCACTAGGCCTGGAAGCAGGCATTTGTAGATTGCCCACTCACTTGGCAAGGTGTAACAGCTTGGGGTGGGAAGCTCTCTGAAACTCATCTCTATTACTGCCTCTCCTCCCTCTCCCCCAACAGGAAGGAAGAAGTTGCCCAAGGGGGAGGGCTGTATAACCCTCTTCCATGTACATTTCTGTACAGCCATAGGTACCAAAAAAACCAGCTTAAATCCCACCTCTTTGTAGAACACTAGCCCCAGAGGAAATGGTATCTCTTTCCTTGGATTTCAGGCAGCACCTACTACCCTGTATCATGGTTTGCCAAGTCTCATGTATGGCCTAGTATTGTCAGTTACCTTTTCAAGCGCATACCTTTGATGCTGAATCTAGACCATAAACTTCTGAAGGGAAAGTACCAGAGTTAAAACCCAGAGTTGACAAGGTGGGCCAATTTTTAGAAATGCATATATTTTTAATACCAGAAAATTCAACTCTTTGGGGCACATGGGCGCTTGTCTTGTGACAAATTAAGGCTTAACACCTCCGGTAGAGGGTGACTATTTCCAAATGCCTCTGCAAGGGTGAAAGGGTTGATAATTTTCAAACCTTGCCTAGGGCATGGAAATACTTTGTCTGAGCTCTGGCAGGGACCATGCTTTATGCTTTTTTGGTATTCCTGATATCTTCCCAGCACAATGCCATGTACACAGTGGGGTTCAAAACATATTTGTTGATTGATCCTGAGAGACCGTAAGGTCTGGTCGATACGTTGGGTCAGGGCCTGGGGAAGCGGCACACCTGGTCTGGCACTGGTCTGGCAAAACCACCAGTGATCTGGGACATGGGGGATCAATCTTGGTGCAACAGGTGGAGGGTAGAGAGGGAAGACATCCCCTGCCTCCACCTTGCTGTGTATGACTCTGGACAAGATGTTCCATTTACCATTCTGTACCTTGGTACTGCCTTCTGTATAATGGGGGAGTAAACTAGGCATATCCACTCTTTTTCTTGAGTACAGTGATGATTGAGCCAGCGGCCAGGATGAAGATCCAGTCCTTATGAGCTTGGAGTATATTTTTTGGTTACCACAGCAACCTCCTTAGAGGCTTCCATGGGAGAATTTACCTTATTGAGGAACAAAGTAATGCAGAAGGCTCCCTTAGATATACTGAGGTTTCAAAACTGCCTCCTTCCATCCTCCCTCTTCAATTCTGCCCCCCTCCCCAAAAGCCCTCCCCCTCCCTGGGTCACACAAAGGTGTTTGTAGGTATAAGGAACATGTGTATGTGTCTGCTGGTGCTGGAAGAAGGTCTGGGAAGTTTTGTGTATAGAGAGACTGTGTGTGTACAATCTCTAGGTTCAGAGAAAAGATCTGCACAGGCATACATAAAGTAAATACATATGTGAAGGGAGAGTACATGTGTGGGAAGATCACAGGTGTGTTTGCTTGTAGACTAAGGAGGGATGTGGAGGGCTACATGTGTCCAAGGAGATTGCATATGCATAAGTGTATGTGGACTGAGTTTCTCTGCAGGTGAGGGGATATGTATGTGGGTCCCTGCATATAGATAAGAGAATGCGTCTTGGGATAGGGAAATGTGTATGTGTCCTGGGGGTGGGAAAGGAGAGGGAGTGCATGTAGAAAGGAGTAGAACAGGCATGGAGAAAATGTGTTTGTGCACACAGGAACTGGACTAAAACATGTCAGATTCCTACACATTTAAACATTAACACATCGGAAAACCTGGCCCCCAAACTCTATTCTCCCCTTGGCTCAGCGTAGGAGGGGGGAAAAAGGAACCTGGTTGATGTCAATCATAGAAGAAGTCAGTTGTGGAGAGCAGGGGTGGGGTGGCATTGCCTCATTAGAAGAAACAGAAGAAATGGGAGGAGGCACACACTTCAAACAGAAAACAGTCCATATCCAGTGAGCAACAAAATTGGTTCAGCTAAAGAAGGCAAGCCAGTGTTTATCCCTGAGCCCAGAGAGTAATTACAGCAAGACTATGATGAGGCTGAGGACCATGACCAAGGGCTAGATGTAGGAGGGCAGGCAGGCAGGCAGAAGAACCTACCTGTACCACGGTGGGCGGGTGCTGAAGGCCTGGAGTCATAGATGGCTGAGTCCCTTGGTGGGGGAGTCATCCAGTGCCCCCTTGGCGCCCTGTTCCTGAGGGCTCCACTCCTCCAGCACCAGGGGCCATTCTGAGGAGAATCTGAAAGGATAGGATGGGAAGGTGGGAAGGGCTAAGACTCCCTTCCCCCAAGCTCATCACTACACACCTCCGATTACCAGGAGGGAACCAGAGGGGAAAAAGGTAGGAGCTGGAGTGAGGTCATTGGCCTGTGCCCCTGATGATGGCCAGCAGAGAAGAATGAAGAGATCTGAGTGAGATAATATCAGCTGACATTTACAAAGTACTTTAGATATATATTGGAGACACAGAACATGTAAATACATATACATATATATATATGACACATATATATATAGATGTCATATATATATATTCTCATTATAACAACTCTGTGAGGTAGATGGTCCAGGTATTTTTGTCCCAACTTTACAGAAGAGGAAACTGAGACTTGGAGAGATTAGACATCTTGCTCAAGCTCACACAACAAGTAAGTGGGAGAATTGGGATTTGAACCCAGGCCTTCTGTTCTGGACTTCAAATCCAGTGCTCTTTTCACCAAACCACAGTTGTTTCCCTTAGTGTAGGCTGAAACATAGCTAAGGTCAATGAATGGAGATGAAGGGGTGGGAAGACAGTAAGAAGTAGGATATGGTGGAGGGAAGGAAGCAGGTCAGAGAGAAGAAAGGATAGAATAAGAAAAGGAAGCAGGGGATAGGGCTAGCCCCCTGGTATCAAAGTCTGAGGCAGTGGGCAGACTGGAAATGCCCAGAGGGTGGCCATCACAATAAAAGGTCACTAGCTAGAACAATATCCAGGAAGAACAAGGTTCCAAAACTGATATTAGCTTAAGTCCTGGCAGGGCAAACACAGGGGCTGAATTCGGTGCTGGGCATTCACATGCTTAAGAGTCATGTGAGGCTCCACTGTCAGAGATAGGCAGTATTGGAATGATAATGACAATAGTGATTATGTTAATAATAACTAATTTCACACAAATCTACATGCATGCAGATTTTAAATGTGCAAAGTGCATTACATACATTACCTCATTTAAGCATCACTGAAACCCCATGAAGTAGATACTACAAGTATTTTGGAGGCTGTGCCAACACAATGGGTAAGAGGAGGGTCATTAAAGGAGAGGACAGAGACAGAAGCAAAGGGAGATGGAGCCAGTGTAAGGGGGATGGAGGCAGAAGATCCAGAACAGGAGAGACTGAGGCAGAGGAAGGGACAGGTCAGGAGGGGCAGTAGGGGCAGGTGAGGAGTGTCGGGGAGAGCAGGAAGACGGAGCCAGTACAGGGGCAGGGGGAAAGAAACATAGCAAAGTCTGGAGTAGGGGTATGAAGGGGAATGGGGCAAGAGGAGTCATAAGTACAGGGGGAAGGGATGCAGAAGAGGGCCATGTGCAGGGAGGATGGAGAGTCAGGGGCAGAGCCAAGGTAAAGAAATGACAGGGTCAGACACTGTACAAGGTAGAGAGGCCAGGCCAGCACAGGAAAGCCTGTGGCAGAAATGGAGGCAATTCCAGAGAGGAGAGTGAGGCAGCGCCAGTGAGGGGCAGGATGAAGAGAGGCAGGGCCAAAGGCAGTGCAGGGTTGGGGGGGGGGAGGTGCAGAACTAGAGACAGAGGCAGTACAAGAGGTGGACAAAGGCAGAGACAGTGTGGAGAGGGGAGGGGGAAAGGGGGGAAGAACCAGTAAAGGGAGAACAGAAGCAGAGGAAGTGGAAGGGAGGGAAAGAGCCAATGCAGGGAGGATGGGAACAGAAGCGGTGCAGGAGGGATTTAGACATAGAGCGGGATGGGGGGGGGAGGGAGCAAGAGGCAGAGGCAGGGCCAGTGCTGGAAGGATGGAGACAGAGGCAGTGCAAAGTGGGGGCGGGGCAGAGCCAGTGCAGGGGAAACTGATGGGGCCAGGTCAGTGGGGAATCTGCAGATCTAAGCCTGTATCTGTCCAGGTAGCTTAGCGGTGATGGAGCAGAGGAGAAGCGCTAGGTTAGATGGGGATACCCGGGACAGGCCCACTGAAAGAAGCTGCATTTATAAGATGCCAGTTTCTCAATCTTGAAGTCCCATGTTAAGCCCACTGCCCACCTAACCACAGTGAAAGTTGGTCATAGTTTCCACCTTGGCTCCTTTGAGAAAGATCTCCACCACCTTCCTGGTCACACTTGGACAGGTTAAATGCTACTTCTCACCCTGATGCTCCCTCCCCCACCTTGCATCTCAGGTTTACATTCACATCTGGTGACAAGAAAAGCCGGAGTCTCAAGGAGTGAGCCTTGCCCTGGTGGAAGATAAACAATATGGTGTAATAGAAAGAGGACCTGGGGCCCAATTTTAACAGTTTAGACCTGCGTGATGTTGGATAAGTAATTTGTTCACTTTCTCATCTCTAAGATGAAGGGTTGAACGAAATGACTTCTAACTTCTAAATTCTAAGACTCTATCTATCTCTTTTGTAACTGAAATTCTCATTAGCCTAACAGGCTTAGTCCTGGGGTCCTCGGCTAATCTTCATGGCTGAATGTAAGAGAAGAGGATGCTCTATAGAGGCGGGTCAAGCATAGAAGTCAATGCCAGAGTGTGTTTATGTGAGCATTCTGGATCATCATGGAGTAGCATGACAGGTGGGGAAGGCAAGCAGAGGGGTGTTACCAGGGGAAGAATACCTGTGGATAGGAAAGATGTATGTCTATGTGCAGGGGTGTGTGTTTAATGTGTGTGTGTGTGTGTGTGTGTGTGTGTGTGACAGAGAGAGATAGAGAGAGAGAGAGAGAGAATGAATAGGCTAGGTGATGTTAAGAAGCTAGGATGCTGAGGGGGGTGTATTAGGTGAGGAGTGAAGAAAATGGGAAAATGGGAAAGGTGAGAAAGGGCTTAAGGGGTCAAGGATGGGGTATGCCAGGAGAAAGAGAATGTTGGGAGGGTGCCCAAGCTGTCAAAGGAAAAAGAGAGGTATTTTCAGTAGGAAAAGGAGGCTTTTCAAGACTGAGGGGGTGGAGGAGAATGAGGGAGGGAGATGTCAAGTGGGGGAGGGGTGTGCCAGGCAGGAGGAAGAGGGTGCCCCGTTCAGGACAAGAAAGATGCCATGAAGAGAGGCTAAAGAGATGCCAATTGGGGAAGAATGATACAGGGGTGGAAGAATGGAGGAGGAGATGCCAGGGCAGCGTAAGTGCCAGGAGGGAGATACCAGTCTGGAAGGCGAGAGGGAGATGAGAAGATGCCAGGCAAGGAGGGGAGGGGCTATGCCAAGAGGGAGATGCCAGTCCAGGAGGGGAGGGGTAGATGCAGGCAGCAAGGGGAGGGGGTAATGCCAGAAGGGAAGGCGATGCCAGCCCGGGAGGGAAGGGGGAGATGAGGAGATGCCAGGTCGGGAAAGGAGGGGGAAATGCCGGGGGGAGGGGAGGGAGGTTGCCAAGCAGAGACGGGAGGGAGGGAAGACGCCAGTTGGGAGTGGGGGATGCCAAGCAGGGGGCTGCAGGGGCCGGGCCGCCCAGGTGGCTCACCTGCTCCCGGAGCTGCTCCGGTTCTGACCCCGGGACTCCCAGCCCCGCGCTCTGGCCCTGGCCCCTCTCCCCGGCTTGGTGCTTGGGCTCAGGCTCGGCCAGCCCGGGCGCCTGCGCCGCTGCAGCCCCGGAGCGGGGGAGGCGCAGGGAGCGTCTGAAAAGAGCGTGGAGCGTGCGGCGAGTTAGGGATCGGAGCAGGGAGCGGGGAGCAGTGAAGGGGAGCCCCCCATCTCCTTCTTCACAATGCATCATTTTCCTGCATGGGGCGCTGCAATCTACCAACAGCCCCTGCCCAGATCCATTTTGATGCACACTCGCACCGATCCACACACGCCCATTTGCAGACAACAGTGTAACAACACAGCTATTCACACAGATAGACACACATCCAGGAACTCAGGGGCCAGCCCCCAGACAAACACCCATCTAGACACAGAGGCACCTTCACATGGGCACCCACATTGGCGGACTTGCAGCCACCAGGTCACTCCCAATCAGTCATTTAGAGATACATTTGGACAAAGTAAAGTCTACCTTTGGGGCAAGACCTTGGGGTTGGGATTCTGTCCAGGGTCTAGTCACCCCCTTCACCTCCTGGGCCCGGATATTAGGAGGCTTCTGTGATGGCTTGTCAGTGACTGATGACTTAACCAAAAGAAGCCAGGTCTCTGTTGTGTCGGTGATCTGATCTGGGGGTCCTGAATTTAGGTAGTGGATTCCCATGAAACCCATGGACTGATAAAAAGACAGGGCCCCAGACAGCTGGGAATAGGGCTGACCTTATGAGTAAGTTCTCTGTAGGCAGCATCCCACAGTAACGGAGCTCCTCGTGGGGAACTGTATTAAGTAACTCATTTCTCTTTTCTGTGCCTCAGTTTCCTTACCTTTGTGACAGTAGCTGTCCTACAGAGCATGCATTGGGGTAAGCCTGGGCCCTGGCCACTCCTGGTGACACATGTGATGCTCTATGGCATGGCTACTCTTACATTTATACAGAAGAGAGGTTGCCCAGATGATCTCTAAAGTAACTTTCAGTCCTAATTTTCTGTGAAGTGAGAGCCCTGAGATTTACAAACCACTTGATTCCGTGCAAGATAATCACCTCTTCAAGCTTGTTTCCTCCCTACACAATAGGGGAAATAATTCTTGTGCTACGTACCCATCTCCTAGGGTAGTTGCAGCAAGAGTTCTAAGTAAACTGTGTAGCCAGTGCTGGTTAGGATCCCATGTAGGCGGCATGTGGAACAACTGTAAATTGTACCAACATCTGCTATCAGCTCCATCTTCTCTCCCTCCTTTCCAGTTGCAAGGTGGCTTCTGGCTCTCTAACCCAGAATTTCCTGGCCTCCTACCTTCAGCAGGAGCACAGCGAGAATTTTTATGACCACTGTCCCTTTTGTCCTGGGAAGGGCACCGTTCTTCTTTTCTGAAGTGGGCTCTCTCATTTTCTCCTCTCCTAGATCTGCCATGCCTACGGACTTTTCCGGTTTCCTTGGGAGACCACACACTGACCACCCATAAACAGTGATGATTTTTAAAGGCACTTATTAAAAGAAACAAAGGGGGAGGAGGGGAACCTACTGCAATTAGAACGGAACAGCTTTATCTGTTCCCTAGATACAAAATTGTTTTTAAGTCTTTGCCCTACTTCTCTCCCTATATGAATAGAAAAAGCAAATGACTGGGCTTGGGGTCCTCAGCTCTTGGCCATAGGATCTTGGGCAAATCATTGAATCTCTTTAAGCCATGGTTGCCTCATCTGTAAAACGGGGATAAGAATAATTAGCAGTAGAGGTAGGCACATTCTAAGTCCCCTTTCAACATTCTCTGAAACTAACTCCTCACAAAGTTGTTATGAAGATCAGAGAAGAATGCATGTGAAAGTGCTTTGTAAACTGTTAAAAAAAAAAACAAAACTCTATGCAGATGCAAGGAATTAAAATTATTTTTTCTAAACTCTAGGAGAGCTTGATTCAATTCACACTAGAGAACTCCCAGAGTCTCTTTGGCTGACTCTTGCCTTGAGTTCTTGTCCATCCTATAGGCCGCCTTTTAATTTTCCTTCATCATTTTCATTTCATCAGGTGCCTGAAGGAAAATGACTCTCCATCCTGATCTAAACCTGCCTGGTTTTGATATTCTCACCCTAGTCTTCCCTTCTCTGGAACAGGGTTTGACCCTACTGCTTCCTGTTCCTGTTACCAAAGCCTGCCTGCCTCCTTGGCCTGGGCATTAAGCTCATTTACATTCACAGGCTGAGCTCCCCTTAGCCTAGCCTACCTAGCTCAGGTTAACAGATTGGCCCAATTTCCTAGCTGCGCCACGATGACCTTATCCAACTAGGTAATTTGTAAGGGTTTTCTTCAAGGTCCTTTCCTTATATTATTGGAATGAGATATTTTCAGCACATAGTATCACAGAATCTAAGAATTTGAATGCATGTCAGAGGTCATCTAGTCCAAATTGCCTCCTTCCTAATACAGAATCTCTTTTATTTTATGCCAGGAATGATCCTGTTTCCCTTGGATCAGTACTTAGCACTGCGCCTGGCACATAGTTGATGATTAATGTTTGTCCAGTGACTTGGATTAGATATACTAACGGCATACTACTGACCTTAGAGTTCACTTAGTCCGACTTTCCACCTGAGGTGTGACTCCTCTCTACAACGTTTCTAACAGAAGATCCTTCTGCCTCTGCTTGAACACTTCCAGTCACAGGGAGCTCATTACATCACACAGCAGCCCATTCTATTTTCAAACAGCTCTAATTAGGAAATTCCTTCTCATATAGAGATGAAATCTGCCTTTCTTCATCTATAGCTCTTATTAGATTGATAACTAAAGAACATTTTATCTCCTTACCATGACCACGTTAAAAAAAAAAAAACTTTCCTTTCAAATTGATCATAGGGTTAGAGCTAGTTTAACCTCTCATTTCACAGGTGAGGAAACTGAGGCCCAGAAATGCTACATCTTTATTTGCCAGAAATTCTCCAAGGGTGTGTTAAGCCACAAAAGAAAGAAGATGTAGGAATAAATAACACAGCTACATTTTGAATATCTAAATATTGGGAAGTGAAGCTTGGCACATAAGCAATGATGGCTTGCATAGGAGAGATGTATAAAATAATATAATCAAAAACACATATGACCAAAAAAGGGCTAGTTATGGAGTGAAAGCAAGGGATAACAGATGACCAGCTTCATTGCCACACTTGTATGCAGGAAATATTAAAAACAACAGAGGAATGCTTTTAGCGCTTTGGTTAGATTTTCTGAAGAGGATTTTTCTAAATGTCATCATGTCCCATTCTGGGCTCATTCCTCCAATGCACACAGGCACTGGCATGTTAGGTCCCCAAAAAGTGGCTGCTACTACTGCCATAGTTCTAGGGGTAATGTTGTGGGTGGCTATTCTTACACCGTAACTCTCAAGCCCCCACCAGTGTGCTTCCCTTTAATAAGCCATAAGACTCAGTCCTCAGCAAAGGCATCTACTCAAATGGTATAGCAAGAACAGAAGTTATTAAGCATTTTTCCTGGGAAACATGGGTCCTATTCTCCCACAGACATACACAGAGTCTATGACAAAGTGGGGAGAAAATAATGGCTGAAAACTTAAAAGGCAGTGGTAGTGAGGCATGTATGTAAGAAACACACATGACCAAGACAACTCACAATTTTGTAAGACATTGATCTATTTTCTTTCTATAAAGTGTCCTCAAGAAGTTCACTAATGAGTGTTAAGTTGGTGATGGAACCATGAGAATGAAGCAATAAAACAAAACAACAAAAGAAAAGAAGAGCAAATAGTACACTTCCATAAACATTCAGACTCCATAGTTCTTTCCCTGGACGTGGATGGCATTTTCCATCATGAATCTTTTGAAGAGTTATTAATGATTCTTGCATTGCTGAGAAGAGCCAAGTCTATCAAATTCACTCATCGAACAATGTGGCTGTTACTGTGTATAATGTTCTTCTGGTTCTGTTCATTTCATTCAGCATCAGTCCATATGAGTCTTTCCAGGTTTTTCTGAAGCCTGCCTACTCATCATTTCTTATAGCACAATAGTATTCCATTACATTCATATACCACAACTTGTTCAGCCATTCCCAAATTGATGGAAATCTCCTCAATTTCCAATTCTTTGCACCACAAAAAGAGCTGCCAAAAATATTTTTGTACATGTGAGTCCTTTTCCCATTTGTATGATCTCTTTGGGATATAGCCCTAGAAGTGCTATTGCTGGGTCAAAGGGTATGCACAGTTTTATAGCCCTTTGGGCATAGTTCCAAATCGCTCTCCAAAATGGTTGGATCGTTTCACAACTCCACGAACAATGCATTAGTGTCTAATTTTCCCACATCTTCTCCAACATTTATCATTTTCCTGTTTTGTCTAGAGCACTTTTTCATATAACTATAGATAACTTTAATTTCTTCATCTGAAAACTGCCTGTTCATATCCTTTGACCATTTATCAACTGGGGAATGAAACTTGTATGTCTTTAATAATTTTTAAGAATATAAAGGGTTTCTAAACATTAGAGAACCACTGGTATAGTCAGTAGGGCAGTAGATTCAGAGTGATGAAGATCTGGGTCCAAATATTGCCTCCAACACTTATTGATTATGGACAAGTCACTTAACTGTTTCATGCCTCAGTTTCCTAATCTGCAAAATGAGGATTGTTGACTCAAACATTCTTTCAGGTCCCTTCTGGTCATAAATCTACAATCCAAGTGTTTCAAGGATTTGGTTGACTTCCCAAGGTCAGATAGTAGGTAGAGCCTGAGTTAGAACCCAGATCTCCATTGCAGAATTTATTTTCCACTATACCCCATAGTCTAGTTGGAAGATCCAGGATCCTTTATTACAAAGGTAAGTGTTGCCAGTTTTAGAGCGTAAACCTCAAGTGGGCAAGGGCAGAAGGAATTGGGGTTCTTTAATGCCTTTAAACAGTTTAGTTCTGTATGATACAAATAACAAACATTTCTAGTTTTTCCTCACTCTGGGCAAAATCACAAAGTCAGAAAAATGTTTTTTTGTTGCCCCAGTCTTTCCCCTAAGTGGGGAACCCCACCCACCCCCACTCTGGCACCTCTCCCCCCACCTCCATCCCATGCTGCCTTCATGCTTTGCTATATTTCTCCCTCTGACTCCACTGAGGTGCCCCACTAAGGTCTGCCCTACCTAGACAGCGTTCATTGCCTCTACATGTGCCCTCTCTCTTTCTTCCTATCAAAATTTACCCATCCTATCTCCTATTCTCTTAGGGCCCTTCTGGATCACTAAAGCTTAAATGATAAACTACATTTTGCCTGCAGTACATAATAGCAGATAACGGCTTAATGTGTTGCTTACCCCTCCTTAAAGTGTTTGCATTTTAGCAGAGAGTTTCTAGAAACCCAAATGAATGAACATCTAATAATGGCATTTGAAAGACCACTGCAGGTCGCTGGGGAAAAGTTCTTTGTCCAGAGGAAACCCCTGCTAAAGGATGCTATGTGTACCTACACAGTGTGATTTGAAAGGTGCTAGAGCTTTTCCACCCTCCAAATACATTTACCATAGCAATCTTTGTCACTGTTTATAATCACACCATTATTCTTTTAGTTATCTGAGCTAAGGGTCTTTAAAAGTTCTCTACAAATTTAGAGTGTCCTCCCCCACTCTCACCTCCCAAAAATCAATGCAATAAGTCAACAATTTACCTTAGGTTAAGTCTTCATTCTTTTAAAAGTAATTTTTAAAATTAATAGGAATCTATTTTCTTTTCCCTCTTACCTTCCCCCACACACGCTGGAAAAAAAAGGGAAAAAAACCCTCTTGTAACAAAAATGCATAGTCAAAACAAATTGCCACATTGACCAAAAACAAATGTTTCATTCTGAGTCCATCACCCCTCCGAAAGTAGGTGGGTAATTTGTTTCATCATCAGTCCTTTGGAATTGGGTTGGTCACTGCATTGATTAGAGTCTTTCAAAATTGTTTATGTTTATAATGTTATTCTTATTGTGTACATTGTCCTAGTTCTGCTCACTTTACTCTGTATCAGTTCATTCACGTCTTCCAAAGTTTCTCTGAAAATGACCCTTTTATCATTTTCTATGGCAAATTGTATTCTATTAGATTCATATACTATACTTTGTTTAAGCCATTCTCCAGTTGATGGATACCCCCTTATTTTCCACTTCTTTGCCACCACAAAAAGAGCTACTACAAATATTTTTGTATATATGGATCCTTATCTTTCTAATAGGATAGCTTTCTTAGAACTTTGAAAGAACAGGACACAAGTCAGGTAAGTTTTTTTAAATTTTATTTTATTTTATTTTATTTTATGGAATAAAACAAGTATTTCCATAACATAGTACAATGAGATGATTGTACATGAAATTACAAATCTACTATGCACAACTTGCTATTCCTTTCAAATATACAACAAAATTATTATGTAAATTTCTTTTTTTTTCCTTCCCTCTCCCCCACCCTAGAGATGGCTACCATTAGACACAAATAGGTGTGTGTATGTGTATATGTATGTATACATACACATGTATGTATACATACACATATATGTAAAATTACTCTATGCATACTTCTATTTATTAGTTCTTTCTCTGGATGCAGATAGCATCTTTCTTCACATGTCCTTTATAGTTATTTTGGGTATTTATGATAGACAAAATAACTTATTCGCTCCAAGTTGTTCTTAAAACAATATTCTATTACTATACACAATGTTCTCTTGGTTCTGCTCATTTCACTCTTCATTATCTCATGCAAGTCTTTCCATGTTTTTCTAAAATCATTGAGCTCATCACTTCTTATATTTTCTTATATTCTTTTTTTGAGGTAAGTTTCAAAAGAGGGGAAGGTAGGCAGATGGAGAGGTGGAGGGGAAAGGAAAGTCCAATAGGGGCAGCACCAGGATACTGGAGGCCTGGTGGAGAATTCCAGGAGATGGAAGGAAACCTGAACAATCAGGTCAAAAGGGCAAAGAATCAGTTCTTTTGACCCCTCCAAGTTCAGTCCAGGCTAGGCCTTCAAGCCAGAAAGGGAGGAGAAATGGGAGAAAAAGAAGGAAATGAGGAACCCCTGGGAAGACAGAAGGTTTATCATTTCTTCATGATGCTGGCTTCCACTACCACATCCTTAGCACAGTTAAAAGTCTTCATTGCTTGAATAAGGTAGCTCTTTAGTCCTGCTTTCTGGGATTATACATATACTTTCTCCATCATGCTTCTCCACAACCTCAACCTCCACCCCTCTAACATCTACAGTCACAGATTCGTGCAAATTAGGTCTAGGAGGCACTTTAGTGCTCTAGGGAAACCTCCATTACTTGGTCTAGACAATTACTAGGTCCCTACCAAATATTAATCTTGCCAACTGACTGGGACCTTCTAGATGAAAGACCATTTTTGCATTTTGTATTTCTCTTCCTGGATCTGAATCCTTCAAACAGAAAGATAGAGATGGAATTAGGGGGAATGCTGGACTAGAACTCTGAAGTTGGGCTGGAGTTGGCAGTGAGGAGAAGTCCTAGAAATACTCAGTAATCTGGTCAGAAAGAGTATAGACAAGCCCTTCGGACCCCTCCCAGTTTAGTACAGGCTGGACCTCAGAAGTTGGGCTTAACCTTAGATTGGGGTAAAGAAACTATGAGAGCACAGGGCACAGACGGTAGCCAGGATTAAGGGCTACCTTCAACAGCAGGATCAAGGGTCAAGTTCAATGACTCAGTCAGAAAACATCATTGACTGAACATCCATTATATGCAGGAATCAAATAGATTGATACAGAAGAAATAGATCCCAGTTCCTGCTGGACAGGTTACAGTTGATGGCTCCCCGCAGAGCTAGAATTAAGGCAGATGTATCCAGCTCTTTGTCTCCAGTCTTCACAAGTAATGTATATATGTCTGCACAGATAATGTGTCTATTTTTTGTTTTGTTTTTCTTTTACTCTTGGGTCTACCTAAGTCTATATCCTCTTTCTCCTCAGTTAAGAAAGGGAAAGGGCAGAGATTACCCCAGCTTAGAGCAGAGGAAAGAACAATAGATTTAAGTGGTAATCAGAGGACCTAGGTTCAAACTTGCCTTTACCACCTTGTGGCAAAGAGTTCTGTGACTGGGTGAGTCATTTCATTTCCCTGGACCTGAGTTTCTTTATCTGCAAAATGAGGGTGTTGGAAGGAAACAAGCATTTATTAAGTTTCTGCTATGTGCCAGGCATTGCACTAAGCACTTCACAAATGTCTCATTTGACCCTCACAACAACCCTGGGAGGTAGGTGCTATTATTATCTCCATTTTACACTTGAGGAAACTGAGGCAGACGGAAGTTAAGTGACGTGCCAAGGATCACATATAGTAAATGTCTGAGGCTAGACTTAAACTCAGGTCTTCAATGATTTCAGCTCAGCGCTCTACCCAGTGTGCCGGCTACCTGCTTCTGTCACACTTGATGACCTCGAAGGTGCCTTCTAGCTGTAAATCTATGATTCGGGTGCTTGAAGCATTTTCAGTCCCTCTCCACGTTGGATCTGTTGTCATTTGGCAGCTCGTGTAGCACTTGGAATGACCAATGTAGGAAGTCTTTAGTGGAAACTGACTAGGTACTCAAGCCTCCACTGTGATCCGAAGAGAAAGAGGAGGCACAGGTAGATATATACAGCCTCCAGTGAGCCAGGTGGAACTTCTTGCCTCCCAAGATACCCCTTCCCCCTTCTGGATAACTTGGATTGTTTAGGAATTTTTTCTTTTGAGCTTAAACCTGCTTCTTCAATTTCTATTTCTTCCCTCTGAGACCAAAGAGATCAAGTCTAATCACTCTTTCATGGGAAAGCCCTTTAGACATTTGAAGACATCTGTTATGGCTCCTTTCTAAGACTTCTTCAGGATAAACATGCCCAGTTTCTTCATCTGACCTCTCATATGGCATGACCTCCAGCCCCCTCCCATCCTGCTCATCCATCTCTGGATGTCTTCCTTCCTAAAAATGTGGCGCTTTTTCATCTGTCTATCCATCCAGGGCTTATTGAATACCTGCTCTATTCTCAGTTTTGTAATTTGGGGTGAAAATCTGATAAGATACTATATTAGCACATTTGGCTTTACCATTTTACTGATTCTGAAAGAGGCTTGAGGGAACCAGACAAGATTAAAGTAGCCAACATGCTCTTATTGACTACCTACTATGTGTAGAACACTGGGGTGGAAGTGTATATCAGAGGAGTAGTAGGAAGGAGGTGTGCTCTCGAAATGCAAGCCCTGGAAAACTTTCAGAAAGGGACTTCCAAATCATCCATTTATTCATACATTTCTCTGTTTCTGGAGGGAATATATACACGTGTATACACACACACACACACACACACACACACACATATATGCTGGTTATTTGACTAGAAGGAAGCTATCAGTTAGACTGGAACCACTATGGTATACCAAGAACACTAATTTTCCTGAGTTCTGATTCCTTAGGCAGTAGGGCAGTGCTAGCTCCTACGGTCTCTGTGTACCTCTTCTATCTCCCTTTACCTAATGTTTGTTAGAAAGCTTATGTCCAGGAGTGTGGGAGGAGTACCTTAGTAGAACCTGGAAGTAGAGTGTTGGAGGGATCTGGAGCCAGAAACTGGATATCAATGGAAATTGATGTTTATGCCAACACGTATCAGTATCCATGTATGAGTTCCTTCTCCTGTTCAGGATGTTTCTTGCACTTTAAGAATCTAGCAATGACAATGGCTGGAGGAAGAGAACAGAAATCAAAGGAGATGAAGGAAGGCCGATGATTGAAAGTCCTCACTACTCTTCACCCCGTTGTCTCAGAATTCCAGATGTCTTTCAAACCAAGAGGAGAATTCAAAGCTGATAGTCAGGACTTTGGGGTTCTGGTCTTAACTCTCTCTCTCTCTCTCTCTCTCTCTCTCTCTCTCTCTTTTTCCCTTCCTCCCTCCCTTTCTTCCTGCCATCTGTAAGTTAGTGACTCTGATCATGTCATTCCTCTATTCAAAAGCCTTCAGTGCTTCTCCATTGCCTAATAATAATACCTAACACTTATACAGTACTTAATATGAGGCAGGTGCTCTACTAAGCACTTTACAATTATTATCTCTCTTTATCCTCACAACAACCCTGGGAAGTAGGTGCTATTATTATCCCCCTTTTACAGTTGAGGAAACTGAGGCAAACAGAGGTTAAGTGACTTGTCTAGGATTGCACAGTTAGTAAGTATCTGAGGCTAGATTTGAAATCAGGTTTTCCTGACTTCAGGCTCAGTATTCTAAGCACTGCACCACCTCATTACCCACAGAATAAAGTCCTAATTTATTAACCTGGCATTCAAGACCATCTATGTTCTGGTTCAGCCAAACTTTCCAGTTTATGTCCCTTTACCCATTTTACATTCCAGCCAAACTGACCAGTTTTGCCATCTTGCAAATACTTCCTTCCTTTGCCATCTATGTTTTCAAAATCCCACCCAACTTTCAATACCAAGATCAAATGTCACTTCCTCCATGAAGCTTTCCCTGATCTCCCTAGTCAGAATTCATTCCCTTATGCCTCCCTCTCCTGTGTTCCCAAAGCCTTGTTGTAACTCGCTTCTACTCTAGTCATATTCTGCCTTGTAGGTTATTTGTCCCCATGTCTTGTAGCCTCACCCAACCATTTCAATAAGGAAAATCTCCCATCTTGTTCAATTTTGTGTCCCCCCCTCACTGGCTTGCATATGTAACCTTAGCCAGGGGTGCGGAACCTGTGACTTCGAGGCTACACATGGCCCTCTAGGTTCTCAAGTGCAGCTCTTAGTCAAAGGGCCTCGAGGCTACAAGTTCCCTACCCCACCACCTAGAAGCTAGAAGACCAAGCTCTCTCTTCTCCCAAGTTCTCGTCCCAGCTCTACCCCTCATGCAGGCATGGAGCATCAAGAAATCACTCTTCACCAATGAGGACCGTCTCATGCAAATGAACTTGAGCCCAGAGTTTTACAAACCTCGTTAAGTGTTCGTTAAACATTTGCTAAATTGAATCAACAGTAGGTCAGAGCTGTGTGTGACTTTCTAGTGCCACCTGGTGGGCTTTCACATGCATGACACCCCCATCTCCCTATTCTATACACTTAGGAGTGAGAATGGGTGAAAGAGTTGAAAACACAAGACTCATTTAGACACCAGCTGCCCTGAAATAGGCCACACAGGGTTTTTATATCTGTCTTTGTTTTTACTCTTCTTATCTCTTGCCATTATTTAGCATAACACTTAAAGATTGTCTAAGCAAGCCCTGGCAACTTCACAGAACAGAATCTGAGAATCTGAACACTAGAAATGACCTTGACCAAACCAAAGTTAACAAGAGTTCCGTTGAAGACATAACCAGCAAATGATCACTCAGCTTTCACATGAAAACTTCCAATGGGAAGTAACCCACTATCTCCTGAAGCAGCCTAGCAGATCTCAGGATAGCTCTAATCTTGTTAGGAAGTTTTTCCTAACACCAAGCCTAAATTTGCTTCTTCAATGAATTGCCCCTAGTTTTTTAAAACAAATTTTACATATATATAATATATTTCATCACCTAACTTTCCCCTTTTATCTATCTTTTCCTCTCCACCCCAGCCATTCCACATAACAAATTTGTTTAAAAAAAAAAAAGAGGGGTTAGCTAGGTGGCGCAGTGCATAGAGGTCCTGGAGTCAGGAGGACCTGAATTCAAATACAGCTTCAGATACTTACTAGTTAGGTAACCTTGTGCAAGTCACTTAACTCTCATTGCCTCAAAAAAAAAGAGGAAGAAGAAAAAATCAGTAATATATTGGGGAAAAATCATGCAATATTCCATGTTCATGGACTCCCCCTACCTCTCTAAAAGAGTTGGGGGACATGTTTTCTCATGTTTCTTCTTTGAGGCCAAGCTTGTTCTTTGGAATTTTGCAAAGTCCTTTTTGTGGTTGTTCTTTCCATTTACATTGTTGTAAACAATATGTATATTGATTTCTTGGCTCTGCTTGCTTCACCTTGCAACAGTTCATAAAGTCTTTCCAAGGTTCTCTGTACTAATCATATCTGTCATTCCTTATAGCACAGTAATATTCCATTACATTCACACACCACATTTTGTTTAGTCTTTCTCTAATAGATGCCATCGTCCCTAGTTTTGCCCTGGAGGGCAAAGGCAGACCTAGTCTAAACCCTCTCCCACAGTGTTAATGCAGAATACTTTAAGAAAGTTATTGTATTCTGTCTTCATATTCTCTTCTTCAAGGTAAATAACCCAGTTCAATCAAGCCTTGTATGACATAGTTCCTAGTTGCCTCACCATTCTGGTCATCCTTGTCTGAAAGGCTTCCAGTTTGTCAACATCCTTCCTAAAACATGATGTCCAGAACTGAACACAATAACTCAGCAGAGCTTTGACGAGGGCAGATACATATAGCAAGGCTATGATCTCCTATATTTTGAACATTAATGACCTCTCTTAATTGGTGAACTAGCATTTATTAAGTGCCTACTATGTGCCAGGCACTACATTAGGTGCTGAGGATACAAAGACAGAAATGAAATAATCCTAAAGGGGCTTGTATGGGGAGAATTAATATGGACTTATAATGGAGCTCAGGCCTTGAATACGTGCAGATATTTCTTTCCTGGTTCTAGTTCAAGTGACCGCATGGAAATTTGGTAAGATGCTGTTTTTGGCAATGTCTGACTGAAAGGCTGGTACTTTGCAATGATGAAATTTCTCCTAATGGCTGCAGAGGCTTGACTCAGGATTGCTGAGCTATAACTCAGTGTGTTTACAAAAGAAGTGGCCTGCCCATATTTCTTTCTTTCTCTGCCTCTTGTCTGTGAAATGTGAAGGTTGCTTTGAACTGCATTCTGGAGAAGCAGATAGGGGAAGGGAAATAGCCCTGTCTTCCACCTGACCAGTGGCGGTTGTGAGCACATGGCGGCCTCTATCTCTTTTGTATTTGCTTCCCTGAGTTAGTGACTGCATAGCATCCTAAAGGTGGACATGTCCAGACATGTTGTGAGTTCAGGAAATCCAGGGGTTCTTTAGCAGGTCTCATTAATGATCAGAACTAGATGGTGGCAGTAGCAAGCAGAGTTAGAGTGTCCATTTGATGGCAGTAGTACCTGCAAAAAATGTAGAAAAACAGCACCAAAAGATACTGACTGCTTGAGGAAGACCTCATAATGAAAAAAAAGTGATTGTTCTGAACTCTTAAAAAGAGCATAGATTCTGGGAGCCAGTTGAGAGACCCACCCAGTAGAGAGCTATACCTAAGGAGAACTTCATGAAGAAGAAAGGGACTTCCAGGTCAGAGGTTGGAAGGTGCCCCTTTGTCACATGTGTTTTCCACATATGTACTTCACTACCATTTCACTTTAAGATTGAGCCTACCTTTTCTATGTACATCATGTACATTTGTGGGATAGTGTGCCTCGGATTTGGGGGTGGGGATAAGTATGCTTATATCAACTATTCTTGCTACACTTTCTCAGTAAATACCTTGTCTAAAAAGAATATTCATTCTAATTGACTTGTTGCTAATAGAGAGCACACTGGTGGGGGCTTAAGATCAATAGTATTGGAAACTCAGTCCCTCAGGATTATCCCCTAGAAATCCAAGAGAATAGTCAACCAATCCTCTGGGGACCCAACACACACACACACACACACACACACACACACACACACACACACACACACACACACACACACACCACACACACATACACACACTCTAGATTTCCCAGAGCTAAGCTGCCTATGCCTCTCCTTAGGGTTCCAGGGTCTCCTGAGGGGTTTGTGAGTTCCCTCTTTTCTCTGTCATCACCTTGAGCCAATTTCAACTGTTTTTTCCCCGGATTTGTTAGAGGCCAATAACTAGCACCCAGTTAACTATTTAACAGCGAATATCTTTTACAAAGACATAGTTACTTCAAAGATACAGTAACAGCAAATGTATACGTGTTTCCATTCAATATCTTAAGGGCATATTCTCTGCTACCCTACCTTGGTCTCTAAGGGAGTATGCCCAAAACCTAGCTCAGTTTCTCTATAACACTGGTCTCACCAAATTTATATTCAAATGTAACTTGATTGTCAGATGACTCCTCCTATAGCGCTGGTGTCCCAGAGGTCACTCCCTAAGATTGCTCTGTGCTCCTCAAGGCATAGATGCTAGGCTTGCTCTAATACTTGGCTTGGATTTCAACTCCCAGATTCCTGTGGTTTGCCATTCTGTGCTTAAAGACCCTGCCACCTAGAAAGAAAAAGAATGAATGAAAAAGCCAAAGAGGCCTCATTTCTTGGGGGCCATATGGCCTCAAAGGGAGAAGTCCCTAAGGCCCTTCCCCTTGTCACATGGTCTCTCACTAGTCCTCAAAGTCCACTAGACTCAAATAAAGCAAAAAGAGATTGTCAAAGCTCAGAATTTTTTTGGAGAAACCAAATAGTCAAAAAAAGATTCCTCCCGACCAGGAGGTTAGCCAACTGGAACCAGTTATAGAATGTCTATGTATGCCCCACAGTCTCTTTACTTCTATAATCCAGCCATATGATTGGACCAGATTCATTGCTAGGGGGAGCCTGACCTCAATAAGGAAGTGTTCAAGTTGTTTTCAATTGTGTCCAACTCTTTGTGACCCCATTTGAGGTTTTTCCTGGGAGGGATACTGGAGTGCTTTGCCATTTCCTTTTCCAGCTCATTGTACAGATGAGGAAACTGAGGAAAATAGGGTTAAGCGACTTGCCCGCGGTCACACAGCTAATAAGCATCTGAGGCTGAATTTGAACTCAGGAAGATGTCTTCCTGACTTCAGGCCTGGAACTCTATCCACTGAGCCACCTAGCTGCTCCAACAGGGAAGTAGGTTCCCCATTTCTCTCATTTATTGACTTATTTACCCCGTCCCAAGGAAAGTTGCTAGTTACAGAAACAATTGTGGGTTCAAAAATCTAAGGGATTTTCTCAAAAAGGAAGGCCTAATCCACCTAATCACTATACACAGGGCTGACCAGGACGACAGCTTTGTACAGCTCTGCCTCACTTCAAACATGCACAAGTCAAGATATCACACTTGTAATGTCATTGGTCCTCTTCGAGAAATGACAATAACACAGATATACACAATTTTTTTTCCTATCCCTACATCAGGTCATTTTTGGAAAATGTGTAGGGGAACCCCTAACTCTGTATCTTCAAAGAGGATTTGTTTTGGGGCTATTTCTAGGTCAGTATAATCCAACACAAACCTGAATCTCACCAGAAAGAGCCCTAAACTCACACTACCTTTAGACTCCAAGCTTGGGAGAATTGTCTTTTAAGGGCCCAAACCACACAATGAGAAATGGTCTGTTCCCATTGATTCAGCTACAGAGGGTACATGGAGACCTGATCTGAGGCACGATTATGAAGCAGCTGAAGGTTGTCTCTTTCTTTCATCTCTTGTTCCATTCCTTTTTTCCCAAACAAATCTCTGGTACCCATCACTATCTCTTAATTCCCAGCCCTAGACTAGGCCCTTATCATCTCATTCCAAGTCATTATCCTCACATGCCTGAATTCCTCTCTAACTCCCCTTCTAATCCAGCTTGCACATCACCATCAGATATAGCATTACTTAAATATCACTTCTATCACAGAAGTATAAATGGAGCTGTAAGGGGTCTATGAGGATCATGTAGAATTCAACCTTCTTATTATAAAGGATGAAATTGAGAATCGAATGCAGGTAAGTGGCTTGTCCAAGGTCACGTGACGAGTAAGCAACCAGAAGAGTCAAGACATGAACAGAGAGAGAATAGGATTCCCAGAGCTCTTCCACTTGCCCACACTGTCTCAAATAATTCCTCTGCTCACCAACATTCAATAGTTCCCACTTCTGCAACAATCCAAAGCTTCTCTGTCTGCCTTTCAGAGACCTTCACTGTGGAACTTCACTCAGGCTTATCCTTCCCAGGCTCATACTCTGGACCTCTTTCTCTGTCTTCTCTCTCCTAAAAAAAAAATCAATTTAATTTAAAAATCTGTCTCATCTGTCCAATGTCCCTTTCCAGGAAGGCCTTGTTCTTGTTCGAATGTGATCAACTAATTCATACTAAGCTGAGAGTAGCTTCCTGTGTTATCCCTCCAAAGAGTATTTGCTTTGTTAGCAAGGGCTTCCGAAAACCAAAAGCTTTCAGGCTAAGGAATGAATTTCTGATGGTGGAATTTCAAGCGCAGTAGGAGGCTGGTGCAGGAGATATTTGTGGAGCAGGCAGGCAGCCTTCTCTCCATTCCTCAAATCCTATCCCATAGGGTGCTGCCTACTCTGCCTCTACTTGTCCATACCCCTAAGCTTCCCATTGGGTTCTGCCCTATAAAGTACTCAGTCTGAATAACCATGCTAGCCAGCATTTATGTAGTGCTTTAAGGTTTGCATAGCATTTTACATGTGTTAGCTTTACACATGTTACCAGCTCAGAGGCAGAAATAGCAGCAATATAGCCAGTTATTCAACTCACTTGGGAAGTGGGGTGGGCAATATAAACATGTCTTTTGAGCACGGGACTTTGGACTAATTGCTTTCTTTTTTTGCTCTAATTCTGCAGATCCATAATCTGCTAAGGCTTGTCCCTTCCCTACACTACAGCCTCCCTATCTCTATTTCAAACATAGTGGCTCTTCTACCCTCACTTTGTGGGAAACAAGAGGTTGCTGCAGCATCCCAGAGGTTATTAGCAGAATTAATGGAGCAAACTGATGTCTTTACTCTGATCTGGGCAAGTAGCTATTTCAGGGCTCAGCTGCAGGGCCCTTTGAACACAGAGCCGCGGCAAGCCCGGAGACACTTAGGAACCTAGTCCCAGAGGATCCTAACTCTAATAAGAGCCTGAGTAAATTCATATTAGTCCAAGGAGAATACCCCGGACTCTAGGATTTTAGAGTTCACAAATAGGATGGGTAGGAACCCATGACCTAAGGCTCTCTCTGGCAGGGAGTCAGGAAACTCAACAGTGAAATTCTGGTGAGAGAGCTGCAGTTGATTCTAAGGGTGAAAAAAAGGAGGAGGTGTATAAAGAGACATGTAGCTACCCAGTGAGTTGAGCAACAAATTCAGGTTTAAAAGGAAACATAGAAGTGAGGTAAATGACAGGATGAAGATAAAAGAGCGGTCAGGTCCTATAAAAATAGTAAAGTATAAGCTTATAGTCACAGATGTGAAACTAGAAGAGATCTCAAAGGAAATCTAGTCTGGTGCCTTCATTTTACAGATGAAGAAACTGAGGCCTACAGAGGTTAAGTGACTTGCCCACCACGAAGGTAATAAATATCAGAGGCTCCATTTGAACCCAAATCTTGCACTTCCCAAGACAGTGTTCATTCCACTACACCACATAAATCTTGAAAGAAATGCTAAGGACAATAAAGCATTAAGAGTTTTCTTTTTTATGTTTGTTTATTATTTTTTTAAAGTTATGTTAGAAATTATGGTATTTGAATATAATAGATTATTGTGCTGTAAGAAATGACAAAAGGATGGATTTCAATCAATTAATCAATATTTATTAAGTGCCTACTATGAGCCAAGCACTAGGGATACAAAAAGAGGAAAAAGAGAGTCCTTATCCTCAAGGAGCTTCCAATCTAATGGAGGAGACTACCTGCAAACAAATATAGAGAGCTAGCTACGTACAAGATAAATAGGAAATGAATAAAAAAGGGAAGGCACTGGAATTCAGAAGGGTTGGGGAAGGCTTCCTGTAGAAGGTGGGATTTTATTGGGTCTTAAAGAAAGCCAGAGAGGTTAGCAGTCAGAGTGGAGGAAAGAGAGCATTCCAGGCATGGGGGACAGCTAGACAGAAGACTTGGAGCTGAGAGATGGAGTGTCTTGTTTGTGGAACGTCCAGAAGGCGGATGTCACTGGATCAAAGCGTACATGTTAGGGAGTAAGGTGTAAGAAGACTAGAAAGGTAGGAGAGGGCTAGGTTACAAAAGGTTTGAAAGCTAAAGAGAGCATTTTGTATTTTGATCCTAGAGGCGATAAGAAGCCATTATGGGAGTTTATTGAGTTGGGGGAGGGGGACATGATCAGACCTTTGCTTTAAGAAAATCACTTTAGTGGCTAAATGGAAGATGGATTGGAGTAGGGCAAGACTTGATGCAAGCTACTGCAATAATATAGTTATGAGGTAATGAGGACCAGAGAAACCAAGAAGTATATATGAACAGACACAGAGGGTTATGAACAGAACCAGGAAAAAAAACAATGATTACAATATTATAAAGCAATTTAAAAAGATTTAAGGATCATAATAAATGCATCAACCAATCACAACTCCCGAAGGCTCATGTTGAAGCTTAGACTGTAAACTCCACCATTAGACTGTAAGCTCCTATAGAGCAGAGACTATTTTCCCCTTTATATTCACAGGGCTTAACATAGTGCCTGGCATTTAACAGGCACTTAAAATGTTTATTTATTGATTGGTTGATTGATACTTCCCATCTCATTGCAGAGAAGGCCTGGACTACAAGTGCAATGTGAAATGGTATGCGCAAAGATGGCCAAAATGTGAAAGTGTTTGCTTGACTCTTTTTGCTGAATTATCCATACTAGTGGAACATAGATAATCAGGTTTCCCTATGGTAGACTCCTAGGAAGACATGGATCTTCTCCAGAGCAGATTCTTAATTTAAGCTAGTGATGTTTCCTTTGCTATAACATGTCATGGTATTTTGGCACAGGAGGCCCAAGGGACCTAGCTTTGGCCTTGCCCAAAGGAGGGCTATCAATTTCTAGTATAAGAGATCTAGCTTGTCTCCCACTCACAGGTAAGCTGTCTCTTTCAGACTTGAATTTTTTCAACCTCCTTGCTGTTGGACCCTCTTGTCTTATTAAAACCTTTATATTCTTAACTAACTCCTCTTCTTTCCCCTTCTGCTTCTCCTCCTTCTCCTCCTCTTTCTCTTCCTCCTCCTTCAAAGGAGATATGTAAATCAGTTCCCAGGTACTATTCCCTATTGTTAAGGTATCCGATGGTTTTGAATGATCAGGGAATTGACAGAATAAAAATAACAATAGCCAACAGTTTGCAAAGCACTTTACAAATATTTCATTTTCTCCTTGTAACAATCAGGGTACTATTATTATAGCCATCTTGCAAATGAGAAAACTGAGACAGACAAAGCTTAAATGACTTGCCAGGGTCACAGTATCTGAGACAGGATGTGAACTGGAGTCTTCCTGATTCTAGGTGTATCGCTCTATCCATTGTGCCAAGCTTGCTAAGTAGGTTCATTCGATTTGACCCTTGCTATCAATTACCTTCTAATTCTTTGACCTTTCTCTTTAATATTCTTAGAATGTTCTTATTTCTCTAGGTCTACTCCTAAAATCATAAGGCCCCCTGTGAATTTCTAGGCCAAAAACCATTAAAATACTTATTAAACATTAATATGTGATTAAAAATAGTGACAACATAAAATTTATATTTAGCAAATCAATACTTTTAAACTAATCAATAAACAGTCTATGCAGTTTATAAACAACAAAATAAAAGTCATATTCAATTGAAAAATGAATAAATGGCTTATAAAGACGGTTATTTCTTAGAACATGTGCAGGTATTCCCTGCCTGGTTCCAGCCTACTGCATGGAAGCTTAGGGAAGGCTACTTCCATCCATGAGAACGGGCTTGCACTGTGTAATAATGAAGAATTTCCCCCTTGACTGCTGAGCTGGAACAGATGACTCAGGAGATACATAAAAACAAGAGACCGGGCTCTTGGAGTTCTCCTGTTCCAGCTGCGAAGGATGTAGACTATTTCCAGCTGGTCCTTTTAGTCTGCTATCTCCAGAAAGTCCAGGGAGTGAACTGCCCTGTCTCCCACTCAGCCTCCATGTGACCATGAGTGCTGCATGCAGACTAACAGAAGAAAAGATTTCTAGTGTTAGTCAGTCAGTCATTCAACAAGCATTTTATTAAACATTTACTGTTCCAGAGTGTGGTAAGCACTGGAAATACAAAAACAAAAGGCAAAAAACAAAACAAAACAAAACAAAAAAACAAAAACCCATCCTGGTTTGCCTTGAAGAATCTCACATTCAATGGGATAGATATAGCCATATCACCCTGAATGCACCTGATCTCGTATGATCTTAGAAGCTAAGCAGGATTAGGCCTGGTTAGTATTTGAATGGGAGATGGCCTGGGAGACAAGACATATACCATGTAAATGAAAGATAATTTTACAGGAATCTAGCAGGAATGAGGATGAAGGAAAGGTCTCCTGCAGAATGTGGGATTTGATTTGAATGTTAAAGCAAGCCAAAGAAATTGGAGTTGTAGGTAAGGAGGAAGAGCATTCCATGCATGGGAGGCAGACAGTACAAATGCATGGAGTTGGGAGATTTGAATTTCTTGTGTACGGAATAGTAACAAGGCTAGTGTAGCTGGGTTGTAGGATGAGCAGAGGGGAATAAAATGTAAAAAAGACTGGAGAACTAGGAAGGCGGCAGGTGGTGAAGGACTTGAAATGTGAACCATTGTCACTGGAGTTTATTGTGATGGGTGTGACAGTCAGACCTATGCTATAGGAAGATCACCTTGGCATCTGAATGGAAGATGGACTGGAGTGAGGAAAGACTTGAGATAGGAGACCAATGAGAAGGCTGTTTCAACAGTTCAGGTGAGAGGTGATGAGGGCATGTATGTTGGCTGTGGGAATGGCACGTGCATGATATGTTGTGAAGATAAAAGCAGAAGTTGTTGGCTACCCTTTTCCACACATGTTCCCTTTCTTTGTGTATTATGCCACTAAGAGCACCATTGCCCTCTTAAGTTTGAGTCATTTTTTTCCTTGGACCTGTGTATTTTTGTGGAAGAGTACACACTCCAAGACTTTTTTGGGGAGCAAGGAAGGATAGAGGGAATGTTTTGTATAAACTATTCTTGCTATAACAATCTTAGTAAACACTTTCAATAAAAACTTAGTTTACTGGCTAATTAAAATTGGCAGCATTCCAGTGAGTGCTCAAGAGCTATGTGTTAAAAGTATAGTCCCACAGGGTTATTCCCAGAACTCTGAGAATAGCCAGTCATCTATTTGGGTGGAAACACAGTTCTATCATTCAGTTCACTCAAGATACCAATTAAAGTTTCTCAAGAATCTTCATATTTCTCCTCAAGAGTTAAATTTGGTCTGTCAAGAAATGTTATTTCAGTCTGGTTTTTTTTTTTTTGTTCTCTCTTCAGCCTTCCCAAAAAGCATTGTAAATGCCAGTCCTTCACAGATTATTCATAGTATATAGCAGGTGCTAAGATGTCCAGGGCCTTTCTCTACTTCTCACTGAAATTTCATCTCATCACACAGAGAGATGCATACAAGAGTGGCTGACAAACAGAAAACACCTCCTCTTTTACCAGGTGTGGCTGGCACCCACCATCATCAGCTCTCAGGCTTAGCAGACAATTGGAGGATTCTGTTGATTATCTCCAATTCATCTTGTATATTTCTTGCTTGCATGTTCTCTCCCCCATTAAACAGTGAGCTCCTTGAGAAGAGAGGCTGTCTTTTGCCTTTCTTTGTATCCTAACAAATAGCACAGTGCCTGGGACATAGTAGGCAATTAATAAACACTGACTTATCCCCCAAAGCTTCCCTGTGATCAACTAGAATGGAAGGTGTGCATGCTGTGATTAGGGGTTGGGGGTGAGGGGCAAGGACACTCACTACAATAGAATTCTCTTTATAATTTTTTTTCTTAAAATAATTTAAGACAGTTCTAATGAGGAAGAAGTTTCTCACTTCTTTTCTCTCTGTCTTTTCCATATATTCCTCATAGATCAAAGTTTAACCCTCACACACTGTCCCTGACTGTATATGGAAAAGCACCTCATAAAATAGCAGTTATAATTGTAACTTCAAACTCACAACCAAACTGCCCTTTGCCCAACATTCCATTTGGCTCTTAAAGAGATAGTAAAAGGATCTATAGGCTCTGTGGGAGAGTCTAATGAATAGTCATATATCTCTTACAAAGGAAAGAGGGTTGTGGGGAAGAATAGAGAAGATAGTAATACTGATGCAGAAAGAAAAGAGCATCAATGAAATGTTGTGATGGGGAGGAAACAATGAGGACCTGGTCCTTAGAGCAATAATCCTTTCCTTGCTGCCAATCCACAAGGATGAACCCTTTCCCTCTATGCTACAGAGGACAAACAAGTATCCCTTGACTGTTTCCTGTCAGATTGCTACTTGGTGATTAAAAGTCATTTAATTGGAAGCTAAACTGGAACTGAGTGTGCCTAAAAAAGGCTCAAATGCATGAACTCTGTCTCTCTCTTCCCCGATAAGAAGCCAAGGGAGAACAGCTGTAGGCTTGGAGGGGGGGAGGGATGAAGCCCTCTCTACCACCCAGCTGCCATCTGTCCACCAACCCTTAGTGCCTCTACTATTTCTATTTCTATTGTGTTTATTGTCTCTTGATCTTAAGTGAACAAATACCAGAGATGAAACAAGCTCAGTTATGGTTTTGGATTTTGAAGGGTTAAAGAGCCACCAAAAGTCCACCTGACAGCTGCAAAGGTATCAGCAGTACCTGATTCCAGGGATGAGCAAGCCCTGAGGAGCAATCTGCTTGACCGAGCTCAGCAAGGAATCAGCCTGGGAACCACGTCCCTTGATCGGGCAACAAATTTGTCTAGGGCAGGGCTGGGGAGCCTTGAAGCCTCAAGGCCACATGTGGCCCTCTAGGTCCTTAAGTTCAGCCCTTTGACCGAATCTAAACTTTACAGAACAAATTCCCTTAATAAAAGAATTTGCTCTGTAAAACTTGAACTCAATCAAAAGGCCAAATCCAAGTACCTAGAAGGCCACATGTGACCTTGAGGCTTGAAGGTTCCCCACCCATGGTAGGGTCACAGAGCCGGTATGTATCAGAGGAGGACCTTGAACTCGGATCTTCCCTGACTCTAAAGTTAGCTTTCTATCTATTAGGCCAGGCTGCCTTTCATGGCCTATTAATGCCTGGTATATTCAAAGGTATTGGAACTCTGCCTACATTAGATTTGAGGAGCTGCAGACAGTTCCTCAAGAAGCTCTCTTCTTCTATCTCATTATAAAATCTCACAGACACCTCTTTGCCTGGGCCATCTTGAAGCAGTCTAGAGTCTGAACAGGGTCAATTTCCTGGGTTGTGGTTAAGTGTGGAGCTTTATTTCCCAGAACCAAACTAAAACTCATCCCCAAGGAGAGTGGTAAGGTGGAAGCAAATGTCTCCTTGTATCCCTTTTTGAGTGAGTTAGTGTTCCCCTTTTGCTTCATATGCTATTAATAAACCCTGAAATTATGTTAGAGGTGGGTATGACTGTGTTTCTGTTCCCGGAGATTAAGAACTGTACTAATACTCAGAGTCAACGTGTTTACTTTTGTCCATTTTCAGAGTCAATAGTTTATTTAAACTGGTCAGGTAAGAGCTGCTGTAATTGCATGCAGCATCATCTCACCTTTATCCTTCCTTTTGATTTGGGGATGATTTTGACATTTGATTTAACTTGTTGACAGTTTGCACATAAATAGATGATTCAGAAAAGACTCCCACATCAGAAACAAGTCATTCTTCTCTCCGTTACAGTATAGTCCATCCTGACTTCTGGCCAGGATGGCTGCTGGAACAGGAGGCAGACCTCCCAGATTCTACATATTTACTCTAGCAAAACCCTGAAGTTTGCACCAGACCACATAATGATCAAGCAATCCAATGAGAAACTACAATAACTTAGTTCTTCCACCCCAGAACTGCACAAAAAGCCAGCTGCAGGCAATATGAAAGAGAGCTGCCAGAAAACCCATCTGGGAGGTCCCTGAACAACCAGAGATTGGCCAGGGACACATGTTGCTTGTGAGGTCCTGAGTTCAGAGGTAGCAAGAGTGAAAGACTTCACTAAGAAAGCCTCAGGGTGGTCAGAAAACTTGGACCTTGGAAACCTCAAAGAGTAACAGAAGGTAGCAGGAGATAGGTAATGACGAGAAGGTGCCATGGTGCTCAGACTAGCATAGTCTAGGTCCAAAAGCTCTGAAGTCACTCATCCTCTGTCATGAGATGACAGAGAGGGCTCTGAACATCTAGCACTCAACCCTGAAGCACTGAGCATCCAACCTCACAGGTACAGGGAGGGCCTAGGAGGTAAGTAGGAAAGGTAGGTAAGGAGGTAGAAGTAAGTACAAAAACCCAGGGGTAAGACCAAACAGGGCCAACCACCCTCCCAAAAGTGAAGCAGGGGAGGAAGCTGGACCTGACACAAAACCCCAATTCAGAAACTAAAACTGGAAAGGAGTAAATTTTAAAAAGGAAAACACTGACCAATACAATAAATGATTGCAAATCAAGAGATCTCCCCAAAGAAAAAGCAAACAACTTTATAACAACTGAAAGCAGAAACTCAAAGGAAAAATGGATTTTTAAATACCTAGATGAAATGAAGTTGAGAGATAAAAAAACAAATAAAAGCTCTGGAAGAAAGAATTAAAAGGAGAATAAATAGCTTGGAAGATAAAGTGGTGAATCTTACCCAATAAATTGATCCCTGAAAAACTAAAAAAAGACCAAACAGAAATGAGTGACTCTATCACACAATATTCCATTAGAAAATATATTAGAATAAAATCAAAAGACTGAAAAAAATAGAAGAAAATGTACAATAGCCTATATTAAAAAAACAACAACAATACCTGACTTGGAAAACATATCAAGGAGAGATCATTTAAAAATCACTAGACTTCCTGAAAACCATGATTTTTTTTTTAATGACTGTACACTATAGAGTATTTCAAGAAATTCTAAATGAAAACTACCCCAAGCTATTAGTACTAGAGGTCAAAGTAAAGACAGGTTACCTCCTGAAAGAAACAGTCCCAGGAATATCAGAGCCAAAATACAGAGCTCCCAGGTCAAAGGACAAAATACTTCAAGTATCCAGCAAAAAAGCAGTTCATGTACCAACGAACCAAGTACAAAGTCAGGATTATACAAGATGGTAGCTTCTACATAAACCAGAGATGATCTTGGAATACATATTCTAAAGGCAAAGGATATAGGCTTACAACTAAGAATAACTCACCCTGCAAATATATAATCCTACAGGGGGAAAAGAGGACTTTTTAAGTATTTTTGATGAAAAGATCAGAGCTGAGCAGGAATTCTGAAATACAAACATAAGAATCCACAGAAACCTACAAAGGTAAACTTATTTAAGCAAGTGGAAGACACTATGCTAACATTCTAATAGAGAAAAAAAGCATCCCTTCAGAAACTTAATGTTTTGAATGGTTACTGATGAAATTAAGTAAGATAAAAAGAGGTCCTGAGCATGGATTGGTTTTGTTCTTTGAGTTTCAAGAGGGGAAAAAGAAGAGTATAAAAGGAGGAATATACTGGTGTAGAAAGGAGGAAGATGGGGATGGTAAATAGGGTGTGTGAGAAGATTATACAAATCAAGGGATTAAAGCAAAAATTCAACACTGAATTGAAAATTATTCAAAATTAAGGTTATATCAATGAGCTTTATTATTAACAACAGAGATAGTAGAAATTTCTGAATTCATTTTTCTTCCTCCAAAACTGTTGTGTAATTAATAATGCGTCATAAAACAAAGTACAGAGGGGATATAAATTTCTATAGAGACTTCCCAATCCAATAACTCTGTAGCAATGGTTATATTCATTCCTACGTCATACTCACCTTTGTTTCCTATGTGATTATCACTAAATTAATAAAGTGGAGTTTCTTGAGGGTCATTTCATGTCTGTGAGAAGCCAAGGAACATCAAAAGTTTTCATAGGGTAGAAATAGAATTTTGAAAAGAAAACCATCAGGGCAGCTAGGTGACGCAGTAGATAGAGCTCTGGTCTTGGAGTCAGGAGGACCTGAGTTCAAATCCAGCCTCAGACACATGACACTTACTAGTTGTGTGACTCTGGGCAAGTCACTTAACCACAACTGCCTTGCCAAAAAGAAAAAAGAAAAAAAGAAAACCACCCCTATCCTTTGTAGGAAAGAAAGAGGGCAGGGAAATGATGAGAACCGCATATGGATATAGAGATAGGGAATTCCCTTTTCTTTCTCTTGCTCTTCCTGGATGCCATGCAGGGTAGAGTCAACACAAATGAACTGAGCTCTTGAAATTCAGGGATCTTTGTTTGCCACATGGAAAACTGGAGTGTTCAGTAGCTGTGACTGGATGAATCCCTTGCATATTAGCAGCAACTGACTTGAGGATTAGGACTGCCAGATTGTGGTGGCTACAAAGTGCCATATCTTAGCCTACTAGTGATTTGGACCAAAGAATGAGGAGCCAAGGGCATTACTAACTAGCTCCTCTCAAATTCATGGAACTCAAATCACTGGCAGATGTCCACCACAGTCAAGGTTAATCTGGAAGGTTTGAGACCGGCAGTTATTGAAAATCCCACTGGCTGATGAAAAGGAAGGGAAGACACCTCTCTCCCATTGTGTTTCTCAGGTTTTCTCATTTGTATAACTCTTAACCCTAAGAGGAATGGGTCCCAGACACAACCCTTTCCTTAATCCATGACCCACAGGAATAGGTGGTTTGGGACTATTCCCCAAACACCTCAAATATCTGGAAGTTTAAAAGGGAGGAGTTTTAGAGGAGGAGGGCTTCATATTGAAGTTCTTCCTTTCATTTTCCTTATTTCCAATAAATAATAAACTATGTGGCTATATAGTATGTTTAATATCTGTGTCCTGAGACTATGGAGGGTTTTTTTGGCTGAGAGAAGATTTTAGATGTGGGGTCATCTATATGGAATGGATAAGTCATCCATTTCAAAAAATATTTTCTTTTTTTAAATTAATTTATTTTGAATTAACAATCATTTCCATAAGCTTTTGAGTTTTTAATTTTTCTCCCCTTCCCTCCCCACCTCCCTTCCCAAGACAGCGTGCAATCTGATATAAGCTATACATAGACATCCCTATTAAACATATTTTCACATTAGTGATGTTGTAAGTAAGAATTAGAACTAATAGGAGGAACCACCAGAAAGAGGAAACAAAACACAACAGAGGAAAAAAATAGCAAGTAGTATGATTCAATCTGCATTCAAACTCCGTAGTTCTTTCTTTGGATGTGGACAGCATTTTCCATCATGGGGCCTTTGAAGATGTCTTACATCCTTGTATTCCTGAGAAGGGTTAAGTCTATCAATATTAGTCATCTCACAATGTGACTGTTACTGTGTACAACATTCTCCCGGTTCTGCTCACTTCACTCAGCATCAGAACATACAAGTCTTCCCAGATTTTTCTGAAGTCAGCCTGTTCATCATCTCTTATAGCACAATAGTATTCCATTCCATTCATATACTACAACTTGTTCAGTCATTCCCCAATTGATGGGCATCCTCTCAATTTCCAATTCTTAGCCACCACAAAAAGAGCTGCTATAAATATTTTTATACATGTGGGTCCTTTTCCCATTTGTATAATCTCTTTGGGATATAGCCCTAGAAGTGCTATTGCGGGGTCAAAGGGTATGCACATTTCAAAAAATATTTTCTGCAATATTTTATGTAACCCAGTAGTTTTATTTTTGTGTCAAATTTCATATAATATACAAATTTAAATTCTGAACCCTAACAGGCCTACATCTTAATGCTGTAGGGCTTGATATTAGGAGAGAGGGGTAGTTACTCAATGGTTAAGTATTTCAAGTTGAGCATACTTTGGTGATGAGTTGGGATACAACAATCTTTTGTCAGGCTGTATCATGAATGTGACAAAGATGAACTCGGATGACTACTAGGCAAGTGGCTCAAGGAGAGTGTTACCTGATGGACAACTAAGATATTTCACTCCCTTGCTGGATAATTAATATAGTAGCATGCTGACTTTGCAAAAGATTAAAAAAAGGCAGCGTATGAACTGATTTAGACTGTTTCTACTATTTCAGTGTTCAAAGAGGTATGGCCTGTAGATATCCTTGGGTCTTTACCTCAGCTTTTTTCTTTTGGTGTAGGTGAAGGAGATTGGAGATGACTACAACGCTGTGGACTTCAAGAAGTTCAGGAACTGAATCCCTGCCATGTTTTTCATCTAATCAGTCCAGCCTTGAGGTCCCAAATTGCTGGGAGCAACTTTCAGGACCCAGCCTAGCTGTAGCTTAGACAAAGGCTCATTGATCGATGCTACATTTGGATGTGAACTTGGTGGGACCAATGCTATGTAGAAACTATTAAATCTGAGTCTACTCTCCCAGAGACCAAGGAATTATAGTGGGCTGTGTGCCCCATAGAATACATGCATATGTGGGTGGGGAGGAGGATGATTGTACTTCTGTTCTTGGTGTATCTTGAAAATAAGTTTCTCTTTGTAAAAGTTAATTAATGTTAATTGGTAAAAAATAAAACTGGGGTGCTAATTATGGTGGCCAACAGTGAGAGCAGCACACTTGGAATGAGGCCTGAAGCTGAAGGCACTAAAGAAAGACAGTACCAACCCCTCAGGGATATCCCTATAACCAAGAGTGAGGCTAGAATACTAACTACATATAACTACAACATTGTAAAGACAGTCTCTAGGGTTCCAGGTGCTGAAAGTCAAGGAACATGAAGGGATAAGTTCCCCACATATCCGTGACTCTAGGAAGATCTCCAGTCTGCCATTCAAAATTTTATGTTTGTCTCTCACAACCATCTCTTCTGAACTCCTTCTCTGAAGTGTCTGCTGTCTATAGCAATACACAGTGTGTTGCTTGGAGCTCTCTCAGTCAATCAAGGGTCATGTCTCCCTTTGCATATGTAGCAGATAGTTATACAGAATTATCACTCAGAAAAATTTCTCTGAGACTGAGATGTCCCCGAAGTGAGATTACATAAATCATTGATAAAAATGTTAAACAGCACAGAACCCTGAGGCATTCCACTATAGACTTCTGGTTTACACTGACATTAATCCAATAACAACTGCTTTTAGAGTCCAGCCGTCCAAGTAGCTCTGAATCAATCTGAATAAATTGTTTAGTCAGAGGTAGGTGATGGTTCAGTGGATAGAGTGCTGGGCCTGCAGTCAGGAAGACCTGAGTTCAAATGTAGCCTCAGACACTAGCTGTGTGACTCTGGGCAAATCACTTAGCTAGCCTCTGACTCAGTTTCCTCAACTGTGAAATGGGGATAATAACAGCACCTACTTTATGGAGCTGTTTTGAGGATCAAATGAGATATGCGTAAAAAAAATCACTTAGCACATAGTAGGTACTATATAAATGCATATTCCTTTCTCTTCCTTAATCCTTACCCTAATCCTTCCTTAATCCATACCTCTCAGTTTGAGGAACTTTATAAGAAACTTTGCTAAAAATCTAGATAAACTATATCCAAAGCAACTCCATCATCTACTAGTTTAGTAATCCTTGTTAAAAAAGGAAATGAGATTAGTCTGGAATGACCTGCTCTCGATGAAGCCCTGCTGGCTCTTTGTAATTACTGCTTTGATTTCTAGATGTTCACCAACCATTTCTTTAATGACCAGTTCTAGAATTTTCCCAGGAATTGAAGTCGAGCTCATTGGACTATAGTTTGTCTTTTTTTTTTTTTTTTAAATTTAGGACATTTGCCTTCACCAACCTTGTGGTACCTCTCTCATTTTCCATGATCTTTTCAATATCTCTGACAGTAGCTTGACAATTGGCTAGTTCACACCTATCAGTTACTTTAGGATCAGAGAATGGAGTTCATCTGAGTCAGGTGGCTTGGGTTTATCAAGGTCAGCTAAGTGTTCTCTTAACTATCTCTTTACTTATCCTAAGTATCAGATTTCCATTAGGCATTTTTGTTTTTGTCATTTTTGATGCAAAAGTAATTTCTTCTCTGCAGAAAATACAATCAAATTTTCCTATCCATCTCGTGCAAAGTTCCTATCCCTTCCTGAATCTTCTTTTTTTCTCCCTAAAGGAGAAAAATGCCCTCCTTTTTTTTGTCCTTAGCTTCCCTCACTAGCCTCAGCTTATTCTGAACTTTTTTTGCATTGCTGACACTATTTTGACAGTATTTTGCCATGTTCTCATATTAATTTCTCTTACCCGACCTTGCTTCCATCTTTTATACATTAAAGGAAATTTTCTGATCATGTCTCAGATAAGAAAGGCAGCATGGTGAAAAAAAGGTGAAAAACCAGTCTGAGTTAGAAAGCACCAGGTTTAAGTCCTGTCTCTGACATATACTGACTATGAGACGTGAGCAAGTCACTTTACCTCTGAGTGCTCCGGGCAAATCTTTAAGATTATAAATTGTAGAATAGTTGCTAATCTGTATTGTGGAAGGAATTTTCCTTGCTAAGAGTTTCGAATGCTAATAAAATCAGTTTCAGACCAAATTTTTAAAATGACTCAGATAAGAGTTGGACTGAAAAAGTCTAAAAAGCAGCAGAGAAGAAAAGATAATTCAAAAAGGCAGATACAGATGCCATCTTGGGTCTTTATTTCAAAAAGAAATAGTCAGAGACTATGAACTGAGGTCTTAGGGCAACAACTGTGCTCAGCAAAGAAGCTGCTTTATAGTTGACAACCAGTAGATGGTAGCAGAGAGCAGCTCAGTAACAAGGGTAATCCGCATTTGAGCACTCCAATCCACTAAACATTAGGCACCTATGCTAATGTCAGAGGTGTGTTTTCCCTGGTCACTCAAGTTTCCTATATGTGTATAACTTCACACGAGTTCCTTACAGGTGTACCCAATGTCCCTGGTGGTATGCCTGTGGGTGACTTTCTGTATTTGTGTTTGTGTGTGGTGGAAGGGTATGAATCTTTCAATAGTTTTGCTATGCTGTTTGAGTAAACGTCTTTGCTTTACACTAATAGACCTCTAGTTGGTCTAGTTAGTAAAAGAAACATAGCAATGGGGCCTCATAAAGTGTGGTTAAGAGTGGCTGCTGATCCACAAAATGCCTTAAATGTGGAATAGCTTTTTATGGGCCTATATGTAGGGGGTCCCCTGGACTATACGGTATGACTATGAACCTAATAAGTCTAGATGTTTCCTTTCTCTTTCTTTACTCCTTCCCTTCCCCCTCCCTTTCCCCTTTTCCCTCCACTCCCTTTTCTCCCTCCTTTTCTCTCTCCAAATAAAAAGAACCAAAGAACAACAACAACAAAAAAAACCCAAAACCTAAAACCTCCACTCCCCCAAATCCTTATATATGTAGGGTGTGAGATTGCATTTTATTAATTCTTCCTAGAGAAGTGAAAACTAACAGGTGGTTTTTGTGGTTCAACTATATTTTTAGCTCTCTTGACACACAATATAGCTAACAGCAACTGTAAAAGCATGGTAATAAGCTACAGGACTAAGTGTAAGTGATAAGCTCTATTATTACATTTGAAGCTATTACTTCAATAACCAAAAAAAAATCAATTCTTTTGATTTTCCTGCGAATGACTGGGTGTGGGTGAAATACCTGGGACTTCCTGAGGAGCAGTTATGAGTTGGATTTTGAGGAGAATTTTACAAAATGACTCATAGTTGATTTTATCTGCCCAGCCTTGACTTTCCCATTCATCCTTATATCCAGGGTGTAGGCTTCTGCAATTAGCTAAGTGTATGAACATATGAACTCCTCACTTCCTGCCAGCTTTCCCAGTCTAAATATCTCTTCACCACTGCTTCTTTCAGTTTCTAGATCCCTGGCTGGCCATGGGAATTCATGTGATTTCAAGAAAGGTCCTACTACTCCACAAACACTTTCCTTGAGCCTCCAAGTGGTTAATACCTTAGAACTGTATTATTACTATTTTAGCTTAAAGCTTTTTCTGCTTAAATGCAAACCCAGAGAAGGATAACTCTTTAAAATGTGATCTATCATTTATATGTAACTGAGCCTGTTGCCCACCAGAATGGCTAAGCAGCAGAATTACCTCTATCCACCTCTGTTACATGAGATTATATGATTTAGTGTTTGAAGGAACCTTAATCCAATTCGCTCATTTTACATGTAACCTGTGCCCACCCAGTACTCTTATCTATTTGAATTATTATTGCTTTCCCCTGAGCCTGGGATCAAGACAGTGATGCTTCAATTACTGTGCTGTAAGAAATGACGAACGAGATAATCTCAGAAAAACCTGGAAAGATTCACATGAACTGATGCTAAGTGAAGTGAACAGAACCAGGAGACTGTTATACACAGTAATAGCAATACTGTTTGATGAAGAACTGTGAATGACTTAGCTATTCTCAGCAATACAATGATCCAAGACAATCCCAAAGGACTAATGATAAAGCATACTATCTACCTCCAGAGAAAGAACTGATATTGTTTGAATATAGACTGAAGCATGCTATTTTTTACTTTCTTTCATTCTTTTTCTTTTATTTGAATCTTTTTTTTTTGGTAAATTTTAAAAAATTTTAAACTTGAATACAAAATAAGAAAAGAAAAAAGAAACAAACTTAAATACCAAAACTAAAATAATACAAAAGAGAAAAAGAAAAAAAAAAGCATTGCCATGTGCACAGAAGAATGTGAGAGAGGGATTCAAAATACACAACAATAACTTTCCATTTGAAGAAAGCCAGTATAATAAATACTATGCATTGTGTTGACAGCTGTCCATCTTTTCTTTGCTTCCTTGCAAGTTTTCTTTTGTTCTCTGCTATGCACTTTTTACTTTGTTCTTTTCTCCCAGAAGGCTACAACTAAGCATGGATATTTTTATATATAGATATATATACATATAAATATACACACATATAAAATATACTAAAATATACATATATACATATTCATACATATACCCATATGTACATATACTTATACATACATATATATGTATATATACATATAAATATACATGCATATAAAATATACTAAAATATACATATATACATATTCATACATATACCCATATGTACATACACTTACACATACATATACTTAGATATCTATATTACTCATATATAGACATATACATTCATATGTATCTATGTAAGACTGTACTATACTTATTTGTCCTCTGGTTCTCTGAGAGTGGATAACCTCTTTCTTCATAAGTCCAAGTCTTCCCATATTTTTCCAAATTCCCCAACTTATCATTTTCTATACCACAACAATATGACAACCTTATACTGTCTAGTTGTTTTAAATAGTCCAAAACAACATTGATGAATATGGTTGACACATAGTGTAGTTTCCCTATTTTTCTCTTTTGATTAAATCTACTTTAGCCTTAATTTTATCTGAGATTATGATTACTATTCGAGTCTTCTTGTACAAAACGACTAATATGGAAATGTTTTACATGATTGCACATGTATAGCCTGTATCTGATTGCTTACTGTCTTAGGGAAGGGGGAGGGGAAGGAGGGAAGGATAGAATTGGGAACTCAAAACGTTAAAAAAAAAAACACATGTTAAAATTTGTTTTAACATTTAATTGAGGGGAAAATAAAATATATTAAGAAATAAAATAAAATAAAATACTCCCACCCCCCCAAAAAATATAGTGATGATTCAGAGAAAGAAAACCTGGTAGTTTCTGATGATCCTTATTTCTCTGAACCAGGAAACTTGAGGGTATAAGGGGGAATAAGTTAGAGGGATATGGGACTTGTTCATTGGCATATAGGTCTGAGGGACCCCTTCCTTCCTTGAGATTGGGACTTCCTGCTCACATTGCAGGAGATTGGGGCTATAAAGGGGTTTAGCCTGCATCACCTCGAATTTAACTGCCCTTGAATTTAAATGGCTGAGACTTTCTGCTTACCATGTAGGTGACTGACAACTGACTTGGGGACTGGCTAAACTCATAGTGTAAATTAACAGAATTGATTTAAAACTGGATTGAGTAATCTGATTTATAACTATTGTTACACTCTACTGGGAGGCTGATATTTCAACTTCTCCGGGAATATAATGCAGCTTGCAGGACTACTAATTGGGCATTTTAAATTTTACCTCAGCTCTGCACTGTCCAAACAATTCTACTGGTAAAATGGCCAGGCCTGAGGCAATCTTATTACTGGTAGCAATTCTCTCCAAGAGCCCTAGAGGAGTTGTCTCTCTTGCTGCTATTCAGCTCCAGCCTAATGGCACTGGGGTTCTCTGTACCTCTGAAACTCACAAGGTCATCTGCAAGACTAGACATAGCCATCTCAGGGTAGGTACTCATTCACCCAAGATATGGAAAGAACAAACACAAGAGAAGTAGCCTAAACTCAGGCTCAGCCTTACCTAGGTAGGATCAAGGCCCTAAATGCCATATGTTTATGGCTGCATCAAGGATAGGGTGGAGATTGAGGCAAATTGCCCTTTTCACAACTCCCTCTTGGGAAGTTGTGAATGATCCTGACAGGATTTGCAACTGGAAGTGAAGAGAGATTGAGCATGCAGTCACTGCTTTTCATACACCCACAGAGTTAAATCAGCTCTTCCAATTTCACTTAAAATAAGGGGACTCTTCACCATTTCAAAGTACAAGGCCTTTAGCTCTTATCACACATCTGGAAGCAGGCCTCAAATCTCCCCATATCATAACCTAGAATCAGGATACGTCAACCCCAAGGATGTTGTGGGGTACCTGTGGCTGCCAGGTTAAGTTAGGAAGCCAAGGTAAAAGGGAAAGAGAAAGCACAGGGGAGTTAATAGCTAGCGGATAAGGTTTCTGCTGGACATGTTTCCTCCTCTTGCAAACACCGAGGGATCTGTTGGCAACATATAACATGTCCTGGTGGATGATTTGAGCTAGGAGCTACAGGAAGAAGGGAGTTTCTGAGAGTCCCACCTCCACCACTCCATTGAAAATAACACAGAGCTGAGTTTTGTCTGGTGTCAGAGACAAGCCATAATGCCTGCTTCCCTAGAAGAATTGTTTTCCAATGCCTTATATTCCTATGGAGACATAGTAAGGCTTTTCTGAGGCTAAAATATAGTCCCAAAGCTACAGGTTTTGCTCCTGGTAGGTACCCATAATAAAGTCAGGAATATGGGAAGACAAAAACAATCTTACCTCCTTTGCTTATTTTCTCTTTGGTTTAAATTCATGTGTATGTTAAACTAGAAAAGGTGCTGGGAATGCCTAACTTTAAGTGACAAAGCTGTCTGGAAGAGCTATCAGCCTGACCACATCAGGGAGATAACAGCTAGCACTTCTTAATAAGGACTTAATAAGATGTAGCTGCCCAGCCTAGCTAAAAAAGTCAGGCAGAAAGCCCCCATGCTAAGGTGAAGCCTTTTCACTTGTGTGCTTTAGCAGAGAGCCCTGACCTCTCTCTTCCAGATATCTATGTCACTTAGGGTTAGACATTCCCAAACTCCTCCCTGGCTTAGCATACAAATGAACCAGAGCCGGAACAAAGGTAAGCAAAAGGCCAGGTCATTGTTCTCTTCCTATGTACTCCTCACCAATGCCTTTAGGCAAACTCTGTCAGCAGCAGAGCCGTTCATTTGATGATATATTCTGACTACTGGGAAAACTTTCTTTCCCTTTATCCTCCTCCTAACACAGTGCTCCTTATGCAATAGGTGCTTAATAAATGTTTGTACAAATGGCGCTTGAAAAATTTTCCAATATATCTCCCTGTAGCAATGAGGAGAAGGTTTCGAAATCATTTCACTGACCTTCAAGTGAAATTGAAAGTAGCTGATGTTTAAATGTTTGATGGTGGTTGTGATGACAGTTTTTTCTTCTGCTGAAAAACAATTTTAAAATAGTAGAGGCCAATCTAACATTTGTCCCTTTCACTATTTCTCTCCTCAGTTTATTCAAAACTATAAGCACAACTGCTCGATATTAGGCAAAAACAATGGAAAAGAGAAGTGTTATTCAATTATTCTCTCCTTCAGGGACATTTTATTTTTCTGGCTCATTGTCCCCACCAACGAGGGCCCTGAGACTGTTACTATTTGACACTCTCCCAAGGCTAGACATCAATTCCCTATATAAAATGGCTTGCAAAGCTCAAAACATAAAACAGTTTACTTTATAAATTGGTGGGCACAAAAAAAGATTCATATCCCAGGTCTTAGAGAGTCAAAGGAACCCCTGAAAATAACCTTCTCCACAGTCCTGTATAGTCTCTGTGACTTCGAATACTGACCTGGATGTGGTTCTAGCAAGGTTGGAGAGACTCAGGTTTGATCTTCCTTGTTGCTCTTTGCTTTCCACCTCCTGTGAGAAGTGACCGACCCCTGTTGAGAATTGAGATGAACTCCAGGAATTCACCTCGACTCTCAACAGGGGTCGGTCACTTCTCACAGGTCCCACTTATTGTCATGGTTGGAATCTAGAACAATTAGCAACTGATGGGTTGAAGGGGAAGGAAGAATCAAGAATGAATCCAAGGTTGCAACAGTAACTGGAAATGTGATGGTGCCCTTGACAGAAAAAGGGAACAGGGAAGTAGAGTTATTTTTTACATATTACCAGATAAGTGGTTCAGCAAAATCTGAAGTTGTGTAGTGCTGTCAATTCTGCCTCCACAACAGTTCTCACGTCAGTCCTTTCCTCTAGTCACATCATTATCACCCTGGTTTGGGTTCTCACCACATGCCTTCTGGTCTACTGAAATGGTCTAATTGGCTTTTCCTGCTTCCATTCTTTCCTCCTCCCCAACCCATCTGCACACTGTCAAAATAACCTTCTTAAAGCACACATCTTCCTCACTTGGGGGCAGCTAGGCGGCGAAGTGGACAGAGCACCGGCCCTGAAGTCAGGAGGACCTGAGTTCAAATTCGGCCTCAGACCAAACATTTGATATTTACTAGCTGTGTGACCCTGGGCAAGTCTCTTAACCCCAACTGCCTTTTAAAAAACAAAAAAAAAGCACACATCTGACCATATCATTCCCCTGCTTGAAAATTTTTCACTGACTTCGTATGGACTCCAGAATAAAATACAAATTCCTTAGTTTGCCAAATTTAAAGCCCTTCATAATCCAGCTCTAACCAGCCTTCTCAGGCATTTCATATCGTTACCTTTAATGCACTCTGTGTTCTTGCCAAACTGGGCTACTATCTGTTTCTCAGATTCTACAATTCATCTCTTATATTTCTCTCAAACTCTTTATTTTTATTCAAGTCACAGCTTATATGTCACTTCCTATTTGAAACCTTTCCTGATTTGTACACCACCCCATTCTCCCACCAGTTAAAGGGCTCTCTCTTTCCTCGCTTCTTTGAATGGACTTTTCTCCTTTGCCTGTCCTATCCCCACCCTGAGAATATAAACTCTTTCAAGGAAAAGACTGTCATTTTATCTTTGCATTCCTAGTGACTAGTATGGTGTCTCGCACATTCAACTTGATTGTTGAATTAAATAGAATTGGCAAAAAGCTGACTGCCTGTCCTGCATATTTCTTATTACCTTGTGAAGAAACAACCTAGAGAAAGTAGAAAGACACAGAGAAGTGAGAAGTTTTAGTCTGAAGTGGGGAGTGTTGAATGAATGTCAGCAGATTCATAAGAACTACCTTGAAAAGATATCAGCCCACAGAATACTGTAGGAGTTCAACAAATTACATGGTTTACTCACTAGCCTCTCAGAATCTTGTTACTCACTGTTGATCACTATGCCTCTTTTCCTCTACCTAGCTAATGGATCATCTCTTAGTCTATTATTCTCCCCAAATCCCTCCCAGCTTTTCTTTACAGCTACCAAGATTTTCTATCACTAGTCAACAATTCATTCTAACCCCTATCTCAGTCCATTGACTTGCAGCTGGGGTCCTGGATTGACAGCAAAGGCTAGAGTTTGGTGTTCTAAATCTGCCCTACCCATGAGCAGCAGCATGGACCAAATTGTTACAGCCAGGTAAAAAAAAAGCACTGAGAGGTTAGGACCACTTGTAATTCTCTGGTATCTTGTAGGAAACATCTAGCTCAGTGCTGATCAGGTTCTAGTCACTTATAGATGCAGATACTTATTAATGTGAGTTCACGTTTTCATTAGTACACACATCATACATTATACATCACCCCACGGCCACAAATCTCAGATTTACCCAAGACTCACTTGGGTCTCTATCTCAGAAACACCACAGTGTATATAGCTCTGAAAAGAAAAAAAAAAGGGAAACAAGGGTTCTGACTCCCTCAGATCCAGTTTGAGAAACTTTACTCTAGTTTGACATTTTTTAAGCTAACTTGAAAAGACATGCACATTAGAAAAGTCAATTGCGCTTGGAAAGTACCGAAAATGTATTTTCAGTTACATTACAAGATATGTGATTAGAATAGTCCCTGATGTTCTGATCAGAAAAAAGGTTGGGCAACTGAAGAAACCAGGTTATGGAACCTAAAGTGTTAGACTTTGAAAGGACTTATAATAATAATAATAATAACTAATAGTGCTCACTATATGCCAGGCACTTTGCTATGTGCTTTACAATTATGATTTCACTTGATCCTCACAACAACCTTGGGAGGTAGGTGCTATTATTATCCCCATTTTATAGATGAAGAAACTGAGACAAATGAGGTTACATGACTTGTTTATAGTCACACAGTAAATTTCTGAGACTGGGTCTGAATTCAGATTTTCCTCACTCCAAACTCAGCATTCTATACACTGCACCACCTAGTTGCCTACAGAATAAAGTTCAAATTTACTAATCTGGCATTCAGTGTTATCTATTTTCTGTCTTCAACCAAACTATCCAGTCTATGTCCCTTTACCCACTTTACATTCCAGACAAACTGACCAGTTTACCATCTTGTGAACACTTCCTCCTCTCTTCAAACAGTTCCCTCCTTTTTGCCTTCTATGATTTCAAAATCCCATCCATCTTTCAAGACCAAGATCAAATGGCATCTCCTCTATGAAACTTTCCCTGATCTCCCTAATCAGAATTTCTTCCTTGATGCCTCCCTCTCCTATGCTACCAAAGCCTTGTTGTAACTCCCCTCTACCCTAGTCACAATCTGCCTTGCTGTTCTATCCACGGCATCAGCTAAATACGATTAAGAGACGCAGTGAATCCTCAGTCTTGCCCTTTAGCTTTCAGGACTTCAAGCATTAAAGTGATTTTATTAGTAACCTCACTTTCACTTTCAAGTTGACAACCCACAGTATATACACAGTAGAGAAATAAATGAGAGGAAGGATGCAAGTAAGTTTATATCCAAAAAAAGGAGGAAAGTATTCATAAAAGTGTTGGTGAAGCTACTCCAGAAGTAACCTCTTAAGTTCATGATGAGGATATTGACGGTAAATGAGATGGTGGTCACCTCTACCCTCTGGGCCAGCCAGCCCATCAATTGTCTGGCCTACACCCCCACCCCCCACCCCCTGCCACTGCCTCTGGTTTAGCCACTCAGCAGGGGAGTTGGAAGCTCAGACAGAGCCGGACTAACCCTGAGGCACATGCTTTTCATCTGGGAACGGTTTAACCACAGAGCCAAAAGGGAGATTAGAAATGGCAGGTTGCCCTTTTCCCTTTTTTACTTTGGGGTTCTTCTGACGTTGTACCCCTGCCCTTCCTCATCCAGTCCAGTGTGGCCTCTCCTCTCCCTTGCATTTTATGGGTGATTTCATGGTTACTATGTTAGGAGAAATGCATATCATGAGAATTAATGTTTTGTTATAAAGAATTGTGTGCAGAAAAGTGTATTTTCAGCAATTTCTAACAAAAGATTACAGTTTTGGGTGGTCTAGGGAACCTAACCCTTTATTTCCCATAGGTTCAATGTATCAACATGCAAGTCTTTTTACTTTGGAGCTGTTTTCTAGGAACACTGTCCCCATGAAAGCTGAGGATTGACTAAATATAGTTTATGATGCAAGATGAAGTGAGCAGAAGCAGAACAATTTAAACAATAATAACCACATTGTAAAGACCACTAGCTTTGAAAAACTCAAGAATTCTGACCAATGCAATGACCAACCATAATTACAGAGGACTCAGGATGAAATGTGCTACTCATCTCCTGATAGGGCTCTGAATGCAGGCTGTTTTTTTTTTTCTTTTAGAAATGGCTAATGCAGAAATTAGTTTTACTTAACTATACGTCTTTGTAATAGGGTTTTTTTTTTCTTGCTTTCTCAACAGGGGAAAAGAGAGGGGAGAAAAGTTGTGAGGGTGAGAATTTCATTTTTAAAAAAGAAATTTAATTTTAAAAAGATATAGTATTCAACCTCCTCATTTGAAGATGAGATAACTGAGAACTAAAGTAAAATGATTTGTTTGCCCAAGGACACATAGTACTAGTTTAATGACAGAGCACTGACTGGAACCAAGGTCTTAAAGCCCACATACTCGTAGTGATTAGATTTATGAGTGTTTGCTTTATCAGAGGGTTTTTACTTTTTCCAAGGTTGTCACATAGAAGTAGTACCTCATACGTAAGCGGTGCTTCAGAGACACTATCTCAGACCCAGTGGCCAGGAGTGAAAGCATGTTTTTCAAAAGTGATAACTGGAAAAGTCTAAGCACAATGGAAAAGAGGGAAAGAAACAGCTGTGTGTGGGAGGTAGAGCCACAGAGATTGTTGCAGCTGACAACTCTCAGGCATGTTTGAGAAGGAGCTGAGAAGTGTTCTTACAACTGATTTTCATAAGATTGACAGGCCATGAGTTGGGTGAGGCTGAGAAGATTCAGTGTGAGCTAAGGCTAGAATTTCGGCCCCAACAGTTACAGGGCAACTTGGAATGAGAATGTGTGTTTTGGGGGGTAGGGAAGAGATTGGACTGTGTTCTAGGTCCTAGGTTCCTCTCTATTTGCCACACAGGAAAAGAGACTGTAGGAAGACAAGGAGGAATGAAAAGAAGAGAAAAGCTGGAAAGATAGATTTAAATGGCCTGAGAGCAGAGGTTTTTAACTTTTATTATATGATGGAGCTCTTTGGCAGTCTGGGGAAGTCTACAGATGAGGTTCTAAAATGCATAAAATAAAATATATAGGATAACAAAGGAAAGTAGTTATATTGTAATAAAAATATAAATTTTTTTTTCCTATTCAAGTTCCCAGACTTGTTGAAATCCGTCCCCAGGTTAAAAATACCTGCCCTAGAGTTTGGGGAATCAGTGTGTATGAGTTTGACTTAGGTTCCTTCTACTGCCCATAAATAGACATGGAATTTCAGGTATCTTTCTTTGGGATTTCTTGTCTTCTTGGGACACACGACTCATTTCCCTAGATCGAAAACCAACTGAGTAAGTGCTAAACACAGTGATTCATAGAAATGTAGTACAATAGGGGGCAGTGTCCTAATGTTACAGTCCCTATAATCTTGCATTCTTCAAGACTGTGGAGTGCACTGTATTTAATATAATAGTAACCTGCCAGGCAATCTGGATCAAAGTGACTTCTTGCCTGCCACTAAATCTATTGGCTTCCACCCATTCACAAAGGGTTGAGAAGCATCAGCTGATTCACCACCTGTTGTAGATGGTTCCCCTTCCCAGATCAAAGTGACTTTACTCTCCTTCTGTCTTGGTGTTTTGACAGCTGACTCTGTTGTGCAGATTTCATGAGAGGAGTGGCTTTCCTCAAACACAGGCCTCAGATCTCCCTAGTCAGACACCTTCGGGGCTTCATCAGGGGAGGTGTGCATGCCTGAGCTTCATTAAGTTTACTTTTACACCAGGGTCCCATGAACCTTGACTCAGACATGCCTAAGAGATTAAAGAAAGGCTCAGAAAATGTGGAGGCCACAACTGTAGCTGACCTTGTGACATGTCCCCCCAACCTTTTCAGTGTTTTTTGTACCCAGTATCTTAGAAAATTTGCATGGTAGCCCTGCACACTTCCAGTTCTAGATCTTACGGTATGATAAAGCACACAGGGAGTATTGTTTCCCTCGGGACACATACACACAACACAAGGGAACAAACACAGGAAAAGTCAACCAGGGACACCAAACTTCCCTACTTCACTGCCTTGCCAGATTCCACTCTCTTGGCTCACACTTCTTTCAAAGACAACCAGCTCTGTAACCAACAGTATAATAGACCATACTGTAATACCAGCCAAGAAGTCTTGCTTTTAACCCTGCTTTTATGTGCTGGATTTAGACAGAATGGGAGAGAAGTTAGTGCCTTCCTCAGAACTACTGCTAACAACTGTTGCCTTTGCACCCTCATAATCCAATTTGTCTGCTTTCCTTATAACATTTTCAAGCTACCATGTATTGAATAATCATTAAATCAAATTATGCCTAACATGCATTGAACACCAACCAGTTACATATACATTCTCTCTTACTTACTAGTGCTAAAAAGAAGTAAAAGACATTAGCTCTTATGATCTACTTGGGGAGATCAGGTATAGCTACAGAAAGATAACACATTACGAGAACGCAGACTAAATTCTAAATAGAGAATAAGCACTTTAAGAATTAAGTGGAGGGGGGCAGCTAGGTGGCACAGTGGATAGGGAGTCAGGAGGACCTGAGTTTAAATCTGACCTCAGACACATGATACTCACTAGCTGTGTGACCTTGGGTAAGTTACTTAACCTTGATTGCTTTGAAAAAACAAACAAACAAAACAAAAACAAAAATTAAGTGGAGGGAGAGCCTACTGGGGTTTTGTGGTTTACTTTGGGTGGTACCAGGAGGATTCATGGAGGAGGTAAGATTTGAATTGTACTTTGATGGAAGGAAAAGTCTTAGATCAGAAGCAAGCAGGAGAGGATTCCAGTTCCTGATGGTGACGAAACCAGCCAGGCTGGGTCAGAGGGATAGCATAGGGGAATGTGGGGTAGAAAATGCAAATTGAACAGCAAACTTTAGCTTGAAATAAGATTAATCAAGGTACTAAACATGAGAATACCGACTAATGTAAACCTCTGAAGAAAATTTTAAAATTGGACATTGACAAGAGATGGAGAAACTAGAGAGATGTCAGTCAATGCAATAATTAGAAGACGGAGGTTAATGCTTTCCCCTTCTCAACAGCAATTGGTTATTGCATTTGGGGTTATATTAATCAAATAAAATAGTTAAGGTTATAACTCTTTTGTCATCTCTGTATTCTGTGCAAATAACCAAGACCTAGGCTGGGATTTTGCCTTTCCTTAATAATCAGGGCACTGAATAGTGGAAATTCCCCCTTGCAATGAGTGATAATTTATACTCCCATTAAGTCTGAACAATCTCTTTATGTAGAAGAGTGTTGCCATGCTTTGGCCTGTGATTAGGTGCTATAATTATAGAGAGCTGATTCAGGGAATTGTGGCTGTGTTTTCAGTGCAAAAATTTTCATAGTTTTCTATTTTAAAATTCCTAGAATTACTGCCATCCTGCCCACTCTTTTCTTGAGCTCCAGAAGGCCTGGGTGCCTGGCAACAAATCAATAAGTATGTATTGAGCTCTTATGAACAAGGCACTATGCTAGGCATTGTTTAAGATGTGGGTTGGGAAGGGTCTATACAAAGAAGTTCAGTTTTCAGTTCAGGTAGGGAGACTTGCTATAACTATGTGAAAAGTTAAATAACCATAAAAGTTTTAAGTGAGATTCCAGGCAACTCACTAAGATGGCTAAAAACATTTCTCCACTTTACTCACTGTGTTGTCTTCTCCTTCCCCTACTCCAAAACTTTTCAAATCCTCTTATTGGGTAAGTTAGCAGTGAATGAATTTCATTTCTCCTTATGCCTCTGGCAGTTAATATCTAGACCAAACAAATGGCCTTTAAGTTTCCGTAAGCCTCAAAAAGGCACTTAGTAAAAACCTGAGAGGAGGAGGTGAGAGCTGGCAGTTCTTCTTCTTTGTTACTACTAGTTAGGGCAAAGAGATTTGTGTCCCTTACAATCTCCTTCTAATGAAAACTTACAGTTCCTGTATATATCATCAGGTGCACAAGTATAATCTGCAAATATCCATTAAATATCCATTATTTTTCATATAGTAAGGTAACATGTGCAGTGCCCCAGATACTTAGTTATTTGCAGGTAGGTACGCAGTACCTACTACACAAATTAGAATATCATACAATGCAGCAAACACAGAGATAACATTCAAGCACATAGTAAAAAGAATTATACTATATATATATATATGAACTATATAAGTTGTACATAATATGCAACATCATATTTGAGTTACACAAAATACAGAGGGAAGGCACTAGAATTAAGAGGGTTTGGGAAAGGCTTCCTGTAGATGGCGAAATTTCCCTGGAGGAAAGCCAGGGAAACTAGGGGCTGAAAAGAGGAGAGAGAGTATTCCTGGCATAGAGGACAACCAGAGAAAATGCTCAGTTGGGAGATGGAATGTTTTGTTCTAGATCATCAAGAAGGCCAGTGTCACTGCAAGGAAGAGTATATAGAGGGCTGTAAGATATAAAGATGGGAAAGGTTATGGTGGGGGAACCAGGTTATGAAGGGCTTTGAACACCAAATAGATTTTGTATTGATCTTGGAGGTGATAGGGAGCCACTGAAGTTTACTGAGGATAGGGATGACAGTGTTGGATCTCTGCTTTAGGAAAATCACTTTAGCAGTTAAATGTAGGATGAACTGGAGTAGGGAGAGACTTGTGGCAGGCAGACCCACCAACAGGCTAATAGTCCACGGGTAAGGTGATGAGTGTCTGCACCAGGGTGGTGCCAGTATCGGAGGACAAAAGGGGGCATATGGGAGAGATGTTATAAAGGTGATAGTACCTCCAAGTCTACCCAGGCTCACAACCTAGATGTCGTCAATTCTTTATTCTCTTTCATACTATCCCTCATATCCAAACCGTTGCCAAAGCCTGTAGATTTTAACTTTTTAACATCTTTCACATCTGCCTCTTCTCTTCTCTGACACTGCCCCCACTCTGAGACAGGCCCTTATCCCTCATACTTGGACTACTGCAGTAACCTGCTGGTTGGTCTTCTTGCCTCAAGAATCTCCCCATTCCAAGCCATCCTCCACTCAGCTGTCAAATAACTTTCCTTAAACATAGATCTGACCATGTCAAACCCCAAGCTTCACCCCATTTTCAGTAAACTCCCGTGGCTCCCTGTGCTCCAGGATTAAACATAAAATCTTCTGACATTCAAAGCCCTTCACAATCAAGCCCCTTCCTACATTTGTAGTCTTAAAACTTACTACCCCACCCCATACTCTGTAATCCAATGACACTGGCCTCTTTGCTATTCCTTGTTCACAAGAGATACTTCAGCTCCAAACTCTGGGGATTTCCACTGGCTGTTCCCCACACCTTCTTCCTCCTCTCCATTATGGGACTTTCTTCAAGTCTCAACTAAAACCCAACCTTTTACTAGAAATTTTTCCTGATCCCCCTTAATACTACTGACTTTCCTCTGTTGATTATTTACAATTTAGCTTGTATGTAGCTTGTTTGTACAAAATTGACTGACTGACAACCTCTTGGTGCTCCAGGGCATTCTTTAAGACAAGTTGTAGAGAAGTTTTTGGCTTGCTTTGGTAGGGGGAACTCCTCACTGGGAACTCCCTTTACTGATGAGGTCACAGGTCCAGTTCCTGAAGTTTTCAAAAGTAAAGAGGTGTGGACTTCACTTTTACTTATTCAGCTCCTAAGAATCACTTATAAGAACATTAATTTGGTGATGGTGTGCCAAAAGTATCAGGGGGCTGGGGGAGGGATGTGTGGAAAGACTGTTGGCACACAGACCAGCTAGAAGAGAACTACAATAATCTAGGAGGGCCTGGAGTAGGATAGTAAGAGAGGCTAGAAAAGAAAGGACAAATCAAAGCTATTACAGAGGAAGAATAGAACTTAATGATAGACAGAATACAATGAGAATGTAAACTCAAAATAATGATCAAAGAGAAAGTTCCTCACTTTACAAATAGCTTGTAGTTCAAAGATTTATTTCTAAGTCAGGTATATTTGAAGCAAGAGATTTTTTTTTCTGTAGAAACAATGAGTCTAAAGCTATCCCACAAAATAGAAAATAGTATACTAAAACCAAAGCAAAATCATTGAAAAAACAGGGGCAGCTAAGTGTCGCAGTGGATAAGAGCACTGCCCCCCCCCCAATTCAAGAGGACCTGAGTTCACATTCGACCTCAGACATGTAACACTTACTAGCTGTGTGACCCTGGGCAAGTCACTCAACCCCACTGCTTAGCCAAAAAAAAAAAAAATTTTGAAAAAACAAACAAATCTAGCCCCAAGACACTGAAAAATTCTGATGTTCTTTGAATCACTAAAGCAAATTAAAGTAAGTTTAGTACAGTTTGGCCATTTTATGTGCTATTATATTCTAATTCTTCGAAAATTAGTAGCTCACTCATGTAACTTTCAGTTTATCAGTCCCATTCCTTGACCCTGCCAGATTAAAGAGTTCTCTCAAAGTCTGCACTATCACAGAACTGAGTCCAATCCTGTGTACTGGACCCCCTAAAGTGGTTAGTTTCTCTCTGTCTCTTTGTCCCTACCCAGAAGTTTTACTCTGGATAACTCTTCTAAAGAGAGATTCAGCATGGCTCATATCTTTCCCCATGTGTAGGTTGCCTATTCCTGAGTAGATGTACAATATTGGCATTGTTTACGGGACAATCTCTATTTCACTCAATACAGAAAATGCATAAGATGCAAAGATCTCACAGGTGCCCATGAACAAATAAAAAAGTATAAAACACTCAACAGCCCAGTAGACTCATTAGATTCTGTCCAGAAGCTAGCTACATGGGGAATGCTGAACAAGCACACTCTTCTTAGACCTGAACCCCGAGACACTCGTGGCGATAACAGGACTGGTAAAAGATCTCTGGTGAGAAACACTTTTTAGAAGTGTTTGGGTCAGACAATGAATCTGGAAAGGTAGAGAGAATGGGTTGAGCTTTTCATCCCTTTCTTTACACATCAAATAATATATCCATCAAAGTCCAGCTCAAATCCCAGTTCCCTACATGAAACCTTCCCTGATAGTCTGAGCCTGAACTGAATTTTTCTTTAAAGGATCATAGCACTTATAGTCTCTTGCATTCATTCCCACACTCAACATTTCTTGCTTTCCATTGTAGTTATTTTTTCTTGTTACCCAGACAGTACTAGAGTTTAACAAGACTTATACTGACACCCTTCCCCCATGCTGATCCCCAAGTTATTTTCTTTGAGCCTCAGTTTCTTCATATGTAAAATGGGGGATAGTGGTGGAGGAAAGTTTAAGTAAATAATCGCTTAAATCCCCTTAAAATTCACTATCAACCAATCATAGATTAGAATAAACCTTAAACACTTGTCTCACTCAGATTCCTGGATCTCCCAAGACAGGGCTCCTGAAATGAGTGGGTACCTGCTGCTGTAGGGGCTACCTCCCTAACTGGATTAGAAGATCCACTTCTCTGAGTCTCATACTTCACTTAATGGCACCTTATACATAGTAGGTTCCCAATAAGTATTTGTAAGTAATGCAGAATGGTACCATTATCAGACACAGAAAAGGCATATAGTTCACTTTCATTCAGTTCCATACTCCTATGGTGTGAGAAAGACACTGGAGTTACAAAGCCGAAAATAGATGTGGTTCCTGCCTTCAAGGACTTTAAAATCAAATGAGTGGTGGGTGGGCAGATAGAAGAAAGATCAGTTGATTGGGAAACAGAAGACCTGGGTTCTAATTCCAGCCCTGTTATTAAAACCCTGTGTGATTTTGGTTGTTACTTATGCTCTCTGTAAGATGAATTGGACTAGATAATAATCTCTAAGATCTCTTCAAGTTCAAATTCTGTGATTCTCAAGTTGTTGTTTAGTCATTTTCAGTTGTGTCTGACTCTTGATGACCCCATGTTTCCTTGGCAAAGATACTGAAGTGGTTTGCCATTTCCTTCTCCAGCTCATTTTACAGATGAGTAAACTTAGGCAAACAGGATTAAATGATTTGCCCAGGGTCACCCTGCTAGTAAGTGTCTGAGGCCCCATTTGAACTCTCTTCCTGACTCCAGGCCCAGCACTTAGCTACTGTGCCACCTAGCTGTTCACGACCCTCAGGTACAGATGAGCATAATAAAGGATAGACTATGTTAAATGAAAAAGGAGAGATCCAAACAAGGTGTCATGAGAAGTCAGAGCAGAGAAATCACTTCCTGCTGGGGGAAGGGGAAAGTACTGAGAAAATAGGATGCAGATAAATTTGTCTTGGTATCATAGAAGTCATAGATAAGACTGGGGGAAGCATGATAACAGTAAGGGAAAGGTGATGGATGGGGGGGGGGGGTCTTGAAGGTCATGACCAGAGGGATTTGGTTTGATTCCTACTGCCCTCAAAGCTGAAGGATGCGGCATCAGTCTGGTGAGCTTCTGGTCCATGAAATAGAGAAGAGTGAGAAGGCTCAGAAAAGGCACAGAAAAGGCCTTAATAAGTTAATTGATTGATAAGGCATTAAGCTAAGGGGTCAGCCATTTGGCTTCAAACCATTTCCCCCTATTTATGCCATGTTACACCCCTTTACTCACTATACACTCTAGCTAAACTGGTGTTCATCCCAAGCCTGGAATGCTCACCTCCTCACCTCTGCTTCTCCAAAACTCCTTCATACCTCAGTTTAATGGCCACTTCCTATAAGAAGACTTTCTTAGGCTAACATGAACTGCTGCAAAGGAAAGAGAGCAGAAGTAGAAGAAAGTTGTACACAGTAACAAGAATATTGTTCAGTGAAGAACTAACTATGAATGACTTAACTATTCTCAGCAATATAATGATCCAAGACAATCCCAAAGGACTCATGATGAAGCATGCTATCCATCTCCAGAGAAAGAACTGATATCGTCTGAAGACAGACTGACGCATGTTATTTTTCACTTTCATTCCTTTTTTTTGAGTCTTCTTGTACAAAATGCCTAACACAGAAATGTTTTACATGATTGCACATGTATAAACTATATTGGATTGCTTACCATTTCAGGGAGGTGGGGAGGGGAGGGATAGAATTTGAAACTCAAAACTTTAACAGAAAATGTTAAAAAATTATTTTAACACGTAAACTGGGAAAAAAAATTTTAAATCCTTATTGATTCTTCTAATACTTCTGCCCAAAGTACTTTGTACTTATTTCATATATAGTTTGTACTCATTTGTGTACATATTATTCCTTGCCTTCCCTGCCTGCCCCCCTTCAGTAGGATGTAATCTCCTTGAAGGCAGGAGATTGTTTTGTCACCAAAAAGCATTTAAGCACCTACTTATTAGATACCAGGGCAGCTAGGTATCTAAGTAGATAGAAGACTTATTTTCGTGAGTTCACATCACCCTCTGATACTTACTAGCTGGGTGACCCTGGGCAAGTCACTTCACCCTGTTTGCCTCAATTTCCTCATCTGTAAAATGAGTTGAAGAAGGAAATGGCAAACCACTCCAGTATCTTTGCCAAGAAAACTTGGGGTGATAAACAGTTGGGCATGACAGAAACCACTGAACAGCAAAATACTAGGTACCAAGCATTCTACTAGGCCTAGTACTACATACTACAAAAACAAAAGTGACCTCAGGAAACTTATATTCTACTCGGCATGGTGGTGTGTTTTTCAAATGTTAATACATCAGCATATATACCAGATATATACAAAAGAATTACAAAGTTATTTGTTGGGGGATGGCTGACACTATTAAATAACATGGCAATCGGGAAAGGCCTCCTCCCACTGACGGCACTTAGCTGAGCTTTAAGGGAGCCAAATTCTAAATGGTTCATATTCTTAACACCTGCAGAGGTAGCAAACTCATCTTTTAAGTGCTTGGTGAATTGGAGGTGAAGGAAAAGTGGATCATATCCCACCATTCATTTCCTTTTTCCCACTTTTCTAACCACAAAACCAGAGTGGTCTTTGACCACAGTTTTTAGCCAGGAGACTGTCTTTGCAAATTGCAGGTGGCTCCGCTGGGGGAAGAGAGTCTCCTGGACGTCAAGCATTGCCTTTAAGAAGCCAGAACCCACTTCATAAGGAAAACACTTACTCAAGTAAAACATTTACTGTCTACTATGTGCCAGGCACTATGCTGAGGATGGAGAGGAAAGGGATAAACATTACTGTAGTACCAGCTGTGCCAAGAGCTTTAAAAAAAAGTACAAATATTATCTCACCTGATCCTCATAATAATCTCTAGAGGTAGGGGCTACTATCACCATTTTTCAGAGGAGGAACCTGAGGCAAACGGAGGTTAAGTGACTCACCCAAGGCCACACAGCTTTCATAAGAAGCTGCATTGCAATTGGAACCCAGGGCTTCCTGACTGCAGCCCTGGCGCTCTCTACACTGCGCCACCAGGGGGCTCACAAATGCAAATCCAGGTCCTGCCCTCAAGGAGCTTACACACGGGGGGGGGGGGGAAGGATACACTGTGCAAAAAGCTACGTATGAAGCAGCTTCACATACAGACTCGCCCTCTACAAGGAAAATGGCAGACAATCGACAAAGGGCATGCATTAGCATCAAAAAAGAGGCATCTTGCAGAGGTGAGCTTTGAAGCTGCAACACTTGAACCTAAGCGATAATCCTGGTTTTTGGAGCTCATTTTACAGATGAGGAAACTGAGGCTCGAAGAAGTGACCTGGGGACCATAAAAACTGGTGGCCCATGGGACAAGGAAGAGGGGTGCAGAAAGAAAACCCTCGAGGTCTTCGCTCGCCCACCACCCCACGCTAGGTCCTCGCGCAGTCTGTTAGCTTGTAAGGGTGGGGGGAGAGGCAGCGAGGAGGCGGGGGAAGGGGGTGAAGCGAAGACGCGCGGGCGCGGGGAGTCACGTGACGTCCTCCGCCGACCCGGAGGCTCAGGCCTGGTCTGGGCTCCCCTCCTCCTCTTCCGCTCCCGCCCCCTCCCAGCTGGGCACCAGCACGAGGCTGTGTGCAGAGGGGCGGGATGGGAGGCGGGGGGGGAGGAGAAGGAGGAGGAGGAGGAGGAGGAGCCGGTTTCACCCGGAATGAAAACAAACAGCGACCCGCTTCATCCGGGGACTTTCCGGAACGCTGGCGAGCTCTGATCGTAGCGCTGCTCAGGTGAGTGAGGCTTCTGGGCCGGGCTGAGCTAGGAGGGCTGAGGGGCGGACGCCGGCCCGCCTGCTTCCCTGCCTCCTGCCAGCCCAGCCTCCTTTGGGGTCGGCGTCGGCCGCGCCCCATGGGCACGCCCCAGCCCCCGGGAGCCTCCCGGGACTGCGGGGCGCCCGGGCTTTCTTCGTCCTCCGGGGAGCTGAGGGGCAGTGGATGTGTGAGGGGTCTGGGACCGGCGCTGGGTTTGCAAAGGTAACTCCGGGGGAAGCTGATGGTCCCACGGGAGGCGGGGCGGCGAGGGGAGGGGCGGGGCGGGGCGGTCCGGGTCCTCCTCCCTTCCTCACCTGACCCGGGGGGGCGGGGAGCCCAGGGCTGGGAGAAGGTGCTTCCATCTTCTATTCATCCTGGCTCTTGTCTGCTGAACCAGACCTGGCTCCCTTTCTCCCCCTACCCCTACATCTCCAGGCACTGAGGAGGAGGGTGGTCACTGTGGGGAGCGAGCCCCTTCTTCTTGGTTCCCCAGGCAAGGCTGCCCCGCCCCGGGTAAGGACGAAGTGGGGTGGATGACGCGGGGGTGAATGTGGCCTGGGGTTGAAGCGCACGGTCTCTCGGTGGGACCCCGCTGGGGAGGCGGGAGGCAGGGGTGGGGGGCTGTGTGGCACTACTACCTCGTCGCCGACACGACCTGTAAGACCGGTTGGGTACTTACTTAAACCTTTGTTTATAAGCTCATAGCTCATAATTTAAACCACAGCAACATGAGATTGTAATTAAAATCAAAGAGTTCTAATTAAAAGTACAAAGTGTGTGGTTTAAGGTTTAGTCAACAGTAGGTTCTGTTGGACTTTTGATTGCCTCATTGTTCTGTAGGTGGATAGGTGAATGTTACTTTCCAAAATCCTAACTTTCTGCTGTTAGATTCCCTCCTTTGCCCATTCCTCTCAAAGAATTTGTTACATTTCATAAGAAAAGTAAAAGTATGAACATTCTGGGAGATGTATAGTTAGGAAGTTTGGGAAGGTTGAACTTTTTTGTCAACTTAATGCAAAAGTGAAAATAAAGCTTAAGTATTCTTTATCCCTGGCCCTAAAATGGCACTTCAAAGAAATTTCACTTTCAGTTTTGTATTGTGGAGTGCAGCTTTGTTAGTTTTAATGTAAGACCCATGTATCAAATTTTTCTGTTCCCTCAAAACCCTCCCTCATTACCTATTGCCTTAGTAAGTCTGCTCACTGGTCTCTTAAAATCCCTCATACACATTTAAGCCAAGGGTGATATGCTCCAGAGTTCTGTTTCAGGACCAGAGTAATTTGTTGTTATAATCATAGGGCTAGAATAGCATGGTATGATGGAAAAAACCACAGGATTTAGAGTCAGAGAACCTGTGTCCAAATACTGGCTATGTGGTTCCTACTACCTATGTGCTGTTCAGTTAGTCATTTAACTTCTTTCAGCCTCATTTTCCTCATCTAGTTAGGTAAGATGATTCCAGGTTCCCTTTCAACTCAAAATTCTCTGATCCCAGTAAAGTGGTGCGCAGGTCTGATACCATCATTCTCCCATTCAAAAATCTTCAATATCTCCTTGTTACCTCCTCAGTAAAGTGTAAATTCAGCTTCTTATTCAAAGCCTTCTACAATCTGACTCTAACTCACCTTTTGAAGTGATAAGTGAGATAAACTCTAACTACTTGTCACTTGGTCTTCCTTGCTGACATATCTTTGCTCATGCAGTCTTTTCCACATAGAATGTACTTTCACATTCTTCAAGGCTCTACTAAGTTGAACCTGGTCCAATTGGTAGACAAGACCAAAACACCTTAACTATAATACTGTTAATAATAATATTGTACACTGCCTTTTAGGCATAAGGCTGCCAGGAATAATTTTATTTATTTTAATGCTATTTCATATTCAGGCAGTTTCTAACTTACAGAGAGAGGTCCAAAATGGAATCGTTCCCTATGTTCTCGTACTTCAAGACAGTTTGAGGTACTGATGGGGTTATGGGACTTGGACCCCTAAAAGGAAAAGACCATGTCTTTGAAAGCAACCGAGTCCCTGAATTTTCCCATACGTTTCAGCAGCCCAGATCACTGTGCCCAAGGCAACTGGCCCACCCCAGCCTACCCTGATCACCGCCTAATTAGCTTACTAGACATTCCTTTCACTGTAGCTCTTGGCCCACTCCAAACTATTTACAACTCCTTAATCCCAACCAGATCCTATCCTTTTTCTATATAAGCATCAGTCTCAACCCCAATTAAGTAGAAGGTTCACTGGGAACCTGCCCTCTTTTATTGGCATTACAGTAAACCTTGTCATTTGACTGGAAGAAGGTTTGAGTTTGTGAATTCATTCCAGGTGGATACTGCCCTGTACCCTGACATTTTGGGGTTCCCAGCAACCTCAAACCGTGTCATCAGGTTCCTAGCAGCCCTTTACCGAATCAGTACCATTTATAACAATCTTCAACAAGGAAAAGGTTATAGTATCTTAAATTATAATTTCACGTTAATATTCCAAAACAGTAATCACTACTCAGTTTCTTCCTTGTTGTTGTTGTTCAGTCATGTCTGACTCTTCCTGATCCCCATTTGGAGTTTTCTTGCCAAAGACACTGGAGTGGTTTGCCATTTCCTTCTCCACCTCATTTTACAGATGAGGCAAACAGCTTTAAGTGACTTGCCCAGGGTCACCCACCTAGTAAGTATCTGAGGCTGGGTTGGAACTCTGAACTTCCTGACTTCAGGCAAAGCTCACTATCTACTGCTTCACCCTGGCCACCACTCTTGAGGATTAAAAAGAGTTTTTACCCTGTGATAAGTATGACCTTGAAGGCGAAAGAGGGCGCTGCCATTAAGTTGGTTCCCAAATCTCTAAATGAGGCAGTGATTCTAGTTAGATAAGAGTTAAGTTTGGTTATCATCCTTAATACATTTGTCTTAAGAAAGGCCCATTCTTAGCTTTCTATACATTTTTAGGAAAAAACTCTGGAAAGAGTTCAAGACTAGAGAAATATTTATTTCTTAAATATTTATTATTTATTATTATATATGTTAATATAATATATTAACATATTATTATATAATATATAATTATATTAATATTATTTGTTTATTATTATATTAAATTTATTATTTATTTATTATTATTTATTCTTAAATTTATTCTTAAATATTTATTTCTTAACTATTTTCAGTTGAACACAGTAAGGTCACAAGATAAAGTGCTGTGTGAGGTGGGGAGGGAAGAGAAGGAAAATTGTTTGCAATGAGGGAGATCAGAGAACATCCTACAAGAGGAAGCGTTTGACTTGGGCTTTAAAGGATAGATGGGAATTCACAGGTAAAAGAAGGGAGGGCATTCTGGGCAAACAGCTTGAGTGGAAGCATGAGAATTCAGTGTAGGGGGCTTAAATGGTTATCTAATTTGCTGAGAGTGTAGAGCAGGTTCTCCACCCCTAGTGTAGAGTATAGATGGAGGCAGGGTAATATGAGAAAAAGCTGGGATGATACCAAGTTGTTGTGGAAAGCCTTGAATGCTCAGCAAAGAAGAATGACCTTTACTTGATAATTAATAAGGAACTATTAAAAATTTTTGAAACAAAGCAAGATGTAACCAGATCTATGTGTTATAAAGATTATTCTGTCAGCAGCATAAAGGAGAGAGATTGGAGATTAGGAAGACCCCTAAGGAGATGGTTTAGACATCTAGTAATAAGCCCTGAACTACGTACAGTGGACTTGGTAAATGATTGATTGGATATGAGGAATGAGGGAGGGGGAAGAATCAAAGCTAGCAAGATTGCCAAAATGGGAGACTGAATTAGTGGTGGTGTCACAGGCAGAAATAATGAAATCAGAAAAAGGAACAAGTTTGGGGAAAAGGTTAAGTTCCGTTTTGGACATGTTGAGTTTGAGGTATTTGAAGAATACCCAGGTGGAGATGCCCTATAGGCAGCCAGTGATCTAAATTCAAACCTCAAAACAGAGGTCAGGACTAGTAACAGGTTTTGAATTCACCTGCATAAAGGAAGTATTTTGAAGCCATGGAGTGAATTATGTTGCTGAGGGAGAGAAGAGAACCAAACCCTGAAACTTGTAGAATATACTAGAAGGTGTTGGGAATAGGGCAGAGAGAACAACCTGAAGGAGCTGTGACTCTGCAACCAGTGGAAGAGAGAGAATGTACAAGGGGAGGGGGTTGTCAACGTTGTCAGAGAGGATGATAACTGAAAGAAATGTCACTGGATTTGGTGATTAGAGAGCCATTGGTGACCTTAAAACAGTTTTGGTAGAGTGGTGGAGCTGGAAGCCCAGATACCAGGGAAGATGTGGGTAATGAGGAAGCGGAGACATGAGGTGTAGACAATTTTTTTTACTTTCATTAAGTGAAGGGGAGGAAAGAGATGGGATTGTAATTGGATTGCCTAACAAGGTCAGATGAAGGCTTTCATAGAATTAGAGAAACATGTATATATTGATTTACAGGGGTGGGAAACCTGCAGCCTTGAGGCCACATGTAGCCCTCTAGGTCCTCAAGTGCAGCCCTTTGATGAATCCAAACTTCACATAACAAGTCCCCTTAAAAAAGGATTTGTTTTGTAAAACTTGGACTTGGTCAAAAGGCTGCACCCAAGGACCGAGGAGGCCATATGTGGCCTCGAGGCCACAGGTTCCCTACCCCAATTTAGTATCAGAGGATCTATCGAGGTATTTGGTAAAAACTTATAGAAAATGTACTTTTAAGTAAATGTGTCTCATTGGTAATGTTCCATCTGTACCAGAGGATGGCAACCTTCTGGATAGAGTTAGTTTTGGATGAGTTGGTTTGATTTAATACTCTGGGTAATATTGTTGAAGTTATAGCTACTAGACCAGGGAGTATTCTTCTCTTTCAACCCAGACTGTACTGTCACTGATAAAATGTGTAAATTCTTTAACTGCAACCTAGGTGGACAAGCTGGAAACTTGTGAGGAAGAAGGGTGAGTAATAATAGGAGAATGAAGCAGAGAAGACAGTTTTAAAATACTTTGAGGAGGTCTTTTTAGTAGTTAAAATTTATTTTTTGATAGGCAAAAATTTGCACCAGACTAATATCTGCTTGCGAAATACTCATTTAGTCTCTGAAGGCTTAAAACAAGGAACAGTTGAAGAACTGTGAGCAGTGGTTAACTGGGGTTTTTTAAGTTAGTTGAAAAAGGTGATAATGATCTAAATAAAGCTATTTCGAATTTGAGAAGTGGCTTATTAATCATTTAGAACTTACTGAGCATGTCTTTCAGATATGTTCCCCCTCCTTAGTTCCCTATTTTAACTTTCTCTTTTTCCTCGCTCTTTCCATTCTCTTTTTAGCCATTCTCTATCCTTTTCTCTTTCTTCCACATCTTTTCATACTTGTGACTTGTGGCCACCACTTCCCTGGCCACCACTCCTCTATATGTGTTGCTCTCTGTATTATAAAGTAAGGTCTTTGAGGGCATGAACTGTCTTGCTTTTGTTTTTGTATCCTCGTTGTTTAGAATGGTGCCTTGAATGTAGTCAGGGCTTAATAATTGCCTTTTCATTCTTTGAATTTCCTTTACCTCAACTAAACTAATATGTAATTTAAACCTAATTTTAGATAGAAAAAAAGTTTCCTACCCCAGTGGTATAACCTTAATCCTCACTTCACTTTTTGAATGCTTTCTGTACCTTAGTTAGACTTGTCTTGATTATGCACAAGCTAATAACTTGTCCATACATCCTTACATTTTCTCTACACATTGTATATCTGCCACAGCTCCTCATTTGATCATGTAGTGAAAATGAGAAAAAAGAGCCTGAGTGGTACACTGATATCCCCAGGATATTAATAGGTTGAAAGAAAGCTCTTTAGAGTGTTGGGTGGGGTCTTTGGAATGACATGGATTAAAAAACACATATGTGGAGAGGTTTGGGAATCTTCACTGGTGTTAGCAGTTAACCACACAGATAAAAGAACAGATTGACCAAAACACCAAGATTATGTCTTATTAAGCTTCTAATTGACCTTTGGTAGGGCCTGGTACTTTGATAGAGCTCTGTACTCAGTCATTGTTATCAGCATTTTTACCTTTCTTCTACAGCTTCACCCCCATCAGCAAAATATTCAGTCTTCTTTGTCTTTGATACAAAGATTAATCAAAAACATACTGCTTTACTTTGTGAATCGGTAAGCATGCTGACAGAACAGAATAGCAACAAATAATTGAGTAATGAAGTATATATGAAATGGCACCTTACATAGAAAATAATTTTTGGTTTTTAAAAAAATTCAGTTCTGTTTTAAGAAAGGAGTCTAAAATGTTTTGTTTTTTTTAAGACAATTTATCTCTTTTTCTGCTATAATTATAAAGTCTAATGATGGATTAAAGAAGAATTTAGAGGGTGGGCAAGGGAGTCTAAAGAAGACAAAATTCAGACCTACAGATCTTACCACGTGTTAGCATCTCTAATAAAAAGGTTCGTAAAGGAAAGAAACTGAAATGATAACACCTCCCTAGTTTATATTAACTGGGGATGGGTAACTGATTATTCTAGTCCAAAAAGACACCACCACCATACTGTGTAAGTTCTAGTTACACTCTAAAATATTCCTTTATATCTGTTTTTTAAAGGATGGCACAAAAGAAATATCTACAAGCAAAACTGACCCACTTCTTAAGGGAAGACAAAATTCAACTTTGGAAACCTCCATATACAACCGAGAACAAAGAAGCTGGTTTGGTGTTGAAGGTATTAACTTTTCTTATAAAACATCAAAACTGGTCAGTAATTCATATCTGATGTCTAGTGAAGTGACTATTGAAGATACCAAAGTGTCAGAATCATAACTATGTAAAATGCAGAATCTCTGTTAGAGTTTTGCTGATAAACAAGTGGCAAGTTAATGCCATCATTTCTCCCACCAAGCATTCTTGTCTTTATGAATCTTTTCAGTAAGGGCCCATCCATAATGACAATGAAATCTTTTATTTCTTTGTGGTTTTTTTATGATTAATTATAATAGTATTAAAATTAAGATTTCCCCCCCAATTTATTAAAGAACTAAAATTGAAAGAAATGTAGATATTAACATTGATATCATCGCTCAGTAGTAGAGTACCAATTAGTTACTGTTGAATTATTTAAACTGATGTTTCTTAGCTGCTTCTACTGTCACACATTGTAAAAATGGATTTAATTTTTTGTACACTAGTCTTCAAATAGCCTACTTATTTTTCTCATTTGGTGCATATAGAATGTTAAAAGAGTTTTTTGTCATTCAGTTGTTTCAGTCATGTCTGATTCTTCATGACCCCATTTGGGGTTTTCTTGGAAAATATCCTGGAATGGTTTGCCATTTCCTTCTCCACCTCATTTTATAGGTGAGGAACTGAGACATACAGGGTTAAGTGACTTGCCCAGGTTCACACAGTTAGTAAGTGTCTGAGGCCAAATTTGAACTCTGGAAGATGAATCTGTCTGACTCCAGGTATGTAACTCTATCTGAGGCCTACATACTGGATAGATTCTTTAAGGAAGATTTTTGGGAGGACATGGATGAATGAGATTCATAAAGGAATGCATTGGTGGGAATGCATGATCTGTGTTATTTGAGCAAATTCCCATTTCTATAAGATCATGTGTCCACTGTGAGGGAAAATACTTAAAAAAGGGGTTGACTGTAACTGCTGCATTGATATTCATGCAGTGACATCAAGAAGGAGAATGTGGTTAACGGTACTGAATGAGAAGGTACGGATGGTTTGTCATCTGCACTGAGGGAATACCCAAATGAATGAGATTCAAAAATCTGTGGAATTGTTCTAAATATTGTAATATTTCATTTACTTAACTTTTTTCCCAGAATAAGTTGTTCCATATAGATAACTGAAACTTACCTTGTTCAACAGAGGAACTTAATGTTAAACATTTTTAATGGAATCTCTGCAAAATATACTACACATTTCCTATTATCTTAAAGTCTTCCTGGCATGATTTAACCATCACTTTATGACCAAGCCATCATTATGAATACTAATTTTACACTCTACTGTAATGCAATGAAGACTCCAGGGCCATTCAGGTATATCAGGCTATAGGACTAGACTGCTATGCTTTCTGTTGTTTTCCTGCTTTCTTTAGTCAGCTGTGACTTCTTGGTATTATCTTTTTCTTTAGAGATCCCACCCTCCCTTCAGATTTGTGGCATCTAAATCTTTGTAGGAATCCACCCATGTTAGAATTGTATTTAAAATAAGAGTTAGTAGATTTAAGAGTGATGACTTCAGAGAATTTCTTACGAATAAAATATGTGAAATCTTTCTGCTCCAAGGCCTTTTTTTGTTTACTTGTCTGTGTTCCAAATAGTTGAGATCTATGGCTAAATGACTTCCGGATTAGTTGTTATACTGGAACTGAAGACAACTTTTTGGCCACCAGAGAATATTTCTCAGTACTGTATTCCTGAACACCCAAGAATGATCCTTTGGAATAAGATTACCTTGAGTAGCTCTCTGTTGAGGACTAGAATTTGAGATTTACTTTTGCATATATAAATATCTCTGAGGCTTCTAACATAGCAAGAATTGGCATCTATCACAAATATGTATTTTAGAAAATTCCATTTTATTAAGTTAATATTAGGATGAATTTTACTTTAGAAAAGCTCTGACGGGGAAGAGCCAAGCTGGCAGAGAACAGGCAGGGACTTGCCTGAGCTCTCCTAAATTCTATAGACAACTTTAAATACACCTCAAAACAAATTCTGGAGTGGCAGACTCCAGACTTCACCTGTAAAAGAACTGGGTGAAACAATTTTCCAGCCCAAGACAACTTAGAAGGTTGACAGGAAAGGTTTGTCACACTGAGGTGAGAGTGAAGTGCAGGTGGTGCCCCAACAAAACCAGAGGAGGGCTTTGGAAATGGGTAGTAGGTGGGAGATGACTGAATCAGCAGTGGCAATGACTGTTTCTGGAGCTCCCAGCACACAGACAGTAAGGGGGTCAGACAGCTAGTCAGAAGGAGATTACAGGGGTCCCTTTACTGACACTGGGTGCAGGACTCTGTGACATTGCCCATACTAAGATTCAGGTCATAGTCCTGGGTTGTAGTCCTAGGGTGAGGAGGAGCACTAGCACACCAGAGCTTGCAGCCACAGGGGAGTGGAGACTCTGGTCACAGTTCCACAGCAAAAGAGAGTGCTTGTGGTCACTTAGAGACCATAGCATAGGCTAAGAGAGAGTAAACACACCTCTCCTTAGACCATGCCACCTTAGAAGAACTGAAAGCTGACACACCCTCACAAGTAGCTGCACAAAAAACCTGAAGCTTGGGACAGTGCCTCCTTCATCCTGGGAGTAGAGTCCAACTTTAGTATAAAGTTAAAAGTCAAGAAATAGGCTGAGAAAGTGAGCAAGCAAAGAAGAAGGATCCTGACCATAGAAAGTTACTGTGATGACAGGGAAGATCAAAACACAGACTCGGAAGATAGCAGAGCCTTAAAGAAAAAATGTGAATTGGTCTGAGGCACAAAAAGAATTCCCAGAAGAGCTCAAAAAGGATTTTAAAAAAATCGAATGAAGTAGAGGAAAAATTGGGGAGAAATGACAGTGATGCAAGAAAATCATGAAAAAAGAGTCAATAGCCTGGTAAAGGAGGCACAGATATAACTCCTTAAAAAGCAGAATAGGTCAAATGGTAAAAGAGGTACAAAAATCCATTGAAGAGAAGAATGCCTGAAAAAGTAGAATTGGCCAAATGGAGAAAAATATACACAAATTCACTGAAGAGAAGAACTCCTTAAAAAGCAGAATTCATGGGGCAGCTAGGTGGCACAGTGGATAGAGCACTGGCCCTGAAGTTAAGAGGACCTGAGTTCAAATCTGACCTCAGACCAAACACTTGACACTTCCTAGCTGTGTGACCCTGGGCAAGTCACTTAACCCCAATTGCCTAAAAAAAATAAAAATAAAAAAACTAAAAAACCAGAATTTGCAAAATGGAAAAGAAGGTACAAAAGCTCACTGAAGAAAATAATTTCTTAAAAATTAGAAGTGGGCAAGCGGAAGCTAATGACTCCATGAGACATCAAGAAGCAATAAAACAATTAAAAGAATGGAAAAATGGAAGAAAAAATGAATTATGTCATTGGAAAAACACTGACCTGAAAAATAGATCAAGCAGAGATAATTTAAAAATTATTTGACCATATTATATGATCATATCAAAATTATTTGATCATATTATATGATCAAAAAAAAAGAGCCCAGATGTCATCTTTCAAGAAATTATTAAGGAAAACTCTCCTGATATTCTAGAACCAGAGGGTAAAATAGAGATTGAAAGAATACACTGATCACCTCCTGAAAGAGATCCTCAAATGAAAACACCCAGGAATATTATAGCAAAATTCCAGAACTCCTAGGCCAAGGAGAAAATGTTACAAGTAGACAGAAAGGAATAGTTCACATCTCATGGAGCCACAGTTAGGATAAGACAAGATTTAACAGCTAGTACATTAAAGGATCAGAGGGCTTAGAATATGAGCTTCTGGAGGGCAAAGGAACTAGGATTACAACCAAGAATTACCTACCTAGCAAAACCAAGTATAGTCCTTTGGGGAAAAAATGCTATTCAATGAAATAGGACTTTCAAGCATTCCTGATGAAAAGACTGGAGCTGAATAGAAAATCTCACTTTTTTTTTTCTCTCATTTTTATTTTTATTTTTTTTTTTACATTTTTTTTAAACGTGTTTTTAAAACTTGGGGTTCCAAATTTTCTCCCTTCCTCCCTCCCCACCCACCCTCATTGAGAAGGCAAGCAACTCAATATAGGCTATACATGTGCAGTTATGCGAAACACTTCCATAGTAGACATGCTGTGAAAAACTAACTCTATTTCCCTTAATCCTATCCCACCCCCCATTTATTCTATTCTTTCTTTTGACCCTGTCCCTCCTCAGAAGTATTTGCTTCTGATTACCCCCTTTCCCAATCTGCCCTCCTCTCTATCATCCCCCTACTCTCTTGTCCCCTTCCCCCCCCATTTTCCTGTAGGGTAAGACAGATTTTCATACCCAATTGAGTGTGTATGTTATTCCCTCCTTAAGTCAAATCCTATGAGAATAAGCTTCACTCATTTCCTCTCACCTTCCCCCGGTTCCCCTCCACTGTAAGAGCCTTTTCTTTTCTGTTTTTTTGTGAGATAATTTACCCTGTTCTACCTTTCCCTTTCTCCTAGTATAATCCTCTTTCACCCCTTAATTTTATTCTCCAGATATGACCCCTTCATCTTCAACTCACCCTGTGCCCTCTGTCTATCTATCTATCCATCTATCTATCTATATATATATACACATATACATATAATTTTTTCCATCCAACTACCCTAATACTGACAAAGGTCTTATGAGTTACAAATATCATCTTTCCATGCAGGAATGTAAACAGTTCAATCTTAATAAGTCTCTTATGATTTCTCTTTCCTGTTTACCTCTTCATGTTCCACTCGAGTCTTGTATTGGAAAGTCAGATTTTCTATTCAGCTCTGGTCTTTTCATCAAGAATGCTTGAAAGTCCTCTATTTCACTGAAAGACCATTTTTTCCTCTGAAGAATTATACTCAGTTTTGTTGGGTAGGTGATTCTTGGTTGTAATCCTATCTCCTTTGCCCTTCGGAATATTATATTCCATGCCCTGCGGTCCCTTAATGTAGAAGCAGCTAAATCTTGTGTTATCCTGATTGTGTTTCCACAATACTTGAATTGTTTCTTAAATATTTTCTCCTTGACCTGGGAACTCTGGAATTTGGCTACAATATTCCTAGGAGTTTTCCTTTGGGCATCTCTTTTAGGAGGAGATCAGTGGATTCTTTCAATTTCTATTTTGCCCTCTGGTTCTAAAATATCAGGACAGTTTTCCTTGATCATTTCTTGAAAGATGATGTCTAGGCTCTTTTTTTGATCATGGCTTTCAGATAGTCCAATAATTTTTAAATTCTCTCTCTTGGATCTATTTTCCAGGTCAGTTGTTTTTCCAACGAGATATTTCACATTGTTTTCTAATTTTTCATTCTTTTGGATTTGTTTTACAGTGTCTTGATTTCTCATAAAGTCACTAGCTTCCATTTGCTCTATTCTAATTTTTAAGGAAGTATTTTCTTCAGTAGTCTTTTGGACTTCCTTTTCCATTTGTTCAATTCTGCTCTTTAGGGCATTCTTTTCTTTTTCTTTTTTTTTTCTGGTATTTTTTCAGTGAGGCAGTCAGGGTTAAGTGACTTGCCCAAGGTCACACAGCTAGTATGTGTCAAGTGTTTGGTCTGAGGCCGGATTTGAACACAGGTCCCCCTGACTTCAGGGCCAGTGCTCTATCAACTGCACCACCTAGCTGCCCCTAGGGCATTCTTTTCTTCATTGGCTTTTTGGACCTCTTTTGCCTTTTAGGTTAGGCTATTTTTTAAGGTGTTATTTTCTTCAGTATTTTTTTGGGTCTCCTTTAGCAAGCTGTTAACTTGCTTTTCATGATTTTCTTGCATCACTCTCATTTCTTTTCCCAGTAAGTAAGTAAGTTTCCTCTACTTCTCTTACTTGCTTCTCAAAATCCCTTTTGAGCTCTTCCAAGGCCTGGGACTGATTCATATTTTTCTTGAAAGTTTTGGATGTAGGAGCTTTGACTTTGTTTTCTTCTTCTGGTTGTATGTTTTGATCTTCTTTGTCACCAAAGTAAGATGATATAGTCTGACTCTTTTTGCACTGCTTGCCCATGATTCCAACCAATTACTTGAGTTTTAAACTCTTTGTTAAGATAAGAGTCTGTTTCCAATGTGGAGAATGTACTGTCCCAAGCTTCGGGGGTTTGTACTGCTGTTTTCAGAGATACTTCTAGGGACCTGAAAAGTGTCAGTTCTTCCAAGGTGCTATGATAAGGGGTAAGGTGTTTCCTCTCCACCGCCACAAGAAGTTCCACCGCGTCAACACTCTTCCTCGCTCCAGGACCGCCCCTCAGAACTGTGACCCAGATCCAAGCACGGGCAAAGCAAGAGATTCCTGCCTCAGCCCTGGCAAAGAGATCCTTGCAATCCCCTCTCTGATCAGCCACTCGATTCCCCCTCAGTCTGTGGGCCGGAAGCTCAGAAGGCAGCCGCTGCCCTCGGGGCGGCTGAGATCTAGCTGCTTCTCTCACTGCAGTCACAGACTTTTCCCACTGACCTTCTAAGTTGTCTTTGGCATTCCTGGGTTGAGAAGTCTGGAAACTGCCACAGCTGCCTCTGATTCAGTCCTCTGGCGCCTGCTCCAGGGTCGCTGCTGCCTGCACGCCCACGCCAAACTGTGCTCCTCTCCCTGCCCAGCGCGATATACCTTTATGATCAACCGTCCAGGTTGTCTTGGGCTGGACATTTGTTTTACTCTGTGTTTTTGTGGGTTCTGCTGCTTTAGAATTTGTTTAGAGCCATTTTTTGTAGGTATTTGGAGGGGTCTGGGGGAGAGCTCTAGCAAGTCACTGCTTTCCCTCTGCCATCTTGGTTCTGCCCCGCTAGCTCTCAAAAATTTCACTTTCAAATACAAGACTTAAGAGAAGCATTGAAAAGGTAAACTGGAAAGAAATCCTAAGAGTTCCAATAAGATTAAAATGTTTACTTTCTTTTTTTTTGGTGAGGCAATTGGGGTTAAGTGACTTGCCACGTTCACACATCTAGTAAGTGTTATTTGTCTGAGGCTGGATTTGAACTTGAGTCCTCCTGATTCCAGGGCCAGTGCTCTATCCATTGTACCACCTTGCTGCCCCAAATGTTTACATTCTTACATGGGAAGATACTTGTAACTCCTAAGAACTTCCTCATTAGAGCAGTTAGAAGGAATATACATAGAGGGCATGAGTGCAAATTGAATATGAGAGAATGATTATCTCAAAGATAAGATGAAGAGGTGAAAAAGAGGAATGCAGTGGGAAAAGGGGAAGAGGACAGGTAGAATGGGGTAAATCATCTCACATAAAAGAGGCTTGAAGGAGCTTTTACAGTGGAGGGGAACATGGGGGAGGGGAGGAGCAGGTGAACGTTACTGTCATTGGAATTGGCTCAGAGAGGGAATAACACACACACTCAGTTGTGTACAGACGTTTGTCTCACCCTGCAGGAGAGTATGAGAGCCAGGGGATGAGGGAGGGGCAGTAGGTCGGCAAGAAGGGAGGGCCAATTGGGGGATGCGGTAGAAGCAGGATATTTTTGAGGATGGACAGGGTGAAGGGGAGAGAGAGAGAGTAGGATAAATAGCAAAATGGGATAGAGGGAAATACAGTTAGTAATCCTAACTGAAAAAATTTTTACAGCCAGCTTTCTCTGATAAAGACCTCATTTCTCAAATATGAGAACTGAGTCAAATTTACACAAATAAGGGCCATTCCCACGTGATAAATCGTCGATGCATGTGAACAGGCAGTTTTCAGAAAAAGTAATTAAAACTGTCGTCATATGAAAAAATGCTCTAAATCATTGATTAGAGAAATGCAAATTAAAACAATTCTGTGATATCACCCCACTCCTGTCAGATTGGCTAATATGACAGAAAGGGAAAATGACAAATGTTGGAGGAGATGTGGGAAAATTGAGACACTAGTGCACTGTTGTTATGGATCTATGAACTGATTCAACCATTCTGGTGAACAATTTGGAACTATACTTAAAGGGCTATAAAACTTTCATACCCTTTGACCCAGCAATACTACTACTAGGTCTTTATCCCAAAGGGATCAAAAACAAAAAGGAGGACTATATGTACAAAAATATTTATAGTAGCTCTTTTTGTGGTGGCAGAGAATTGGAAATCGAGAGGATCCCCATCAATGAGGGAATGGCTGACCAAATTGTGGTGTATGATTGTGATGAAGTACCATTGTGCAACAAGAAATGACAGACAGAGTGCTCTCAGAAAAACCTGGAAAGACTTACATGAACTGATGCAAAATGAAATGAGCAGAACCAGTAGAACACCGTACACAGTAACAGCAATATTGTAGGATGATCAGCTGTGAATGACTTAACAGTTCTCAGCAGTATAATGATCCAAGACAGTTCAGAAGGACTTAGGATAAAAAATGCTATCCATCTCCAGAGAAAGAACTGATGGAGTCTGAATGAAGATTTAAGCATACTTTTTTTTTTACTTTATTTTTCTTGTGTGGTTTTTTGGTCTGTGTTTTCTTCCACAACATGTCTAATATGGAAATATGTTTTGCATGACTGCACATAATATAACCTATATCAAATTGCTTGCCTTCTTAGGGAGGGGGGGGGGAGAGAGAGAGAATTTGAAACTCAAAATTTTAAGAAGTGAATGTTGAAAATTGTACATGTAATCAAGGAAAAATAAAACATAAAAAAATTAAAATTATAGGATTATAGAACTTTGAAATTTTCTAGTCTGTCTTCTAAGCTGGCTTCACCAAAACCTAAAACATGGTCATTTTTCTCTCCCAGTTCTAAAGTTCTCCTTGGGTAATTATTTTGCCATTCATTCTATCATCTTAGAACTATTGTGATGAGAAAGTTGTTCCCTACGTATAATCTGAATTGTTCCTACTTTACTGTAATTTAAATCCATCTTCTCTTGTTTTCTCCTTAGTGGAGATGGAGAACACTTGGTCACCATCTTTCTTAAAATAATCCTTCATATTACTGACGACAGTTAAGTCACTTCTTAGCTTTCTTTTCTGAATGATCTCAGTTGTTTTGGCTTTTCCTTGTAGGCCATAGCTCTTTAGTTGTTTTTGTTTTATTCCTGAATCCTCCTTAAATTTTTTATATATCTCAAAATATGGCTCCCATACAGGCTCTTACACGAGGAGTGACTACTACTCAACACAGTTGATTATTTCACAGTTCCTGCATGCTTTGTTTCTCTTAGTACTAGCTTCTTGGTTTGTTTGGGGTTTTTTTTTCTCTGTTGCATTATTCATTTAAAATTTAGCAGCTTTGCATTGAGCTCTGTTTTGTAAATTTTTGACAGGAACTTGCAAAGAAATATTCAGACAAGCTAGAATGCTGTGAAAATGAAATAGAAAAAATTATTGAAGAAATACGGTGTAAAGCAATTGAACGTGGAACAGGAAATGAAAACTTTAAAACCACAGGTGTTGCTACAATTGAATTATTCTTGCCTCCAAGACTAAGAAGAGTAAGTAATTATCTTTACTAATATAGATGCTCATTATTTGTTCAGTGCTCAAGCTAATTGTGATTTTAAAATTATAGTGTTATAGTATTTAAATTTAAAGTATTTCAAATTTTGGGAAAGCAATTTCCCATTTTTATTTTTTTAAAAGATATCTTAAGAGGACTTAATTTTAATGGTCACTTAAATGTGAGTAATAGTATAAAAGCATGTATAATATAGATTTTAACGTGATACAGTGACATCCTAAACAAATGAGACAGGTTTCCTTTTGTTTTCCTATCAAATATGATAGAATTAGCCACAATGTCTCAAGGATAAGAAGATAACTGAAAAGTCATGATGTGATCTGTATGCCATTGATAGCCTATATGACAAATCTCTGATTTACCAGCATATTGTATGCCAAATGTTTCTAAATCAGTTGTTTGAAATTTGAAATATGTTTTCTTGTAGAAATAGTGTTACAAGTGGTGGTTAAGTTCTCATGTTAGGCCACCAAAAAAAGAACTTTTTTTTTTTGGTGAGGCAGTTGGGGTTAAATGACTTGCTCAGAGTCACACAGCTAGTGAGTATTATGTGTCTGAAGTCGGATTTGAATTTGGGTCCTCCTGACTCTGGGGTGGTGCTCTATCCACTACTGCACCACCTGCCTGCCCCTAAAAAAAAAGAACTTCTTAACCCATACTATTTCTTAAATACTCTACCTTAGAAAATTGACACTGTTGCAAATATATAGCTACTGAAAAAATAGAGAGGAGAGAAGGGGTTAAGAATGCAAAGAAGGAATTCCAAGATAGCCAGACAGAGGGACAGGGGAATGTAGTTAGGGTCAGAGGACCTGGGTTCAGATTCTGTCTCTGACATGTACTAGCCCTGAGCAAGTCACTTAGCCACTCTGGTCCCCAGTTTTCTCATCTGTAAAATGAGAGAGTTGAACTAGATCACTTGTCAATCTGATTTCTGTGTTTAAAGAAAAAGCAGTGATAGAAAGGGTAGGTGCTTCCCTTCAGGGATTTTAGGACCTCTGCCGCTTAGGGTATGGCTCTCCACGTGGGTGAGATTCATCTTCTCCCCAAAAGGGAGTTTGGAGGGAGTATGAATAGATGTGCTCTCTCTTCATGGTAACAGATAAAGGAATGCTACTCCTTCATTCCAGTACCTGACTGGGGGACATTGTCTCGCATCTTGCTACTGCCAGTTTTCCCCCATTATCTAGTCTGAAGGGAATGTAATGGAAACAGCAACTTCTATATTCCCTACCATAGCTACCCAATACATAGAAACTCTAAAGAGAAAGTTCTAAGGGAAGCCCACACCCTGCATGGACCAGATATCTACAGATAAAAGCAGTTTACAGGTATTCCCACCACTTATAATGTAGTTTTGGTAAAACCAGTATTTATAAAAGCTTCTAGTACACGTTAAAGAGCTTAGTGGGAAAACCAGAGCATTTGTTCTGTGCATGTTTATTATTTCAGTTCATAAATATGTAGGGTTTTTTTAAGTAATGAAAAATTGAAAATCCATGAAGATATGTTTCCATTCATCAGTTTCTGATACTTGTCATAGACATTTTACTATTCTGGTCTTGGACAGGTACCAGAATGGTGGATTGTAATATTTTCTTAATCTCCTTCCTCTTGGTTATTTTATTGGTTAGCTTCCCTAAATCATGTCTTGGTACCAGAGTATAAACTAAAGCATCAGTTACGTATGTTGTGATTTCTGTAACATTTTTGCACTTTTCAGTTAGCTGTCTGGCTGAAATCTTTTGGGCTCTAGTTCTGACACTGCAGTAGAATTGTGTTCTAGACCCTTTCTCGTAAGTCTGTATAGCTATCATTTTAGTCCATATCCAGTGCCACAAATGTCATAATATTTGATATAAGGCCTTCTTAACAGAAAAGAATAATAGAACAGAAAAATATAAAATTAAGTACAGGGGAATCGCAATTGTAATTTTTAAAAATTTTATATTAGGATAAGAAAACCTTCTTGGAAACCAAACTGCACATCACCGGCAAAGAACTGAGATCACAGTAAGTTCAGAAAGTCTTTCTCCACTTTTCCTAAGTCTTAGTACATTTTTATAGTTTATAGACTGGATTGGATTATATGCTGTTTCCTGTATGATATCAATTACCCATCTTGGACTATCCATTTGCAATATGAAAAAAATGGTGTCTGTTCAGCGAGAAGAGCCTTGGGATTCCAGTCCTAACTATGCCACTGGCAGAACCTTTGTGATCTTCAGCAAGTCATTTAACTTCTGAGTCTTATTTTTCTCATTTTTAAGGGTCTTTTCACAAGATCCTAACTTAAGGGAATGTTGAAATTTAATTGTTTATTTTATTTATTTGTATTTTTTGAGTGTTAAATGCTTTAAGCAATAGGTGATTTTTTTTTAATAGTGAGGCAGGGTTGTTTTTGTTTTTTTGTTATTGTTATTTTAACCATATGTGTAATTGTGTAAGTAGCTCCAGGTGAAGAATTTGTACCATTCAAATCAGGACCAGCTGTACCATTTATAGTCTTGGAGAACTACCTGGGATACTGAGAACCAAGTGATTTGCCTAGAGTCATAAGTAGGACTTGAACCCAGGTCTTCTTGACACTAGAGGACAGCCCTCTATATCTCCAGCCATTACTCCCCTCTGCCTCAGGCAGTCATTCTTTTTTTTTTGTTTGTTTGTTTTTGTTTTTGGTGAGGCAATTGGGGTTAAGTGCCTAGGGTCACACTGCTGGTTCAAGTGTCTGAGGCCAAATTGATCTCAGGTCGTCCTGACTCCAGGACTGCTGCTCTATCCACTGCACCACCTAGCTACCTCTCAGGCAGTGATTTTTAAACATTTTTCCTGTTTATCCCCCCATTGTCTGCAGTTGTTTAGCCTACATTTAGGGTTAGGATCCAGAAAAGAACAGTAGAAAGTTGCATTGAGTTAGCTCTGTTATAGCCTGGTTCCTCCATGAAAACTAAAAAAGGCACAGGAGTAACTTCCATACTGATAAGTTAACTTCTTCCTGTTTAAATCCTTTACTGTGAGTTTTGGACCAAAGTCTACTAGAAATCATTTTTATTAATTTACACTATTCTATTTAAGCATTGAGGGGAGGGGAACAGGAAGAGAAAAGGGAGGGAGATTGCTTTTCAGGTGGATAAGTCAAGCACACCTTGGTCTGATCACCACTTTAATTACTTTCAGCAAGAACTAATCTTCCTTTCCAGGGCTCACCTGGAAAGGGGAGAGAACATCATTTCACAATCAACAGTTAAAGACTGATATTAGTCCAAAGGCTTCAGACCAGGATAATTTAAAGATGCTTTCTTAATATTTCTGAAAGAAGGAGCAAGTATTGCTTTAGTCAGTTTCCATAGTAGTTATGTGACATATCAAAGTATAATGCTGTATAGGTGGTCCCTGAATTATGATGAGAAGCATTCTAGAAATCTGTGGTAAAAATGATTCAGATGGAGCGTTTCACTTTTTTGGATAACAAATTTCTGTAGTTACTAATTTTTGACACTAGGTGACACTCATTCATACTGGTTGAATTTGTGTTAGTGACTGAATTTATGAAAGCAAAATGGTGAAATGCAGGAACTATCTTAGGTGTACCTTTTATGCCGAAGTGACCCTGAAAAGTTATTTGTTAAGTTGTTTTTTAATTTGAATTGTTTTGAATGACATGAGATTATTTTTTTTTAAAAAACCTTTGAGGAAAATCAATATAAATGATGGCAGTTTATATGTTTTCTCTATTTTACTTATTTGTCAGTTTCAGTTGAAAATGGAAAGTATTTATATATATTTAATACTCCAGCTAAACAGTCATTATAAGGATGATGATAGCAAATGTGAGTTGTCCTATATCTACATTTTTTGTGTTGCTTATAAATGAATACTAAATTGAAATGTACTTGTAACTATGTCTGAATTTTCTCTTATATTTTGATTTATTAAGATATATAGGATTAACCAAAGTTACATTTAAAAGGAGAACTGAAAACTTAATTCCAATAAATAGATTTGCTAACTGCTTTTCCTGATGGTTTTTGGTTTTTAGTTTTCATAATGAAAACAACAATTCACAGGTACATAGCACTATATTTATAGTTTCAAAGTGTTTTTATATATAAAATAATTTCATTTGAACCACATAACCATGCAAAGCAGTTCATATAAAATGACCTTAGTTTTCTCACTTAAGAAAACTTATGTGACTTTCCCAAACCTATTATCTTGAAGGTCTTGATTAGCGTTACTGTCCTTATGTTGAAAGTCGAGTATTTCGTCATGAAATAGTAATACAGAATTTTCCTGATTCTGTCTTTCAGAAAAATTGAAACTTCCCCCTCTGGTAGCCTATATTTCTATTTGTGAAAATTGAAATCTGTTTCATAGGTAATGTAATATAAACATTTGTATTTTACAATGACTTTTATCCATTTTATTTTGTAGAATAGCTGAAACCTTTGGATTTCAAGAAAACTACATTAAAATAGTTATAAATAAGAAGCAACTTCAATTAGGTATGTATTGATTAAATCTGTAGGGTTTTAAAAAATAATTTATAGCACTAAACAATGAAGAAATTTAGATATTTGAACCTTTCCTCTTCATTGATTATATGGTGTTAGATCAGTGAGCTTAGAGGTAATGCTTCATTTCACTCTTTTTCTTCACCATGGAAATCATCTTGACCATCTCTAACATGAAGAAGAATGGCAAGTAGAATTCTGTCTGCTTTCTGCCTTCTACCTTTTCACTCTACTGAATTTGAACTTGTGAAGCTCAATGGGAATTGCTTGCCCTTCTCAGCCAGTGTAATTTTCTTAGTTCTCTCTTGCCTTGATTTCCGGTCAATAAACATGGGGCTCCTACTCTGTGCAGAGTACTGCACTAAGTGCTGGGGTACAAAAGCACACAAAAACAGCCCTTTCCTTGAAGATCTTTTAGGTTTACCAACATTTGGTACTGTTTACTTACAAGTTATTGAAATTCTACTTTTTTCCTCCCTTTATTTCCCATGATCTTATGTTATCCTGGTTCTTTTCTTCTATTTACCAGACATCTTCCTGATATTTCCCTGATCAGTTCCTGATCATTTGCACTTCTCTTTTTTTTCTCCATTTGTGCTCTCATTTGTTCTATAGTTTCAGCTATTACTTTGGATGGCCCCCAGGTCTTCATCTCTAGCCCTGATCTCTCTGCTAGCTGCCTGATAGGCTCAGTCTGCTGCTTCCTTATTGCTTTGAATGGTACAAATCTCCCATTGGTCCAATCTCACAACTTTATCTTATCCTCATCTTCCTTAGATAGTCACCAACTCCCATTGATTCTTTCTTCACAATATCTTTTCCTTCCATTTTCATTCCCACTGGTAGAAATCTAGTTCAGACTTTTATCCTCTCTAGATTATTGCAAAAATTAACTAGCATTTCTCCATCAAGTCTAACCTGCACGTAATTGCCAGATTAAACTTCCTCGAATATCACTTTGATCTTGTTACGTTATTGTTCAGAAACTTATCAGTTCCTACCCATTTCCCTTACATAAGATCTGGACTTCTTCAAAATGTCCAAGTCTGCTGTACAAGTCATATCTCCCAGTACTCCTCTACATAAGCCATTCCAACTAGACTGATATATTTACTCTCAGACATACCATGCACTTCTCAACTTCCTTATGCTTTCTACCTTAATGACATTATACTCTGCCCTGTTCTACTTATCTGCATCCACCCTAGCCTTTAAGATCTGCTGAAATTCCATCTCTTCTCTAAAGCGTTCTCTGATCACTCCATAAAGAATGGAACTTTCCATACTCTTAGAATCTACAACCCTTGTGGACTGTGTCATTTACTTGTGCTAACTTGTACCATCTCATCTGGTGTTATCATATTTAAATCTAACTTAATGTGCTTGTTTTATATTCCCTATTAGGTTGTAGGTTTCTTGAAGGCAGTATGAGTCACTTGTACTTCATTTACTCCACAAAGGCTAACATAGTATATTCTGCCATAGGGTCTAGCATAGTGCCTGGAACTTTGCAGGCACTTAGTAAAGCTTGGTTGACTTTATTGGATATTTTAAAATTCCAGTGACTTTTTTTGAAAAGAATTACTGAGGGCAGCTAGGTGGCACAGTGGATAGAGCACTGGCCCTGGATTCAGGAGGACCTGAGTTCAAATCCGGCCTCAGACACGTAACACTTACTAGCTATGTGACACTGGGCAAGTCACTTAACCCCAGTTGCCTCACCAAAAAAAAAAAGAAAGAAAGAAAAGAATTACTGAAAGAATAAATTGATTTTAGATCAACTAAATTTCCCCAAATGGAAATATAGTATTTCTTAATGTTTTTACTTACTAAGGTTAATATATGTTTAATGCTACCATTGTCACAAGGCAAATTCAAATGTATTTATCCCAGAATGATCCTATAATGGTTTTTTGAAGGTTAGTATAACTCCCAAAGTGCCCATTTAATTTGTAATAATGTTTTCTTGATTGGTATTTGTTACCCACTACATTTAGGCCTGGGCCACATTTTACTTCACTTCCTAGCCATCTTCTCTTTGTCTTCTCCCTCTTCCCTCTCCTCCATTTTCCAGTCTTGGAATCATAATCAAATCTGCCCATTGATCCTTCCTGGAAAGGCTGTGACTATCACTTCACTTTGGCTACAACTCATCATCCCTGTAACTTCTCCAAAACAAAATATCTTTCCCTGGCCACTTCTCCCATATATGTGTTTTGTCTTTCTAGTACTGTATTGCAAATTGCAAATATTGCACATCTCTTGAGGGCAGGGACTGTCTTTGCTTTTATATTTGTAACTCTGGCTATTTGATACATAATAAATGCTTAGTAACAACAACTGCTAGCATTTACATAACGTTTTTAGATTTGCAAAGTGCTTTAACAATATAATCTCATTTTACTTCACAATAACCCTGGGAAGTAGATGCTGTCATTATCCCCATTTTAAAGATAAGGAAACTGAGTTGGACAGAGTTTATTTGACTTGCCCAGGATCACACAGTTTATGTCTGAGGCAGGATTTGTGGTCAGGTCTTCCTGACTCCATCCTAGCTCTATCCACTGTGCCACCTAGATGCTTTTTCATTCATTCACCTTTCTATGGTACTTTAAAGTTTATAAAGCACATTCCTTAGAGAAATCTTGTAAAATATTTAATGTAGACATTATTAGCTCCACATTATAGGGGGCAACTAAGTGGTACAGTGGATAGAATGCTTGGCCTGATGTCAGGAAGAGTCATCTCCCTGAGTTCAGATCTGGCCTCAGACACTTACTAGCTATGTAACTGTGTGACCCTGGGCAAGTTATTTCACTCTTGTTTTCCTCAGTTTCCTCATCTGTAAAGTGAGCTGGTAGAAGAAATGGCAAACTGTTCCAGTCTCTTTGCCAAGAAAACCCCAAATGGGGTCACAGAAAGTTGGACACAATTGAGCCACAACAAAACAAAAATAGACGAGGAAGCTGAGGCTCAAGAAGGAGGGCCTGCAGCTGGCGAGCTTCATGGCAGGTCCGTGAGCCGACGGACTGGATGTCTCTACTCACCTGTCACTCCAATTCTGTAGGGAAAAGCCTGGAAGAGCAAGGGGTCACACACAATGTGAAAGCTTTGGTGCTTGAGCTCAAGCAGTCAGAAGAGGACGCAAGAAGAAATCTTCAGGAAGAAGAACTAGAGCAAAGTGAAGCTGACAAAAAGGAAAAGAGGATGCAGAGAACAAAGCGAGGCCTGGAAATACTGGCACAGAGAGGTATGCATACGAGCGTTTGCTTGTCACCTTCTGCTGGTGAAAAATACAACTGAGTTCTTTTATTGGGGTGAGAGTAAAACACAAGCACATTTCAGTGGATTAGCATGGTGGTTGTCTCCCTTTCAGTTTTTGGAACCCTTTGTCCTTGGCAGTTTGGTTTATGTATTGTTCTATATCATCATTGTTGACTGTGAGCTAGTGAAAGTTTATTTTTGTTTTGTTGCAGCTGAGACTGTGGATCCTGAAACAACTCCATACTTAGAAATAGCTAATCAAACAGGCAGATCAATCAAAATACCCACAGCAGAAAAAAAAGTAAGTACTTTAGTTTCATAGTTCATTCTCAGATTTTGTGTTAAGTAAAAATGTGGTTTTTTTCTAGCCATTTGGTGTCTCTATAATTCATTGGATCAAATGATAGATTTCTGTTCATGGTCCTACAAATAGAGTATGTAACAATTGTAGTGTGGAACTGTTCCCAACGGGAACTAATTCTGTGACTTTTAATAAAGGAACATAATATGTAGGCACTTTTCTCTAATATTGTCTATACTTGTGGGGAATTTAGTAGTGGAGGGCTTCAGTGATTTACTTGGATAAATTTTCTTCAGCATATTTACCCACATGACAAAGTTCATAAGCTCGCATTCTAAAATAGGTTCAGATTCATGAAAATTTGCTATTTAGATAGCGATTTTTTTCATTTTCTAAAAAACATTTTAGTTGCATTGGAAATACCAGTGAAGATATGAATAAGAAATCCAGAAACAGAATCTTGTGATTAAGAACAGAAACATATTCATTCCCAAAAGATTCTATAGTATTCCTGGCAAGTTTTTCTTATTTATGTTCCTATGTACTATATTAAACTTAGACTGTACATACCATCCATCATACTGAAATAAAAAGATGAGAATAAAGGGACAGCTTTCACTAATTCATGAAATAAAATTTAGAAATCTTTACTGTGGCCACTTGATACTGCCATAATGAGGCTCATTAAACCAAGAATGCTGTTTTTTCATGTGATAACTTGTTATGGTATACATCTCTTGAGATCTTTCAGTATTTAAAATAAATTTTGTAGAAATCAGTTTTCCTTTTACTTCATTTGGCTTTTAGATTAAGTTGTGAATCTACCTTGATATTAAAGATATATTTTTACTTTTTTTGGAAATATAAATGGAAATTTTCCATTGCCCTGAATTACAATTAAAAGTGACCTTTTCCAATCCACTTTTCCCTGTAGGCCCTTATGTTAGCTATGGGATATCATGAAAAGGGTCGTGCATTTCTGAAAAGGAAAGAATATGGAATAGCATTGCCGTGTCTGCTGGATGCTGACAAATACTTCTGGTAAGTATCTTTGGACTCCTTAATTTTAAGAGAAATGACAAAATACTTTTTTAGGTTCTCTATTTCAAGCCTACATAGTGGTGAAGTGGGCCTCTTATGTGAATATTACTTCTTTAAATCTAACTTAACTTTCTGCAGAAATTCTTCTTCTTCTTCTGCTTTTTTTTTTTTGGTTCGTCTTTGGTGAGGCAATCGAGGTTAAGGGACTTGCCCAGGGTCACACAGCTAGTAAGTGTTAAGTGTCTGAGGCTGGATTTGAACTCAGGTCCTCCTGACTCCAAGGCCAGTGCTTATCCACTGTGCCACCTAGCCGCCCCCAGAAATTCTTCTTAATAATATGCTTTTGACCATATCTTGGATCCAGAGAACAGTATTGTAACAAGGATCCATTGAATGTATCACAGTACCCTGACCCAAAGATCTCTGTTTTTTTCTAAGAAAAAATTAAATGTAAAACATCTTTATTCTTGTTGACTGGCACTGAAGCATTGAAACAAACTCGGTCATAATGCTTAAGAGTAGACTTACAAAAAAGAAATAGAAATCTCTAGTTGGATACCTGGCTTGAGGAAAAGGAATAAGAATTAATGATGAGCACCATTTCAACATCTTGAATTTTGGAATAGTTTTTGGACACACACCGGTGAGGAATCTATTCAGTTTCACTAAAGTGTATCTGGGTTTTCAAAATCATCTTCCTACCCCTGTAGCAACTCCCAGGTTTTCTGGCAGATAACCTTTTAATTTTATCCTCAGTATGTAGGAGACCCTGCATACTTCCAGAAAGAGAATAGCTCAATTCCAAATAAGATCATCTTCTATACAGGATTCCTCGGAGCGTATCAGAAGCCCAGAGGTCCTTCAGAACACAACTATTTGTACTTAGACCTGGAGCTAACTCTGAAAAATGGCTATATGTCTCCAGTTCAAGTCCTTATGTGATTCAGACATTCTGGAGCTGATCTAGATTGCTGGCTGGGAATTTTCATTCAGCTTGTTGGTAGCAATTGGCATCTGTGCCTAGGATATAAGGGTGGAAACCTTAGAGATTTGAGTCTAGCAGAAAAAAAAAGCAGGGAAGTGTTTTTGTACCCATAATATTATTTAAGTAGTACAGAGGCCATATCTGTTTTTACATCTTTGTATGCTTTATACAACATCACATGTCAGTATTTGCCATCATTTAGTTTGGGGAGGTTTTTCAAGGTTATAATTGCCAAGAGGATGAATGAAAAATGTTATATGCCACTTGAGAAATAACATACATAGTAAATTTTCATTTATCCATGATGGCAGAAAAGAATAGTGATGTGGATAATCCTAATGGTTTTACAACAAATTTACCTTCTTGGTTATGTTTTAATGGTTAGGCTTATTGGTTTGAATTCCAAGAGTAGTTGAGCTCAGAATGTAATCAACAGTCTCTTCACTTTGTACCGTGAGGCAATGTACAGGTTGTAAAATGTTTTTCTTGATTTCAAAGCAATAATATGTATGTGTATGTATGTGTTATTTTTTGTGATTATGGCATAGGTGTTGTTCATAAATAGGGGATACCCTATGTAAGTTTTTAAAAGCTTTTAGTCATTGGAATTTATTATTTCACACTTGGAATGTGTAGTGAACTTTTTTTCCTATAAAAGTCTGTTGCCTGACATAAAAACATGATCAAGTGCCACACTTAAGGAGAAAAACAGTTTTTATATTAAAAACCAACACTGAACAGGGGACATGAAACTATTTGTTAAGTAATGCACATAATAAAATGTGTATTTAAATTCCATTATATTAGCTAGTAGTTAGGGGAAGAGAAGCAGAGAGTGAGGGGAAATTAGAACAGGAGTTAAAAGAGGAAAAAGTTGGAGACAGGAGGGAGAGAAAGAGATTTGGGTTATAAAGATCATACGATTATAGGTTTAGAGCTGGGACAGAGCTTAGAGAACATTTAGGGCAACCCCATCATGTTCTAGTTAAACAGGCTCAGAGAGTTCTAAGGCCTTATCTAAGTCAGAAGTAGGATTTGAACATGGGTTACATCTGGAGTCATTTGACTCCATATTTAGCACACTATTCTTTGAATCACATTGCATTCACATGTATGAACGGATGAAGAAGAGACAGATTTAGTAGGTTCTCAGGTCAAGCTTAGTTATATTTTAACTCTTTCCATCGTATACTGGACTTTACTTGGGCTGGAGCCAAGGTGGTAGAGTAAAAGCAGGGACTCATTTGAGGTCTCCCCTAAACCCCTCCAAATACCTGTAAAAAATTACTCTAGGCAAATTCTAGAGCAACAGAGCCCACAGAAACAGAGAAACAAATTTCCAGCCGAAGGCAACCTAGATGGTCTACAGGAAAGGTCTGTTTGTGCCTGGCTGGGAGACGAGCACAGTCCAGCGCAGGCTGCAGTGGCACAGAGAAGGCCCCAGTAGGCCTAGAGCAGGCCTCCAGAGAACAAATCACTGGCAGCTGTGGCAGTGTCCAGACTTCCCAACACACAGACACCAAAAACAACTTAGTAGGGCAGTAGGAAAGGTCTGTCGGACTTGAGTGAGAGAGGAGCGTAGTCTGGCCCCAGTCCTAGCATAGCCCGGCAGTGGCGGCAGCTGCTTCTGGAGTTCTCAGCCCACAGACTGTAAGGGGATTGAAAAACTGATCAGAAGAAGATTACCGGAATCTCTTTGCTGGCACTGAGGCAGGATTCTGTTGCTTTGCCTATACTTGGATATGGGTGGCAGTCCTGGGGCGAGGAGGAACACTGGCATAGCAGAGCTTGTGGCAGTAGTGGAGAGGTAACCCTCCTCACAGTTCCAGGGCAGAAAAGAGTGCTTGTGGTCACTCACAGACTAGAGCACAGGCCAGGAAAGGAGTACACACCTCACCCTTGATCTTACCACTTTGGAAGAACTGAAAACTTACAGGTCCCTACAAATATCTCTGAAAGCAGCTGCACAAAACCCCTGAAGCTTGGGACAGCATGTCCTCCACCCTCGAAGCAGAGCGCTACCTTAACGAAGAGTTAAAAAGTCAAGTATTTGACTGGGAAAATGAGCAAACGGTGGAAAAAAAAAACTCAGACTATAGAATCTTACTTTGGTGACAAGGAAGATCAAAACATACAAACAGAAGAAGACAACAAAATCAAAGCTCCTACATCCAAAGCCTCCAAGAAAAATATAGGGTGGGGGGAGGGGAGAGATGGGGAGAAATTATGGAACTCAAAAGTCTGTGGAAGTGAATGTTGAAAACTAAAAATAAATAAGTTAAAAAATAATTTAAAAAAGAATAAGAAGAATAAATGGTAGAATATGTTGTGACCTGTTAGAATTGCCCTTTGGAAGATTGATTACCAGAAAAGTTTCCAGTTTTTGTAAAATGTCAGTTCTGGATAGAGTACCTCATCAGCCTACCAGATGTATTGTGTGGTGTGCATTGGCTGCAGCCAGATCAGACATCATCTCAAATTGCTTGCAAAGAACAATCAAATGTAGCTAAAGGCCATAGCCATGAAATAGAGGTTTCTGAACCCTGCTATTGGTTTTGCATCAAAATTTTGTTTGACATAAAGCTTGTAAAGAGCATTTTATTCTTATTCAAATACATTAAATCAAGTCAAGAAGAATTCATTAAAAGCCTACTGTATGCAAGAAACTGTATAAGCATTAAGCACTGAAGTTATGAAGAAAGGCAAAAAACAGTCCTTGATCTCAAGGAATTTACAGTCTAATGAGACAGGCAACATGGCAAATAACTTTGTACAAACAAGACATACAGTATAAATTTGAGATAATCTTAGAGGAAAGGCACTAGCTTTAAGGGGAGATTGGAAGAACCTTCTTGTAGAAGGCAGGATTTTAGTTGGGACCTGAGGAAAGCTAGGAGAAAGGATATGAGTCAGTCAGACATTTATCAAGTGCTAGGCATTCTGCTAAATTTGGGGGAAACCAATATGAAAAAGAAAGTTTCTCACCTCGAGAAACTTACAATCTAATGGAGAAAGATAACACACAAAAGGAAACTGAAAAGTGGAGGTGGTGGTGGAGAAAAAGTACTGGGACAGATGGGGGCAAGGTGGAGAAATCAAAGGAGCACAGCCAGTGGGAAGTGAAGAGAAGACTGTCCTAGGCCCCCTTCTTCAATGCCAGTTTTGAAGCTCATTGCTCCTGCGCACCAGTCAGAAAGTACTGAAGTTGATTTGTTGTGTCAAAGTGATGAGGTTTCCCGTTGATGACATTCTTGTGGACACGGTGTAGTGAGTGAAGGAGTGAAGCCAGTGGGAAATGAAGGCTGTGAGGAGGGAGAGTATTCTAGGCATTGGGGACAGCCTCGAGTAGGGAAATGGGCTGTGAGAGGAGCAAGGTTAGCATCACTGGATCACAAAGTGTTCAAAGGGAAGAAGTTGTAAGAGTGGAACAGCAGGAAGAGGCCAGGTTATGAGGCTTTAAAAGCCAAGAGAACGTTTTAGATTCGATTCTGGAGTTGATAGGGAGCCACTGGAGCGTATCAGATAAGGTGAGGGTGTGATCATATCTACAGAGATCAGTTTGACAGTGAAGGAGTCAAGGATGATACCTAGGTTTTTGAATCTGGGTGATTAGGAGGATAGTGGTACCAGTGAAATTAGGGAGAGGGTAGGGTTTAGGAAGAAGGGTAATACACGTTGAGTTTAAAATATCTAGAAACATCCTCTTCAAGATGTCCAAAAGGCAATTGGAGATGTGACTAGAGGTTAGGAGAGAAGTTAGAGCTGGATAAGTGGATTGGAGAATCATCTCCATAGAGGTGATAATTAAATTCATGGGAGCTGCTGAGACAAGTGAAATAGCATAGAGGGAGAAAAGAAGAGGACCTGGAACATCATTATATGGAATTAATGTCCTGGAATACTGTGAGTGTGAGTGGCTTTAAATCATGAATATAGCAATCAATTAGTTTATAGACTTAAAAGCCCATGTTTTACATTGGTAGAAAAAAAGCACCTGGTGACCTCACCCAGGACTGGCCCTATGAAGGTAGTCAACTCCTTATTGAGTATACTTACCACATGAGTAATGGCTCCTTTCTTTTCTTTTCCCTGCCCTCCAAAATAGAGAGTCATAGCTGACTTTACCTACTAAAATGTCTAGTCCACTTGTTGCTTAAAATCAGGGTTAAAATGTACATATACTTTCTGTCCCTGAGAGGTAGGAGGGATGTGGAAGTAGGGAGGGGACAGCAAGGCAAAATGGTTAGAGGGCCTGCCTTGAGTTCAGGTTCTCCCATTGACTCGCATTAGCTGTGAGGACATACAAAAATTAAGTTACGGATGAGCTACTGATTTGTATCAGTGGAAGAAATTTCTCCACCAATAGTTCCTAAAATGAAATCACAGATCTGGACCAAATTCATTTTTATTGCTGTAATAGGCATATGTACCTATTACTGTCAGGGGCACTACCCTCCTTCCATCCAGGTTTGTAAACCCCTCTTTCTCATCTTGAATGTCCAGTCAGCTGTCAAATTTAGCTATCTCTACCTTCACAATATCTGTCTTATCTATCCCCATCTCTGTTTGTGCAACCACTGCCCTACTCCAGGCCCTCATCTGTCACTTCCAAGAACCTCTTAATTGGTCTCCCTGCCTCAAGTTTATCCCAACTCTAATCCATCAGTCCATCCTTCATACAGCTGCCAACATGATTTTCCTAAAGTGCAGGTCTGAACACATCATGCCCTAATAAATTATCTTCATAATCTAATTGTGCGCTATTTCCCTTCCTATTCCTCATACAGGACACATTATCTCCCAACTTTGTGCCTCTGCACTGGCTGTTGTCCTCTGCCTGAATTGCACTCCCTGCTCCCCTCTGCCTCTTAGAATCCTTCATTTCCTTCAAGTCTTGACTCAAGCTCCATTTTCTACATGAGGCCTTTTGTGATCTCCTACTTCTTCCCACCCAGATATTAGTGATTTCTCCCCTCAGATTACTTCATAGCTCTCTTATCCATGGGTCCTGTGTACATTCATAGAATCATAAAATGTCAATGTTGGAAGGACCTTCAGAGGACAGCCAGTCCAATCCATACCTGAACAAGAACCCTCTCCAACATTCCCAACAAAGGCTCTTCCATTCTTTCTGTAAAGGCCTCTCGGAAGGTCGCATTTTACCTTTGGATTTCAGTTTATCTAGAGCTTCTAAACTTCTCAGAGCACTTGTGTGGGTGATGATCTCCAACTTCTATCCTAGCTTTATAACTTAGTATCTGTATCCCTTTTGTCTTTAAACCTTTGTGAGAGAGGCAGGTCAGGATGACATCACTCTCATTTTACAGTTGAAGGAAACTGAGGTCCTAAAAGGTTAAGTGACTTTTCTAGCAGTTTTGGGACAGAGCCAGAGCTGGGACACAGATATCCCAATATTCAGCCCCATTTCCTGACTCTAAACTTTGCTTCCTTAGTGCTGAAGCATCAGGATTGGGGTTGCACTGACATCTTCCTTTTATTCAGATTGATGGAGGGGAAAAGACAAGAGGTTGATTCAAAATAATAGACTTAATCTGTGTTTGTGTTTAGAATAGGTCTGAGAGCTTGTTCTTGAAGATGGGATGTCTGACCCTGAGAAATAATTTTTATAATAAAAGTTAAAGGATCTTCATGCAGACCTGATTAAGAAAGCTTTGGATAATCAGCATGATAGAAAATGGATAGTAGTACTCCATCAAGTCCAACCTCTTCATTATATAGATGAAGAAATAGTGATTACTTGTTGATTGATTGACTAGTAATCCCATAACAGCCAGCTTTAATTGGAGTCAAAGAAGTCTAGCCAGCTAGATACTGAAAGCATTTATTAAACACTTCCCATGTGCCAGACATTGTGTGCACTGGGAATACAAACCAAATAAAAAAGGGATAGTTCCTATCTTCAAGGAGCTTGTGTTCTAAGCCTGGAACTATAGAACCACTGCTTTAGCAGTTTAGAATGTAGAAGGTCTCCAGTAATCTCAAAGAACAATGTACTGTAGTAGAAAGGTTTTTATATTTGGGGTCTGGGGACTTGGGTTTAAGTCATGACTCCACTGCTTACTCAGTCTGTAGAACTGTGGAGAGGTCGTTCATCTTCAGGCCTCAGTTTCCTCCTTAAAGTGAGGGGGTTGGACTAGATGTCTTCTAAGGTCCCTCCCAGCTCTATCTAAATCTGTGCTCTTGCAGTTAATAATTATTGCTCCAGCCTAGAGGTTGGTGTAAGTTGTAGAGTGGAGGCTCAGCTTAAAACAGCAACTTCCTGGGAATTAGGGAATGGATAATCAGTAAAAAGATTGAAAAAGGAAAGATGTAATCTACCCAGAGAGAAGAACTCTGCCAGTGTCTGGAAGCACCGAAAATTCTTCTGGGCAGGAGGAACTACCTCTTTCAAAAGTTTTCCTTTACAGCTGTGTTTTATCTGTAGTTGGGGTAAACATTTTGAAGTATTATTTTATTTCTCGACTGTTGCCATAAATGAGTTTCTTTGCAAGTACCAAAGAGAAAAGCACTTACATGGTCAGCACAAAGCAATTCCTGATCAGAGGCAAAAAATGAGTGGTACACTCTAGTTGCTTGATAAAACTTGAGGTCCTTCCAAAGGAGGCAAGAAAAATCAGTACTAAAGACAACAGAATTGGTTAAATCTATGTTAGGATGTTTAGTTTTATTTTTTTTAATTTATTTTTTATTAACATATTTTGAGTTATCAGCAATCACTTCCATAAGCTTTTGAGTTTTAGATTTTTCTCCACCTCCCTCCTTACCTCCCTCCCCAAGATGGCGTGCAATCTGATATAGGCTATACATATACATTCCTATTAAATGTATTTTCACATTAGTCATGTTGTAGGGAACAATTAGAACCAATAGGAGGAACCACCACAGAAAGAGGAAACAAACCAAAACAGAAGGAAAAAAAAAGCAAATAGTGTGCTTCGATCTGTATTCAAACTCTATAGTTCTTTATTTAGTTGTGGATAGCATCTTCTATCATGAGACATTTGGAGAAGTCTTAGATCCTTGCACTGCTGAGAAGGGCTAAGTTTATCAAAGTTAGTCATCACACAACGTGGCTGTTACTGTGTACAACATTCTCCTGATTCTGCTCACTTCACTCAGCATCAGTCCATACAAGTCTTTCCAGGTTTTTCTGAAGTCTGCTTGCTCATCATTTCTTGTAGCACAATAGTATTCCATTACATTCATACACGACAACTTGTTCAGCCGTTTCCCAATTGATGGGCATCTCCTCAATAAAAATGGGAAAAAGACCCACATGTACAAAAATATTTATAGCAGCTTTTTTGTGGTGGCTGCTTAGTTTTATTGCAGATGGTTTAGTAAGTTAAGCAAGAATGTTAGCTCCTTGAGTGCAGGAATGATTCTGCTTTTGTCTCTGTATCCCCAGGGCCTGACACATAATAGGTACTTCACAAGCTTGTTTTGACACACGCACACATACACATATACATATACATATACATATATATCTCCATCCCCCTGGGAGAGATAGCAGAATGGAAAGTTTAAATCGTAGACACAAATTATTTCCAGTAGATTTTGGTAATGGAAATGGGAGGAAATCATTAAGACACAGGTGCTTGAAGAGAGTATGAAGCCAGTCTTAATTAACATTTTGCCTAGGAGATGATACTATGTATAGTAGAGTATCTATTAAGTTAAAAGGATATGTTATCTTAAAACTTGAAACAAAAATAGTTTGATTATTGAAGAAAGATAATTCTGACTGGTAGGCTAGATTTGCATTATAAATTTTCATTTAGTAATTACTTAACACTAGAAGGACCAGAAACATCAATTGATGCAAAAATATAATAATTTTACTTTGAAATACAGCTTTTCATCATTCTATCTCTATTTTCTTTGCCTTATGTATTGAAAAAATGCACTTTATCACTTGATGCAGCTCATTCCTTTGAGATGTTCTTAAATTCTGGTCCTTCTGCATTTAATTTGAAGATAAGTAATTTTAAGATCATAATATTTTCTGTTAGAACTAGAATAATAGAGGCAAGCATGGTTTAGGGGAAAGAACACTGGATTTGCAATTAGACCCAGGTTTAAAATTCCAGCTCTATTTCTACTACCTGTATTATCTTGAGCAAATCATTTCACTTCTTTAAGTATTCTCATCTATAGAATGTGGGGGTTGGACTTTAAAATTTTTCTAAGGTTCTTTCCAGTTTTTTCTTTCTTTTCTTTTTTTTATTTTTAATATGTGTTTTTAAAACTTTGGGTTACAAATTTTCTCCCTTCCTCCCTCCCCACCTACCCTTATTGAAAAGGCAAGCATCTCAATACAGGTTATAGATGTGTAGTCATGCAAAACACTTTCATAGTAGTCCTGTTGTGGAAAACTAAGTATATTTCCCTTCATCCTGTCCTACCCCCCATTTATTCTATTCTCTCTTTTGACCCTGTCCTTCCTCAGAAGTGTTTGCTTTTGATTATCCCCTCCCACAATCTGCCCTCCCCTCTATCGATCCCCTACTCTCTTGTCCCCTTCCCCCCTTATTTTCCTATAGGGTAAGATAGATTTCCATACCCCATTGTGTATGTTATTCCCTCCTTAAGCCAAATCCTATGAGAATAAAATTCACTCATTCCCTCTCACCTTCCCCCATTTCCCCTCTATTGTAAAAGCCTTTTCTTGTCTGTTTCATGTGAGATAATTTACCCCATTCTACTTCTCCCTTTCTCCTTCTCCCAGTATAATCCTCTCTCACCCCTTAATTTTGTTTTCCAGATATCACCCCTTCATCTTCAACTCACCCTGTGTCCTGTATCTATCTATCTATACATATAATTTTTTCCGTCCCACTACCCTAATACTGACAAAGGACTCGTGAGTTACAAATACCATCTTTCCCTGCAGGAATGTAAACAGTTCAACCTTAATAAGTCTCTTATGATTTCTCTTTTCTGTTTACTTCTTCCATGTTTGACTTGAGTCTTGTATTTGAAGGTCAGATTTTCTATTCAGCTCTGGTCTTTTCCACAGGAATGCTTGAAAGTCCCCTATTTCATTGAATAACCATTTTTTACCCTGAAGGATTATACTCAGTTTTGCTGGGTAGGTGATTCTAGGTTGTAGTCCTAACTCCCTTGCCCTCCAGAATATCATACTCCATGCCCTCCAGACCCTTAATGTAGAAGCTGCTAAATTTTGTGTTACCCTGATTGTGTTTCCACAATACTTGAATTGTTTCCTTCTAGCTGCTTGCAATATTTTCTCCTTGACCTGGGGATTTTGGAATTTGGCTACAGTATTCCTAGGAATTTTCCTTTGGGGATCTTTTTTAGGAGGTGATCGGTGGATTCTTTCAATTTCTATTTTGCCCTCTGGTTCTAAAATATCAGGGCAGCTTTCCTTGATAATTTCTTGAAAGATGATATCTAGGCTGTTTTTTTGATCATGACTTTCAGATAGTTCAGTAATTTTTAAGTTCTCTCTCCTGGATCTCCAGGTCAGTTGATTTTCCAGTGAGATAGTTCACATTCTCTTCCCTTTTTTCATTCCTTTTGATTAGTGTTACGGTGCCTTGATTTCTCAAATTGTTACTAGCTTCTAATTTCTCCATTCTAGTTTTTAAGAAAGTATTTTCTTCAGTAAGCTTTTGGACTTCCTTTTCCATTTGGCCAATTTTACTTTTTAGGGCATTCTTCTCCTCATTGGCTTTTTGGACCTCTTTTGCCATTTGGGTTAGGCTATTTTTTAAGGTGTTATTTTCTTCAGTATTTTTTGGGGTCTCTTTTAGCATCACTCTCAGTTTTTCTTCTACTTCTCTTCTCAAAATCCTTTTTGAGCTCTTCCATGACCTGGGACCAATTCATGTTTTTCTTGGAGGCTTTGGATGTAGGAGCTTTGGCTTTATTGTCTTCTTCTGGTTGTATGTTTTGATCTTCTTTGTCACCAAAGTAAGATGATATAGTCTGACTCTTTTTGCACTGCTTGCTCATGATCCCAGCCAATTACTTGAATTATAAACTCTTTGTTAAGGTAGGAGTCTGTTTCCAGTGTGGAGAATGTACTGTCCCAAGCTTCAGGGGTTTTGTGCAGCTGTTTTCAGAGATACTTCTAGGGACCTGTAAATTTTCAGTTCTTCCAAGGTGCTATGATCAAGGGTGAGGTATTTACTCCTTTCCTGGCCTGTGCTTTGGTCTATGAGTACTTTTTTCTGTCTTGGAACTCTGAGGAGGGTTTCCTCTCCACAACCACTACAAGCTCCACCTCACCAGTGCTCCTCCTCGCCACAGGACCGCCACCCAGAACCGTGACCCAGATCCAAGCTCGGGCAAAGCAAGAGATTCCTGCCTCAGCACTGGCAAAGAGATCCCTGCAATCCTCCTCCATCAGCCACTTGATTTCCCCTCAGTCTGTGGGCTGGAAGCTCAGGAGGCAGCTGCAGCCCACGCTTGGGACTTGCGGCTGAGACCTAGCTTCTCTCTCACGAAAGTCACAGACTTTTCCCACTAACCTTCCAAGTTGTCTTTGGTGTTCAGGGGTTGAGAAGTCTGGAAGCCACCACAGTTGCCCACGATTCAGTCCTCTGAGGCCTGCTCCAGGTTTGCTGCTGCCTGTGCACCCACGCCAAACTGCACTTTTCTCCCTGCCCGGCGCGATATACCTTTCTGATCAACCATCCAAGCTGTCTTTGGCCTCAAATTTGTTTTACTCTGTCTTTTTGTGGGTTCTGCTGCTTTAGAATTTGTTTAGAGCCATTTTTTATAGGTATTTGGAGGAGTTTGGGGGAGAGCTCTAGCAAGTCACTGCTTTCACTCCGCCATTTTGGCTCCCCCCTCCCCCCCGGTTCTTTCCAGATTTTAAACCTTTAACTATCTTTAACTTTTATCTTCTCCCAATATACCCATCTAATCCATGGTCCCTAACTTATAGAGAAAGTCTTTAAAGATCCCAAAGGATTAATTGTGGAGTGCAATGTGGTAAACTAGGTACAAGAAGGAAGTTTGGCCGGAAACCTTTATTCAAGAGATTTTTGACACCCTTTTACTAGTCCAGCTCTACTTTCCCTCCCACCTCAGAGCCCCAGTTGATCTGGATGCTTTGGATAAGAAACAGAACTTGCCCCATAATAGTTAAGAACTTCACTGTAAAACATCCAGTCTTCACAAACACAAGTGAAGTTTTTTTGTAGCTTCTTTCTGCTTTAATTTTTGAAAAAAAGAATTCAGTAAAACTTGACATAATGAAAATTTTCATAAAATAGATGATTAGTGAGATTTACTTTTTCTCTTACAGTGAATGTTGCAGAGACTTGTTGGATACAGTAGATAATTATGCAGTGCTTCAGCTGGACATAGTGTGGTGTTACTTCCGTCTGGGACAGCTGGAATGCCTTGATGATGCAGAAAGAAAGCTAAATGTGGCCCAAACATGCTTTAAAAACTGCTACGGGGAAAACCACCAAAGACTAGTCCATATAAAAGTATGTTGATTTGAACTATGGTTTGTTTGGGATTATATTGCATGTTGTCAGGTCTGAGTACAGAATTTGTGTGTATGTGTAATTCACGTCATATCTACTAGCTCAAAAGTGCTTCATAGTAGTTTGCAGTTTCTTGCAATTTCAGACTATATTTGAAAATAATTTTTTAAGGGTTTTAAAATACCTTGTATGTGTGGGGCCTTTGGGTTTCATTATTGTTGTCTATGCAGAATTCAGACCCAAGATATTCACAGTTAAGGGACTCTGGGACCACCTTTGCAATCCCCATTAACCAAAAGAAACATGTGACCTCTGTATACCCTGTAGAGTTTACATGTCACATATACCTCAAGAACTGTTGTCTGGGCGTTATTGGCTTAAACTAACCAACTAAATTATTGTTTAACTATCCCACAAACAAATTCATTTAATTCCTAAGATATTGCTTAGGATTTTCTATCCCATTCTATAATTACTAAGTTTTGGTTCTTTTCCCTATTTTCCCACAGACTTGCAAAGGGAGAGTGTTTGGGTTCTGTTACCAGTTGTACTACTTCTTCACTTCAAGGAATATCATTTTATTGTAATAACTCTTGTTTATGTAATAGCTCACATTTACGTAGCACTTTAACTTCTGCAAAGTTCTTTCCTCATAACAATCCTGTGAGGGTAGGTAGTGGAAAGATTATTAATTATCCCCATTTTACAGATGAGCAACCTACATTTGAAAATAATTTTTTAAAGTTTAACAATATATTATACAAGTGGAGTTTTGGGGGTTTAGTCCTTATTTCCTGTGCAGGCTATTAGACCCATGGAACTCAGTTACTGACCCAGGAACTATGCTCTCCTTTTTTAAGATAAATTAAGTGATAAGCCTGTGTTCACATAGCTAGTAAGCATCTGAACTAGGACTTAAACCCAGGGGTCTTTACTGCAGATCTAGTGCTCTTTCCATTATATCTTGCTGGCATTACTTAGATTACAGAATTTCAGAGTTGAAAGGAATCTTAGTGGTCATCTAAACTAACCCTGCCCAGTGCACGAAGCCATTTTATGGTGTTTCCAACAAATTGTTTGGCTAGCTTTTGCTTGAATAACTTCAGGGAAAGAACGCTTGTTACCTAATCAGTCAGCCCATTACATTTTAGCTAGCTTGAAAGACCCCATAGTGTAGTGAAAAGAATATGGGCTCTGGATCAGAGCACCTGAATTTGTGTCCCAACCCTGCTACTTACAACTGGTGTAACCTTGGGCAAGTCATTTCATCTGCCTCATTGGTCTCTGGGGCGTGGGAATTAGAGACTTAACTAAATGATCTTTAAAGCCCCAGCCATCCCTAAAGCCTTAGAAAAGGGAGAGAGATCAAGCACTTATTAAGTGTCTGCTGTGTACAAGACACTGTGCCATTAGAAATATTAACTCATTTGATCCTCACAACAACTCTGGGAGGTAGGTACTGTTACTATCTACCTGTGCTGAAAATAAAGATAAAGAACAAAAGTCTTTGAGATGAATTATAAATTACAGGTAGGTGCAGGTTTATTGTTCTTTCCTGTCTTTCCCCTCACCTTCCAGTTATCTGAATTACATGTTGTATTGGTATGCATGGAATGAGCTAACACTGGATGGAAAGCTTTGAAGAGAAATTTCAAGAATAGTACAGTGATAATGTGGATGCCACTAGTAAAAAAACAGCCGCCCCACAGGATCTGGTCCAAAATCATTTGGTGGAAAAACCTCTTTTAGATGAGTCTACTAGTAGGAATCATTTGGTGAGACTGACATTGAAAGGTGATTCCGGGGCAGCTAGGTGGCGCAGTGAATAGCGCTCTGGCCTTGGAGTTAGGAGTGCCTGAGTTCAAATCCAGCCTCAGACACTTAACACTTACTAGCTGTGTCACCCTGGGCAAGTCACTTAACCCCGATAACCTCACCAAAAAGAAAAAAGAAAGGTGATTCTACCACTTTATTAATTTATTTTCAATAAACATTTTTGCATTGGAATTTTATTAAATTGTTCATCTTCCTGTCAGCCTCTTCTTAAACCAAGTCTTTAAAATTTGTTTTTAAAAAAAAAAATGAAATTCATAGGGGCAGCTAGGTGGCACAGTGGATAGAGCACTGGTCCTGGAGTCAGGAGGACCTCGGTTCAAATCCTGCCTCAGACACATAACATTCACTAGTGTTATGACTCTGGGTAAGTCACTTAACCCTAATTACCTCACCAAAAATAAAAAGAAAAGAAATTCAATAAACTTGTTCATTGGGCATAGTTGGTAATTTTAAAATAATATTTAAAGCAATTAATAGCAGTAAAATAAAAATAATTGTTTTAAGTGATGGTAAATGATAATGACCATATCTGCAATATGTAGGTGATCAATTTTTAAAGAATTAGCAGAATGCAGCAAAATACACTTAACACTAAAAGTATTCTAAATATAATTTTATCTTTCTTGGATATTTCAGAAAGTTCTAATAGTGCTTTGAAGTTAGCATATCTCCATGGCCTAGAAATTAGACTTGGGTTCTAGTCTTGCATACACTGCTAGGGACCTTTAAGAGTTCATTAATTCAGGGTTTGACCAATCTTAGGTATCGTGTTGTCATAGTGTCTGGGGGCTTCACATGATACTTAGTATTTTAGGGAAACTAGTTTTCTAGTATCATATGAGAAACTGTAAACTTCCTTCTCTGTGAATCTTTTACTTTAAGATAACTTGACATTCACAACCCTAGACAACCGCACAAATGGGGATTCACCTAAAGGCTTTGTGTGCTTCTAAATCTTTACCATGTGTGTCTTGGCTCTGTTCCCTGAATGTTAGGATAGAAGAAGAGAGGTAGGTGAGAACTGGACCCAAAAGAGCCAAGCACTTTGCCTCTGAGCCAAGGAAGTGCCCAGACTGAATGTTTGAGCTTTTCTAGAGGATTCTTCCAGAGTTTTCAATAGTCCTTCTCTAATCCTAATGTAGTGTCCATCTTCTAGTTGAGCTGCAGTGCCTCACCAACAATGTGCAGCTTCTCTTACTCACCCTGTTCTTCCTTCTTCCCTTTTTTCCCTTGAAAGCTAAAAAGTTCATTTGGCTTCTAAACTTTTTGGCTATCTCCCAGATGCAAAATTGATTTGTTGTGCTTCAATCTAATCTAGCTTCATTTGTGTTATATCTTACGAGGAAACTGAGACAGAGGGAGATTGTGATTTTCCCAAGGTAACATAGCTAGCTAGTTGTAGACCTGGAGTGGGAACCTTTGTCTCTTGACCGCCAGTCCTGTGTTCTTTCTATCCTATTAGAGCTGATTAATATGAGATAGCAGAGTTTACTGTATTGAAATTAACTTTGTTTTTTGCTATTATAGAAGAAAAAAGGAATTTAAACGGAAGTGTTAACATGTCTAGTAATAGAAGTAAGGTAGTTGTTTTAACTTTTGGATGTTTTTTTTTCCTCTCCTTAGGGAAGTTATGGGAGAGAGAAGGTACTATTTTTAAGACTTTACTTGCTTCAAGGAATAAGAAACTATCATAGTGGTAATGGGGAGGAGGCTTCTGAATATCTCAATAAGGTAAGATGAGAAACATTGTAGTTACTCAGCTACTATTTGTTTTGCCAATAAACATTAGATTATATTACAGAAGCTTAAAGACTAATAGGGTGAAAAGATATGAATAGTGGTAACATAATGATAAAGCAATAAGTGCATTACAGAGTTACAAAACAAAGTTTCATTTCGGACTAGGGAGAAAGGTCATTAGCAACTTGGAATCTTGGAAGACTTCCTGGGAAAAGTGACATTGAATTTTGGCTTCAAAGTTTTTTAGGAGAAGATTAGGAAGAAAGGAATTTCAGGAAGAGGGGAGAACTTGAGCAAAGGCATGGATGTGCAGGGTGTGGGATTGGGAAGGGAAGAGGGCTAGCCTTTCTGAGGCAGGACTCTTGAAGGGAAATAATACAAGACAAGACTAAAAAGAGAGGGTTCTACCCTCTAGGAAAAGCTTTGATTGTAGGCAGTGAATGGCAAACTTAGGCAGGGTGGAGTCTTTGAAGATTTTTGAGTAGGGGAGTGACATGACCAAATCTATAAGATTATTCTGGCCGTCTTGTGATGAACAGATCGGAGGGAGGAGAGAGTGGTGGGGGAGATATGTTAGACCTTATCAACAGTCTCAGTGGTTGGTAATAGGATTCCAAATTATGGTGGTGGTGGTGAGAGGACAGATGTGAGGGCTGTCATAGAGATGGAATCAAAAGGACTTAGTAAGTGATGCAAGAGGTGAGGGAGAAGACAGTGCTCCAGAGGGTTTGAGGGAGCATAAGGGTTGAGGAAAATCCATTGGATTTATCAAGGAGAAAGTCTTTGGTGACTTAGAGCATTTTCAGTGGAGTTAGGCAGGTGAGGCAAGTCCAGTTACAAGAGGTTGAGGAGAAAGTGGGTAGTGAGGAAATAGAGACGTAAGGTGCAGATGAATTTAGGCACTGAAGTGAAGTAGAAAAAAGGCTAGACTCGGTCAGGAGACCTAGGTTCAAATACTGCCTTATCACCCTGGCTGTATGAATACAGAGAAATCACGTAACCTTTCAGAGTTTCCATTTTCTCATTTAGAAAGTGGGGGATAATAGTACCCTCTACCTCCTTGTGATAAGGAAAGTGTTTTGCAAACATCCAGCTGGTATATACATGTGAATTATTTTCAAGAAGGCCAGCATTGAAGAGGAGTGGAGAGATGAGATGGGAACAATGGATGGGCTTCAAGCAAAGGCTTTTTTTTTTTCCCTCCTAAGGATTAGGGAAGCTTAAGCATGTTTGTACACAGGTGGACCTTATTCAGTTAAGGAGATATTGAAGATATGTGAGTGAAAGAATGATCATTGGTGCAGGAGTCTAAAGGAAGTGGGAAGAAATTGGGATTAAGGGTACAGGTGGAAAGATGAGCTTTTTCTGTGGGGATATCTGTTCTTTGACTTGAGAGAAGTATGGGACAGTGGGAGATGATGCTGAACAGGTTTAGGGAATCGAAGGATGGGAGCTGAAGAAACTCATCAGATGGCTTCAGTTTTTTCTTGGTGACGTTACATATATCTTGTGAGTTACATATATCTGACAAGCACTACTAATTTTTCTTCTGTCATAAGCTTATGAGGGCAGGTACAACATCTTAAGTTTCTGCTGTAACTCCCCATGGTGCCCAGTATAGTGCTCTGCACATATTAGGTGTTCATAATGTACCACTGACTGGTCATGTTTCCAATTCTTACATGCACATGGCCAAGTTGATTTTGGCTCTACAGTTTAATTTCTTTTAGGCCTTAAATTTATGTTAAGTATCAGCATTCTTATACCCATATGGTTACTTTGTTTTTTCCCCCATTGGTAGGCACAGCAACTCTATGAAGAGCTGTCTATAGATCCTCTAAAAGTTCACAGTTTGTTACAGTTGGGATTTACTGCTCAGGAAGCTCGACTTGGCTTGAGGGCTTGTGATGGAAATGTAGATCATGCTGCCACCCATATTACCAACCGAAGAGAGGTACTTTAACATTCTCTGTTTATATGTTTGTCAAACATCTATACTCTGTTCCTTGAATAGGTAGTGAGACTTAAGACCAAACCAATACTATACCAGCCATCAGTGTCAGAGAAAACTGTTTATCCCTTTTGACTCAAGTTTCCTGACTTCAGAAGAGTGGAAACTTATTCTACTTTTCCAGTAGGTATTAATTACAATGTATTGTTAGAACAGGACATGAAAAATTTTAAATTGAATCACTTGATTAATTGGAAGTTTAATGTTCACAGTTGTATTTACTCCAGTAACAAGTCCTGGTTCTGCTCTCTGGAGCAATACAGAATAAGTCTATTACTTCATCTGTATTTCATGCACCGTGGCTGGATTGAGATTAGGTAAAAAGAGGTTATCACTGCTCTGCTTTTTTTCTGTTTGTTTGATATTGCCAGGCAACCCTAGGGGATGTTATCCTAAATCATGGATTTATGTTATAGAGCATGGATTTAGAAAACTGCATAGGAAATCTCCTAAGATCCCAGTTATACAGTCTGCTCTTGTGAAATAAAAAGATAAGGACGATTTCTTTATGACTTCAGCTATGTGAACTTGTACTTGTGGCTAGGCCTAGAATAGGGAGATTGGGTGAGGATTATCTGTTGAACGACAAACATTTAAATAATGGTTCTTGTTATATGTTATCGAAGCATCCATTCTCTCTATTTCCTGTATTCCCTTCTCCTTCCTTTCTTCTTCCTTCCCCCAGTCCCTCCTACACAAAGAGAGTAGAATAAAGTTCTTTAAATTTTTTCTTGAGGTTGTATGCTGAGAACAGTACTGAGGAAGGACTCAGATATAGGGATGTAGTTGAGCTCAGTGCCCAGCGTACTAGCCATATGGGTTATTGAACATTTATCAGTCAGTATAACTTCATTCTGTTTGAATTGTCTCCTAAAGGAAATTGCCCAAATAAAGAAAGAGGAAAAAGAAAAAAGAAAAAGAAGACTGGATAACATAAACTCTTTGAAAGGAATGGGCTATTCGGCTCATGCTGCAAAAGAAGCTCTCCACCAGGCAAGAGGAAACCTGGATGAAGCACTCAAGGTAAGTGGAAGGATTCATCCATTCTATGTCTTCGTCACAGGCCTCGTTCTCTGAAACACCATGTACTGTACTGAGGACGCTTGGCCACCAGGGCCTGGAGATCACCCACCACCCCTGGGAGACCCAGGACTATGTGTTCTTCTAACTCCAGCATAAAATCTCTTGAGGTTTTAAAATTTCATCTGAACTTTGTTTCTCAGTTGGTGTTTAATTTAGTGTTTGCAAGCAAATAGACTTTCCAAAAAAAAACCTAAACCTCCAGTGCCCGTTTCTTCCCCTTCTCTAGCCTTATACTCAATCAGGAGACCCATTTCCCCTTCTATCTTTCCTACCTCAAGAACAGAGATGAAGAAATTAGACATCCTCTAACTTTAGCACAATTGTACAATTAAAAGACTAATGACATTTTTTAACAAAACGGAGGTCTGTTCACAACATTTGTCGATCTAACTGTATTGATACTATAAGTCATAAGGCCTGTAGAAGATCATGGCAAAATTTGGTTGCCTGGAGAAGTCCACCAGTATTGTACACCAGTTTCACGATGGCATGCTTGCACAGGTTCTGGATAATGGACAGTGCTCTTGCATTTTCCCGGTCATCAGTGGAGTGAAGCAGGGCTATATGTTTGCTCCCATGACTTTTAGCATGTTGTTTTTAGTGATGTTGTTGGATTCCTTCAACAAGGATGAAACAGCATCAAGGTCAGCTACCACCATGATGGTAAATATTTAACTTGAAAAGGCTCCAAGCCAAGATTAAAGTGGAGGGAGAGTTTGTGTGTGACTTTTTGTTTGCAGATGATTGTGTGCTCATCGCAGCCTTTGAGGGTGAGATGTAACAGAGTATGGCTAAAATTTCTGCTGCTTGTGCTAATTTTGGTCTAACAACTAACACCAAGAAAAAACAGAGGTTCTCCACCAACCAGCATTACACCATCCATATGCGGTACCATCAGTTACAACAAGTGGAGAAATGTTTAATGCTATGGATAAATTCACTTATGTTGGCAGTATACTTTCCAGGGATGTACACATAGAGGATGAGGTTGATGCACACATTGCCAGAGCTATCTCAGCATTTGGGAGGCTCTAAAAGAAAGTGTGGAAGAGAAGAGGTATTAGACTGCCTAACATCCTGAAGGTCTACAGAGCCGTTGTTCTGTCCTCATTGTTGTATACCTGTGAAACCAAGATAAACTGCTAGGACCATGCCAGAAAATGGAACTGCTTCCATTTGAATTGTCTTAAAAAGACCCTGAAAATCGCCTGGCAAGATAAGGTACACTGAAGCCCTTTCTTGAGCTGGACTGCCAAGCGTTCAAACTTTACTGCAGAGAGCCCAACTCTGATGGGCTCACCATGTTGTTCAAATGTCAACTGTATGTCTTTTGCCTAAAAGACTGTTTTATGGATAACTCACACAAGGCAGGTGCTTACATGGTGGTCAGAAGAAACAATACAAGAACACTTTCAAGGTCTCTTTGAAGAGCTTTGGTATCAGTTATAAGACATGGAAGATATTGGCACAGGACCACTCAGCCTGATGGTAACTCAAAAGAAATGAAATGTGAAATGTACAAGTTTAGAGAGGTCTCCCTCCCAGATGTTCATGTAGACTATTTGTGCCTGACCTGTGGTAGAGCCTTCCAAGCTCAAAGTGGTATGATCCGCCATAGCCAGGCACGTTGTATATTGACCTTAACATCACAATGTCATTTTGGTCCTCTTCAAGCATGAAGGACAAACAACTTTCCAAATCAAAAATTTGTTTAAAAAACAAAAAACTCCATATAAACTATTGGAAATAGGAGCACTTCATGTATTGTAGAGAGTTATAAAATGTAGGTAACCTCAGTGCTTGACATTTTAATAGCAGACTGGATAAAGTTCTTTGAAAAACAGATTAGAGAGAATAAGCCTGTATTGCCAAGGGCTTAATATAAAGGTAGCTTTTTCTAGGTTTTGAGTTCTGCTTTAGAACCTGAGTGGGGAGTGACATTTATATTCCATATGGATCGGTAGCTTGTTATTCCTGTGTATTTTAGATTCTTCTTAGTAATCCTCAGATGTGGTGGCTAAATGATGCAGATCCTGAGACTAGCAACAACCAGGAACATGTTTCTCAAGAAAATATTGATAAGGTGAGTGCTAATGCCTTTGTGTCCCTCAAAGCATCACAGAGATCTCTTCAGTTGCAGAGATAGGGGTCAAGAAAGAGACAGTGCCTCAGCTATTCTGGCCTCTTGTCCTGGAGACAGTCAAACATTGGGAAGCTGTGGAGGGTGTATTCCTGGCAGGAGAAAACCAAGGGAACAACTTAGGACTTTATCTTGTCTTGTACACATTTACTTAAGGAAGCAACTAGTATAGTCTGAGTACTTAGTTAAGTACAAATATTACTAATTTGTATAGTACCTTTCATACAGAGGCCTCAAGGTTTTCTTTGGAGGAATCGGAACTAAAGGCAATGGTAAAACTACTCCTTTTCTCAAGGGAAATTAAGATGCTTGACTCAAATGTGCTCACCACTTGAATTACTTGGAGTCAGACTCATAGAATTCAAAACATTTAATTTGGGAAAAATTTGATGTTCATGATATGATCTTTTTAAAAAATCCTCTTTAAAATAAGCCTAGGACTAACCAGTTGTGGTCCCAGAGAAGACATAATGAAACATAGTTCCTTAATCTTAGAATAAGGAGATGAGACCTATGTTACAGAATGGTATGTAATCTGTCAGATTATGTTTGTTCTGTTGGCTAGTTTTAGTCAACTTTTTTCAATCTTAGAGCAGAGTGTTCATTGAGGGGGGAATAGGGGTAAATCAGGAAATAACTGGTATAAAGAACAAAAGGTCTGATGAATTTTAAGAAATAAGCTTGGGGATTGACTGTCTCATTGGATGATGTAAGTGCTTACAGCAACCATTAACAAACCTCAAGTTTTGTATACTACCTGAATTTTCTATTTTCTACTATCTGTAATTTTCCATTTTTCTGCTTTAGTTGGTATATATGGGTTTTGAAGCAGAGACAGCCAAGACAGCTCTCAGAGTATTTAGAGGAAATGTTCAACTGGCTGCTCAGACACTTGCTCATAATAGCGGAACTCTTCCGTCTGACTTACAAATACCATCTGAAGATTCTTCTTCCACCTCATCAACAAAATCCCCTTCAGATTCTGCTGGTAAGACTATGGTCTAGCTCTTGATTAGTGGGAAACTGATCGTACTGAGAAAGGAGAACAGTTGCATGACTTTGGGCTGCAGAAATAGAAATAGAAGCCTTAGGTGGGAAGGCTGGGGCTGCCATACTGGTTTTGCATAGCGATTGATTACTTGGGAGAATATGTAATTAGAAGAAGACATATTCTAAAACTGACTTTGGTAGACCATTATTTGTTTGATTTTTCCCCCCTTTTATCCCATTTTAATATTTTATTTTAGGTACTTCTAGTGCCTCAACAGATGAAGATATGGAAACAGAGGCAGTCAATGAAATCTTGGGTGATATTCCAGAACATGAAGAAGATTATCTTGACTCAACTCTAGAAGATGAAGCACTGGTTATTGCTGAGTACTTATCCTATGTAGAGAATATAAAATCAACAAGCCAGAAAAAGTAGATGACAAATTGAAATAAGTACCTTAATTTTGTGCTTATAAATTCTATCTGTATAAAAAAAAAAATCTAATACAGTCCTTCATTTTTTTTCTTCTTCCCTATTGCTTGCTTTGAGTACTTGAAAGATATTCCCAGGATAGGGGATAGGGAAGATAAAGGACTATAAAGGCAGGGACCGAGGAAATCCCTGAAATGTTTAGTAGTTGGAGCCATGGTGGGGAGGGCATAAAGAAGGGAGATTGTTCTGGCCTAACTTGCTTTTTGCTGTCTTCATTCAAGCTTGGCCTCCTCACCTTGGTCTACCTGGCCCCACTTCTTTTTCCTTGCAGGTGAGATTGGGAGCTAGAGAGGGCCATTTGGAAAAAAACAGGGTTTCCCTAACCCCTTAATGTAGTTTCTGGCTTTGTAGCTGTGGACCTTGACCCTCCTTCCTCCTAAGACCGAGCTCTGGATAATTTTTCTTCACATAGTGCCTGTCCTTGCCTCCGAAGCACTTGTGCCTTTCTGTATCAACTTGGCTGCTACTGTCACTAAAATTGTTTTAAATCTCTATTCCATGTGCAAAAAAAAAACAAACAGATGAGTGCGCTGCAGGTACAGAATAAAATAATGGTAAATGACTGGAGCTTTTAAATACCTTGATTATATAGTAAAATATACATTTGAAATTTAGGTCAGGAATTTTTACACATCAGCAACTTTTTTTCCACAAACTTTATTCAGTTATTAAATGGAAGGCAGAGCAACTCTATTTTTAAGTAATCTGTTCCAAATCTTCACTGTCATTTAAATGTCATTGCTAGCAGAGAAAACTGTAGTGGAAACAAATATTTTATGACAGATTTTTTTGTATGCTTATATTTCACAGAGTTTATTTCTAAGGCTTTGTGGTTAATATGTTTAGTGGAATGAATAAATCATTTTCCTAACACCAAGATTTCATCCATGTAACAAAAGGAGAACCCGAGTGCAAGTGTTGTCCCTTGGGCTCGTCTCAGCCTCCTTAAAGCCAGTGGGATCTACACTGATTGAGGGCAAACGTTGACCCCCCCCCCCCAAAGCCTGATGGTTATTGTCAAGAGACTGAAATCACCACAACAGCTTGGGCAGTGGTTTCATTTGAATGAGCAAAGGCCATTTTTTTGTAGTTCCCTTCAAACGGCACAAGAAAGGTGGGTGAGATCTTTCTGCCTCATTAGCTTAGCCCTTCTTAGCACTGTTGGATGGAAAAGTCCTGACTTGAAAACTGTTAAGGGTTATGGCTCCTGGATGAATCAGAGGTTCCTTTAAACTACTGTAAGTTTACATATTCCTTGTGTTCTTTGTCCTGACCCCATATCTTTTCATCAGAAGAACTGAGGAAGCTTTTAGCTTTACACTTCATTGAAGGCTTGAAATTCATTTAATGTCAAGGCAAAAGGAAAATTAGAATTTTTTCAGATTTATTGTGCTACAGTTTCAGAATTGGCAGTGGTAGCAAGGTATATCAGAGAGAAATGGCAAGGTACCCATTTGCTTTGGGAGAATGCTGAAGGAAGCTCCCAGGGGGAGGGAAATCTGTATTATACACATCTGTAAAATGGGCATACTTGCACTCTTTTTTCCACATAAACCCTAAAGGGATTGTTTTGAGTTATTTCAGGGTTTTCAGCTTACAAGCCACTTCGATATTACTTACCATTTTGAGGCTAGGAAATTATACAGATAACTTCACAGATGTTGTTTTAATTGTAATAGAAAAGAACTGCCATACTGTACCAGCCTGTTCCTGTCTTTACTGCATTGCCGCATAAAAGGATTTGACAGAGAACAAAACAAATGCCTATTCCTTGAATAAGAACTTGGTCCAAAATTGAGGAGTTTCTCTTTTGGGTCAGTTTTACTTATTTATACATTTTAACATCCTAACAGATAGGTCATTGGAATAATAAATTGCCTTTCAGGTTGGTGCAGGAATGTGGATTTTAAGAACCTTGGATGAAGGGTGAGGAAGGAGCAGGGTGACCCATTGCAGTCGAAAGAGTGGGCCAGGAAGAAAAATTGGATATTCTCAGCCATTTAGGAAGTGCGTTTTCAGTTCCTGTTCCAAAGAAAATAAGCAGTGGTGGAAGTGGGCTCAACAGCTGGGGAGCTGAGTAAATGAATTCATCCTTTTAGCAGAGTACAAGGGAAAGAGTGCATTGGTTCCTCTAGCTATGACAGGAAAACCAGAAAAATGAGCACCCAGTGTATTCGTGGCACTTTGTTAAACGCTACAGAAGAGGCATAAGACAAAATCACTACCCCTCAAACCGTGCTATAATCAAAAAGAGAGAGACTGAGGGCCTGAGGGGGTAGCCCATTTGGATAAAAAGTAGGCAAAGGGACCAATCTGAGCAAAGACATGAATGATTGTATGATCCTGGAAAATAATGGAAGACCTGGCTGGAGCCTTGCATGAAGTCGCCGATACCAGAGTGTCAGCTTGGTCGTTCAAAAGGGTACCACCTGAATTCTTGTTTTATTCTTTTAGTGAGCTACTCAGTAACCACTCCATTGTGTCACTGTGGTGGTGGTTTTAATCTCCTTCCTAGGAGTACTTCCTTATTCAAGATGCAACAGGTCAACATGAGAAGACCAGATGATGGAAATAGCGTGTTTTATGTGTAATACTGCTATACCCGGCTTATAACCCATGAGTTTTTGCCATCATTTCTTAGCACCAAACAGCATTGTTTTTCTAGATGAGAGAGGAGGAGTTCTCTCCTTGGAAGGTCCCTGATTCTGGTGTGCTTTTCTGACTAGTGTGAGGCCTGAGCAGCCGGATACATAGAGTTCACTCCTCTCTCACCTCCCGTGGTACCGCAAACAGCATCTTGGATGCCTCCATCAGGAAATGCAGTGATCCATTGATGATCATCTTGTCAGTCATCCCAGAGAGCAGAGATCTGCCCTGCCTTTTCTTGCCAACTCCAAGCTCATAAGACAGAATAGGCACTTAATAAAAGCTTGTTGATGGTATAAGACATCTCAACAAGTTTGTAAACTTTTTGAAAGTAATCTTTTTTTTCCCTACATCCTCCATGGTTTCTGGCATAGAACTATGCGCTTAAGTCCTCAAAATATGCCAGACCCAACCCCTGCTCCAGGGGGACCAATCTGGCCACCCCTTCTCCTCCCTTCCACTTCTCCAAAGCTCAGTTCTTTCATGAAGTTTTCCCCAATTCTGATCCTCAAAGTTCTTTCTGCCCTAAACCCTAACACTTACTGTTCATCTATTAGTATCTTGCATGATTTAAATCTACTGATGTGTACGTTGAACCTTCAAATTCCTTGGAAGTTGGGATTATGTTTTATGACCTACCTTTGCAACATTGTTGTTCTATTAAAGTTGTTGACTGAGGACCCTGGAGAAGAGCCTGGGCCAGTCTCCCCATCAGGTGCAGAGAAGTCAAAAATCCTGAGGGTACTTAATTTCTCCATTCGCCACACAAAACAAAGGCAACTCTCTACCCCAAACCAGGAAGCCATAGGGCTTACCCCTTATTTTTACAGACCTTCATTTTCTTCTGGGTTTAGTAGTCATCACACATGGTCCTCCAACTCCTGTTTATATGTCCACATCACCCAAACTAATCAACTCTCCAGTAATCTGCATGAATTAGAGGAGTTTGGTTGTGTGGATAACCCACAGATGAGTTAAGTAGTCACTCCAGACACCCCCACACAATCCCTCTTATAGGCCAGGCAGAATTGGGTATCCTGGGAGACCTAGCTGGGCATCAAGCTGAGAGCAGTCCTGATCCTTGTAGCTGGAGTATAAGAAATGAGACATTGCATTCTAAGGGATAAGAACCAGCAGAAGCCAAATACCGCTCCAAACTAAAGAGTTTGTGAGGAAGGTATCGTGGAAGAAAAGTTTCAGAGCCAGAAGGGATGTTAGGGACCATAGAGTAAGTACAATGGAAAGTCGGGAGAAATCTGGAGTTTTTAATCCTAACCCTGTCACTTAAATTGTGATGTGACCTTGGATCTCTCGGGCCTCTATTTCCCCATGTGTTAAATGAAAAAGTTGGTCTAAAGCAGAGATGTCAAACCCTTAGCCCACAACACTCCCTACTGCAGCCCAGCCTAGATTAAAATGAAATGGGGGAATATTTAACAAAATAAATAAAAATAGAATAAAATGTGGTTTTCTAAGTTAACATGTAGCCCACAGGGATTCTCACACAATTCAGTGGCCCTTGTTTCTATTGGAGTTTGACTCCACTAGTTTAAAGGATTTTTAAGGTTCCTGTGGTTGCACATAGCCTGATCTACCTAATTTTACAAACTGGGAGCCTGTGGCTCAGAAAAGTTAACTTGTCCAAGGTTCCTTGAGGTGTCAGTGGGAGAGATGAGACTCCAAAGCCATCATAGCACCCAGCCTCACCTGTGTTTACTGCACCCCTCTGAACAAAACCTAGAACTTGGCCTAAGAGTTTTACAGGATTAAATCAAGAAAAGCACATCAAGAGAGCATGGCTAGCAAACAATATGTATTTCAGTTCTCTATCAAGTTCCCTCATCACAGAAAACTGACCAAAATGGAAAAATGACAGCGATCACATACATATCCATGGCTCAATGGTTATCTTTTGAAATATTTTTTTAAAAAATGTAATGTCTCCACTCTCTTCTCATTGAGTTGGGGAGTTAAGGTTCTGGCTTCATTTGGGGATTCAGAGAGTGGAGGGATTAGTGTCTGATCTCTTATTCCTAAGCAGGAGAATAAGAGCTCAGGTTGTTGATCCATGACAGAGAGAGAAGTTAGGGTTTGCCAAGTTCGTGTCTGAGGAGTAGTGGCCAGTCTTGCCCACAAGAAAGGCTTAATCTTGTGCTCTCGGTGAGCTTTCACTTGGTTATCCACAGTGGTAATGGGTCTATGTTGGGGGAAGGTGAGGGAGTGGAGAGAGGAGAGGGAGAAATAGATGGAGAGAATAAAAAGAACAGGGAAAGACAAAGTGGGAAATCGATAGTGACAACATGCAGAGGAAATGAGATGGGGGGTAAAAAGGGAAAAGGAGAGGAATTGGAGAAAATGTGTGGAGAGAAGAATTGAAGAGGCAGGGGAAGAAAAGGGGAAGGATGGAGGAGGGAGAAGAGAAAAATGGAGACAAAATTCCCAAAGCAAAAGTGTAACCTATGTCACCTCATCCCTTGCCAGACAATGTAATAAAGGCAGAATCTTCTTGCTTGTCTCTTCCTTTTTTGTTTCCTTGAGAACAGGGCTCTAGTGCTGGGCAGCAGCTGGTTGCAGAGAGGAATTTTTAAAAATAGTTTAAAATTACAGTTATATGATAATAGGCATACAGAAGAAACTTATCTAGTCCTACAGGGCTCCTTTGTCAGTCCCAGCCAGAAGTCCTAGAGGCACATGAATCAAGGCTTCTGTACCATCATGACCTACGTGAAGTAACACCACAAGGCATTCAATTTCCTGAGCTCGTCAAGGAAATGGATTTTCAAACATTCACTTCAATACTCTCTGAGCTTGGGACCTTCTAGTTTTCCCTTCTGCTGAGTAACAGACAGCTTGGTTTTGGCGACCAATGGCTAACTAAGGTCCGTTCTATACTCCAGGGTCACAGTAGCTCAATGGTCTCACACTCCCCACCCTGAGGTGGAGTCACTGTGCAACCAACTTTGTTGTTGAAGAGCTGGGAGAGGCTCCTTTTGGGGGTGCTGCGATTCTGGGCCAGCTCCCTCTTGGGGCGGCTACGCAAATTTTGCTTGCAGACTCCATGAATGTCCCAGATCCTCAGTGTGCCATCGTGGGAAGCTGTGTAGAGCACCTCATTGTGAACCTGAAATAACATGGTCATATTTCATCCTGCTGGGTCTGGGGCAGAATACCAGGAAGCCCACAGGGCAGGATGGACCTGGGGTTGTTGGGGAAGGGGGTAGAAACTCCTGCAAATTTTCAATTATATACCATGATGAGGGAATGGAGTGATATAGATTCAATTCAAATCAAGTAAACCAACATTTATTAAGCACTTTATATATGTAAGACTGGTGGGTGCTAGAGATACAAAAATGGAACATGGATATAGTCTCTGCCAACAAAGAGCTCTGACCGTAATCCAGGGAGAGCAGAGTTAGACCTAGCAACTTTGTCATAAATGGAGCAAATAGAATGAAAATTGCCCTCAAATTAACTTGGAAATTCATGATGTGAAAATAATGAGGATTGTTGTAAAAATATAAACCTAACAAATTTTTGAATTGCACACACAATCTTTATTTATACCCTCTAAATTTTAGCACCCTAGGAAAAGCTCCTGTTGACCTGACCTAGTTAAAACTTAAGTGAAGTAGGGAGGACACAGCACCAAATAAGTATTACGTAAGGCAAAGTGCTATAAGACCAAAAGAGTTTCAGGCAAAGTGCTGTAGGAAAATATGAAGAGGGAGAGATTGCTTTCAGCTGCGGGGATCAGGGAACGCTTCATGAAGGCCATGGCACCTGAGCTGGTCCTTGAAGGATGAGAATTCTAACAAGTGGAGGTGAGGAAGCAGTGCATTCCCTGCATGGTGGTGGATGGCTGTGTGGATACATGGAGGTGGGGGTGGCAACAGGAAATACAGATGGAAAAGCAGATGAGAGTCAGAATGTGGAGGACCTTCAATGCCAGGCCAAGGAGTTTGTATTTTATCTCTCAGGCAATAGGGAACCTCTTAAAACATTTTTGAGAAAGGGGAGTGATGTGGCCAGATTCATATATTAGGAAGAGTACTTTGGTCAATCCAATATGCTTCTTTGGTGCTTTTAAGTCTATGATTCTGTGATCCTACTGCAATGTCTGTGATTTCATCGAAGTGGGTACTCCCTCTAACAGTGCAGACTGATGCTCTGGATAGAGTTGCTATGTGTGTGTGTGTGTGTATATTTAGGTTTTATACCCATGACTAGATTGTAAGATCCTTGAGGGCACAGAACATATCTTCTTGTGACTCACCTTCCAAATAACTAGGCATACAGGGGAACACACCAAAGATTTGTTGAACTAAACTAAATGCACCAAGGATAGATTGGCTTAGGATGCTGGTCACAATGTCAGATGATTCTGAGCTTCTGGGCAAAGCTATTTCTTAACAAGATTGTGAAGTAGACAAAACTTAAATTTTGTGGTCTCCTACTTGCCATCAGAGGCTCTTCTGACCTGGACACTATGAACAACTGCCCCGTGTTTTTTTTTTGTTTTGTTTGTATTGCTTTATTTCACCTTTCTTTGTATCCGTAGTACTAAGCACAGTGCCTGGCACATTGTAGGTACCTAATAATTGCCGGGTCGTTGACTAATTCTCCAATGTCACATGCTTTTTCACAGCTTACTGACAAGCAACCCTTGCCAAGTTGTTAGCTAGGAATGAAATAGTTAACTGATAAGTAAAGAATTAGTGAATAACTAAAGTGTTATCTGACAAAGCATTAAGAATTAAAATTCTGTGCTAGCTATTAACTAAGAAATTAGGTGATAGTAAGCCCTTTCAGTATTTTAAAAGGGTAATCCTGAACAAAACATTTACCCCCTTTTGCTTTGCCCAGAAGGCCAACTACTATTGACCAGAGCCAATAGGGTGCTCAGTAGTCAATTAGGGAGAAGAGGATGGTAGATCTGGAGTTGGAAAGGACCCCGGAGATCATTTGGTGCAATCCTCTTACTTTTCAGGGGACCATTAAGACCGAGTGCTTTGCTCATTGTCACACATGCAGTAAGGGGCAGAGATGGGATCTGAACCCAGGTCCTCTAAAAGCCAGTGTAAAGGTAAATGTAGAACGTGACTAATTTGACCATGTTTCTCTCCCCACAGTGAGAGGAATGTGAGTGTCCCAAAGGGGTCATCAGTGTTCCTATCCCAATTCATCTCCATTCAACTGCACAATCTACCTGGGTGGCTTGCTACCTACGTAACCTTGTGCAAGGCCCTTAACCTCTCTGGGCCTCAGTTTCCCTTTGTATAAAATGAACGTTTGGATTAGATGAGGTTCCTTCTTACTCTACAGCGAGGATCCTAAGGTCTACTATTGCTTGTAAACATTTCATATTCTTCCCCATCACCTGTTTAGTCCCCTCTAACACAAATCTCCCCATCCTGTACCTATTGTAGTCATGGAATGCTATAAGATATAAATATATTATATTATAATTATATTATGTATAGTACTATACAATACCATGCTATATTATTGTAATTATCTTAACAATATAATATGTGTTAATAGTAATAAAATAATATTATATAATAACATCATATAACTATAATTATAAATATAAAAACACAGGAGCACTAGGGGTAAATGAGCCCTTCACTATTTCCAAAAAAAAAGGAAACAGAGAAGTTATGAGTTGTACACCAGGGCACATGGTGGAATGAACCAAAAAACTGATGGTAATCTCTAAGCACTATCTCTACATCTACTCACCACCTCCAACTTCCACAAGCTCCCAATAAAAACTCACAACATATCCCTAAAAGAAATCCACACCTTTATGCATCAAAGCCAGATTTCTCCCTCATTTCAGGGGGAAATGAGCCTGGTCTGTAGTATATACACTAAGGGGTTAGATAAAAAACCAAGGAGGAGGTCTGTGAGAGATTATGAGGCTAAAAGTGGAATATGATCAATTTTTCTAAGGCTGAAGTAAATCCAAAACTCAGTTTTTCTCGACCCTCTAATAACCATGTCAATAGGCTTCCAAACCCGGAAAGTCTCTTGGCCCTACCTGGATGCAGTTGATGATGAAGGTGTGGCCCCGGAATACCCTTTGTAGCACACCAGACTCGGTATTGAATGCTCGGGCACAGGCATCCCCACTGCCTGTAAACACTGCAAATATAAACACATGTAGGTGTTGGCTAACAACAGACTATACCTGGATGGCAAGAAGGCTTCTGCCTCTCTCCAGGCCTCATTTCTCCATCAATTAAATAGGTATGTATAAATAATAATCATTCCCCATGTCAAAGGGTCAAAGGATATGAACAGGCAGTATTCAGAAGAAGAAATCAAAGCTATCAATAGTCATATGAAAAAATGCTGTAAATCACTATTAGAGAAATGCAAATTAAAACAACTCTGGGGTACCACTTCACATCTATCAGATTAGCTTACATGGCAGAAAAGCAAAATGACAAATGCTGGAAAAAAAAAGGGACATTAATGTACTATTGGAGTTGTGAACTGATCCTACCATTCTGGAGAGCAATTTGGAACTATGCCCAAAGGGCTGTAAAACCATGCATACCCTTTGACCCAGCAATCCCAGTACTAGATCTGTAACTCAAAGAAACCAAAGAAAATGAAAAAGGACCTATATGTATAAAAATATTTATAGCAACTCTTTTTGTGGTGGCAAAGAATTGGAAATCAATTGGGGGATGACTGAACAAGTTGTGGTATAAGTCTGTGATGGAATGCTATTGTGCTATAAGAAATAATGAGCAGAATAGTTTCAGAAAAATCTGAGAAGTCTTCCATGAATTGATGCAAAATGAACTGAGCAGAACCAGGAGAACACTGTAGACAGTAACAGCAATATTATAAGGATGATCAATTGCAAAAGACTTAACTATTCTGATCAATGCAATGATCCAAGACAATTCCAAAGGACTTCTGATAAAAAAATGCTATCCATCTCCAGAGAGAGAGAGAGCTTGAAGTATGAGTGTAGATTGAAGCATAATTTTTTCACTTTATTTTTCTTGGGGTTTTTTGGCAATATGGCTAATATGGAAATAGGTTTTGCATAATTTCACATGTATAATTGATATCACATTGCTTGCCTTCTCAATGGGTGAGGGAGAGACGCAGGCAGAAGGGAAAGAATTTGGAACACAAATTTTTTTTTAAATTGATGTTAAAAATAAATTTAAAATTTATTTAAAAATAAAATAGGAACAATCATCTATCAGTGGTTTCCTGTTGCCCCCAGGATAACATACAAACTTCAGTTTCACCCTTCATAATCTGATTTCAGCCTTCTTTTTCAGATTTATTATATATTACTTCCCATCGCTTTGTGGTCCAGACAAAGGGCTTACTTACTTTCTATTCATCAAACTTGGGATTCCATTTCCCAGTTCCATGTTTTTATGCCTGCTGTCAACCCATGCCATTTCCTTCCTCTCACCTCTGTGAGGGGAGAATGACAAAAATTCAGTTCCATTCAAGGGTCAGCTCATGTGCTACCACCTAAGGAAGGCTTTCCTAACCACTTCCCCCCACTTGTTGTTAGTGCTCACTCCTGCCTAAAATTATCACATATATACACATATGTATATATAATGTATATACATGTTACATATACCACATATGTTATATATTGTGTATATTAGATCAATATCTGTATTATGCTGTAAAATGCAAATTCCTTGAGGGCAGGAACTGGTTTTTGTATTGTCTTTGCATTCCCAGTCAGTCAACAAGAATTTATTAAACTATTGTACTATATAAGAACTGACAAGCAGGCAGATTTCAGAAAAACCTGGAAAGACTTACATGAACTAATGCAAAATGAAGTGAGCAGAACCAGGAGAACATTGTACATAGTAACCACAACTGTGTGATGATTAACTATGATACACTTAGCTCTCCTCAACAATGCAATGATTTAAGACAAGTCCAAAAGACTCATGATGGAAAATGCTATCCATATCCAGAGAAAGAACTGATGGAGTCTAACTTCAGATCAAGGCATACTATTTTCACTTTCTTTCCTTTTTTTTTCCCATGGGGGCAGGAAGGGGAGGGAGAAAGGGAGAAAAACTGTAACTGAAAATTTTATATAAAAAATAAATGTTAAATAAAATAAAAACAAATAAAAAATTTAAAAACAAGCATTTATTAAATTCTTACTATGTGCCAGGCTACAAATGAAGGTACAAACACCATCCCTGACCTTGAGGAGTTTCCATTCAAAGGAAAGAGACAACCTGTAAATAACCAGGTACATACACGATATATATACAGACAACAGGAGGTGATTTGAGAAAGGCATTAGTTGCTAAAGGGATCAGAAAAGGCCTTTCAGCAGAAGGTGGTATCTGAGCTGAATCTTGAAGGAAGCTGGGGAAATAGAGAGGGAGAGGCGAGAAGGAGCGAATTCCCGGTGCAGGGGCAGCAAGTACAAATACCTGAAGCCTGGTGATGGATTGTCATGTTTGAGGAAGTGGAAGTAGGCCAATGTCTCTGGATTGTTGAGTTTGGGGAAAGGCCCCAGATTAGAAAAGAGGCCAGGTTATGAGAAGCTTTGTTGTTGTAGTTTGTCCTTTGTTCTTGAAGAGGACCATGACATCAGGAAGGTGAGGCCATGACATGCAAGTGAATTGGATTTAAGGGAGGGAGGGCTGTGTCAATTCACCAACCTCACTTTCTCCTTCAGAGGCATCTGGGACCAGTGGCCAGATATAGATCAGGATGACTGGAGATGGAGGAGCTTTACATGCCAAAAAGAGGACTTTATACTTGATCTTGGAGGTAATGGAGAGCCATTGATGCTTGGGGAGCAGGCAGTGAAATGACTGGACCTAGGCTTTAGAAAAACCACCTTGGCACCTGAGTACCCAGTGCCTTGCAAAAGCAGGGGCTTAATAAATGCTTGTTGGTTTGGACTGGATTCAATCACTATCTCCTCCTGCCTCTAGTCCACCCTCCTAGCAACAGAGCCAGAAGGAAATGTGAGAATGGGTTGCAAAGTTTCGTTCAACAGTGCAGATAAAAAATCTTATTCATCTGCACAATGGGGATAATATTTGGTCCCCCATGCTCACCATGATCCTTCCTGTCCCCCCCCCCCCAGCTAGAATCATAAGATTTAAAGAAGGAAGAAGCCTTAGAGACCATGTAGTCTAACACCTTCATCTTACAGATAAGGAATCTTAGGCCCCCAGTCACACACTAGTGAAAATATAGCAAGAGTAGTAATAGAAAGGGCAACTAGGTGGCACAGTGGATAAGAGTACTGGGTTTAGAATCAGGAAGACTCAACTTCCTCAGTTCAAATCCAGCCTCAGACACTTACTAGCTGGGTGACCCTGAGTAAGTCACTTAACCCTATTTGCCTCAGTTTCCTCATCTATAAAATGAATTGGAGAAGGAAATGGCAAAGCATTCTAGGATCTTTGCAAGAAAACACCAAATGGGGTCACAAAGACTCAGACACGACTAAAACAACTGAACAACAGTAATAGAAAAGTTAGGATCCGAACCAAGTTCCTCTGACTCCAAGTCTTCCTTACGTCCCACTATATCCAGCTATCTCCACAGACTTATTATGGGGAGACTCCTCTACCAACCTTACAGAGTCATATGAATGTGATATGTTAGCTCTTACTATCCCAGGCATGAAAAGCATCATGATGTAATGGGGAAGGTTCCACATCAACAATCAGAAGACGTGGTTTCTTGTCTTACTTTTATCCCTAGTCACTTGCACTGAGCCTTGAAGGAAAAGTAGTATTTTAATAGCAGAGAAGAGACAGGAGTGTACATTAAACATCCTTCACTCCTCCTGCCTCCCACTCCTGGAAAAACCAAACCAGAAACTGACCCAAAGCCCTGAGATCCACTGGTACCACACCAGTGTTTGCTGAACACAGAATTCTGTGCCTCCCACACAGGGCCAGAGATGGGATGTAAAAGGGCCAGCCTAATGTGGGCCTTTATTTAAAAGAACCATTTTCATGGGTTCTTTTATCCATGAATGTCATGGATAAAGACAGTGAGGTTTGCTTCAAGCTATAGGGGAAGTGGGGTGACATGAAGCAGCTGAAGGTGGATCTGATTTACAGCCATAAGTCAGTTCCTCATAAGCTGTTCAAATGGCCTCTGGGAGCTGAGTGTTCTGATTTTTAAACTGGGGTTTGGGAGCAGAGTCTCAATCACACCCACTGGCTGTGACACAGGAAGGAGAAAAGAACAATTTATCTTTTTCTGTGTCAGATCCCCTGCCTCTTGAGAGCAGTCTGGGTTCTATTCTCAGACACTCGGTACCATCCCCATCTGACACATCTGCACCTCTGACTGTGAAAATAGATTTTATGATTCCACCGTCACCTCATCAGCAACCTCCTCATTCCTCTCCCCAAGCCTCTCCAACTTGGGGGGGCAGTGAGGATGTGGTAGAGGTCTCTCATAGGTGTACCCCAAAGATCATTTTTCTGTCTAGCCAGACATCTTGCAGGGAACCTGAGAGGGTGTGTGACAGGCGTTAGGACAGCAGGGATGAGGAATGAGAGTGATAGGGATGGAGGACTGGCTTTTGAGAGGAGGGAGACCAAGGAACAGGAGAGCAAAAACATTTCAGGCAGGCTTGAGGACCCCATCCCAGATATAGGACGTGTGGTGTCTGTGATGTGCATGCAAACAGGTGGTTGGTTTGACAGGTTATCAGAGGCAAGCTATGAAAAATTCTGGAGAGTGGGGACCATGACAGACTTGAAGTCAGAAGGCCTGGCTTCAAGTACAGACTTTGAGACCTACTGGACAAGTTGCTTAACCTCTATCTGCCTCAGTTTCCTCATCTGTATAATGGATATGTTAATAATGCCTACTTCCCATGGTTGTTGTGAAGATAAAGCACTTAGCACTGCGCCAGCACGTAATTGGTGCTTAATAAATGTTTGTTTTCTTTGGGGGCCCTGAGGATACCACCACTTCTCTGATCCTGAATCATGAGAATTCTATCTTTGCCTAGTGCTTTTCAACTTGGGAGCTCAGAACATATAGGAATCCTCATTATGTTCTGTTGTGGTAAAGATGGGATGACAGCCCGATAGAGTGGAGAAGGTAATGGAGTCAGAGGGTCAGGATTTAAATGTTGGCTCTGCCATTCACTACCTGTGTGACCTTGGCTAAATCACTTAACCTCTTTGGGCCTCAGTTTTCTTATATGTAAAAAGAGAGGGTTGGACCAGATGATCCCCAAGGTTACTTTCATCTTTAAATATTTGCTAATAACAATAATGATAATGACGACAACAATTATAGCTAGCATTTGTATAGCCCATTAAGGTTTGCAGAGTGTTTTACAAATAATGTCTCATTTGATACTCACAACAACCCTGAGAGGTAGGTGCTATTATTATCCCCATTTTACAAATGAGGAAATTGAGGCAGACAGAGGTGACTTGTCCAGGGTCACACAGCTAGTAAGTATCTGAAGTTGGATTTGGACTCAGGTCTTCCTGACTGCAGATCCTGAAGTCTATCCAAGCCACCACCTAATTCCTTTAGGGATGGAAGGGGGAAGGGGAACACATGATAGGAACTTCTAGCCACTTGCCAGGAGTTAGCTGCAAGTTTGTGCCAAGGGTAGTGGTGAACAACAAAACTTTCCAGTATATTCCTCCCCCAAGGAGTAACTGATTAAGAACTAGAAACAATGATAGGATGTAAAAATTACTGGGTAGTTATGATATATTTCTACAAATATATAAAATAATATATAATATAAATTTTATATAAATATATAGAGTGATATATTTATATATTATATAAATTTAATATAAACATATAAAATAATATATTTATATATTATATAGAATATAAAAATTTATAGAAATATACAAAAATATATAAACCATATATTTTATAGCACTTTAAGGTTTACCAGTATGGTTTCTTCACAACTCCCCTGTGAGGTAGGTAGCCTAAGTATTATTGTATCATTTTATAGAAGAAACTGAGGCTCAGAGGGGTTAAGTGACAGTATCTACACTCCCACAGCTCTTAAGTTATCAGAGGCAGGATTTTTATCCTGATTCAAATGTCCAAGTATTCTTTCCACTTCCACCATGCTATCATAAAGAACTATAATTACTCTGAAACTATGCATCGCATTAAGTACGCTTCCCTCTTCTAATTACAAAGTGGTGATGGAGTAGCACTGGGGTGGGGAACCTGTGGCCAGGGCCACAGGACCTAGAGGACCTAGAGGGTGGCATGTGGCCTTGAAGCCACAGGTTTGCCGTGCCTGGAGTAGCCGATGGCCAAGGCCTGAGAGACATCTGACAGCCAGGTCATGTGCTCCAAGGTCTAACAAAGGGAATGAGCTCAGATCCTGAAGCATTTTACCACCTCCCTCTGTGAGAGAGGATAGCCCAGGCTGCTTAGAGGGGGTGAGAGCCGGGAAAAGAAGGGCCACTTACAGGTGCCGGCGTGATACTTGAGGGCACTCACGCTATGCTTGTGGGCCCTGAAAGTGCGCACACTCTCCCCTGTGTCTGCCAGCCAGCACTTCACCGTCCGGTCTGCACTTCCTGAATACAAGTGCCGATTCACCAGCTGCAAAACAGGACGAAGAGGGAAAGAGATCAGCCCCCACTGGAGTACAGCCCTCTTCCATACTTTTTGATTGGTCATGCCATCAGTAAGGAATTGGGGTTTCAAACCCGCCAACATAGATATATTTATTTTTTACATTTAATTTTTATTTTATTTCTTCTTAATTCATGTCTATAAATTATATACATATTACTAGACTAGTATATCATAGACTATACACATGCTAGACTAGTATATATGTACATTATAAAATATACACAAAACAGACATTAAAAAGAATGAGAGATGAAAAATAATATTTTCAAAATAATTTATTTAAATGTGGCTCACAAAAAGATCCCACTAGGAGTAGAAATGTCCTGCCTGCCCTTGTTCTATTCTAGCATTAGACTATTTGTCTTTAATTTCCAATTTTTTTGAAGGAATCTTTTTAAGCCACTTGGCCTTCTTGTGAGAGTCAGTGTAATTAAAATGAGATCACATAATCTGTAAAGCCACTTAACTGGGCACATGAAAATTGAAATGAATAAATGAAAGAAAAAGCATCTTCTGAGCCCTTGTGATGTGCAAAACACCAAAGTGCTGGGAATACAGAGAAGTGGAACCCGTGTGTTCCCAAGAAGCTTGTGTTCTAGTGGGACACAACATAGAGAGGGGATTTAAGCCTCGAGTCAGATGGCAAAGTCCCATGGTCCTTACAATGCAGCAGCAAAACTACAAAGAGTTAATGTTGTTTCCATTGACAAAATAATGTCTATTTCTGACTTTGAACTACTGGACAAGGCCAAGAACTTTGTTGTCTAGAACTTTCTCTTTTGGGTCTTCGTGGCTACTGAGTTGGGGGAAGGAGGGTGTACGTAGAGGTACAGCACCTGCATAGGTATTTCTTCCCATGCTGATAACTAGAGGGGCCAGGCTCAGCCGGGCCAGGGGTCTGGGGATGGGGAGAATCTGGCCAAGTATCAGCACATGCTGAAAGTGAACCAAGTGACAGCGCTCATTAACCATGTTATGGAACTCCTATTCTACCCTCAGGATATCACGCTTACCATGACGTGATTGACAGACAACTCAGTGAGGGGTGCCATTGTCAACCATATGTTAAATATTATTAGAGTTTAAATTCATTCTCTCTCTCTCATTTAAACAAAGAAACTCTTCTATTTTCTTCCTTCACTCCAATGCATCATCTTATACATCCCACTTTGGAGACCATAGGATGGAGGAAGGCAGGGAACAAGCATTTATTAAATGCCTACTGTATGTCACAACCTGTACTAAACACTTTATATGTATTATCTCATTTGCTTCTCGCAACCACCTTGGGAGTAGTTGAGTAAACTGAGGCAGACAGAGATCAAGTGACTTGCCCAGGTTCACCTAGAGAGTAAGTGTCTGGGTCATATTTGAACTCAGATCTTCCTGGTATCAGGCCCAGTGCTCTATCCACTGAGCCACCATGGCACCAGAACACCATTGCCAAGAATAACCATTCACTCACAGGCCTGTTACTGAAGTGGAGGCTAATGCCGTGATTTAAGTCAGCTCGTCGCATTCCTATCTCCCTGAGGGGCTCTCAGGGCCTCCCTTGACACAAGTGGGTGGAGCAGGCCTCACTGGAGGAGCACCAAAATCCAAATATCTTCTGCCCCTGGTGTGTCCTATAATGCCTAAAATTTCCATTGTTGTTTGGTTGTGCTTCAGTCATGTCTAACTCTCCACGATCCTATCTGGGGTTTTCTTGGCAGAGATACTGGAGTGGTTTGCCATTTCCTTCTGCAGCTCATTTTACAGATGAGGAAACTGAGGCAAACAGGGTGAAGTGACTTACCCAGGATCACACAGCTAGTAAATGTCTGAGGCCATATTTGAACTCAGGTCTTCCTGACTCCAGGCCTGGTGCTCTATTCACTGCACCACCTAGCTGCCCCAAAATTTTCTTTAGGAACAGTCATTGTTTCCAGACGGCGTTTGTAAAAATGTATGTATGTTACCCTGGAGAGTAACATGAACCTATTAATAGTTATCATCACACTAGTACGGAGACTCGCCCAAAAACAGGAGTTCTTAACCTGGGGTCTGTGAACTTGTTATTTTAAAAATATTTTTTGTAACTATACTTCAGTATAATTGGCTTCCATCACGGGAAACTTCATTTGCTATTGGCTGTTCTGCTTGCTTTCAATTCCACAAATATCTCCCTATGCCTGTGCCAAGTACCCTCCGGTGGTCCTCTCGCCCCGTTTCCTGCTTCTTATATTGTCTCCCCCGTTAGATTGTATGCTCTGTGAGGGCAGGAACTGTCCTTTTTGAATGTGTATCCTCCTCACTTAGTACTATGTGCCTGGCACACAGCAGGCGCTTAATAAATGTTTATTGATTAACCTTATTTTATTTTATGTCCCTAAAAACATTATTTTGAGAAGGTGTCCATAAGTTTCATCAACTTGCCAAAGGGATGCATGATACGGAAAAGGTTAAAAACCTCTGTGTCTAGAAGAAGACAGGGAACTGAAGGACTAGGAAACACGGGATAGAAATGGATTTATGTGGTGGGGGGGAGGGTGAGAAGGAGTGAGGGAATAGGTTCATATGGGGTCAGGGAAGGCAGGCAAGAGTGGAGAGCAGGGGCAAGGGAAATCTGGACAGCCAGGGCTTGTGACCTAAGACTCTTGGGCACCACAGCAAGAAATGAGAGATGAGGAGATGATGGGTGGGGGCAGAGGCCACTTGGAGAGGGATGGAGGAGGTACTCAAGGGAATCTGCCTGAATCGCAGTTTTTCTTGACAAAGAGGTGTTCTGCTGATGACCTGCAATGAGGGAACTCGAGGATACAGGAAAGGGAGTTGAAAAGATTGGGACAGAGTATGAAAGCCCAGCTCTTTCTCTGCTTTCAGGCCACAGCCCTTTCAACCCCTGAGACTCGTTGCCCTGTACAAGAGCCACTGTGAGAGCCCAGGAGGAGAAATCTTGAGACTGTGAAAATAATTCTTGAAAAAATCCCTAGACTAAACATTTCCAGGCCAAGCAGGAGCCCCAGTTGAAGAAACCATTCACCAGGAACACCGGTAACTGGATGCCTCAGCAGCGTGGATAGGGCCCTCTCCAGCACTGTTCCTTGGCCTTGGGATGCTCCCTGGGAGAGGGAAATATCATCTGCTGCACCGGCTGATTCGAGTAACCGACACATTGTTTGCTCTTGGCCACTGAAAGCATGGGAGCATTTGGGGGGGTTAGGCACTCAAAATCTTTGCAGTGGAAACAGCCATATGGTTTTCGGGCCACATGCATTAGAAAATCCAGACTACCATTTGTCCAAAGTGTTTACAGGCAGCCTGTGAAAATTCTCCATTAGGTAGATCTTGTTTGGTTTTAAGTCTACATGAAATTGAACACAGTATTAGCGATGTGTCTCTGCTTTTCTCTGTCTCCTCCTGTGTATTTTAAAAATGTCATTGACACTTTTTTTTATGGCATCACTATTACTACCTAACTCTCCCTGCTGAAACCCCTCCCTCCAGAAATGAAAGCCCCTTCTTTCCCCCTTGTGATAATTTAATATGGTTAAGCAGATAAATTCAGACGTTGGTCTTGTCTGAAAAAGGAAGCCACAGTTGTCCTTTTAAATATGGTTATTTCCCTCTTCCTTCCTTCATGTTTATCTCTAACCCAGAATTCTTTAATTACTATGCCCCTGTCCTTCCCCTTCTCCCCAGCCCTGTCACTCATGTAAATCCTTTCCACTTTTTCTAGGTCTATCTCAAAGCTCACCTTTTCCATGCTAGCTTTCATTGCTCTCCTCTCCTGCTCTGCTCTTGTTTAATGTATTTTATCATTCCAATTGGATTATGAGATCTTTGAGGCCAAGGATAACCTGGTGTGCAAGCACTGGCTCTGGAGTGGACCTGGGTTCAAATCCTGACTCTTCTTCTTAGCTGCATGACTTTGGGCGAGTCACTTCTCTAGACCTGAGTTTCCTCCTCTGGATTAGATTGGCTTCTACTGTCCCTTCCAGCACCAAGATTCCACGGATCATGTGTGTATTATGATACTTCAATCAGTATCTCCCATGATGCCTCACACAACGTTAAGCACATAGTAGGTGCTCATAAATATATCATAGGCTCATGGAATAGAGCTGGCTATGACCTTAGGGGTCATTTGGTCATAAACTCACAGATCTGACAGCTCTCTCGTTTTACAGACACATAAAGGCAGGTCTCACAAACAATGTCCTGGCTCTTCCCACTGCACCTCTCAGTCATCTTTGCATCATGTGTCCTGAGGAGGAAACTGAGTAGAGGAAAGCTGAAGTCACACAGGTAAGAGGAGAGCCCAGAGAAGAACTTGGATTTTCTGACTCCAAAACCCATTGCTGTTATTACTATCTATTGATGTTTCAGGGTTTCCATTTAGAAAAAAATTTCAATGCTTTTCTTGATGACTTCGTTACCCCCAAGTCCAGGGGATACCTGTCACCACCTAAGATACAAATCCTTTTTGCCATGACTTTATTTAAAGACAATTAATCTGCTGTGAGATTAATCTTCCTAAAACGCTGCTTCCTATACTCTTATGATCAAAAGCCTTCAATTGCTTCTAGAGCCATAACAAGCCACCGCCGTACCTGGAGCAAAATCTCTTGGGATGGAGGACATCATGGTGCAGCAACGCAGAGGACGGTCCCGCATCAGGGGTGATTATCCTGGCAGGGGCCATGTCATTAACCAAGGAGGGTGGCTGTTGAGCCCTTGAGAGTGGGGGAGAAGGGGACCCCAGAAGAGAGCTGCTATAGTGATAGGAGTTTCAGAGTAGAGGCCAAGAGTGGTCGTGCTCTATGCCATCAAAGGACTTTGAAATGAGTCACAGGGGCAGACCATGCGGGGAAGCATGGGAAGGAAGCCCACGCACCCACCTCTAGTACACAGTGCTATGGGGGCAGACATCTATTCTATACAAGCTGTGGCTCTGATAGTGCCTCGTTTCCTCAAATATAAATACCAGATTCCTGAGCTTGTCATTCAAAGCCTTCAACAGCCTTGGTCCAACCCATCATTCCAACTTGATCTCCTACCATCCCTCTAGGTGAACCTTCTACTCTGGGGCTAATGCAGTCTGCTCCCCATTCCTCAAATACATCATTCATATTGTCTTTCTCACTCTTCTGCTCATACCATTCTTTCTACCGAGAATACTCTCCCTAATCCCCTCTACTTGAATAAGGTCTATTCATCCTTCAAGGCCCAGCTTCTTCTGCAAAGCCTTCCCTGGCCACCTATCACTGAGAGGTCTCTTTCTCCTTTAACCAGTAGCATTATGGTCCCTTTTATTTATTTGCCAACTAATATTTGCTACTTTTTGTTCTTAGAAGTATGTCCTGTTTTCCCATTAGACTCCAGTTGAGAGCATGGACCCTCTTTGTATCCTCAACATCTAACACAGGGTTCTGCATAGAACAGGTACTCAAGAAATGCTTGTTGATAATGATGATAATGAAGGAAAAACCCTTTAGTGCCCTCAGTGGCATTTCCAAACTACCCAATATCTATAAATCCTCTTGTTTGAAAATGATTGGGAGGTAACAGTGACAAATTCTGATCCACCAGGATCTGGGGCTCAGTAAGAGAGGCTCAGTGAAATATTTGTCTTGGCTAACTCAGGCTCATCTCTGTTCACTTTGGCTAATTTCCTATTCAGTTGACAGTGGCCTGAGGGAGCCTGAGAGATGCACAAAGGAAGTATGGAATAGAACACCAGCAGTGTTTTAGGAAGATTAATCTCATAGCAGATTAATTGTCTTTAAATAAAGTCATGGCAAAAAGGATTTGTACCTTGGGTGGTGACACGTATCCCCTGGACTTGGGGGTAACCAAGTCATCAAGAAAAGCATCGAAACTTTTCTCTAAATAGAAACCCTGAAACATCAATAAATAGTAATAACAGCAGCAGATTTTGGAGTCAGAAACAGCAGTGCTTCTCCTTCACACAGCAGAGGATGACAGGACTAAGGGGGATGGGGAGGCAGTGCATTTCCGTCAAAAGCATCAGATGCAAATCCATCAATCATCTTGTGGCGCCCTCCTCACCCCCGCAAAGATCTGTTAATCCTCAAATACACAGCAGGCCCTGCCCCACTTTACATTCTGCGGATACCATCACTGGTGAGCTGAAAAATGAGAGCGGGTTGTCCCAGGCAGTGCAGCATCATGGAGAGTAGAAGGTTTCTCCAACACTTCTGAAAAGTTAAATGCTGGAGTCTCAAGTACAAATTCTTCAAAGGGGCTCCTTTTGGAGTGTGGGTAGTAGGAGCTCAACCATCATCAATAAGCAGGGTGGTGCAATGCAAAATGAACTTAATGGGTTTGAAGACTAATCCAAGAGAGACAGGTTTTCACACTGCCTCTACTAGTAACTATCTGTGTGGCTTTGGGCAAACTTCAGCTTCTCTGGGCCTCAGTTTCCTCCTCTGTAAAATGAGCATCTGCCTCACCTACATTCCAGAGCTGTGCGTAAGGACCACTTACTTTCTCCCCAGATGGCATGGAAAATTTTTTAGATATATCTAGAAGATCTTTCTTCTTTGTGCTCTGGTGGGAATCACTAGTTGGAACCAAGAACACTGACTTTCACTGACACTCTCCCCCCAGCCCTTTTCTTCCAATAGATGCCTAGGGATGGAAGGAACCTCAGAGGCCGTCTAGGTCAATTGCTACCTCCAACGATGGCAAACTTCCTATGTGACGTTGCAGCCCATTGCATTGGTGGAGAGCTTGGATCCTTAGGAAGTTTTTCCTCATATAGAGCTGAAACCTGCCTCTTTGTTACGTCAACCCCCTTGTTCTACTTCTGCCCTTTGGGGCCAAGGAAAACAAGACTAATCCTTCTTCCACGTGACAACCCTTCCAATATTTGTAGACAGCTATCATATTTCCCCTAAGTCTCCATTCCCTTGGGCTTAACCATCCTCAATTAAGATCAGAATGACTATAGAATTTTAGTGCTGAAAAGGCCCTTCGAAATCATCCACTCTAAACACCTTATTTTTGAGATGAGGAAACTGAGACACACAGAGTCTAAGTGACTTGTCCAAAGTTACTCAAGTATTAAATAAGAGATCTAGAATTCAAACCCAGGGCTTCTGGTTCCAATCCAGTGCTTTTTCTATTAAGCCCACAATTCCTTCAACTATTTCTCTCATGGTATGGTTAGTCAACCCACCATCCTGGTCACTGTCCCTGATCATGCTTTACCTTCTCTTAAAATATGCTACCCAGATCCAAGCATAATAATCCAGATATCATCTGGCCTGGTCAGAGTAAAATAGGACTAGCATTTCTCTCATTCAGGAAGTTATACTTCACTATAATTCCAATAATACAGAATGAAAACAAATTAGTTTTTTGACTGCCATGTTATTTTGCTGACTCATATGGAGCTTGCAACCTGTTCAAACGTCCAAGTCTTTTTCTCAAGAACTGTTCCCTCATGGTGCTCCTTTATCCTGTACTTTTGTAGTTGATTTTTCTTAACCTAAGCTCAATACTTTACATTCCCAGAGATCAAATTTCATCTCCTTGGATTTAGCTCAGTATCCTAAGCTGCGAAATGTCCTTTTGATTGCCAGTTCCATCCTTCAGGGTATCATCAAGCCAACCAATCCCTTACAGCTTTGAGTCATCCACAAATTTGATAAGCATGTCATTGATGACTTCAGTCAGGCCAGTGATAACAGTTTTGAACACAGCCGACTGGAACTCTACCAGGCAATCCACTCCTGGCTAATACTGATATATTAGCCAATACTCTCTGGATCAAATTGTTTAACCAGTCCCAAATCCAAGACCTTTGGCAATTGCCAGTCTCAAAATACTCCTCTTGATCTCCATGAGTTCTCAAAGATCATTAACAATGGCTTGGCAATCCTATCTTTCAGTATCATAAACTGTGATTAGTTTAAGTCAACCTCAGCTATGGATAGGTAGGTGCTCTTCTGCCATCTCTTTACTTCTCTTGGGGGTAATGCAAAGGGAACTTAATGGGTTCATTAAAAAGGAGACTAATCCAAGGGAGAGAGGTTTTCACTCTGCCTCTGCTAATAACTACTATCTGTACGGCCTTGGGAAGCCACAACTTCTTCGGGCCTCAGTTTCCCCCTCTGTAGAATGAAGGTAATAGGATCTGCCTTACCTATATTCCAGAATGGTACATAAGGATCATCTACTTTCTCAACTTGCTAATTTTGCCAATTTTATTCTATCCTTCCCAGTCTTAAGCGTATCTTTCTTGGTGCAGGAAAGAGGAGCAGAAGAAGAGCTGAATAGCTATCTTTGCTCTTCCATTATCATTGTCCTATTTACTCTAAGTCAAGAGTCTCTTTTCCCCTTGTTCCTCCCTTTAATCCCAACATTGGCAAAAAATGCCATTTTTGTTTGTCCTTGGCACTTATCACAAGCCTCGGTTCATTCTTGGATTTAGTCTTCCTAATATTGACCGAATTTTTGTATTCATTCCCAATAAACTGCCCTTAATTCTACTTCCTATACTTAGTTTTTTAAAATCCGAGCTCTTAAACGAGCTTCCTATGTAGTCACATCATTTAGGCCCCTTTCCCTTTGTTTCCTTAATGGAATTATTTGTGACTGTATCATCAGAATTTTGCTCACGAGAGTTTCTTAGCTCTCTTTAGCTGACCTCCCCTTTAGTAGGCAGGTCCCAGGCCACAAATTTTTGCCTATATTTTCTCTGACTTTGAAATCTGTCCACTCTACTATGAATGCTAAGAAGGCATCATCGCTTCCCTCAATGTTTCTGCAATCTCCACTTCAACCAGGTCTACCCAGTTACAGTCAGATCCGAAAGAGCAGCTCCCCGTAATGTTTCCTCTACTTTCTGAAAGATGAAGTGATCAGCAGGGCAAATCAGAGGCTTATCAGATGTTCTGCTTTAGTGGTTTTTTTCCCCCCAAAACAAACAGAAATCCTCTCTCTAGCAGATGTTTGGATGACTGAATTTCCCAACACTGCCAGATCCTGCCTCTGTATCAGTTTTGGGTTCTATGGTAGGCATTCCCTACCCATGTCTTCCTCCTGGCCTGGTGGAGGTTTATAGCAGACTCACACCATGATATCATTTATGTTTTCCCCTCCTTTTATCCTCACCCATATCACTGTATATATCACTGTATCATGCTCCTTCCTCTAGGTTTGTCCACATCGACCCAGGACCATATCTGCTTCAAGAACTGACACAGATCACAAGCCCTTAACAACCTTGTAGATAATCTTTAACAGTTGCTGGTGCTGAATATTTATCAGCCTCAGTCAACCCAATGAAAAGCCTCTCCAAACTTAGCTATGGCAGTACTTATATGATGGCCCATCATCAAACCTGTACTCAAAGTCTTTCCAGCCTGATAGTACCTACTAGATCTTACACTCTACTGGGGTCACCTTCAAGAACTCAGGATCACTTCGATGCCACAATGAAGCACCCAAGTTGGACTTCTTGGTGGATATAACATAAATAATATAATGTAATATAACAATGTAAAATAACATAATGTTCTACTTTTAGTGAATTATATTTCATATAATGCATATAATCATAAGGATCATAGCTGGCAATGAGGTGAAGAGATCATTGCTGGTTGGAGTTATCAGGACTTAACCTGCACAGGCAACCTGGTGATAAACTTCCATGAATTTAATTAGGCTGGTTTCTAGATAATAAGTATAACATCTAATCATACATACAATACATACATACTCAAAGCATTTCTAGTTTGGAAGGACATGCCAGAGCTTTCACTATGATGGCACAGCCTTTGAGAAGCCAAGGTTATCTCTATACAATGATGAGGCATTAGAAGAAGGACCTATGCTTTCACTGATACAGGAAACTCATTCCTGGAAGAGGAAGCTCCCTCTATCAATAAAGGTCATGAATTTCTCTTCAACTTAGAGAGTTAGAGTGTTTCCTAGAACAATAAGAGATTAAATCACTTGTCCAGGATGACATAGGCAGTATGTGTCAGAAACAAGATTTGAAGGGGAAAGGACCCACACGTATAAAAATATTTAGAGCAGCTCTTTTTGTGATGGCAAAGAATTGGAAATCGAAGGGACGCCCATCAATTGGGGAATGGTTGAACAAGTTGTGATAAATGAATGTAATGGAAGATTATTGTGCCATAAGAAATGATGAGCAGGCAGATTTCTGAAAAACCTGGAAAGACTTACATGAACTCATGCATAGTGAAGTGAACAGAACCAGGAGAACACTGTACACAATAATAGCAACATTGTGTGATGATTAACTATGAATGACTTAACTCTTCTCAGTAATACAACGGTCCAAGACAATTCCAAAGGACTCATGATGGAAGATGCTATTCATATCCAGAGAAAGAACTGATGGAGTCTGAATGCAGATCAAAGTATACTATTTTCACTTTATTTGTGTGTATGTGTGTGTTTTTTCCCCCTTTGGTCTGTTTCTTCTTTCACAACATGACCAATAGGGACATTTACATGATTACACATACATAATCTATATCAACATACACATATCAGCATTACACATATGTAACCTATATCAAATTGCTTACCATCTTAGGGAAGGGGGAGGGGAAGCAAGGAATAAATTTGGAACTCAAAAAATTATTTTTAAAAATGAATGTTAAAGGGCAGCTAGGTGGTGAGGTGGATAAAGCCCCTGGAGTCAGGAGAACCCGAGTTTAAATCTAGTCTTGGACACTTACTAGGCATGTGACCTTGGGCAAGTCACTTAACCCTGATTGCCTCGAAAAACATTTTTAAAATAAAAAAGAAGATGAATGTTAAAAATTGTCTTTACATGTAATTGGGAAAAATAAAATACCGTTTAAAAAGAAAAAAAATAAATTCAATAATTTTTTTTAAAAAGAAGTAGGATTTGAAGCTCAGTCTTCCTAGCTCCCTAGGCCAGCTAGTTCCCTGTCCATTGCACCATGCTACCTCTCATTAGAAAAGGATACAACACTGTTATTTCTCAATATACACTACTATTCTACCAATCCCTTTCAATCCACCTTAGTCCTTTTAGAAAGGGTCTACTCTTCCACTGGCATATTATAGCTATCAGTCATAGCCCAACAAGTCTCTATGATATTTGCAAGTTCATATTTTCCTCTTTACATTAAAATCTCTGGTTTTGTGCATTTTAATTTGCAGACATCTCTGAGACCATGATTATTGCTTTTGCTTCCTCTTCCTTGTTATAATTATCATTATATTCTCCTAAGAATTACTAGAAACCTCAACTGCTATTTTTCTTCCATTGTTATACTGTTGCTCCCTTTAGTATCTGGTTTGGCAGGGAAATCTGGGCAATTTTTTCATTCTCCATTTACTTAAAGTCCTTTGAATCAGACCAATAAGTCTCCAGGCAAATCCATTTTTTCCTCGGTCCTCATTAGATGCACTTCATTGCTGGCAAAGAGCCTATTCCTGGCCAAGACCCACTCTTATATCTTAATCCACAGCCCAGAAAACTAAATCTCAATTTCTCACAATAACTTCTTAGCTAGCTGCTAATTTTCCCACAAACTCATTTCTGTTCTAAAGCCTCTACCGTCAATCATCAGCAATAATTCAAATACCCAGTAAGTCTTTCAGTTTCCTGCCAACGAGTTCACAATTCCTAGATATTAACTCTCAAAAATTGCAAAAAGGCAGCATTGCAAAATGGAAAGAATACTGAATTTGGAGTCAAAGGATCTGGGTTTGAATCCTCTGTTTCCTTAGCTATAAAATGAAGGAGTTAAATAAGATAATCTCTAAGATACCTTCCAACTTTAAACCCAATGATCCAATAAATAGGCTGCTCAGTCCTAGCCTAGTCCTTTTCTGACTACTCAGAGGTCTGGCTTATCTAGACATTAGATTTTTGGCATGGGAGAAGCTGGGCCTAGCCTTTTTCCATCAGCTAGTGCCTTAATTTGACTGCCGTGACCCACCCAGTAATTTGAAGTGCTGATTTATGAATTTTTAAGCCTGTAGAAAGGATATCAAGTTGTTCTCTGGATATTACTAGTATTCAAGCTGGGTAAACCATCCATCCTAAAAGGACTGCCACCTCCTATATGTCATACCACGCCAATGGCCACCTACCACCATTAGGGTAATTATGCGAACCAATCCACCAAAGGCATCTTTCCAGATAACTACAACTAAGGCTTTTGAAAGTTTTGAATAGGAACCAAGTTGGTTCTAGGACCAAACATAAGTGTGGAAAACACTATCTGTGAGCTAGATTCACGTGTCCTTGCCAAGTAACCTGCAGAAAAGACCGTCTACAAGCTCAGGCTTGACCAATGAGTACTGATAAGTTTCCAGGAATATTTGAAGGGGCAGGTCACCGTTAGTAAGGACTAATTTCAGGGGTGGAGGCTTTTTCATTACATTTGTAGCGACAACCCAGTCTCAAATCACATTGCCATCAAAGACTCATCCTGTGACCCTCACACAGATACTGTTGACTTGCAGTGGTATGAAAGAGGCTGTCAAAGAAACTTCGCAAGCCTGGAAGAGCTTGCCTTTCCTCTGGAAGCACCTGAGAGAGTTATTGTTAGCTCTCACATTCCCCCGTATTCGTTATCTACCCAAGATTTGGCCAGCTATAACTCATTTCTTCAATAACTCTCATCCTTCAATAAATCTTACCAGAACATTTGAAAAGTGTGCATTGGGTATTGCTTTCACTTTTTAGTGGCTCAGGGGTAATGTTTATCACATTTAGAGAGCCTTAGCTGCTTAATGTTGGAAAATGGGCAGGAGAGTCTAATCATGCCTCCACTCCTTGGAATTAGCCTCTCAAATCCAGAATACCAGGTATGGGGGAGGGCACCTAAAGCTAGTTCTGCTGAAGTCTCTTCATAAACCCCCAGCTAGACATTTGGGTTTCTGAACATGCTAATCAAAGCATAAATAGGACTCTCTCCCCAGAGGTTGTCCTTGGGGCCACACCTTATCTCCTTGACCCTGTGCCTAGAGTTCAACAGAGCCAGGGCTACTGAAGCTAAGGATACCAGAACATTTATTTTTTTTTTTTCCCACAGGCTTCAGGTCCTCCCTCACCACCCTTATGGGTGGCATATCCTATATTGGGATTTCAATTTTAATCTACCGCTGTACACTTTAAGTACTTAGAAGACTAAAGAAGGATCAGATTTTTTTCTTCATGCTGGCAGAGGGAAGAACTGGTAGCCATATGTAAAAGCTGCAAAGGCAGATTTTAGCTTAATGTAAAAGGACAAATTCCCTAATAAATGGAGCTGATCAAAAGAACCTCTGGAGACGTTCCCCCTCACTACAGGTATTCAAAGGAGGTAGCAGGTTTTCCCCTCATGGACATCTTCAGATGATGGCATGTCTGATGATCACCGCTAGCTCTCTCTGGGGTGTCCTGGGGAAGTTTAAAGCTTTATCCACCTTGCTCCTCCTTGGAGACAAAAGTTGCAAAACAAAACCCCTCTATCATTTGGGATCTTGAGTGAAGGATTTGGCCCATTCTATACAATTTGCATGTTCAATTCCCTAAATTGCCTATGTTAGTGGATTATCTGTGGTCTGGGGCTCTTCCTTTATCCCCCTGAATAGCAGAGTGGGCTGCTATAACTGAAGCCTCTGGAGGAATGAAGATCATTTCAGTAGGGGTAGCAAAGCCTTGGTCCGTACCTGCATGGTGGCTTTTCCTTCCTTCCTTCCACCAGAGCATTCTGTTTCTCTCTCTAAGGGACTACGTATGAAGCAGCACTGTACATGCAATGTGCTGGGGGTGGCAGGAAGAAACAAAAAAGAATTGTCCAACTCTAGTTGGACTGTAATGACCTTAACATGGTGTTAATATAACTTCTCCAGGAAAAAAAATCCAACATAGTTGTCCCTTTATCTAAATATGCAATCTTGGATTCCAACAAACACCCCCAGTTGATCCACATGGAAAACCGCAGACAAACAGCTGTTTCTCTTTCAGCCCCCAGTCTGCAGGCACTCTCTTTTGTCTCCAAACTGGATGAGTGGGTGCCATGGGATAAGCTAAAAGAAAACAGCCCCGAGTGAACACAATGGCTGTGTTTTTTTACATGTGCTTTGCTTCATTCCAAATAGACCTTGCTTCTTGCCATTGATACATTTCTAAAAAAAAAAAAAATGACGTGCCCATAAAATTTGTGTTAATTAAATTTATTTCAAATGCCCTGAAGGAACTGGAGTCCTTTCATAAAGCAAAGAGTCTCCAGTTTATGTATTTCAGCATAAATTTTTGCCAAGGCACATGCTAATAATAACAACAATAATAATAACAGTCCCACACTGACTACTTACTGACCCACCTCCTCCATACTTCTTAGGGGACCTTAGGCACCTGAGAAAGCCAATACCTTTCTCTAAATGGAGCAAAATCAGGTTTTCCTCTTGGTGCATCAGTTAAATATTAAAACAAGGGCAAGAGTTGATGACAAATTGCAGAAGAAGGAAGGAATCAAGCATTTATTAAGAGCTTGTTATGTACCAGGCACTGGGCTAAGTACTTTACAATTATTACTATCTCATTTGAGCTTCACAACAACCGTGGGAGGTAGGTTATTATTATCCCCATTTTATAGATGTGGAAACTGGGCAAACAGAGGTTAAGTGACTTACCCAGGAATATCCATGTAGTAAATCTCTAAAGTCACATTTGAATTCAGGTTTTCCTGAATCTAGGCCTAGAAGTCTAATCATCTGGCTGCCCCTGAGGAATACCCTGAGGCAGCATGGTGTAATACAAAGTCTTGAATTTGGAGTCAGAGGACCTGGGTTTGAATGACTTTGCCACTTAGTACTTAGAGTATGTGATACTATGCAGGTCACTGCACTACTCCACGCTCCATATTCCATAGATATAAAATGAAAAGTTTGTAGTAAATGATCTCTAAAGTCTCTTAGAGAGCTAAACCTATGAACCTATGAAGCTGTTACACCTGCTGCTTTTCGATCTCTATGCTGCCACCGAGGAGAAGCACTTTCACAGAAGCTTGGAAGGATTACCTTATAGGTGATCCACCTGTAGGAATCACGCAGCTCAACTTCCCACATCTGTCACTTCACCTTCAGGCTGATAAAGCCCAGCACTAATGCCCCTTCTTTGCCCATTAGACCTGTCTGCTTTCCATCCTGCTGGAAAGCTACTTAATAATCTTTGCCTCTGAGGAATAAAGTTCCAGGGAAGATCATGTTTGGATTCATTCTACAATGGCACCCAACCTGCTCCTGAAATATCCTAGGCACCCATTCTCCTGCATCATGAATTTCCCTCAGAGTCAATATCTTGGAATTAGATCCAAGGGATTGTGGACCCAAGAGAGCAGAGTTCCTTTTAGATTTATGGTTGCTACATTCACTTGTATGGAATTGAAGGTTTGTTGGCACGAGTTCTGAGCTGGTCAAATTAGTGAAACCACTGATCAAAATAGACCTTAGGCTAGTCCAGGGGTGGAGAACCTGCGGCCTTGAGGCCACATGTGGCCTTCTAGGTCTTTGGGTGTAGCCTTTTGACTGAGTCCAAGTTTTACAGATTAATTGGGATTTGTTCTGTGAAGTTTGGAGGAGCTACAGGGTCACATGTGGCCTTGAAGCTGCAGGTTCCCCACCCCTGGGCCAGTCCAAAGATTCATATGTGAGTGTTCAATGAATAGATTACAAATACAAAGAGCATCTGGAAAACCAAGAGATCATTTCCAGGTGGTATGGTCAAGAAAAGCTTCATGGAGAAGATAAGATCTCAACTGGATCTTAAAGAAGGAATATTATTTGAACATGGAGAAAGTAAGGTAAGAGCATTCCAGTTGGGGGTGGGAGGAAGAGTTTATGCAAAAGCACAGAAGTGGGATAATTTAAGGTGTTTTTTAGAGATGCAGTAGATCAATTTGGTTGGAGTACAAGGGGACAGAGCAGGAAATAAGACCGGAGAGGCAGGAAGGCAGAGCAACTGATTTGTTGCGAAAGAAGGCAGCAGCAACTGCTAATTAACTCCAAGGAGGAAGTCAGCTTCCTACCCACTCTAATGTAGCTGAGCATTCTGGATTTGCCTGAAACCTGATAAATTTTATTCCAGCCCTCATTTTAACTGTGAGTAACTTCATGTTAAATTGTGTTTTAATACCAAGAAAATTGTTGGATTATGTCTTATAATTCATTTCTCCACTCTTCTGTTTTATAGATGAGTTTAGTCCATTAACATTTAAGTTCACAGTTGTTAAGTTTGTGTTTCTCTCTATTACTTTTTTCCCCCAGTTAGTTCCAAGTCCCTAAAGGTTATTTTGCTTAAAACAATCTGATTCCAGTCTCCTTTCACAGACACCCCCTACCTCCCACTCCCCATCTCTTCTTCCCAGATCAATTATGTCCATTCTCTCTCTCTCTCTTGCTCTTATCATTATATTAATAATGTTAATCAGCATTAATATAATTGTGACATAATTAATTATGAAAGAGATAATTGCAAAAAACCTGGGTAGTACCAATTGACACATAGTAAAGTGAACAGAACCAGAACATTTTAGAAAAGGAAAATAATGCTGTTCAGGAACATGACTTTGGAGGACTTAAAAACTCAGATCTAAGCAATGACCAACCATGTTTCTAGAGGACACTTCTAATGAAGCATGTTACTTCCTGACAGAGAAAGAATGGAAACAAAGTGCAGAGAAATACATTTTTGGACATGGCCATTGTGTGGATTCATTTTGCTTAACTATGTTTATTTATTAGAAAGGTTCCCCCCCCCCTTTCTTTTTCTCAGTTAATGGGGAAGAATTCAGGAGGGGGCAGAGGGATTAGCAATCTGTTGTGGTTGTTCAGTTGTGTCCAACTCTTTGTGATCCTATTTGAGGTTTTCTTGGCAAAGATACTAGAGTAGCTTGCCATTTCCTTCTCTGGCTCATTTTACATATGAGGAAACTGAGGCAAACAGGGGTATGTCACTTGCCTAGGGTCACACAGTTAGTTAGTGTCTGAGGCTAGATTTGAACACAGAAAGATGAGTCTTCCTGGCCCCAGGCGCAGTGCTCTATCCACTGCACCACCAAGCTGCCCGAGGGATTAATAATAGTGATGACAAAAGAGGACCATTGAAACATTTTTTAAAATGCATAGCAGAGAACAGAAGGAAACCCTAAAGGATGCAGTGACAAGCAGGAAATTTGGCAAGTAGCATGTAGAATTTATTTTATTTTTAAAATATATATGTGTATATATATACCTATTTAAAAGTGATATGAAATTGAGATTCATGTTTTCATGTATAACTGTGATCTGCCATGTATATGGAAATGCTGCTTTGTGTATGTATGTGTGCTTAAGAATAAAAAGAGAAATTTATAAAAAGAAGAAGAAAACTGAGACCAAAATGTCCTTATCCTTTGACACAGAAATCTTACTGTTAGGTGCATATATACTGTCAATAGATGATCACAACTTCATAAAACTTACATGAAAACTGGGCTTATTACAAGAGAAATGAAATGATAAAAAGAAAGGTCTGATGTACACTAAAACAGTTATATATAAAGAATAGGAAACAAAACACATGCTCATCAGTTAAGGGAAAGAATAAAACCAACTGTGACAGCTGAATCTAATGGAATATTATTACTGCACAGTAAGAAATGATGAATATGAATAATAATAACAGCTAGTATTTATAGAGCACTTTAAGTTTTTACAGTGCTCTGCATATATTATCTCACTGGATTCTCACGACAGCCCTATGAGGTAGGTGCTATTATTAACCCCATTTCACAGATGAAGGAACTGAGATACATAAAGGGTTTAGGTGATTTGCCTAAGGTCACACCACTGAGACAGAGATAGGACTAGACCCATGGGATATTGGGATTTTGATCTTGAAGGGATTTGAGAAATCATCTAGACCAAGTCTTTCATTTCAGTTATTAGGAAAGTATCCCAGAAAGGCAAGTGACTTGCCCAAAGTCACAAATATAGCAAGCTAAGTAGGATTCAAAACACCTGGACTCCAAACCCAGTTTTCTTTCCATTACCTCATGTTGTTTCTTGATTTTTGGTCATTTCTAAGTCAAAGATTAGGAATTCAAGGGCTATGTGTTTGAATCTCATCTTGGTGACACTGTAGGTTGCTTCAGATAAACTGCTTCACTTCTAGTAGTGGCCACTAGTTGGCCTAGTGGGTAAATCTATCAGTAGTGATGGACTTGGGAGTCATGAAGACTAGAATTCAAATTCTGCCTCAAATTACTAGCCTTGCTAGTAACCCTACTAGCCTTACTGTGTGGCCTTGGCTAAATCATCTAACAACTCTCTGCCTCAGTTTCCTTAAGTGTAAAATGGGGATAATAATAGCACCTACCTCATAGGGCTGTTGTGAGGACCAAATAAGACATGAAAAGTGCTCTACAAACCTTAAAGTGTTATATGGATGTTAGCTGTAATTATTAGTAGGAATAGGACCACATCTGCCTCCTCTGAGAAAGGGGTAGACTAATTTTCCTCTCGGAATAGTTAGACCTTAAGTCCCCTGGAAATCCTCCTAATCTGAGGCCAGCACAGATGTTACTTGAATGAAAATCTCATGCAAATTACCAAGAGGAGGAAGTCACACTTCTGAGCAGTTACTCCCCCTCAGCAGTTTGGTTGCCAGCTTCTCAGATCAGCAGCTTGAAAAGAAATCAGGCACCAAGCCTAACAGTAGCAATTTAAATCACTTCCACCTTCCTGTCCATTATATCACATTCTTTTTCCCACAGGAGCCAGTGTTAGGGAGATAAGGAGAGATGGGGAGAAACAGCATCCTCACAGTAGGATCTGACTTTTCTTGAATCCCTCTTCAAGGTCATGGTATGGGAGCTGAAGAATGGAATGGGTCAACAACAAGATTGGAGGTAAAATTAGGGGTTAAACTTTGTAGCCAAGGAGAAGAAACTGAAACATCTGATTTCTATGAAATCCAAACATTCACAAAGCTCAACTGAACAAGGTGTCCTGGATTTTCCCCCCTGGTCCCTTATATCCCAGCCACACCACTCAACAATAATTGCCAGAAACTGTCACTTACTCCCCTGAACCTGTTTCATGATGTCTCCCTTCTCCAAACTCCTACAGCACTTGGATAGCACCACACTACAATTTAGTATCAAGTACACATAGCCTCACACCATTCTATAATTAATTCCTGGTCACTAATCTTGCCTCCTCAATTAGTCTGTAAGCACCTGGGACAGGGACCCTTGTTGAGACATCAATTTCTCTTCTTTCCCCTGATGGACCTACCCTAGGAAGGGAAGCACAGGTGTTCAATCAATCCTCGGATTGAGAGTCCTTATGATGGCCCATAGGGTAGCAAAAGAGCTGGAAATGTCTTCAGAGTCAGCAGAGACCTGCTTCCATTTAGAAGAGTTTTAGTGTTATGTCTTTTAAGAATCTTAACTCTTTGAAAATTGGCAGTCCAAATATGATATGGATGCAAGAACCTTGTTTTTGCTTTGTTTTATATCCACCGTGTTTAGCACAAGTGCCAAGCACACGGTAAGCATTGAATAAGTACTTGTTGACTGAGTGGATGGTCAGCCAACCTTTAAGTCACAATATTAGATTAACCAAACATTCTCTACACCCCAAATATTCAGGGTAAATGGGAATCTATTGTATTAATGGTGCCTCCTTGTATTAATTAGTAATATTCTTTCCAGAAACTGAAGAGAGTTTTGTTAGGGGGTTATGTCATGTCCTGCTCAAGCACCTAGTAAACCATAAACTCCTAAGTACATGGATAATGAATCATCTAAATTTTGAAGGGTGGTTGGGAAATACTTGGTGATTGCCCAGTCAGAGGAAAATAGGTTTGGGAGCAAGATATGTTGGTTAGCTCCACTTTCCAACCCTTTCACCTAGTTTTCCTTCAAACCATTTTTTTCTCTCTTTGCATGTCTGAAGAGACATGCCCTTTAGGCTATTTGCTTGTTTTTTCAAGTTTCAAAAGGAATGAAAACCAAAACAAACCACACAATCAGAGCCTCTGCCTTTCCTGTTTTGGGTCAACCCCTGTTCACCTCTGATTCATGTGTCTCCTCCGTCTTTTTTGTCTCTTTTTCTTTGCCTTTTCCCTTTCTTTCTCCTGTCTCTGCTGCCACTCTCCCTCTCTCTCTCTGGCCTTGCCTTTTTCCTGTTCCCTGCCAAAAATACCAAAAAATGCCAGAAAATAGGCCCATCCCTACCCCCTTCACTGGAAGAGCAGCATCCAGCCCCAAAGAAAGGCTTTTTGAGATGTGGCATAAAGATAAACCCCTTGTCCATCACTGGAGGAAATTACCTCCAAAAGGATGGGGCTCCTCCAGGAAAGATAGACAGTCTTTTACTGAGCAGGCCTAAACATCCTGGGGAAGGAGAGAGAGAGCATGCCTGAACAAGCAAATAAAATGTCTCAAAGAAGAGGTTGTTTTTCCTTACAACTAGATGCCTCTCTTTCCCCTCCCAGGGTTGTCTCCAGCTTACATCTTCAACTCAGGTAGCTGAGCTACTCAGATAATGGCTTAATTTCTACCCAACTAAAAATTAAAGTTTATACTATTTCAGCCCAAGCCCCAAAGTGACCAAGGAAGTCCCAGTGCTTAGGGAAGGACCCGTGAAACCCTATCTCCATTCCCCAGGGGCCGATGGGCCCTCTGTACCCCTAGCCAGCATGATGCTCAACACCCCCTTGAAACAAGTCCAGCATATGCTTCATTACTTCACTTGGATCCATTACCTCCTTGATGTGGGGATTCCTTCATGGCCATCCATGCCTTCTCATCCAGTCTGATTCTCGTCCTGGTCTTCTCAAAAATCTTCTGTTCAGGATCAACCCAATGTTCTGTAGGTCACCCACTGGGTGCTTTTGTGTTTGTGTGTGGTTTTTCAAACACATCTTGTGGGTAGGGAACCAACCACTAGAACCCTTGCGTTGTCCATCTATCCTCTTACTACCTGACTTGCCTGTTTTTCCTTCTCATCATACATTTCCTGGATGATAGCTTTCATGCACAATAACTAATAGCCTGCTTATGTTTGCCATGTTTTCCTCCAGTGCCCTTCCAGGCAGAACTGGGATTGTTCTATGGTTCATTGTCATAAGCCATCACTGGGAGAATATCAGTGTTAAAAAGATGAGGTTTTGTGTCAGGGATCAGCTTGGGATCCCCAGAAGTGCTGTGCAGTTTCCCAAAGGCAATCTAGTTCACTATCCTCTTCCTCTTCAATTTTGGACCCATTATCCATCTCCAGTGCCTATCCAAGACAGATGTACTAGATTGATGGGAAGTTCATGTAATTCACAGAATAATCAAGATTATAGACATTCTTTATCTATTGTTTGTCCTATGTGGGTCATCAAGTGGACCTCCTTTCAGGAGTTAAGTCTCTCATTGAGGATATCACACAGTATCCTGAGGTTTAATTCAATCAACACAATGACACTTGCAAATAGAGGCACTTGGAGGAGCTTATAATCTATAGTCAGGCAAGTCACTTAACCCTATTTGCCTCAGTTTCCTCATCTGTAAAATGAGCTGGGGAAGGAAATGACAAACTACTCCATTATCTTTGCCAAGCCCAAATGGGGTCTCGGAGAGTCAGACATGACTGAAATGACCGAACAACCACCACAATGAAACAACCTAGAGTGACTCAATCCTTCAATTTGGACTGAGTAACCTCCAGAAAGATAACCTCCAACAACCTGGTTAAGCAATATGTCTGCCTGTTTTAGGACTCACTTGATCATTCTCAAGGTTAGTGATGAACTGCTATTCTTAGACATGACCATGGCCAGAAAAGTGACCATGGCCACACAGGACCGAGAGCTCTTTTGTAGCTTCCTTTGTTTCATGGGCTACCAAAGCCAAGGAATTTACCTCTTAGTGGCCAGGTCAGTAGCAATAAGTTTTGCTGGGCTGGTCCTCAGACAGTGGACTCAGTCTACCATTGGATCCAGGCTCAAATCCTGCCCTTTGAGAACCTAGGGTCCCCGCCTGTTATGTTAAAGCATCAGTGCAGGACTTGTGCAGGAAATTCAGCATACAAAGAAGAAATGAAGAGAGGGAGCCTTTGTTTTCTAAATGGAATCTTCATAAACCTTTTCAAAGGACTTGCTATACTGGTCTGTTTGTGTAGCATATTTTAACTTTTGCATGAAATTATCCCCCTTTTGACCACAAGGAAACTCATGCTAATCTGTCAACTAGTCCACCTACTTTGAAAGTTATGTGACTTGACCAATGTCACCCAGCTAATTAGTCACTGATCGAAGACCAAAAGCCAGGATTTAGGATTTAGGGCTAGCAGAGACTTAGAGAACATCTAGTCTAATCCGTCTATTTGAGATGAAATGAAGGCCTGGAGAAGGGAAGGCTTCATATGGCCAACAGTGTTCTCTTCACCAGAGTGTTCAAAATATGGATCAATTACCCCCCCAAAATGTAAATAAATAAAATTGTTTTGCACCCAACTTTTTTAGCATAAAATGAGGCAAGGCTGTGTAACAGCAAAGGTCAGTAATTCTCTAGTATTTTGATCTATTCTGGGTGTCCTTGCGGTCTGGAGTGGCAAGAGTAGACAAAGCGTCACTCCACTGCCCAACCGATGTCTCCTGGTGAGCTGGAAAAAGCACTGAACTCAAGAGTCAGATAATCGGTTTGGAGTCTTGACTCTGATACTTAATAGCTGTGTGACCGTGGCCAAATTATTTTCCTTCTCTGAGCCTCAGTTTTATTTCTGTAAAATGGGGATAATAATACTTGCATTACTTGCCTCAAAGTTTTGTTATGAAAAAAAATATAACCAATGGCTAGGGAGAGATATTGTGAAGGTTTCCTACTTAGGTATGTGTTTGATTAGAGGACTTCCGAGATGCCTTCCAATCTGAGATCTGATGATTCTGAGAAGTGACTCACCCAAGGTTATACTGATGAATGAGGACCCAGATCACTATGCAGATTTTCTGGAGGACACTGTGTTTTTCTCTACTTAAACTACACTTTCTACTAAAAAGCATATTTTGTCCCAATGGACTATAAGTGCTTTCTAAAATGACCCAAAGCAGGGATTAGATTATCTCAGAATTATTCTACACGTTCTGCAAGCAAATTGCTTGATTCTTACCTCCAGGCAGATCACTGATCCCTGATGCTCTTTAAACACCTTCAGTGGCTCCCCAGTCACAAGGTTCCAAGTGCGAATGGTGGAGTCAGTGCTGCCTGTGAAGAGCTCCTGGTTGAGTTCATCCAGGGCTAGGCACAGGACCGCTCCTGTGTGGCCCCTCAGGGTCTGGTAGCAACAACCACTGGACACCCACCAAACTTTGGCTGTGCCATCTGTGCTGCCAGTTACCAGGAAGTCTCCGCTGACCTTCTCCCCCTCTGCTGAAGATGCATCTGGGATGTCCTTGGAGGAGTAGTGAGCTAAGGTCAGGACACAATTCCGGTGACCCCGAAACTCCTGGATTTGACGTTCCTTATCCACACTCCAGCAGCGGGCCGTTCGGTCATAGGAACCACTGAAGAGGTAGTCTTTGGCAACTAGGATCCTATTGGCAACAAATCTGGGATCAAAGACTAACCCAAAGTTCAGTTCCCCAGTCAGGCTATAAAGAGTCTCAAGACTGTCACTGAGTTTGGCAAACTGATGCCGCCCCTACCCCCATTCCTACCTAACCAAATCCCACTATATATGCGGAGGGTAAGACCTGTTAAGATATCTTGCTAAATAAATGTTAAGTAATTTTATAATTACCAATAATTAAGTGTTAATGAATAAATGGAAAAGATATCTTCTCTCTCCACCCTTATAGACAGAACATTTTGTTTCAGTAAATAGATTATATTGGAAGCCAGGCATCCTGATGAAGACACAATGAAGTAAGAAAATTGGGGGGGGAGAATAAGAAGAAGAGAAAGAAGAAGAGAGAGAAGATGAGAGAGAAGAGATGAGAAGGGGGAGAGAGAGAGAGAGAAAGAAAGAGACAGAGAGAGAGGGAGGGAAAGAGAGAGAGAGAAAGAGTTCACAGAATGAGCTCAGCTGAGCCAAGAGCAGGTAATTTGGAAGTAAAGAGAGCATCAAGTGATCTACCAATCCTTACATTTTTCATAACACTTTTACCTAGACCTCTCTTTTGTCCTTAAGATCAGAGATTTAAAGCTGTAGGAAATCCTTGAGGTCATCTAACCCAACCCTCTCATTTTACAGATGAGGAAGTTAAGGATTGAAGAGATAAAGCAACTGGTCCAAGGTCAAACAGGTAGGAGAGGAGAGCTAGGTTTCAAACCTGGATCCTCTGGTGCCAAATCCAGTGGCAGGTGGGGAGGAAGGGGTGGGTTTCCACTACACCAGATTCCATAATCTGCTCTGAATCAAACCTGAACATGCAAATGTATTATTCCACCATTAGACTGTCAGATTCCTGAGGGCAGGTGTTACATATTCTTTCATTTCTATGTCTTTAGGGCCTTGCTTAGAGCGTGGCCAAAATAGGTACATAACAAAAACACACTTGTTGGATTGAACACACTGTCACCAAGGAGTGAAGCACTTGTTAGCTTCCTCTTGCATATTTTTTTGGCATCACTTTGGATTATTGTTAATTATGTTATCCGGTTACATATTTCCTATTATATTTAATATGTGCCTGAGAGGGCTGTTACTGAGACAACTTACCGTAAGGACAAGAACAGGAGATAATGGACTTACTGAATTCTTTCCCAAGGTTGGTGATACAGAAGAGAAAACAGGCCTTCAAGGAGTTTAGAGGAGTAATAATGATGATGATGATGATAACTAATGTTTACAGAGTGTTTTAAGGTTTTCTAAACAGTTTGCATATATTATCATTTGATCCTCATGGCAAACCATGAAGAAGATACAAGGATTATCACCTCCACTTTACAGATAAGGAAACTGAGACACAGACCAGTTAAATGACTTGCCCCTAATAATAGCTGTATTGCTTTAAATTCATCTCAATTGATTCAATACATCTTGGCAAAATTTATTAAGCAACTATGTGCAAAGCAGCATGCTAGGTGCTGTGGAAGATACAAAGTTGAAATAAAACATGATCCCTGTGCTCATTAAAGATTACAGTCTAGTAGGGGGAGAAGACACACAGATAACAGATAATATTAGACATATGTATTTGGTGAGAATAATAGCTAGCATTTATATAGTGCTTTAAGGTTTGCAAGATCATCTCATTATATATTCACAACAACCCTAAAAAGTAGGTGCTATTCTACATTTTTACCTTATATACATATTTTCTCCCTGTTTTACAGCTACGGAAACTGAGGCAAACAGAAAAGTTAAGTGATGTGGTCGGGGGGGGGGGGGGGGGGGTCACACAGATACTAAGTGTCTGAGGCTGGATTTGAGCTTTGGTCTTCTAGACTTTTTTTTTTTGGTTAGGCAATGGGGTTAAGTGACCTGCCCAGGGTCACACAGCTAGGAAGTGTTATGTGTCTGAGGCCGGATTTGAACTCAGGTCCTCCTGACTCCAGGGCTGGTGCTCTATCCACTGTGCCATCTAGCTGCCCCCAAGAAAATAATCTAGGGCTGGTGCTCTATCCACTGCACCCTTAGCTGCCCCCAAGATTTTATATCAGATCAGATGAGCTAAGTGGCCTCAGAGGTCCGTTGGGTACTTAACACCCTGTAGTTCTCAGGGGTATCTGTTTTCCAATCTAAACTCTACTTCATTGAGGTTGCTGTGTTCGCTGTTCCACAAAAAAGACTACATTTATTGCTAACTTTTTTTTTTTACATTTTTCTATCTTCAATAACTATTAGAAGTACCACCTCCTCCAGGTAGCCGTGTGTGATTCTCCCAGCCTTCTCTTCTCCCTTCTCTGAATTTCTACAGCACTTATCATAGTCCCCTTTCATTTGTCACTGAATCATAAATGTTTGGCCATAATAGCTCACACTTATATAGAGGTTTATAGATTACAAAGCATTCTCCTTGCAACAACCTTGGGAAGAAGGTGGCAGAAGACGTATCGGATCCCTTTCACAGATAAAGATACTCTGAGAGTTTAAGTCACATGTGAGTGATCACGGCATTTTAGAATAACAGGATCAGACCTCTAGAGCTGGAAGGGACCTTAAAGGCCATCTAGTCCACTCCTTGATTTTACAGATGGGGAAACTGAGGCTGAGACAGGTTAAGTGACTTGCTTAAGATCACGCAGCTAGGAAGTATCTGAGATGGGACTTGGACCCAAGTGTCCTGATTCTAAGTCCTGTGCTTTTATTACTGTCATGCTACAAATTTCTGAAGGTAAAAATTCAGTCTTATATAATTTCCATACCTTCCTCAGAGCACCTAGCACAGTGCCAGGCAGCTCCTTGGCAACTAGTAAGTACTTACTGACTTTAACTGAACGGTGAAGGCCTTGCAGACTACCCCGAAAACCAGCTGGCAGGCCTGAATTCAGCTGGGCAAAAAAAAACTTCAAACATCTTGAGCTGGGGGATATTTTCAACAATTAACCAGGGAAAGGATTTTTTTTTTTTAATTCTTAGTTCCATCTTTAGAACAGACAACTCCCGCCTCTCTCTTCCTCCTCCTTCAACCTCACCCCCTCCCCCCGGCTAAGCATCAGTTATCAATTAAGCCATTTCCTCTGGAATTCTATTCTCACCAGTGGAAGTGCTGGGCTTTCAGTTCCTCTCCCATCCTTCACCCAGAAGCAGCTAAGTCGGGCATCAGGGGGTGCATGGAACTGAAGGAAGGCATCTGCTTCCATGCCGACGGCTAAATGAGCCATTCAACAAGACTGACTCAAATTGAGAGCCTGCCCAGCCCAGCCCCCTGGTCACCTTCCTCTTCTCTGACCTGCTTTAGCATAGCCAGGGATTTGGCTGATGCTCAGTCATTAATGGTCCCACCTCAGACACTTGCTAGCTGTGTGATCTTAATTAGTCTTTCTCATCGTGGTGTCATTCGTGTTATTTCAGTTCTACAAATAATGTCTCATATTCAGGTTTAAGACTTCTAAAGTTCTTCACAACTGCTATAAGAGGTGGATAGTGTACACATTATTATCCCCATTTTATAGATGGGGAAACTGAGGCTCAGAGAAGTGGTTGTGACTTACCCCAGTTCAGAGAATGAGTCAAGTGCCAGAGCTGTCTGATCTGAGTCTCATGACTTCTGGTCCAGTAATATTTCTACTATACCACACCATACTTTATTATTATTAAATTTTTGCATATACGAATGCTTTATCTCCCCAGCTAGACTGAAGGTGGTAGGCTCATGCAATTTAGAGCTGGAAAAAAAGACCTTTAGAAATCATTCACTCCACCCTCATTTTATAGATGAGGAAACTGAGGTCCAGAAAGATGAACTGACTGTTTTGAGTTCAAACAAGTAATAAGTAGCAAAGTTAAGTTTCAAAAGCAAAGCTGAGGTCCTCAGATGCTTAATCGAATGTTTTTTTCCACTGCGCCATACTGTTTCTATAAACTCTCCAAGGGCAGAAACCTTGTCTTCTGTTTCTTTGCATAAAAGAAGGTAAGCTTCCTAAGGGTAGGGACTGTTAGGTTTTCTTTTGCCCACTGCCACTGCACAGCACCTTGCACAGCGCCAGCATCTAATAAATGTTTGTTGAATTGAATTTGTATTTCCCACAATGCCCAGCAGAGTATTATACATGCAACAGGTGGGTTCTGGGATGCCTGCAAGTGTTCAATTGTTGGGAGTTAGCAGTTGTGGAATAATGGTATCAGGCACACGAACCTGTTTACAATTGACGTATGTCCTCGGTAAACAGCCAAACATTGTCCAGTCACCACGTCCCACTTTCGGATGGTATGATCAGCACTACAGGTGAAGGCAGCTTCATTTTCCAACTGGCAGAAAGTGATATAGCTTTCATGTCCTTCGGAGAAAAAGGAGAATCAAGTGAGATGTGTGAGGGACATTGATTATCATTATTCCCTAAAAAGAAACCACCAGGAAAGGGAGAGTGGTAGGGCTGGTGAAGGGAGTGACATCTTAGGAAAAAACACAGGGGCTTATGACGGATCCCTCCCCCCAGGAAATCAATGCTGCCCTTCTCTTCCTCCCTTTGGGACAGAGTTCTTTTCTTTCTCCCTCATAGCATTCACATTCACATTCTCTGTCCCATCTTCTCTCTTCTCCTCTCTCTCCCCTTTCTTTCCTTCTTCCCTAAGTCAAAATCACCCACAGACATTTGTTAGCACCCACTGGTAGTGGTCTTGACTAGCAAAATTGCTGAGCACTGCCTTATGGGACTAAGGTTTGTCCAAATCAAATAGCAGCATAGACCTGGAGAGTACAGCCCTGGCTACAGGACCACAAACCTGGGTAGCACAGAATCACTGACTCCCAAAACTTAATAGTTAGAAAGGGCCTTGGAGGTCATCTTACCCAGCTGACTTCAGTTTATAAAGAAGAAAGCCGAGGCCCAAGCAAGTGACATGACTTGTCCAAAGTTACACAGGTAGTTTGGGACAGAGCCAGAATCTCCAGATTTCTCTTCAGGATGTCTTTCTACCATAAATGATAAATAAAAGATCTGCCAGTGATCAAAGTGTGTCTACATATACAGTGGTTCAGCCAGCGCTTGGACAAAACATTTGTCTTTTACCGAATTTTTCCCTTCTCATCTGGATGCCTGACATCACCCAGACAGGGTCTTAGAACCTCCAGGGTCCAGTTTCAAGCTGCCTGACACATTTTCCCTGAGTTTGAGCTTAGCTGCTCTTGGAAACACTCAACTTCCTGGATTCTGAGAGAAGAAAACTTTAGAAAAAAAAATTTTTTTTAAAAGAAATGCTCAAATCTTCTTGGACAGCAGATACCAGGCCTCTAAGAAAACAGTGTTTGCAGGAATTAAGTAAACATGTGAGGAAACCCTACAGATTAAATTTCCCTTAAAATACACACAGGATTTAAAAGTTAAGGGCAAAATGTGTTTGGCAAAATGCAGCTCAGGGGCTTCTTTTTGTTTGTTTTGTTTTTGTTTTTTTTTTTTTCCACCAGCCTCAATGCATTTGCAAAATACTTCAGGACTGTCAACAAATTCTTCCTGAGACCGGATCTGTCCCCTGTGCTCCCTCTCCCTGCCTCCCACCACTCACTGATCAGACAGTCCCAGAATACCAACAGAGAAGAGGCGGCAGCAACTTTTTTAACACTGTAATGGTGCCTCCCATTAACTGCTTCACAGGAAATACTGAGTGAGCGACAACTGGAAGGAACAAGGGACAATGTGTAAACTGGGGCAGGGGAGATGATGCAGTGCAAGAGAGCAGACCAGTGTGGTAGGCCGGGAGGGCCCTCACTTTCAAGTCTCAACTCTGATACTTACTACCCAGGTGACCTTGGGCAAGTCAACTCTCTGGGCCTCACTTTCTTTAGCTATACAAAGAGGAAGGTGAATTAGCTGACAAGCAGAGGCTACCTCCTTGTGGTGTACGAATTTAAGGAGCACTGGATTGCAGGCAGAGGCCCGAGCTCAACTCCTACCTGTCACCTCTCACTTGTATCTATAAATTTGGGCAAGTCTCGTCCCCTCTTTGGTTGGCAGTTTTCTCATCTCTAAAGTAAGGAGCTTAGGGTAGGTGGTCTCAAGGGTCTCTTGCAGTTTTAGATCTATGAACTACAGAATATATATCAATTCTTGGAGGACAAAGACCACCTAGGTCCTCACCTTGATTTTACATGATCACATTATTATTATCATTAACTCTATTAAGCTAGCCTGAATTCATTTTTATTGGAGCTCCTCCCTCCTTCTCCCCAGTGAGCAAACTCTCCTGGTTATAAAGAAAAGCTCCTTCCTCCCAACCCCCATTCCCCCTGCTCCTCAACGATGGTCTGACCATCTGGAATTGAACACCATGGCTTATTTTGACGAAGCCACCCACCCCACATCTGAAAACAGAACCAGCAATGAGTCATGGTTTTGAGGGCTTCATCAACAATAAGCAAATCCTACAGTGATTAGGAAGATCTTCTAGGAAGCACACTTGGGAAGCTTTTCAGTGGTATCTCTGGCTGTGCCAGGGCTTTGCAGAGTATCATTTAGAATGGCATCATCCATCAGGATCCAAGTCCTCTGAGCTCTACTACTACAGTTCTAACATAACGATGATGATATAACAGACTAAGGGCATTAAACTAGGGAGAAGAGAAAACAGTCAGCTGCCCACCCAGACACAAAACCGTGCGTACCCTAGATGGAGGGGAGAGGAGATCATGAGATTTCCAACTGGAAGAGGTTTTTAGAGATCTAGTTCAATCTCATTTAGTAAAAAAAAAAAAGAAACTGAGGCAGGGGTGGGGTTGTGTGGTGAGATGACTGTCCAAGGTCACTCCGAGTTAATTGGCAGAGCAAGGACTCAAAAGTCAGATCTTCTGAGCCCTAGTCCATCCAGTGCTCTTTTCACTAGACCAGAGACCAAGAAGGCAGGTCTTGTGTCTTTAGAGGCCTACAAATCCATAAATGTCAAATTGAAATGTAAATGGCATTGAAGGTTTGGAGAATGCATGTAAAAGGTGGTGACTGATTATATCACTACTCTGAAGTTGGGTAAAAGGTAGGACTGATCAAGTACAAATCAATCCTTACTTCTTTTTCTTAGCTGAGCTGGAAAATAAGTTGGTGGAAGAGGTCAAATTGATATGGAGTAAGATTTGTTTCCTTAAATTTAAACTACTCTTAAGTGAAAATATTAATACAGTATGACAAGGGAGATTTTTGAGATTTTGTTTACTTTTGGGCAACTATTTTTAAGAAAATTATGTTTGCCAAAAGCAATTTTTTTTCTAATAGAGGGAGGGGGAGGGGGAGACAGAAAAATGGGTCATCCTGATAGGGTGGGATGAAGAAGATTCCATAGGCTGTGGGTCTCTGAGGTTGAGGGATCTGTTGTACCTATATACACGAGGCATAATGATAAAGGAACTACTTTATTTTAAACAAACATACACACACTGGTACAGGAACATGGGTATATAAATATAATTTCCCTAACACTACATTAACTTGGGCAAATTATTTAATTTGCAATTAATTACAAATTAATTTCTGTTTGCTTCAGTTTCCTCAACTGTAAAATGAGAAAGATAATAATACACCTTTCTCAGGGTTGTTGTGAGGATCAAATGAATTAATTTTTGTAAAGTGCTTAACACAGTGTCTGGCATCTAATAGGCACTATTTAAAGATTATCATTATTATTACTTAGCCCAATGATGTTGCCAATTGTTAAAAAAAAATGGTTAAAGCTCCGCTTTTGGTGAGAGCTTATGACTTCTGCTCCAATCAATCAGCAAGCATTTATTAGGTACTTACCATGTGCTACTAATGGCTAATTGCTAGACCATGGGGATATAAGACTAGAATAAAATAAACTCTGTCTTCAAAGAGCTTACATTCTATCTATATATACAAATGAAACACACATATAATATATAAATGTATCATATTACATGTTACATTACATATATGTCATGAATAATATATAAATATATAAACAAATAAACATATAAATGTATGAAATACATACAACATATATTTATGGGAGGAGAGAATCAGGAAAGCCTTCATATTTGAGTAGACTGAATCTTGACTGGAGTTTTAATGGAAACAAGGATTTGAAGAGACAGAGGTGAAATGGAATGTCTTCCAGGCTTGGGGAACAGCCAGTTCAAAGGACTATAAGTTTCTTGAGGTAACTGACCAAGTTTGTACTTTGTGTTCCCTATACTCCCGCCATGTATGTGTTCAACAATAATCTATTGATTATTGAAAATTTTCAGGTAGGAGTGCATAGACCTCCCTGAAAACAGACTAATACAGTTCGTCTATATCTACCTCAGAACTCCACTAGCTGAATCACAGAAGAATCGAAAGCTCCCTAAGTGGCCATCCCGGCACTTCTTAAACTGTGGGTCAAGACCCTATATGGGGTTTAAGAAGTGCTGAAGGGGTTGAGAGTGGAAAAAGTTTAAGAAGCTCCAATTACCAACATAAGACATTTCCACAATAACAGAATCAGCAAGTACCCTTCACTGATTAACTCTACTGTGACATTATTCACTCCTCTACTCTATCTTTTCATCCCATCTGCATTCTATTGTGCTTCAATATTATTTGACTCTTGTTAACTTTTTATTTTAATTGTTAAGTCCTTTCACATATTTGTGAATTAACTAGCTTGGAAGCTCTATAACAAAGATTATCCTGTATGTTGTATCCTCCAACGATGCCTAGTACAGTGCTCTGCACAAACAGGAGCTCGAGAGATGTTGTTGATAGGCATTCAAAAAAAAAAATCACATGAACTGGTAGTGAGAGAAACACACTGAGGCTATAGGCCTTCTTGACAAGGTTGTTAATTATATTTTCTTCCTCTTTGTTGCCTTCTCCCTACCCCTCCATCATTCCAGAAGTGTTCTCACTCCCGACCCAACATGCAGGTTGCATCTCCTAAGGTTCTAACAACTCTTCTTTGGGCAACGGAATGTCTCAGTATCAGCTCCCAAACCAGGAGATCTGGGATCTCCACTGTTACTGTTGGTCACAGAAAATAACCTGGAGTTGGGTGTTGATGAAACAGTAACCTGGCAACTGGGATCTCTAAGCTCCGAGGAGAATCTAGCCTGAAGTACGGGTCCTTCAAGTGAAAAGTTCATAAAAGGGCTTCTTATTTCTTTCAAAACATTTTAATAACTACATTTCAATTAATTTCCTTTGTAATCCTATAATTTGCTTTATGCACTTAACACCATTATTTTGAGGAGTCTATAGACATCACTAGATTGCCAAAGAAGACCATGACACATAAAAGGTCAAGAACCCCTGTTCTTGTGAGAAGCCTCTCTAAATATGACTTAGTTGGGAGTAATCCCAATTACTGGGAAAGTGGAGGTCAGTGATCTCTTGAACTTGAGAGTTTTGAACTGCTGTGAGCTAAGCTGATTGGACGTCTACACTAACAACAAGCTCCAAGAACGGGTAGTAGTGAGAGTGCTTTGCCAAGTTGTCCAAGGAGGGGCAACTTGGCCTAGGTCAGAAATGGAGCAGTCCAAGCTTCTGTGTGGATCAGAGTGGGATCAGACCTATTAGGAGCCCCTGTAACTTCAGCATGGGTAAGATAGGGAGACCCAGATTTAAAAAAAAAAATTGGACTGCTCCTCAGCTAACAGGCATGGGACCATAGATTTAGGTTTGGAAGGGACTTTAGAGGATCACCGAGTCTAAATCACCTCATTTTACAGATAAGGAAACTGAGGCTCAAAGGTTACACAGGCAATAAATAGCAAAGCCATGATTTGAATCCATATCCTCTGACTAAATCCAGTTCTCTTTTCTACATCTGTTGCTAAGTCCTTCTGGCTTGTTGCAAGAGTTTAGTCTCTGATGGGATGGTCATTGACACTACAGGAGTATCAGTGGAGAGAGAGCACTCACATCAATGCCATCATGAGTTGTATGAGTCGCATTCATCCAAATCACTCACCTTTCCGGAGCCTCCACAGGACCCCTTCTTTACACACAGCCTGAACTGACCAAATCCCCAAATATAGTTTGTACATGTGCATTTTAAGAGGGTAAAATTCTCCCATGTTTTAAGTTGGAAGTTGACATAACTAGAGGAAATTTGTCTCTTAGTGACCAGGTAGGCAGATAAACAGAATCAGAGGCCTTAAGTTTTCTCTGAATTAATTTCACCCGTGAGAGGGAAGTAGCATAAACTCTTTTGGGATGGAGGAAGGAAGAGAAGCATTTGGCAAATATCCTCTTCTGCTTACTCATTATTCACTGGCTCAAGAGAAGTGACACTCTGTGTCCCCACTCTGTGACAATTCAACATGCCCACCCTTGCATCAACAAATCAGATCAATCAGGTGGCAATTGTTCATTCTGCAAAATTAAAGTTATCCTTTGTTTTCTCTGAGGAAGCCTTACACATTCCCTTCTCATGTTTTCATCAACCTCAATGCAAACAGACCATTCTTAAAGAGATTATAGAAATGAGAATACCAAATGCAATTTAGTAATTCCTTCCATCTTCTTGGTTGCTTTTTGGGGGGGGGGGTTAAAAGTGACTTTCCTGATCTCTTCTATTCTTTCTGGATCTTATCCTCTTTTTCTTTCAAAGTTGATCTCAAGCATCCACCTCCTGTATAAATATTTTCCTCATCCCTCCCAGCTGTTAACACCCATGAAATTACTTTGTATACACTTTCTATATACTTTGCATTTAGTTATGTAGCAGGGGTTGAATTGAAGTATAAATCGGGATCACCTGTGCCCAGCACACTTCTGGTGAAACTGGTCATGGTTGAAGGACTTGGGTACTTTGGAATGAAAAAAAACAATTATCTTTATTGGCTTCTGGGAAAGAAGAGCTGTTGACTCAGAGGGATCTTTAAAAGGGAGTAACCCACCCACCCTCTGACTCTGTTTCCCCGGCAGACTCGTGTCAGGATATTCACAACTCTTTTTAGAGGATGAGGGGGATGGGAGAATTCCCTTTTCCCCACCCCAACAGCTTGTCAGCTGCAGGCCATGTGGAAGGTAGCACTGGGGTTCTGCCAGATAAGCTTTAGCCCAGACCTCTGGCTGCCTTTTCTGCTTTGTATTTCTTTGATCCTAGGTGAAAGAACAGTGATCTCAAGATGGATCTCATATGAGAGAGATTCTGGGTTCTTTGGTCAGAGCTGACTGGCAGTCAGTTGGACTGCTTAAGGTTTTGATATTATTGTACATATTTGTATTTGGTATATACTTATGTGTCCATATTATCTCTCCTAATAAAATGGATTGGAGGAGATAATATCCTCCCCCCCCAATTGATAGGGGCAGGCGATAGAATGTACTCCCTTATTCCTGAGGGCAAGAATAGGGACAAGAATGGTTTCATCTTTGTCTTTATCTCCAGTACCTCACTCAATGGCTGGTATATAGTAAGCATTTAATAAATGTTTATTGATTGATTGCTCAATTTACAAAAGCATTCACAATCCTTTTCACAGTAAACATTCTGAGCACAGAAGAGCTAACATTATACAGCACTTCACAAGGTTTATAAAGTGCTTTCTCATTTGAAATATGACCAGTTTATAAAAGAAATCTGATTTCTACAAAACTACTCAGCAATATATCTATAATAAAGTGAGGCACAACTGAATTCTTTTTATAACTGGGAGTTTCTGCATCAGAGAGAAGAATCACCACCAGAGGGAGGAGATTAACCCCTGATTTGCTTTGACAAAAGACACAGACCTGGAAGGAACTGTTTGGCCAGTACAGAGTCAAGTTGAAGTGTAAAATACTTATTAAGCCAACTTTGCAAACTGCATTGTGTCTTGTTTTAAATATCAGCCTCCTGGGATATTATAACAATTACTGTTATAAGTTACTGTATCCTATTCTGAGTCTCCATCAATGTGTGCTTATGAATCTTTGCATTTCATATTTCTTTTGTGTGGAAGAAATTCATTGCTGTCCCATACCTCATTGGTATTGTACACTAAAGACCTTTCTAGTGCCCTCTTTTGAAAAGCCCTAGGAATGAGCCAAACATAAACTTCAAGTAATTTTCCTCCGGGGGACGGGAGTCAGGGTGTGAAGAGCCAAAAAGTATGTGAAAAAGAGCCTAATCCTTCTTATTAGAAGTGACCCCAGATTGAGAACAGAGACTTCATAGCAGCGGGCCTAGCAGTGGGTTCTCATTTTTACAATTGTCTCTAGCATATTGTTTTTCCCAGTAGGATGTAAATTCCTTGAGGGAAGGGACTTTTATTTTTATCTTTTTTATCCCCAGTGGCTAATATAGTACTTGGCACATAGTAGGTACTTAATAAATTCTTTTTGATTAAATTACTAATATGGAAATGTTTTACATGATTGCATTTGTATAACCTATATCAGATTGCTTACCATCTGGGGGAAAGGGGAAGAAGATATAGAGTGTGGAATTCAAAACTTTTAAAAAATGTTTAAAATTGTTTTTACATGTAATTGGGGAAAAATAAAAATTTTTTTCCTAAATACTTTTTGATTAATTGTTTAATTTAGAGAAGGATTCTCAATTATGGGGTCCTTTTCATAGAGAGTCTCCTGAATATATTTGAAATATCCAATTTGCCAAAAAAAAAAATCTGCCTTCAGTACACTTCGTTTTTATTACCACCGTCTCCTAAGGAGTTCAAAGGGCAAGAGGAGTTTATCCAAGTCTCTGATTCTCTTATTCTATCCATTGTCTGATTCTAGATCCATACAGCCATAAATTCCCCACTCAATCCTCTCACTTCTTTACTACTTTCTCCATTTTTTCCCCCACCATAACTTGCTGCTACCAAAGAATCACATTTTCATGGGCAGTTCTATATGTGACCCTTAGCTGGTCTGTACACCTTCTACCCTTCATTACAGGTGGCCTATAAAAGGGGCAGGCTTTCTTACCCTCAGTATTCTAGAATGGTAAGCATTTCACTGAATTAAATGCTCAGGGGAAGACAGCGTATTGGAAGTTACCAATTCTCCTGTCTTGAGAATCATAGATCAACTAATCTATATTTATTGAGTGCTTATTCTGTGCCCTGAAGTCTAATGGGGCAGCTCTAATACCCATTCTGTAGGGATCTGATGTGTCTACCATTGGTGGTTCCCCACCTCAGGTGACACCTGAAAGCAGTGATCCCTGACTCTTCTTAGTAGGCAGCTACAAAAGTTAGGAGAGCACATTGTCCCTGATTTCAAGGAGGTATGTTATGTTAAGAAAAAAGATTAGTTCTTTCTTCCCAGCAAGTACCCATTGATTCACATCCTCTCTTCCAGGTGATGAAAATTTAGCATTTCTCCTCTACAGAGCATTTAACATCCCTCTCCCTTTGAAATCCCAACCATCAAGAGAAAAAAATTAAGCAGGAAAGAGTAGACACTTTTTACTCTTACACATGAAACTTTCCTGTTCAGCAGGATCAGTCTACAAAGCAAGGGTACTAAGGGGCTCAGGAGCAGAGATGCCTTCCTGAGAATGAGGTGTAAGTAAAATAAAGCTGGAGAAGCCAGGTGGAAGCAGAAGCAATTGTGAATGAGGAGCAAAGGGTGATGAAGAGGGAACAAGGGATGGCTGTGGGTGAGTTTGAGGAGCAATGCATTGGAGTCCCCCAAAGGGGCACTCTGGGGAATGGGAATACAAGACTGGGCTGTGCCAAAAGTGGTATGATCATCTATAAAATATTACCATTTGCTTTTATGAGAATATAGATACAAAAATGGGTGCAAAAATCACAATAAATTCTTAAAACTGGTATAGAATCTGGAAAATATTTTAACTTTAAGGAGAGAGAATGGGCTCCACTCAAATCAGGACCTTCCGAGGTCTAAAGCTTACAGTGAATCACAGTTCTCTTTTGGCCACAGATAAGCAGCTGTGTTTTTTGTTTTTTGTTTTTTTTCATTTGTAGCAAAGTCTCAGTTGTCAGAATAAATATTAGCAAATATCAGATAAGCCAAAGTTAATTTCTATTTGGCTGTGCATTCACTAAAATATCTTTTTTTCTTCAACAAAACAAAAAGAGGGGACATGATACAAGGGAAAAAGCACAGGTACTGGTAGATGATTATTAGCTTTTGGCAAGTCATTTAATGTTTCTGGGCCTCGGTTTTCTCATGCAAAATGAAGGGGTTTGACTAATTGACCTCTGAGGTCTCTTCACACTCTAGATCAACGATCTAATGATCCTTCTTCATAATGCCTGGAAATTTGGAGGGAGGGAGATATGGAGTGGTAAGATAGCACAGAATAAAAAAATGTAAGCTGCCTAAAGATAAACTTTGGAGACAAAACTCTCCAAAAGAGGGCAGTAGGAAAACAACAAGTGGAAGAATATGAGCTGTTAAAAAGAGTTCCTTACCTCCAGCTCTTTACCTGGAAGATGGTTAAAAAAAAAAATCACAAAATACAAGCCACACTTGCTTGGCTTAAAATCACAGAATCATGGGATATCAAAGCTGGCCATGACTTGCCCAGTGTCACATAGCTAGTTATTGGCAGGGCCAGGACTAGCCCTCGTAAGCCTAGTGCTTATCAAAATCTGGTTTGCTGATAAATGTTCTACATGGGCCTCCCTCCCAGTTACCTAGCCTCCTACATAGGTCAGGCATGTCCATTCCATACAGTCTTCCTTACCTCCCGGAAGGACAGGAGACTTGGCTTCCTGTCCAAAATGGCTGGGTCTCCTTCTATGTGTTCATATAGCTGTGGCCCTGTTTTAAAAACTCCTTGTAGGATAGGAAAGCTGGAAGGTCCCACTGTTATCCCAGCCTTTGGGGAGACACTATCCGACAGAGTCCCAGAGGCTGGAGGGGAGAGGAAAGAGGAAAGGGAAAGGTGCCATGTGGCACCTTCTGGGAGGCCAGAAGGGTCCCAGACCAGGGGAGGAGCAAGGGGACCGGTTGGAGCGCGCTCTCTACCTTGGAAGTGTCCGTGACATTGGCTGTCATCAGTGCTCCAGAGACGAGCAGTGCCATCCTCGCTGCCCGTCAGCAGCCGTCGGCCGTCGGGGCTCAGGCTGAGCCAGTTGATGCCTCCTCTGTGATCTGTGCAGACCCTCAAGGCGGAGCCATTGCCCCCCATTCTGCCACTCTAAGGGCGGAGTCCCAAGAAGGAGACCCCCTCTAGGGAGGGGCTCCCCAGCCAAAGGAAGGCAGGTTCCCCCAGAAACTGCCTGCAGACATCACCTTAGGAATTACACTCCAAGAGCCTGCAAAAGGTATTCATGTGTACATGAGGGCACAAACAAAGCATTCTCAGCCCTGCAGAAGCACCCCTGTTCCAAACAAGAGCATTCCCCCTAATCTAGTCCCTCTTATCTTACACTCTTACCCCCTTAAAAAAAAAAACTCAAGAGAAAAAGTCAGCTCAAGTGATTGAATATAGACATCAAAAGTGGACACAGAAAAATGAGATTTCACCCCCCTCACCCTCTTCCTCTGCCCCTCACACCAGTTCGTTTAGGACTGCAATTCATTGCATGGAGAATAACCAAACCCCTCCCCCATCTCCCAGCTCCCTACACTTCTCCCTCCTTTTTACCCAGGAGGAAATTCCCTCTACAGGACATATTCCCTGTTGGGGATGCCGCACGCCCCTCCCCGACTTTAGTTGAACCCACTGTCACCCTTCCACAGCTACCAAAGCACTAACCTTGGACCATAGGATTTCCACCCCAGGACCCTAAGAAGTCCCATGAGAGGTGATTAACCCAAACTCCGCACCTCCCCTTACCACCTCCAGCCACACCGTCCGCCCCAAGGTACACCTAAAACCAAAGCCAAAGAGAAAGCTTCCAGCCTCATCCCAAGGTGCATCAAACTCACTGACCTGCCTAGAGCCCGTGGGGGTGATGGGGGTCTTTTCCTTTAAACTCCCCTAAGCCCCTACTCCTCTCTCAACTCACAATTACTCGTTGTGGAGGGCAATAGAACAATAAAGTGCAGACTGGCTCCTCCTAGGAGACCACCCCTCAACCTGTCCCCTCCCACTTTTCCGGGACTGCTTCCCCACCCCTATCCCTTACTTCCCAGCTTCCTCGCTCTTGTGGTTCTCAGTCTCCCTAGAGGACCCAACTCCTCCCCACTCCCTCCCCACGCCTTCCCCTTCCTCCGGTGCCAGCCTTAACTCACCTTTGCCTGGGACCCCCAATCGCTCCCTCCTTCCTTGCTCCTTTCTACGCGCTCTCCTTCCCTCTCCGCCTCCTCCCTTCCCCCGACGAAGGCTCCACGTGGAAACTTTCCCCGACCGCTCCGACCCTTCCAGGCCACTCCAGCCCAGACTCCAGGCAGCACCCCCACCCTCTCACCTTCCCCAAAGGCTGGGAGGGGAGAGGAAGACTGAAGGAGGAAAGGGCAGGGGGGAAAACTGGTCCTCCTGTCCCCGGGGAGGGGGAGAATTTCACCCCTCCAAGGGCAGCTAAACTGAAACCCTAGCCACACCCCCTCCTGCCCTAGGGAGTTCGGGGGAGGAGGACGGGCAGCCTCGGTTAGGCAACACACACACACTTTCGCACATATACACGGGCAGCCTCGGATTAGGCAATACACACACATTTTCTTATATATACACACTTAACTGCGTTACATCCAGACTGGAGCGCTTACTGGGGAGGCCGGGAACTGGAGAGGAAAAGGTTATTCTTTAGGATTAAATCCTAAATTCGCTTCCAAAGTGAAATCGACCCCCTCTTCCTCCCCTCAAATAAGGCATAAACCCCGAATGGTGAGGTACAGTCCCCCGAATGGTGAGGTACAGTCCCCCGAAGAGGAAGTTTTTTCAGAGTTTGGGGCTACATACTGTATGAACTCCACCTTTGGAGAACTGGAGTGGAGGGAAGGCGCGAGCTGCTAGTTAGCTGTATGACCTTGGGCAAATCACTGCATATTTCTGAGTCTCATCCGTTAACACTAGGAGTTTGGACTAGTTCAGCGGTTCTCAAACTTTTGATCTGAGGACCTGTTACACTCTTCAAAATTGTTGACCACGCCCCCCCAAGTTTTTGTGGGTTATGTTTTTCTGTATTTGTTGCATTAGAAATTAACCCAGGGATCCCTGGACCACTCTTTGAGAACTGCTAGACTTGGTGATCTCCACGGTCCTTCCAACCCCCAGCACAGACTGGCTGTTAAATTCCTGCTTTCCAGGGAGGACTTGGGACGATTACTTTAGTTACAGGACGAGCAGAGCAGTGCCTAAGATTGGGTTACCAGTGTAGGCATACAGGCTCGTCTTGAAATCAAGAATCAAGCAGGAGCTCCTGGCACCCAGGTCTTTTGTTAGAACTTCCCCCACCCCCCGTGGCTGCTGATACTTCTCCTCCTCCTCCCTCCCTCCCTTTCTTCCCCCCCCCCCCCCCCCAAGACTTCAAGCTCCATTTGATCTGCCCGCTGAGGTCTCTGCAGGAATCCTAAAACCCGGCCACTTGAACCCTCTCCCAGAGCTTCTTTCCCCTGTTTCTTATTAATTCAGCGGTTCAGGAGCTCAGCTCAGTCCATCAACTCAGCAGGCAAGGGAGGATGGAGGAAGGGGGAGGGGAGCGGCGAGTAGATAGGTGGGGAGGAGTTGACCCGATCGCCTCAGGATCCCTCTAGGTCCTAAAGGTAGCAAGATTTTCCAAATCCTTTCTTACCCCTTCCCAAAAATCTAGAACGTAGAGAATGGCCTAATGACTCCATCAAATGGCCGGGTTAACTTCTCTCCCCTAGAGAAGGTGCTCATACCTCCTCAAAAGATGATCTTATGGCAAGGTTCCATTGGTCACTGAAGCTAACCTGGCACATAAGGAGCTCAAAAGGAAAGAGGAATTACTCAGCAAGTCTTAATTAAAAGGTACCTATCGCTTGTTAAGTGCAACGGGAGGGGTAGGATTTGAATCCAACCTTGTAGAAGTCTACAATATTGTTGGTGAGATAAGAGTAATTCTCCACTCTATCATTTATATTGGGTCATCTTTCCCCTCCTTTCCATTCTTATTGCCATCACTCTAATAGAGGACCTATTTACCTCTTGCCTAGATCAGTGCCTTCCAATCTGACTTCCTTGATTTCATTCTACTTCCCTGATTTCATTTACCTTCCCTGATTTCCTTCTATCCTTTCACATACTATGCTTTTTTTTTTTGGTACCCATCATGCCTTAAATGGTATCACCTGGTGAAATTCTTCTCCCTTCCTTCAAGGACTAGATCAGGTGCCTTATTCTCCATAAATGCTTTCCTGATTTCTCCAGGTATAAATCCTCCTTTTTCAAATCTCTCATACCAAATACTTTTTGAACATCTTTACACTTATAGTAATTTGTATATTTGTCTTACTCCTACCCCAACCCCACTAAATTGTAAACTCCAAGATAGATGGCAGGGGGTTGACTTTGCTTCATTTTTATACTATATTTTCAGGTTCTAGTGATTAATACACATTGCACTGAACTGAATTAACACTAGAAGGACTGGAATTTAAGAATACTTCAGAGCGCCAAGCAAATGTTTGCAGCAATTGACAAGAGCATGAGTGGAACAGAGAAGGATACAAAACATCAGTATGATAAAAAGCATTGACCTGGGAGTCGGAAAGTCTTGCTTGTCCCATCCTAATGATCAAACTAACTTCATAACCGAGCAGATCACTTCTCCCTTGATTTTAGGTCCCCCATTTGTCAAATGATTATGTTGGGCTAGAAACTAGATGGTCTTGCAATTTGAAACTATGTCCAAAGAGTTGTAGAACTGTGCATACCCTTTGACCCAGCAATACCACTTCTAGGTCTGTATCCCAAAGAGATCATAAAAATAGGAAAAGGACCCACATGTACAAAAATATTTATAGCAGCTCTTTTTGTGGTGGCCAAGTATTAGAAATTGAGGGGGATGCCCATCAATTGAGGAATGACTGAAAAAGTTGTGGTTTATGAATATAATGGAATACTATTGTTCCATAAGAAATGATAAGCCAGCAGACTTCAGGAAAACCTGGAAAGATTTACATGAGCTGATGCTGAGTGAAGTGAACAGAACCAGGAGGACATTATACCCAATAACAGCAACATTGTGTTAGGACCATCTTTGATTGACTTAGCTCTTCCCAGCAATGCAAGGATCTAAGAAAATTCCAAAAGACTCATGATGGAAAATGCTATCCTCATACAGAGAAAGAACTATGGAGTCTGAATGCAAATTGAAGCATACTATTTTCTCTTTCTTTTTTCTCATGGTTTTCCCCTTTGCTTCTAATTCTTTTTTTACAACATGATTAATGTGGAAATGTGTTTAATATGAATGTATATATATAGCCAATATCAAATTGCATGCCATCTTGGGGAGGAGGGAGGGGAAGGAAAGGGAGAAAATTTAGAACTCAAAGTCTTATAGAAGTGAATATTGAAAACAAAATTAATTAATTAAAAAAGAAACTGGATGGTCTTCAGGATCCCTTCTAGTCTAAAACTGGAATTCTAGATTAAACTAAACAAAAACTTTAGAACTGTAGTTGCTTGTAGTGTCCTAGAAAGAGTCTGGAGAGACCAGAGTTCAGATCCTGCCTCCAACACCTAGTTGTGTGACCATGGCCACTTAAGTTTTCTGAACTTCAAAGATAATATTCATAAAGTGTTTAGCCCAGTGCCTGGCTCATAGTAGATGCTTAATAAATATTTTCCTTCCTTCTTCTTTCCCACCTTCCCCCCTCCCTCAATTTCTTCATCTGTAAAATGGGCATAACAAATATGCATAGTTAGGCAAAACAATTCCCCCAATGGCTTCATAAATAACAGGTATGTCTCATTCTGCACCCCAAATCCATCACTACTCTCTAATGAATAGCACATTTCACCTTCAGGGCTTTGGAATTATAAATGGTCATTTTATTGATCATAGTTCTAATTGCTTTCAAAGTTTACAGTGATATTGTATAAATTGTTCTCTTGGTTCTGCTCATTTCATTCCTTGACAGTTTATAAAAGTGCTCAAAATTGTGCATTTTTATGATACTGATGTTATGGTATAAATTTTTTCTGTTCACTTCATTCTGCATTAGTTCATATGTCTTTCCATATATTTTTAAACCTTCTCTTCTTTCAGCTCCTACAATTCATGGTACTCCATATATATGTGTATATATATATATATATATATGTATTATATATATGATATGTCTGTCTATCTATCTCACTTATTCAACTCTTTATTGGGCACCCTCTTGGTTTCCAGTTTTTTGTTTCCACAAAAAGAGTTGCTATAAAGATTTTTGTACATAAAATTCTTTTCCTTAAAACAATTTGTAACTGTTTTAATAAACAAAGATTGATCGATGGAACAAGTTAGATATACAACATGCAGAAGCAAATTCATCTAATACTCTAGTATTTGACAAATGCAAAGACAGATGCTATTGTGATAAGGACTCAATATCTGACAAAAACTTCTTGGAAAACTGGACAGCAGTATGGAAGAAATTAGATTTAGACTAACAACTCACACCTTATACAAAGAAGGCTCCAAATGGGCATTTGACCTAAATATAAAAGGTAACACCATAAACAAATTAGAGAAACCTGCAAAAAATATCTATCAGACCTATGGATAAGAGAAAAGTTCATGACAAAACAATGTATAGAGAGGATCACGGAAGATAAAATAGATAATTTTAATTACATAAAATTAAAATTTTTTTGCACAAATGAACCTAATAAAGCTAAAATTAAAAGGGAAACAACTGGGGAATTTTTTTTTGCAGTAAATTTCCCTGATGAAGGGTCTCATTTCTAAGATATATAAGGAATTCATGCAAATTTATAAGAAAAACATCCATTTCCCAATTAACATCTAAAGACATAAACAGGCAGTTCTCAAGGGAAGAGACTCAGGCTATCTGTAGCTTTGGAAAAATGCCCCAATATTAATTATTGAAATGCAAATTACAGCAATTTTGAGATTTCACTTCACACCCATCAGAGTAGCAAAGATGACAAAAAAGGAAAAGAATAAATGTTGGAGGGGCTGGGGAAAAACAGTCACACTGATGCGATTGGCTGGACCTGTGAATGGGTACAATCATTTAGGAAAGCAATTTAAAATTATACACAAAACAGTGCATGCTGTTTGACCCAGCTATACCACTATATTTGGCTTATACCCAAAAGAGATCAAAGAAAGAGAAACTGCCCCCCATTCAATGCCAGTCCCCCTTTCCTTCAGACCTAGTCCAGTCCCACCCCCCACCCCCCCACCCCCACACACATACAATGATGTTCCTTTCTTCTTTAGTTCTCTGCCTGGGAGCTGCTAGAGACTCTCACTGTAGGTCCAGGCAAGACCACTTCCGTTCTCCTTAACACGCATCTCCTCTGCAGTGGCATTGGAGCTGTGAGCAAGGTGAAGGGCTGTTGCTTGTTACCGCAGAATGGTGGGGTAAGGCCAGGGACAGGGTGTGCTGGCAGAAATAGCAGAGGCATCAAGGGATTTGCTGAGGGAGTCTCAGAGCAGAAGCCTGAAAGTCTGATTGTCCTGCCCGGCCAGAGTGTAGGGGAGAGAGTGCTAAGGAGGAGCAGGTTAGGGATTAAGGATTCAAATGATCTGGTGTTCATTTTGTTACCTTGCCAGATTTCTTGGTGTCTTGGGCTGGAGAAACAGCTGCAATTATTCTACCTCTTGTGAATAATTCATATTGGGGGGGAGTTTGGAGAGTTCATGAGGATTGGAGAAAATGTTCATGTTGGTCACATGATCTACCCACTGCTTCCCTTTCTATCTATTCACCAACCATCTCTTTAATGATCCTTTCCAGAATTTTTCCAGGATCAAAGTTAAGTTCACTGGCCTATAGTCTGCAGGCTCTGTTCCCTTCCCTTTTTTGAAAATTGGGACAGTCGGGGCAGCTAAGTGGTGAAGTGGAGAGAGGACCAATCCTGAAATCAGGATGACCTGAGTTCAAATCCAGCCTCAGACACTTGCTAGCTGGGCAAGTCACTTAAACCCCGATTGCCTCCAAAAAGAAAAGAAAATTGGAACATTTGCCTTTTTCCAGTCTTATGGTGGTACCTCTCCCATTTTCCACATTCTTTCAAGTATAATTGACTGATTATGGCTCTGCAATTATATCTTTCAGTTTTGGGGGGGCCCCAAGGATATAGTTCATCTGAGCCAGGTGCCTTTAATTTATATCTGTAGTACCTGTCACCCCAACCTTGTTGTGAAGATCTTCTTGAGAAGTGCACATAAAAACTCTTTACAAACCTTAAAAGTACTATATGAATTTTTGCCATTATTGACTCCCTGAGTATAGAATCAAGTGCTTAATTCTGGGGTATGATGATAAGGTTGCTGAAGTTGAGGAAAGGAGAGATCAGGGTCCCACCAAGGACAAGTCAAGTCAGTCTGGTCAGCATTATATTATGTGTTTTAGTACCGCCTTGACTCTTTTCTCTTGGTATATGTGGTAGAATGGCAGTGGTCAGCCACCTAGGTCACTATCTTTAGTGACATTATCTGAGGTCTCAGGACCTCTCCTGTGGCTTCCACTTCAGCCATGTGACTCTCCTTCCATCCCTTCTCTTATCTCCTCAATTCCATTTCCTATTACCTAAGTAAGATTAACAACTTATTAGGGCCAGCCAGTATCCTAGAGTACAACTTTAGCATAAGAAGTGAGAGGCAGTGTGGTGTGGTGCACAGGGTTCAAACTCAAATAGAAATGGGACCACTAAACCATAGTAAGGATCCCTCCAGACAGCATGTTGGCTTAGAAGAACACATACTAACATTATCTATATACTATTTTATTTTTATTTATTTTGTTAAATATTTCCCAATTACGTTTTAATCTGGCTCTGGCAACACCAGAGAGTGTTGCAAGCCTTTGGGCACTGTGTTTAACACTTCTGGTGTAATACATAAAGGGCCTGGTTCTGGGCCAGGAAAAGCTGGGTTTAAGTCTTGACTATTGACTATGACCATTGGTTATGTGACTCTGGGCAAGTCAATTAACCTCTCAGTCAGGGCTCTAGGAAACTCTTTAAGATTGCTTAGTGCCTGGCCCCCAGCTCCTCCTTGTCCTCATTCCTCACTCCCCCTTCAAAGGTCTTTACTGTGGCCCTGAGAAGGTATAGACAGATTTTGACAGATTTCTTGCTTCTTATCTTTGTGTCACAGAAATGATGATTGAATAATTTGTAGCTTGCCCCATTCCTCTTTGTGCTTTTTTAAGCTGAAATTAAAGCAGTCTGGTTTTTAGCTTGTCTTGACCAATACTATGGATACTTGATCCTGGAGGGATCCTACATTAGAATTTCTTGTGTACAAGTATGTGTTTGCAAGATTGTTCACTATGTACAACCACATTACTTTGAAGGTCACAGTGGCAAGAGCCACTGAAGGTCTTAACATGTGGTCAGAGCTTTGCTTTGGCAGCTGTGTGGAGGGTGGACCAGAAGGAGGAGAAGCTGGAAATGAGGACACCAACTGAGAGAGTATGGCGGAAGACAGGCTAGAGCAATGATGGCCTGGACTAGGGCAGTTATGGTGTGAATAGAGAGAATAGGACAGATAGAAAAGATGTCATGAAGGCTGAATCAATAAGATTTGGAAATCGATTGGACTCTTTGGGTCTGGTCATTCTACCAGTCCTGAGTCTATTTAACTATACTGTCATCCTCCATCTTTTACGCAACGATAGTATGAGACACTTTGCCAGATACCAGGTATGCTATATCTTTGATAGATATAGATATAGATATAGATAGATATGAAGATAGGTATGTATATATGTGTATATGTGTATATATATACATACACACACACACAGAGGCACGCAACACTAATACCTTTTCCTTTTGTTGACAGGGTTACTAGATTGGGAGGTTACAGAAATGTCTCTGTATATGCCAGATGTGTGTATGTATGTGTGTGTGTGTGTGTGTGTGTGTGTGTGTGTGTGAGAGAGAGAGAGAGAGAGATGTCTATGTATGTATACAACATACATATGGAGGCATAGATCTCTGTATGTATACATGCATACAGAGATAAATGTCTATGTATGTAGAGAGATACAGACATATGGAGATATATGTATACATAACATAGACATATGTCTCCATATGTATGCATATGTGCATACATAGACATATCTTCAAAAATGTCTATATCTCTATCTATCTATCTATGTCATATCCAGAGAAGTATTTCTCTGACCTCTCATTCCAGTAACCCTGTCAGCCAAAGGAAAAGGTATTAGTCTGGCATGACCCTGTCTTGATTAAACCTCTCCTCACTCTTAAAATGCTCGCAAACCATCCCTTTAATGATACATTCTAGAATCTTGCTAGAAATTAAAAGTCAAGCTCACTGAGCTAGAGTTTATGGATACAAACTCTTCCTTTCTGAGGATATTCTTAAATGGGAAATTCGTCCATTTCTTCTCCTTTGGAATATCCACCAGTCTTTTCTCTCACCTGAAATACTCTAAGGATGTGCGTACACTCTCTTACCACCTGTCCTCTGCTGTTTCCCTCCCTACCACTCCACTGAAATTCATGTGAAATTCTAATGGCCAGATTAAATGGCCCTTCCCCAGTCTTCTTCCTTTTTGACCCACCTGCAGCACTTGCCACTACACAGAAGGGGGTGTGATGGTATGGGGAAAAGGGTCGTGTGTTCAATCTGGAAACCTAAGGTCAAGTTCTTGCAGTGGCATATACTAGCTGTGGGATTGTGAACAAATTGTCTGAGTCTCCATTTTCATCATCTGTAGAATGGGAATAATAATAGTTGCTCTACCAGCAAATGTTTGCCTTTGTGCTTTATAAACCTTAACGTGCCACACAAATGTGAGTTATTATTGTTGATGCTGACCTCCTTCTGGATATTTTCTTTCCTTCCCTAATTTGAGAGGCTGCATTGCCCTTAATTTGCTGATTTGCACATGGTACTTCCCATTGTCTTAATTCCTTCAGGGACCTGGCCCTGCCCACAGCCTCTCATCCCAGGAATAGGTCAACTTGTGGTTTGCCTAGATCTGGGAAATGTTACAGGGTGGGAAGGGATGGGCTTTCAGAGAACAAAAGAAATAGAAATGAATTCCCACAATAGCTGGCAAGCATTCCAGACAGTGTCTTTTGTAGTGATCAGGGCCTGACCCCCCCCCCCCCCAGGAAAGCTGGCTAGGAATACTCCCCCTATGCTAACTCAGCCAAGGAAGGTTTCAAATCTATGTTCCCTAAATAAAGTGTAGGATGCCCTATGGCAGAGTGTTTGGTCACTTATGTGGGATTGTCTCAGGGTCTGCAAGGCTTCTCTACCTTCTCCTGTCCTGTGACAAGGCTCCTGTCTCTTGATGCCTCAATAGTGAACAAAACTCTTTATTCTGCAATGAGAAAAAAGGCAAAAAATTCATTTTCATCTGGGAGAAAGCCTCAAGTTAAATTTGTGCTGAAATGTAAATAATACCAGTGACAACAGAACCTCCCTCTGCTACCTCTGATACTCCACTTTCACTTCGGTCTGAATCAGGGTGCATTACTTTTCCTAGCACCCTGGCAGCTTCCTTCAGCATACTTCATTGAATCTTGGCTCTTTTATCCTCTTTCTTGTTTTCCTAAACCCCATCTTCCTTTTGGATCACTGGGCTATGCCATGCCACCTGGAGCTATGTCAGGAAAGCATTACAACTAAGGTGGGGGTGAGGGTGGAGAGAGGCTCCCAGTGCAGACACCTGTGAGTCATCTGAGAGATGGACAGTTCTGCCCGAATGCTGAAGCTTCAAGTCCCTGAACTAGCTTATCTTGTAAGCTATTTCTGTATACTTCTCATCTTACTGGAAAACAAGTTCCTTGAGGACAGGGATTATTTTTGTTCTGGAAGTCATGTCCCTAGCTGTCCGCACACAGTAGGCACTCAATAAATATATGACAAATTGAATCAAATGTAGGGAGAAATTAATGCACAAATAAAACTCTAATGGTTGCATTTCAGACACAGGGGAATTTTACCCTATTCATTTTTGAATATATCCCTTCCCATTGAGCCCTCTTTTATAACAATGATTTAAAAAGAGATTTTAAAAAAAAGGCAGTTCAGTAAAAATCAACTAACAAATCAATTATATTTGACAATCCATGTGATATTCCACACCCATAGTCTCACACTGATGCAATGAAGGAAGGGAGTTTTATTTTTCTCAACTCTTCTCTAGCAAAGCTCCATCATGTTACATAATATTCAATTTAATCGTATTGTCCTTTTCACTTATATTGTTACAGTGATTGTGTATATCATTTTTCTAGATCTGCTTACTTCATTCTGTATCAGTTCATATAAGTTTTCTCATGCTTCTCTGAATTAGAGGAGGGTTTTTAAGGTGGTGTTAGACACAGGGCCCAAAGGATTAAAAGGTTGGTAAGGGAGAAGGCTTATAGCAATGTATGCTAGTATCATTAGTCCTTCCTTCACTGAACTCTATAGAAAAGGGAATGGGAGTTTTGACTGGAGGAAGAGCAGGGAAGGGTGGAGAAGAGAAAGGATTAAGCATCTGTTTTGCTCATAGTAGGTACTTAACACAGTAGGTTCATTAAATTGGGTTGAACTACTCCAGGCAACCCAGCAATCTATGAGATATCCCTTGAAGCTTAGGATTCTAGTTTGTCTTCATTTTACAAAAAAAAAAAAAAAAAAAAGACACTGAAGCCCAGAGATGTGAAGTAGATTGCCCAAGTAGGCACAGGTAGTAAGTGGCCCGTCCAGAATTCAAACCCAGGTTTTCCTACTTTGCATTCAGTGTTCCTTCCATTATGCCCCCTTGATCTTAGCTCACAGTGTAGAGAAAAGAACTCTGAACTTAAAGGCAGAGATCTAGATTTGACTCCCAATTACACCATGTAGTGGGTGTGAAAAGCATAGCGCAGGCACCAAACTGATTTACTTTTACATATACCAACTAGTGTAATAGAAACACTAAATCAGACTTTTATTCATCAGCTCATGCAATCACTCTTTATTAATCAACAGCATGCAATTATCTATTCAATAATACAAACGTTAAGTCCTCTAGGGATAAACCACCAACTGGGTTCCTAAAGGTCCTGGCATGCATATCTTGTACCAGTGCCTAGCCAGGGGTTGTGTGTCTCCCTCTGAGGTGGCGTTCCGGTAATCACACTGCTTTAGAGAGAACATGTGAAACACTAATCTCTGAGTGTAGGGAATGAGTCAGTTCTGATGGCTACCCAGAAGCAGACTGATAGCTGGGGTTTCTGGTGGATTTTTATGATTCTGGCTAAGGAGTTATTTACCAGATTTGGGAAATATACATGTCATTAGTGGTTATTTACCAGATTTGGGGGATTCACATGTCAAACTATACACAAGAACTTAGTGCCAAAAAATTCCTTACATACCAACTAATTAATAAAAAGATGGAGGTTTAAAACAAAATGGAGCTGCCTGTGCTAAGTTAATATGCTTATTCCTATTTTAGGATGTCTGACTTTGGGCAAGTTATTTCCCACTCAGGGCACTGGTTTCATGATCTGTAAAATGAAAGGGGTTATACTAAGTGATCACTAAGGTCCTTTCTGGTTCTGATAACATGTTAAACTCCTTGTGTGTAAGGACATGTTCCAACTCAAAAAAAGAAAATTAAGAAAGAAGAAAAGGTAAAAATAAAAAATGAACAGCTAATATTAACAAAATAATTATAAAAGAAAAAGAGTGGAAACCCCCCCCCCCAAAACTTTCCTCTTCAGAGGGAATGAGTCCTAAATGAGCTCCCATGGTGTATGAAGCTCTCTCAGTAAGAATTTAGGATCTGAAGTCAATTGGAAGGTAGGAAACTAAACTATTCTATATGAATATTCCTCCACTGGATTCCTGAAACACACATAGGGTAATCAAAAATAGAGATTGAGACAAATTAGGGTAGATGGTAAATCAGCCATTTCCCCTCTAGAGAAAATTTGTTTTCCCTCCAAAATTGAAAAAGGACTTAAGTTTCTAGGTTATCAGGTAACTCCATTCCTATAGAACTAGAGGCCATAAGGATTCCAGATTGTCTGTGTAGATTAATGAAATGATAGAGTATGCAGACTAGATTTATTTTTTAAAAATAAAATAAATATAGGTGATCACCAAGAATACAAAAGGTTTCCCCAAAAGGGAATGAGATTAATTGGAAGTCAATACCTCATATCCTAGATGAGTCCCCAGAATGACTCAAGACCCCCCATGAAGCCTTTGGGTTCATACAAAACAAGTTCAGTCCTGGATACTAATGCCAAGAGGGTAATTTTCTTTTGGCTCATCGCCCCCACCTGGAGTGACTCCAAGAAAGTTTCCTAATCTACTCATGAAATAGCTCATATCTAAGTTTCCCCAAATGTGTGTACAAGGGTCTCCAGCTCCCATATAAGAACCCAAAGGGACAGATGAAAATTAGGTATGGGACAGTCTTTATTTTTCCCCATAGAGAAATAGGGAAAGGACTCACAGCATTCATAAAATGATAGAAAAATACATAAAGTAGTGAAAAGGAGTTATCAGCTCACCCAAAGGGGAACTAAAGTTGGGGTTGCTATTGGGGCTACCCTGTGATATCCCTATGGTTTCCTTTTTCCCATAGAATCCTATCCAGTCCCCATCAAGACTCATATTGCCACCATATGGCTCAGATGCTCTCTCAGAAAGTAAACAATACTAAGGGGCCATTGAACAAGTAATCCCCTTCCTGTCAAACTTGTACATCTGAATAACTCATTGGCTTTGCCCTCCAAATAGGATACTGCCCAGGAACCATGTTGATGACGCTCTTCTTTCTCCAAGGGGCACACTGCATAAATAAAGCCTCTTTTCTCTCTCTGCAGGGTCTGCCCGTCAAATTCTCAAACCTTGAATTACTTTCAAGGCAACCCCCAAACTGGAACCCCCTCTCACGGTAAGTAGGCCTTCATATATCTATTTCTGATACGTGCAGGAGATCTCTCAGTGCCTAGGTTGTTACTATCTTGTGAGCAGGGAAAGTCTACTCTTAGGATCTCTCCTCTCAGATTGAGTGTGAACATATGTGTCTCTGCCATGTGCATCTGCAGGAACTCTGGAAGTGCCTTAGCTGCTGCCATCACTTAAGCTGGCAGAATCCACCTTCAGGAACTAGGAATTCTAGTCTCTGGCCTGTCCTCAGAAGCTAGGAGCCAGTACATAGAACTCCCATGTGTTCCTGATGTAAGATGACCATTTCAGTCCCTGAGGAGAGGAGATAACTTTCTCTCCTCTCAGGACCAGGCCTGATCTATTGAGTTCTTGACTGTTTTATGAAGGCCACAAAAGGAAGGCAAAGAGAACAAACTGGCCTGTCAGCTTGTTTTTAGAGACCATGGACAGGGGACAGTGCCTCCATAAAGAATTTGTTTTCAAGTCTCAAGCAGCTCAACGCCAAGAGTTCCCTGTGTCTTCAAAGGAGCACATCAATGAACATGTCAATGCTCCCGAGGTGATGCCTCTCAACACCCACACCCTGAAAACTCATTGGGCTGATTGGGGAACTCCCAAAGTGATCAAGGATTGCCTAGACCAGCTCCCTCCTGCTCCTTACACATGTATCATCTAAGAAAAAACAAAATCACTGCTCTTCAACAGATTGTTACAATCTGTTTTTTATCATCCCTACAACTTAAGTAATTAAAGATCCAAAGGTCAAAATCCAAAAGTTTAAAGATTTCACGATGACTTTCTAAGAAGGGCAATATGGTGTAGTTGGAAGCATACCAGATGGGGAGTCAGGACACCTTATATTCTAGTCCTGGCTCTGTTGCTCATTGACTGTATGACCTTGCACAGAACTTCTATTCTCTTAACCTCAGTATCCTTGCTTGTAAAATTAGGGGGTTGGATTAGATAGTCTTTAAGGTTAGTTCCAACTCTAACAATGCTAAGGTTCCATCAAGATTCCATCTTATTTTTGAATTTTTATTCTTATTTAAGAATAGGAACAGGGAGTGGACCTGTGATTTCATTGGCATGGTGAACTCCCAGATGAGGAAACTCATCAATTTTCCCAGTGGAGGCCATCATCTTCTCCGTAACTTAGAATAAATAATAGAGTTGTCTAGAGCATTGAGAGGTTAAGTGACTGGCCACGGGTCACATAGCCCCTAGTGTCAGAGGCAGGCCTGGAAATCCACCCTTATTGAGTCGAAAAGCAGCTCTCTATCCACTAACCACACTGCCTCAGAATAGCAAAATTTAACAATTTTTATTATTTCTGTCATCCTTATCATAGCAGGGAGGTAAAGTATCTCATATAAAGTATCTAGTAAAGTATCTGGCTTATGTGGTCCAGACTATAAGTACTGTAGTAATTCAGAAAATAGAGAAAGGAACAGAAACCTTCCAAGGGGGTTAACCCTGGGATAGGATACTCACCACAAGCCATGAGGGAGGGAAGATGGGATGAAAAGAGGTTGATATATTCTCCTGCCCCTCTCCCTCCTCCACAGAAGGGGTCTCCTCTCTGTATCATCCGCTTCTCACTCAGAGTCCCAGTGGGCACTGTCCTCTCTAATCACACTCAGGATCAACAGTAAACTGGGTTCAGAAGCCGGAAACCACAGCCCCATGCCAAGAAAATCCCCTTTGAACTGGCCACTCTTGGCAACTGTCTTGGAATGCTGGCCTTCTCTTCCCCTTGGAAACTATTTCCCTTCCAAGCCACAGAGACGCCAAGGGGTTCTGGCTTGGGAGCCCAGCTTAGAGGTCAAAGGTCACAACATACTTACAACCCAGTCCAGAGTTAGGGGATAGGGAATGGCCAAAGAGCTGGCAGCCCCAGACTGCCATCACACTGGTCATAAGCTGTCCTGATCTCTCCTAGAGATGGGTTTCTCATTGTGGCCATGTCAGCAGAGAGATGGCATGCCTTGAAAGATGAAATCCAGCTGGAGATCATCCCATCACCTGGAATTTCCTCTTCACCTCCCCACAGGCTTTTCCCGGCAGCTCCAGAGAAACATCGAGGAATTAATTGGGCAAAAGGAGTCCAGTTTCTTAAGCAACTTTCAAAATGGGCCCAAAACTTTGCTAACATTATCATGACCCCACATCTCCCCCACAGTCAGTGACATCCTATATCCCTTTCTCCAAAAATAGCTCCCAAACCACTCTTCCTTAAAGATTTATTCAGTACTGCCTCTAGCAGCAAACTGATCCCTGGGATGCTTCTGTTTCTCCCCTAAAGATAGTGAAGTTCCAAACCCTAAGGGGAAAAATACACATTCACACATTAAAGGAGGCTGTCTCCACTAGAGTTCATGCAGAGGGCTGGTCCTCAGCAAATTTGGTTTTCAAGAGCCCCTGCCTCCTCTTTCTGTCCCCTTTACTCCTCTTCTAGATCCTACCTTGATTCCTGGCCTTCAGGACTTCATGTCTCAGTGAACTCCCCTTTTGGCCCCCTAAAAAAACTTGCTCTGGGGAAAGGTTTTCTTCCTTTCCAGGGACGCTGAACCATAACTAGGCCAGGGTGACAGGAGCTTTGCCTCAGAATGCTGACTACCCTGGAAGTCCTTCTGCAGCATCAAATTAACTGAGTTTAGTGCATAATAACAACAACAATAACAGCTAACATCTAAATAGCACTTAGTATGTGTCAGGTGCCGGGCTAAGCACTTTACAATTATTATCTCCTTTGATTCTGACAACAAGCCCGGGTGGTAAGTGCTATTATCCCCATTTTGCAGATGTGGAAACTGAGGCAAACAGAGGTCAAGTGACTTACCTAGGGTCACATAGCTAGTGTCTGAGGCTAGATTTGTGCTCAGATTTTCCTGACTACAAACCCGGTGCTTTATCCACTTTGCCACCTACCTGTTTCATTGCCTAGTTAACAAGATTAATTAATTCAAATAGGAAGCTACCATCTGACCCATTATTATACTACCCCTACCACTATATACATCCCTCAGGAAGTGGTCTCCCCAGCAACAACAAAGGGCATCTCTTATTCTACTTGCCATTTCATGCTGCTTACTCCAGGTATAAAAATTGCTATTTACTGCTCTGTTAAAAAAAAATCATTTCTAACTCTCAGGGTACTCTCTCTCCCAGGAGTATGTGCATCTTCATAGGCTTACAGGATTATAAGACTAAGTGCTAGAAAGGCCTTTGTTATTGTTCATTCCTGTCTGACCCATCCCGATCCCATGGGGGGGGTTTTCTCTGGCAAAGATACTGGAGTAATTTGCCATTTCCTTCTCCAGCTCATTTTACAGACAAGGAAACTGAGGCAAGCAGAGTTAAGTCACTTGCCCAGGGCCACACAGCTAGTGAGTATCTGAGACCAGATTTGAACTCAGGTCTTCCTGATGCCAGCCTAGCACTTTATTCACTGCACCACCTAGCTGCCCAGAAAGGGCCCTTAGATATCATCTAGTTTAACCTCTGTTTTTGCAAATGAGGAAACTGAGACCCAGAGAGAAGCAAAGCAGCTTGTCCAAAGTCATAAGAGTAGTAAGAGTTCTGACGCTTAATGCCTGTGTGACTTTGGGCAAGTGACTTTGCCTTCCTGGTCTTCAGTTTCCTTTTGTGAAAAATGAGGAAGCTAAGACCAGATGACCTTTCTGAGCTTCCTTCTAGCTTTTGACCTATGATTCTTCGACCACGGTACCAGGGCCCGAATTTAAACCCAGATCCTTTGAGTCCAGATTAGATTCTCTGAGGCTCTTTCCATTGCCTCATGTCTTTACCCCACCTTGTGTAGTTGAAGCAATTTTTCAATTCCACAGAATCTTTGTTAAAAGAATTCAAGCCCTTAGGGAGTAAATGAAAGGGATTTGAGCCTGTCATTTGTTGGGTTTTTTTGTATGTTTTAATGGGGATTACTTTCCAGTACTCCTGAATCACTACAGGAAGGCTGCACTCAAGACTTCGCTCTGACCATGGGTAATTAAGCTTTGCAAATGAATGATAAAAACCAAGGCTTGGAGGTGACCTGGATTCTCAATGCCTGTGCCGAAGTGCATTCCTTGGGACCTCTCATGCCTCCAGGAACCTCCTCATCCTTGGACATCACTTCAGCCTGGGTACTCTCAACTCATCAGTAGCCTCCAAAATGGAGGATGGAGTGGAGAGCGCTTCCTGTAACCTCCAGTTAAGGAAGGTTCCCGGGCCAGCTCTCCAGTCATTTCCCACCAAACTTCCTTCCTTTGGATTTCTTCATCACACCCCCATGTGAGTATCTTTCCTTCCCTCCCCCATTCCCAGCTTCCTCTTACGTGTTGTCTTTCCCCTTCAGATCATTAGTTCCTTGATCACATTTGTGATCAAATTTTCATATTTGTAGTCTTAGAGCTTAGCACAACACCCGACACATAGTAGGTGCTTAATAAATATTTGTTGACTGACTGACCTCAGGCCTTCTAATGCACCATGTGTTTGATGTCTGAGAACCGTCCTTACTAGGTTGGGAGAGGTTTGTCACTGGGTTGGCCACAGTCTTTTACGCCTACAGCAACTCTCCGGTTGTAAAAGGCTTGCCATCTGCATTGGTCAGATCTGGCTTTGAGCCCTGGCTTTTGAACTTACTACCTCTATCATCTTGGACAATTCTCTGACTCTCTTGGGGTCTGTTTCCTTATTTGTAAAAAGAATGGATGGCCTAGATGACCACTGAGGTCCCTTCCAGCTCTAAGTCCTGTGATCCTGTGAACTAACCCATGCAGGTTAAAATTTAAAATTATTCAAATTAATTTTAAAAAATTCAGCCAACCCCTGGGAGAAAATTAACAAAATGAGGCCTTCTCTACTCCCTCTATGCCAAGCTAGTGGGAGAGTGACTATTTATGAGGCTAGAGTATTGTGTTTAGTTCTGGGCATCACATTTCAGGATGATTTACAAGTCAGAGCTTTTCCAGAAGAGAGGTTAATCAGAATGTTGAGGGAAAATTATGCTGTATAAGGAACAATTAAAGGAAAATTTTTTAACCCAGAGAAGAATTTACTGGGACATGTAGCAGTCCTGTTATGTAGAAAAGGGATTAGACTTTTTCTGCTTGGCCCTAGGCAGCATAACTAGGGGCAATTGAGTGGAAGCCACCTTATATTGGGATTTCATCTGGGAAAAGGAAGAATTAAACAATTAAAACTGCCCCAATGTGGACCAAACTGCCTTTGGATGGGAGGGAGAGAGGGAGTTCCCCAGTACTGAAGGACTTCAAGTTGAAGTGAGATGGCCATTTTTTAGGAATGTTGTAGGATTTCTGCCACAGGTATTGGTTGGATTAAGTGGCTTCTGAGATCTCCAAATCTAAGATTTATCCTTCTATGAAAACTCATGTGAACCTTGTTCATAATGAAGCCCCTCCTGATAAATTCCACATCCATGCTGTTGAATAACCTTAGACTCAAAAGGCTGGACCTTGGAATGGTCTCATAGATTTGGTCCATTCCCCAGTCCCTAGGACAGTAAAAGCTATTGATATCCTTGGTTTATTCCTCTGTTCTCTTCCCAAGTGAATATTAGATCTCACACACATCACTTAGACTAGAGTTTGTGAGCTTTCTTATGGACTGCTAATCTGCTGATGGCTCTATTAACATTCTAAGATCCCCTTCCCCATTCATTCTCTTTCCCATTGAGGATCACTGATCCCTAACAACCTTCACAACCAGAATCTTGTTCCCTAAAGTATTTGCGGTGTTTTTTTTTAATTTGGTTAGGCAATGGGGTTAAGTGACTCTCCCAGGATCACACAGCTAGTAAGTGATGTGTCTGAGGTCGGATTTAAACTCAGGTCCTCTTGAACTGAGGGACGGTGCTCTATCCACTGCACCACCTAGCTGCCCCTCCCTAAAGTATCTGAACAAAACTTTTGGGTGATCAAAACCCTTGCTCTTGGGAAAGTCTATGAAACGAAGGGGTAGAAGGAATGGATTGCTGGGGTGTAGTCTTTTCCATTCTGTGGTCTTGACACACAACACATGGCTAGCACAATGGACCTTCAGTGACAGGGCACGTTGCAGTAGCTGGATATATGGAGACAATAACCAGAAATGAGCGGGATTCATGTGCTAGTTCTGACCAGCCAGGTGATTGGCAGAGCCATGAGAACAGAGACAAACCTGCCTGTTCAGATATGCACTGGACAAGAGCCCAAGACGTTGACATAACCCTGTATAGAAAGAAAATTGATGAGGCTGTAATGTTAGTCCTCTCAATATTGCCTCGTATGGAACATTCTAAAATTCATTCTGTAGACAAAGGAATTGAGAAATTGGACCACTGATTCTATGTATGACCTTGACCCTGACAGGTTAATATGAAAACAAGTTGATGTCCATTAGTGTTTGGGAGGCCACAGAGCTCTCTCTTCCCTACCCAACATCTCAGCACGAGGTGTGTAGAGGTGCCCAAATGCACATGCACATACACACTCATACTTCTTCCCCCATCAAAGGCTTTGGTCCATATCTGACTCAATGAGACAACCTGTTGAATTCTTTTTTCTCTGCTATTAGGAGAGGATCTTGGAGTCTGACCTGGCAGCATCTGTTTTCACTCATTATAGAAATTTTCCAGATGCCCACCAAAATGGTACAGTTATTCCTTTTCAATATGGACTATATAACCAAGTCCAATTCAGTGCTACAGGCACTATGAATGGGGACTGCACATTAATTCAGCATCATTTCATACAGGGTCCAAGGCCAGTCAATCCAATTATTCTATGACTTTCATTTATTGATTTAAAAAGAGAGGCATCTGTGGTTCATGGGAAAGATCACTGAATGACAGAGCCATAGACATGGGTTCTAATCCCAACTCTGTTACTCACTAACTGTGTGGCCTTGGGTATGTCATTTACCTTTTCAGTTTCCTCATCTGTAAAACAGGAGCAATAATTTTTGTCCTACTTACCTGCCCAATGGTGCTGTTGTAAGGATTACATGAGATAATGAGTGGAAAAGTACTTGTGAAAAGTATCCACACACAAGAAATTATTAAACACATGAAGCTTTAGCATAGGATCATAAAATGAATGAATGAATGAAAAACATCCTTTGCTTTCACCCTGTCTTGCCTCATCTCTGTATCTGGAACGATTCCTCCCCAATCCCAATTCCATCTCTTGAAGTCATTACCTTTATTCGAGGTTGACCTTAGGTGCCACTTCTTTCAAGAAGCCTTCCTGGTCTCCTTCCCCCCACCAGGTGAAAGTGATAGCTCTTTCTGAGAATTTCCTGAGCCACTTTGCCCGCACCATTCCTTTGCATGTGTCTCACTCCACCTTGAATTCATCTGAATATATGTGTATGTTCACACATATACATAATATACACTCACATGTGTATGTATACATACATATGTATGTGTGTGTGTGTTCACAACGCTTTGCACAGAACACAGAAAGTGTTTAATAAATGATTGTTGAATGAATGAGAGAGGTAGGTGGCATTCCAGGAATGGAGAATAGAGTGAATTCCTTTATATAGTGCCTCTGACTGTATGCTCTGCCCAGCCCACCTCTGTTTCTGATCGTGGTGTTGTCAGAAGGGAGGAGTAATTGAGGGAGGTAACAAAGAGAAATTTTTCCTGTGGTCAGCTTGGCCCTGAACCCCTCAAAAAACTTGTTTGAGACTAGGAGAGAGTTTGTGGGGGGGCCAGTGAAGAGAGAAACAGAGAGAGACAGAGACAGAAAGAGGCAGAGGCAGAGAGACAGAAACAGAGAGAGAGACAGGAAAAGACACAGAGAGAGAGAGAGAGAGAGAGTAATGGGGAGGGGGGCCTCCAAGACAGGGGAGATAGATGTGCTGAGAATGCCAAGGAGATGAAGTTTGCAAAATTCCCAATTTCTCAAACCACAGAGCCCTCAGCAAAGATATTTGAAACATCTGTGGGTATGGCCATTCATGTCCGAAGGCGTTCACTGCCCTGGCCTCAATACACAGACCCCCCGGACTGACTACAGATAAATTACAACCCAGTCTGCAAAACACTTTCCACGCTCTGCCGGGAATCTTATTTTTCTTCCTTCCAGACAAATGCCGATTTGCAGACAGATTACAAGAGCTGGGGTTGGGGGTGGGGGGCGGGGGGCGGAGGGGGGATGAAGGAGGTCAATGAGGAGCATAATGTATATTCATGAACTATTAATGTTTAATAAACCATCTCAAAACCTTGGCACTTAAGTACTGATAAAAAGTTTGGATGAACCCATGAGATCACAGGCTTGGAAAAGCCACCAAAACCTTTGCAACTATATAACTGGGGCTTGGATTCAAGAGTCCTGGCTTCATTTCCAGCTCTGGTAGTCTTTTTCTGGGTGACCTTGGGCAAATAACTTTAATTCTCTGGGCCTCAGTTTTCTCATCTATAATATAGACATGATGACATCTGTCCTATCTACTAGGGTCAAATAGTATCATAGAATCTCATACCATTAAGAGCTGGAAAGAACTTTAGGATTAACTTGTCCAAGTTCAAATTCAATTCTCTCAGTTTCTCAGAGGAAACTGGGCTCCAGAAAGACAAAATTCTTTACCTCACGTCACATGACTAGTTTGTGGCCCACCTGGAACTAGAATCCATTGGATCTCGACTCCCAGTCTAGCATTTTCAATAGATTTCAACTGATTGATTGGAAAGCTAAAAATGCTTTAGAAATTGAAAGCATTATTTCTACTATGGAATTACTAGGCATTACTGTACCTGGGAAAATTTAGCTACGACGATGTTAGGAAAGCATATGATGAGCATGGTGCATGAAGGACAATCTGTCTAGTGTTATAGTCATGCTAAGAGAGGGGATGGACTGTCGCTCAGGGTGCAGAGACTGAGGCCCCTTTGGGTCAGGCAAAAGCAACCTAGGAGAGGAACCTCAAGGCTAAGATGGCACACATTGTTTAGAGACTCAGGAAAGCCCTCCTCCCATGAACAATCCTCCTGCCATAAAGAACAGTGGAGAACTGAAGGCAAGGTGCACAGATGGGTGTTGCCATGGGGAGTGGAGAGTAATTTGCCCCCTTGATATCAGCACCCTGGAGAAAAGTCCCAACTCCCCTATGCCAGTTACAATTCTGATATTGTAACTTATGAGTGAGTTACATTCTAAAGACTTTGCCACTTGTGGACTGAGTTAATGTGAAGATGTTATGTTCCCAGGCAGGGTTAGACACTGATGGTTCTCCAGGTGATGGAAGTTGGTGGGTTTTTTTTTAAAGCCTGGGTAAAGGGGCAACTAGGTGGCACAGTGGATAGAGCACCAGCCCTGGAGTCAGGAGGACCTGAGTTCAAATCCAGCCACAGACCAGACACTTGACACTTATTAGCTGTGTGACCCTGGGCAAGTGATAATCCCAACTGCCTAAAAAAAAAACCTGGGTGAATAAAAAATTCTACCTGAAACGATTATTATCCTGGCCACTTGGGGAAACCAGTGCCGTCTTCATACTTGAAGATTAGATGTATCAATAGGTAGGAAAAAAAAGTCTCCTTCCTTTAATAAAAAAAAAAAAATCCTTATTAGGTGTTTTTGACCAGTTCTTTTTTTAACAAGAGAGTGTTCAATCAGAAGAAGAGAAGAAGGTTAATATTTACAGAGATGACTAAATACAAACGCAAAAGGCAGTAATACTTTTTTTGGGAAGACTAGCTTTTATGAGAGGGATCAGTTGAGGGTCATTGAAAGTACTTGCCAATTGCCCAAATAAAATCTAGCCTGCTTTCCTCATCCTATTAAAAGCTGGGCCCAGCTTCAATCAAGCCTTCCTCTGATGCTCATTGGGTTGTGGAGGTAACCTTGCCTGAGTCATTTGCTTGGCAAGCAGAAGAGTGTAACCTCTGGAAAGTTCTACCACTATGCAAAGGCTCTGGATCCTTATGTAAAAGGAGAAGGGCTCAGCCCTATCACATACACAATCTTTCTCCCTACCCACCCAAGGGGGAAGAGAAATCACAGAACCATGGAATGTTAGAACTGGATGGGACCTTAGAGATCCTCTAATATATCCGCCTCATTATACAGATGATGAAAATGAGGCCCAGGGGATGCTTCACTAGCCTCCAATTCTTCTGCTTAAGAGTACAAGAAATAACCCATTGCTGGCCAGTGGGTTCATCTTTTCTTTTTCTTTTTTTTTTTTTTACAAAAACCCAGGATTCTTCCTCTATAATTCATGCCCCAGACCTCCCCTCTACTTAACTGACTTCCCATCCCATTAAATAATCTGCCCCTAATTGCTAAGCCCTTTTCTGCTGGAAGAATATAATCTATCTTTGGCTATTCAGCAATTCCTTCACTATTGAGGTAGCCAAGGGCGCTCAATCTATCTTTGTCCATACAGCTCTGGTCAGTTTATGTTGGCCCTATGAAATCTTGTTCTGAAGGATATTGGATACTGTCATCCTGGCATTGACACCATGCTCTTCCTGGATAGCCCGAGGCGTGGAGTAACAACTTAACCATTTACTGTCCAGCAAGTGTGTTCCTTTTCCCAGGAATATAGGCACTTTAAGTTTTTTCTCTTTCATTAGGACAGAAAGGTTCTGTCCCTGTTGAAGTACATCTTTTTCTCTCCCCCCACCAACCGTTTTTTTAAACAAGCACCAGGGACAGGAAGAGACCATCTTGGGCCTCTTGAAATGTTCTACTTAGGCTCATCTAAGTTATTCTTATTTAAGGAATGAGCAAGTCCACTCATGTACTCTCCCACACATCAGATGAGGATGTCCAAAATAAAGCTTATGCTTGCTGTTGCTACCACATATGCTGTTTTTTGGACTAGAACTGTGATTTCATTGGTATAAAGAGCTCCTAGCAAGGAAACTACCTACTGCTAATGAAGATTAGCACTTGCTATTAGCAGTTTATGGTCTTAGAGAATTGCTTGGGCCACTGAGAGGTTAAATTGCTTGTCCAGGGTCACATGGCCAGTATGTGTCAGAGGAGGGATGTGAGTGAATGCTGGGCTTTCCTGAATTCAAGTCAGACCTCCATCTCCTACATCCTGGTTATCTTATAACACATATAGTATATGGCAGAGAATGATATAAATGAGCATCTTTATGGCATAACAGATAGAAGAGCCAATCTTGGCATCTAGAAGACCGAGGTTCATGTCCAACCTCTAATATATACATTATTTATGACCTTAGGCAAGTCATTTCATTTCTCAGTGATTGAAGCAACTCTCTGAGTCTATAGGTACATTAACGGAATAATGGAACACTTCCTATACCATTGAAATCACAAGTCTGGAATAATAATAATAATAGCTGGTTGAGATAACAGATTGGCTGGCAGGCAGGGGGCTGTAGAGAGAGCACAGGACTAGTAAACATGATGCTGAAATCTAGTTCTTTCCACTCATACAGTCACAATGTTTGGTTCATTAGCTCTCACCTACACTAATGCAATAGCCTTCTAACTGGTCTCCCTGCCTCTAGTTTCTACCAACTCCAATCTGTCCTCCAATCAGCTGCCAAGGTTATATTTCTAAAGTGTAGGTCTATATGCCCAAAGGTCTAGAAAGCTGTGCATACCCTTTGATCCAGCAATACCACTACTAGGTCTGTATCCCAGAGAAATTTTAAAAAATGGGAAAAGAGCCTACTTTTTCAAAAATATTTGTAGCAACTCTTTTTGTGGTGGCAAACAATTGGAAATTGAGAGGATTCCCATCAATTGAGGAATGGCTGAACAAATTGTGGTATATTGTAATGGAATAAATGACAAGCAAAATTATTTCAGAAAAAACTGGAAAGACTTACATGAACTGATACAAAATGAAGTGAGCAGAACCAGGAGAATGTTATACACAGTAACAGCAATATTGTATGATGAAGAATAGTGGGTGAGTCAGCTATTCTCACCAATACAGTTATCTAAGACAATCTCAAAACACTCATGATGAAAAATGCTATCTGCCTCCAGAGAAAGAACTGATGTCTGAAAACAGACTGAAGCATACTATTTTTCCCTCCCTCCTTTCTTCCTTTCTTTCTTTCTTCCTTCCTTCCTTCCTTCCTTTCTTTCTTGTTTCAGTTTTCTTGCAGAAAGTGAACCAATATAGAAATGTTTTACATGATCGCCCATGTATAACCTGTATCCGATTCCATACCATCTCAGGGAGGAGGAGGAGAAGGAGGGAGGGGTAGAATTTGGAACTCAAAAATTTTTAAAAATAAACATTAAATTGTTTTTATATGAAGTTGGGGAAAAATAAAATATTATTTAAAACTAAAAAAAATTAAAGTATAGATCTGACCAGGTCATCACACCATTCCCTCCTGCTCCATGAGCTCTGGTGGGCTTTCTGTTATCTATAGGATCACATATGAAATCCTCTTTTTTTCATTTAAAGCTTCAAAACTTGGTCCCTTCCTGCCTTTCCAGCCTTCTTATATTTTACCCCCTTCTACAACTCCTATGATACAGATGCACTGGCCAGCTTGCAATTCCTCTAGTAGTTCATTCAGTCTCTCTTCTCCCTGATTTTGAGCTTGCACTGCATCTGAGGGCATCTCCAGTCGTCCTGATCTGTATCTGGCCACTGGACCCAGATGGCTCCGGAGGAGAAAGTGAGGCTGGTGACTTTGCACAGTCCTCCCTCACTTAAATCCAATTCACTCGAATGTCATGGCGTCACCTCCCTGATGTCATGGTCCTCTTCAAGAACGAAGGACAAACAACAACAACAACCCTGACTTTGTACCGGCCATCCCTTGTTCTTGGAATGTTCTGGCCCCTCACCTTCACCTTTTAGTTTCCCTGGTTTGCTTCAAGGCTCAGTTCAGACTGTCCCTTCCTTAAGAGGCCTTCCCCAGTCCTCCAGCTACCTTCCCTGTTATTGCCCTCACCTATTCTACATCTATATCTTGTATGGACCTGGTTATTTGCACATCGTCTGCCCCATTTGAATGTGTGCTGCCTTTCTTTGTATCCCCAGTACTTAGAATAGTGCTTGGCACATAGCGAGCGCTTTAAAGGATGCTTGCTGATTGACAGACTAGCTGTGTGATTTTGATCAGTTCACTCAATCTCTTTTATACTTTGGGCTCTTTATCTGTAAAAGGATGAGGATTGGTCTGAATGATTTATGGTCTCTTCCAGCTCTAACATTCTGTGACTTCTGCCAGCATCTTCCTCTGTCCTCCCACCACCTTCTTGCCCTCCATGAAGCCCCTTATTGCTAGCACTGCCCCCAACCCTCTCTCACCATCCCTTCTCTCTCTGCCCCAGCATTTTCTTGATCTCTCATACTTGATTCATTTCCTTCCATCCTTCCCCTCATCCTCTGCCCAAGGTTTTACTCTGAACCCAAGTTCTAACAATGAGCTGGGGCCTTCTTCCAACCTTTCAGAGGGGCCTCCTTTATAAACACTGAAACCAATATAAACCAAGCTGATAAAAACCCAGCTTACGGAAAGCCCTTAGTCAGGCCTTTGGCTGAGCTGGAGAGCCACATCTGGCACTGCTGACTCAGGGCTTCAACACATTCTGGAAACTTCTCCTGCTTTAAATCTTAGCCCTCATTTCTTTTAAGTGCCATCCCATCACCTCTCCTCCATCCCAGCTTCATCGCCGCTGCCCCTCCTCATCCCATCCCCGATGCACACATGAAGCATTGCTTCCCAGATGTGTCGGGAAGATTCTATGCTATACTAGAAAGTGTACACGGAGAGTCAGGAGACGTGGTTACTTGTCCTGTCTCTGACACCAACTATTTTTGTGACTTTGGACAAGTTGCTTCCCTCTATGCCTTGGTTTCCTCCTCTGTAAAATGAGGTGAAAATGAGGTCTGGACCTAGGAGGGACCTTAGAAATTCTCCGCTCTGAGGACTGGTGAACTTGTTTTTTTAAAAAAATGTTGTGATAACTGTGTTTCAATATAATAGGTTTCTTTTTTGTAATCCTATGTACTTTATTTCATGTGTAATGGGGCTTTGCTCTGTGCATGCCTAGATCACCTAAGATGGAGGCACCCATGGGGGAAATGCCAGAGACCTGCTTCTGGGAGAAGACATTCTGCATTCCTCTGCCATGTGGGTGGGAACAACCTCTTTCCATTGGCAGCACAGTCTGAACAGGCTGTGTCTTTAAAACTACCAGACTGGGACAGTGTTTCTCTCTCTTTCTGGAAGCATCCAAGGGGTGAAGGTCTAGTTTGCTACATCAGGGGCACAAGGAACTGGACCTAGAACTTGGGAGGACTATGCTATATGAGAACAGAGCTAAATTATGAACCTGATCTTCATCTCCTTGCCAGAGATGGAGGTAGTACAAGAAAGGATCACACCCCACCCCAGCTGTGGGATTGTCTGCAGGTCTGCTCTTGCTGTACTTTTGAAGCAAACATTCCTTTATAAAAGTTAATTTGACTGTTAAGTGATCGGATGGAAAAGGAGTGCAAGGGACCTCTCAATTAGGAGAACATAATTGGTAGGGGCTTGAGCCAATGACATAGAGACTAGACACACTCCCTAAACTCCCTTTATAGGTACGAGAGAACCCCAGAAAAGAGGTTCAATGTAACATACCAGGCTTTCAGGCCAGAGTAATCCTTGTTATACACGTATTTAAAAACATAACTCATATATCCCCAGACTGCCAAAGGGGTCCATGACACACAAAAAATTAAGGACTCTTCATCTGGTTTAACCCTTTTATTTCACAGATGGGAATACTGAGGCCCAGAAGGATTTAAAATAGTAAAAAGTAGAGTACGGATTTGAACTCAGGTCTTTTGACTCTAATTTCAATGCTTTTTGCTTTCTGCTTCTGTGTAGAACTAGATGATCTCTAAGGGCCCTTCTAGGAATCCAGAGTGCTTTCTCCTGATCTTTCCTTCAAGGACCACCTTCTACATAAAGCAGATCCTCCAACTTCTGGTGCCTTTTCTCCTTAACCTTGTGTGTAATACCTTGTATTTAATGGTTTTGGATTTCTCTGTGTTTATTTTTATATTTGTTTTGTGTATGCTTATATGTGTTCTTGTCTCCCCATTAGAATGTGAGTTCATTAAGAGTAAGGATTGTTTCATTCATTGTCTTTGTACTCCCATTGGCTGGCACACAGTAGGCACTTAACTAAATGCTTGTTCATTGATTGATTCCCAGTCCTGCATCTTTATCAAGGGACCCAGCTGCAGTGTCAGTCACCTCCTTGGAGGACTGGGGACTAAGAATTGAGCCTGTTCTTCTCCAAGGGTGATTCTCAGCAGCTCACAGGACACAGGGCAGAGCTAAGGATATAAAAGAAACTGGAATTTTATAGAAGACTTCTCAGGAGTCAGAGATGTCTGAGATTAACCACCTAGGGTAAAGGAGGAGAAATGATTGAGAGATGGGAAGAGAGGAGCTTCCAATTACCCAAGGGGTAAGATAGCATAGCCTATAAGCTAGGTTATACCTTCCCTACTCTCAAAGAAGGATTCCATTCCCCCAAAAGAGAAAAACACTCAGAAACCCCAATTAGCTCGTTAGCCTTTATTCCCCATTGTCTCCTAAAAGTGTTGGCTTGGGGAGAACAGGACACTTCCCCAGTGTTCCGTTGGAGATCCATCCATCCAAGATGGTAGCAGAAGCATTGGGCCAAGTTAGAAGAAGTTGACCACTTTTCGAAGGGACTGAACATTGGCGCTGTGGGCCTGCCAGTCGTTGAAGCTTCGGTAATCGCCCCTCTCCACCACGTACATGTGACCCCGGTAGTTTGGTTCTTCATAAAGCACCCACCTAGGACAAAGGAAACAGGTGTGGGTGGTAGAAGGAGGGAAAATTTGAGAAAGTAGGAAAACTAAGACCCTTAGCTTCAAGGTAGGGGGTCACTCTTAATGGGTAAAAAGCTCCTGCAGAGTTTGTACCATGATGGAAGTATCAGAGCACAGGAAGGTACAGACAAGGGGGTTGTTGTAGGCTGGGAATCATTCCTCCACATTCTTTGTCCTATTTGGTTTCGCTTTTGTGATTGCACAGTACCAACCGAAAAGTTCTAGACCTAGAGGACCCAGACCAGGATTGGGAAAGATGGCATTTTAAGATCCCACATCTCATGCTGAAAAAACACATTAGGGGCATTAAGTTCAATCCTTTAATTTCACAAATGAAGAAACTTGGACACAGAGAAGTTAGATGATATACTCAAAGTCATACAGGTAGTAAATGGCAGAGATGAGATTTGAACCTGGGTACCTCTGACCCCAAATCCATTGTCTTTTCACTGTGCCATGATTTTTATCCCTTCTGGGGTTACTATGGAAGAAACCCAAAGGTTGCCATTTTGGGCACACTGTTCCTCCCATCCCCCAAGTCATCTGAGACTCAGGAGAGGAATCTAGTACTCCCTACTCCTGGGACTTCCACATACCCACCCCTGATTTCTCTCGCCTTCCTTCAATCTGCTTCCTTCTTGGATTTCCATACCACTTGGTGCCTGTACCACACATCTGGATGCCTAATTATCTACCTTCCCTAATTATTTTATCAGTGTAAAACTCTTCTCTCCAATTACTTGCAAAATTCCAAGGGGAGGGACTGTATCTTTTCCTCATCTTCAGCAAAGAATCAAACACAGAACTGAGAATGACATAGTAGATGTTGAGTAATAGTCAATATATCAAAGATCTAAGATTTTTGTTAAGAGTAAGACACCCTATACCTTAGTAGATAAATCTTAGAGAATTACCTGGAGTTCAAGGAGGCTAAGTAGTTGCCCATATAGACTTAGCTAGAGTCAGAGGCTGGTGTGTATAGGTTGGTAACTGGGCACACTAATAGGTTCTCAGTAGTGACTTTTAACATTTAATTGGGTGCGTGACAGGGCTACGGGCTCAGGCTCTTTCTGCTTTTGTCTCCATACAACCAGACTCACTCAGAACCAACCCTACACATTGGTTGGGAGGCCAGCCACACCTGTGGCTGTGGAGATGTGAGAAAGGAAGGAAAAGGGGAAGAGGGAACAGAAGACAGGGGAGAAGAAGAGAAAGGGGAAGAAGGGGAAGAGAGAAAAATGAGAGAGAGAGAGAGAGAGAGAGAGAGAGAGAGTGATTTCAACATTATTCTGAGCTGTCCCAAATTCTCACTGTCTTTAATATTCCTTGGTTTTCTGGGGAAACGTTAGCTAACAAGAACAGGGGGTCATTTTCTCTGATTAGGACACTATACCCTAGTGTAGATAGCAGTGCCTTAAGGAGAGGGAGCACCATAAGCTTTGATGGAGGGAGAAAAAAGAGAAGGTCTGGTGCATAACACACTGTCTAGGTCCCACTAGGGCAACAGAGGGAGGGAAGCCCTGAGCAGCCACCAGAGTAACAATGAGGGTGTTAGGTACCTTGGGGTAATACCAGAAGAGAACAGGTTGGAGGCAATAAATATTGACCTTGCCTACTTGCTGACTCTGTCTCCATCACCCACTTCCTGGGCCATGTCACCCAGGACCTTAGTGTTCTTTCCCATAAAATGTTCCTATAAGGGGGTGAATAAAGAATGGGGGATTTCTAAGGTTCTTCCCAGTTCTCACACTGTATAATTTTCTAGCTTCTGATTCTTTCCTATGTCTCACACACATACCCACTGACTCTGTCCTACTAACTCCTAAATACCATTGGCTCTTAGATAAACAGTAGGTACCATCTTTTATTCCCCAGAGGACATGGGCTCCTATACTTGGAAATAACCTTAGAGGCTATCACATCCAGCCATCTCACTTTCACACAAGGAAACATAAAATGGCTTGCCCAAGGTCACACAGCTAATTAATGGTCTAAACATAGAGTAAAACCCAAGTTTTCTCACTCTTAGCCCAGTCCCTTTCCTCTGTATGCCAGGCTATCCAGGGTTGAGGAGATGGGTTGGGAATGTCTGTGAAAGATGGTAACAAAATCTAGGTCTTCTTAACTTTCCTTCCTTTGGCTGCTTCTGTGCAATACTTACTCTGCTGGTCTCACTGGATTTATCCTCCAACCCACCAGGGCCCTGAGGAGGTTGCCTATGGTGACAGAAAACTAGTGGAGGCTTTTTCCTCATCACCTTGCATTTACTCTTTTGGGCATTACTGCCTTCCTCAACTGAGATATCTGTAAGAAGAAGAGATGTGAGGAGGGAAAGAAAAGGGGAAGGGAGAACAGAGAAGAGGAGGGGAGAAAGAGGAGGGGGGGGAGATAGAAGGAGAGGAGGAAGAGAGAGAGGGGGAGAGAGAGGGAGAGAGAAAGAGAGAGAGAGAGAGAGAGAGAGAGAGAGAGAGAGAGAGAGAGAGAGAGGAAGACAGAAGGAGAGAAGGAGGAAGGGAGAGAGGGGGAGAGAGGAGGAGGAGGAGGGAGAGACAGACAGACAGGGAGACAGAGAGAGAGAGGAAGACAGAAAGAGAGAAGGAGGAAGGGAGGGAGGGGGAGAGAGAGAGAGAGAAAGAGAGTGAGATGGAGCAAGGAATAGCCAGAGGGCTCCAGTGTGGGGATAGTTCACACTGAGTTGGCTGCATTCCCCGGCCCTAAGCCAGAGCAATCATCTCATTTTCATAAGCCCTAAGTCCACCCACGACCACAGGCTTTGGGCCACCCCCAAAGGACTCACTTTTATCCCCTTCTCCCCCACAGTGAACCAATGAGGCTTAAGTGTGAGAATGTCCAAAGCAATGCCCTGAGACAGAGCATGGTACTCAAGGTTTCCATAGACCCATAATGAAGTGCATTGAGAACAGGGCTACAGACTGAAGGAACCAAGTTCTCCCTTCTCTTCCCCCACCTCCAACTACAAATAACACTATGATTTATGGGGGAAGGGAGGTGAAGGAAAAGAGGGTGGTTGGGGGAAGGGTGAGAGAAGAGAGAGTAAGGAAGATGGAGAGAGAGGGGACTGGAAGAAGATGAAAGGGACCCGGGGGAAGGAAAACCAGCCTCCCTAAAGCAGGACCTTGCCGGTGAAGAAACAGCAGCAACTGGGCTTTAGGGAAGTGTGGGGCGAGGCAAGAGTGGGTGGTGTGGTGCTGGGATATTCACTGCCTCTAGCCCACTCCCCTGCCTCTCCCCCAGGCTAACAAACAGCAGCTATCTGACCATCCTCACCAGAACGTCATCATAGAAGGAGAAGTTCTTGTGGACATGTTCTGCTATGACCATTTTTTAGTTTTGATTTTGGTAACTCCCCCAGTTACCCACCAGCAGAGTCCTCCAGTGCTCTATCCCAGGGGATAGTTTAGGAAAAGAATGGTTAGGAAAGTGTTTCCAGAGCAGAGCACTTCCCATACGGAGCTCTCCCAGGAGTCCAGCCTTCTGGGATGTCATTCCTGGAATTCACTGCTGTTGATCCAGAGGGAAAAAAATCCCTGGCATCCGAGAGCCCCACCCCCACCCTTTTCTGGGGCTTACCCTGTGGGACAGCTCTTTCCAGATTGACCCTTTCTCCTTCTGTGCCAGGTTTTAAGAGCTTTGCTTTTTAAAATTTGAATAAATTTTAATCCATTTATTTCTAATAATGGCTCACTCAGCCAGTTAATGGGGAAATCTCAAGTTGCTTTCTATATGGGGCCAGGTGATAAAGGTGGCTTTTAAGACACTGCTCAGCTGATTAATTCATATCCCTAACAAATTAAACAGTTCCAGTCCTGAAGAGTTAGACTCCATCAACTCTGGGTATAGGTTACCCCATGGGGATGAAGAGAAAGGAGTGATCCAGAAGCAGAAGCAGAGAAAGAGAAAGAGCTTCAGAAAGACAAAGAAAGACAAAAAGAAATTCAGAAATCAAGAAACAGATGCAAAGAGTCATAGAGAAAGGAAAACCAAGTGAGAAATAGAGTGGGGGAGAACACAGCACATTCCTCCAAGTCACACTGAATTCAAGGACATGAGACATGGCACACAGCACGAAGTCAATCTGACACAAGGCCAAGTACAAAGGTTTGTTACGAATGTGGAGACTTTTTCTTTGGCCTTATCACACCCACCCCCTTTGTTGTTGCGATTAAATCCATTCTAAAGTCTGCTAACTTGAACAACACGTCCAATTTATTGGGGCGGGGGGGTGTTAGACCTAAGAAATAAATGGACTCCCTCCCAACTGGCTCTTCTATGGGATCAGGTCTTGGGAACATCTAATTCAGCAGCAAGAAGGAATACCACTGCTGGGCACACTGTTCTAAACTTTGATGAGAGGATTGGAAAGGGGAGAGAGGATTTAGGGTGGAGACATTATTTGCCTTGCCCTGATCAAATGGTAATATTATGCCTTAGAATCATTAGATGTATTTAAGGAAGAGACCTAAGATATCACTTAATCCAGCTATCACATGCTATAGAATCTCCAACAGATGAGTGCCCTGCTTCTGCTTGAATATTTCCAGTGATGGGGACCTCATTACCTAACAAGATGACACATTCCATTTTCAAGTAACCCCTAACTGATAGAAAGCCCAAGTCTAATCCCTCCATAGGAAAGCCTCTCAAATACTTGAAAGCAGTTATCATGTCCCAGCCTTCCCAAAACTTCTGTTTTCCAAACTAAATATTCATGATTTCTTCTCCCATTCCTCCTATGAAGACCTGAACACAATACTCCCCATGTGGTCTGACCATGCCGAGTGCAGTGGGTTTATTACATCTCTTGTTCTAAATACTTTCATTCCATTAACATCATGTTAACTTTTTGAGTACCTGCATCATACTGCTGACTCATTGACTTGTAGGTCACTAAAATTCCTCATTTTTTTTCTTAGAAGCTGCTATCTAGCCAACCATTTCCACCTTATTCTATACTTTTTAAAAAAAAAATTTATTTATTCTTAGTTTTCAACATTCACTTCCACAAGATTTTGAGTTCCAAATTTTCTCCCCATCTCATCCCTCCCCCCACCCCAAGATGGCATGCATACCCCTTCCCCTAATCTGCCCTCCCTTCTAGCTCTCCCCCCCACTTCCCTTATCCCTTTCCCCTTCTATTTTCCTGTAGGGCAGAATAGATTTCTATACTCCATTTCCTGTATTTCTTATTTCCCATGTGAAAATAATTTTTTTAACATGTGTTTTTAAAACTTTGGGTTCCAAATCTTCTCCCTTCCTCCCTCCCCTATTCTATACTTTTGAAGTGGTTTTTAAACCCAAGTGTGGTACTTTACATTTGTCCCTACTGATTTTCATTATTAGATTTAGTATATTATCACAACCAATTCAGGTCTTTTTGGATCCAGATGCTGTCATTCAATCATTAGTTATCCATTCAAGCTAGTATGTTTATCAACAAATTCAATAAACATACTATCTGTATCTACATCCACATCATTGATTAACAATAAAAAAATTAAGAGAACAAGGCCAAGCACAGAACATTATGGTATTCCATGGGATACATACCTTCAGACCATGTCTAACATTAACTAATAATGGCTAACATTTACATAGTATATTTGTATATATATAAGTGTATTTTATATTATATATAAATATATATATATAATATATAAATATATTTATATATAAATTTATATATAAAAATATATAAATATAAATTATATATATAATATGTATATATATATAAATTTTATATTATATATAAATTACATATATAATTTATATAATGCTTTCTTTGTGCCAGGCACTGTGCTAGGTGCTTTACAATTATTATCTCACTTGATTTTTCACAACTACCCTGGAAATTAGGTGCTATTATTATCCCTATTTTACAGATGAGGAAACTAAGGCAAACAGGAATGAAGGGATTTGCCATGGGTCACACAGTTAGTAAGTGTCTGAGGGTGAATTTGAACTGAAGTCTTCCTGACTCCAGGCCTAGCACTCTACCTGCTCTACCACCTAGCTGCCCTTAAATGGATTTTCATCCATTGACCAATATTCTTTGAGTCTGTTCATTCAACTAGCCATATGTACCTCATTATACTGTAATGAGAAGTGATAGGTAAAGTATGACCTGCAGACACTGCCTTTTTTTTTTTTTGCAGGACTAAGAATGGTTCTGTCATTTTAAAATTAAGTTTTATATTTTAAAATGCAAAAACCATTCTTAGCTCACAAACCGTAAGAAAACAGGCTGCAGGCTGGATTTGGCCTTCTGGCTAGACCCCATGCATATAAACATGCACCCTCGTCCACAAGTATATCATGAGGTATTTTTTCAAATGCTTTCCTAAAATTCACAAGGAAAGACCACTATAAGGCAAGTCAGGAGACCTGGGCTTAAATCCTGGCCACTTACCAAGCATGTGACTTTGGACAAATCATGTCTTCTCTCTAAGCCTCAGTTTCTACATCTGAAAAATGAGTGGTTGGACTTAATGATCCATGAGGTTCCTTTCAGCTTTGACGTACGAACTCTGATTCTGGGCATATCTTGCTTTCCGGGAACCAGGTTGGATAACCCACAAAGCAAAGGTAATGTGGTTATTAAAAGTTGTACTCAATATTTTTGAGTGGCCAGTCTAGAATTCAGAATACCTGGTCCAGAGTCATCTCTTGCTTTCCTCAACAGAACGCTGAATTGAAAACCTCTAGATTTAAATTCTTGTCCCAACTCTGCCCCTAACTAGTGACTTTGGGCACTCTCTTCATCTCCATGGTTGTGATTTCCCTCATCTGTAAGATGAAGGGCTTGGGCTAAATGACCTCTTAGGTCGCTTCAAGCTCTATTATTATTATTATTCCATGTTGCTACTTTTCAAGCCATCTCTCCACCCTCAGCCTCAAAGCCCACTGCCATTCTTTCCTTATTCTTGGGCTTCAGAGTGGGTCTAGGAAGGTAGTTCACGCAGGCGGTGGTGGGGAGAGGTCATCACCAATTCTTGTGGTGAGAGCGGTTTGCCATCTGGAAATTCCTGAGACTTGACAAGATACGGAAAACAAGGACGGGCATTCCCTTGGTGACTTGGGAGTTCCCTTTCCTGCTATTTTTAACATCCTACCAGGACACATAGTTTTTGCTAGATATTGGCAGCTCTCAATAACTTCCCTGAGTCAATGAAGTCATATAATAATAGTAGCTAGCTCTTTAAGGTTTGCAAAGTGTTTTTCATATGTTATCTTGGTTGATCCTCACAACAGCCCTATAAGGTCGGAGCTATTATTATCCCCATTTTACAGGTGAAGAAAATGAGGCAGACAGAGGTTAAATGGCTTCTGAAGGGTTACAGAAATAAGTAAGTGTCTGAGGCAAGATTTAAACTCAAGTCTTCCAGATACTATGTCCAGTACTCTATCCATTGTGCCGTCTAGTTGTTAATCCCTTCCTCCCCTATGCCTCTTCCATTGGTTTTACAAGTTGTAGATGTTCCTTCCACAGGATTAGAAGGGACAATTTACACTAAGATGTTGATGACTGATATCAGCCTAATATGTTCTGATTTCAAGGGCAGATATTTTTATAGGAAATGTTTAACCCAAAGGAATGGCTTTCTAATGGTGGAATTTTAGGCATTTTTGCATGTAGGCTGATTGGGTATATATTTTCTAGTCAGGGTGGCTACACATGAGAATTGTATAGGAGCCTAAACTAGAGTACAGAAGGAGATACGCTAACTCCACTTAAGGCCTCCAAGGGGATGACCAAGGCCAATGTCCAGGATGCCCTCTGTGCCTCTTTCCTTCCTCCTTTCCCTCTCCCTAACCAAATTCTTATTTTATCTCTTTTTTTGGGGGGTGGGAGGCAACTGGGGTTAAGTGACTTGCCCAGGGTCACACAACTACTAAGTGTCAAGTCTCTGGTCTGAGACCGAATTTGAACTCAGGTCCTCCTGACTCTAGGGCCAGTGCTCTATCCACTGTGCCACCTAGCTGCCCCTATTTTATCTTATTCCTTGAATTACCAGGGACCAGATGGCTATGCTACCTTGTCCTGCTCTATGCCATGGGCTATGCCTGTTCCTTCCCTCACTTCCTACCTCTCCTTTACATGTTGTATTTCCTCATTAGAATGTCAGTTACTTGAGGACAGGGACTGTCTTGCTTGCTTGCTTGCTTGTTTTGTAGTACAGTGCCTGGCACAGAGAAGCACTATAGAGTCTCTATCTATCCATCTATCACCTGTCTCTATATCTATCATCTATCTACATCTATCATCTCTCTAGCTATCATCTACTATCTATCTTTCTTTCCATCTATCACCTATCTATTTTTCATCTATCTATTTTCTATCATCTTTCTGTCTGTCTATCTATCTAATCCATGGTCAAGATGAGCTATGTTGCCACCAGGAAGTAATTCATCCCTTAGCACACTCAACAGTATCCAACCCTTCCTTCCCCTACTTTATCTTTTTGTGACTCCCTCTCAGTGTGGAGAAGGGCTCCCTTGGCATTAACTTTTGCTGAACAGGAGGTCCAAGAGAAGCTTCCCCCTTGCTCAGCCATGGAACAGAGACTTCTGGGCACACATTTCTCTGACATATTCCAACCTAGTCAGCTGGGACAATGAGGAATTGAGAGCTTCTGGGATGTGAGATTTCTCCCACAGTGCCCTGCCCCCCAACCTGATGCACACAATATCCATTATATTATCTTCCCTCTAAGAGAAGGGTTCTTAACATTTTTTGTCCCATGAAACCCTTGGGCAGTCTGGAAGCCTTCTCAAAATAACATTTGTTGCCTACGTTCATAATTGAAGGTAATGCTACATTTCCATTAGAGGTTAATGAAAATTAAGAAGTGATTTTCCCCCCAATCCAAGTTCATGGAGCCCCTGAAAAATCCATCCATGGACTCCTTAGGTTCCATGGACCCCAGTGTTAAGAACTGCTCTAAGAAAATAATACTGTTTGTATATAACTGTGTGAGTTATTCCTGCTATGTACTGAAGCATCCAGAAACAGAAGCATCACTTTAAATTTCAGGCCCCAAAAGAAAGCTTTGCAAAGAATCCCCTGCCTTCTCCAGCCAGCCATGAGGCAAAGAGTAAAGCAGGAAAGTACTCTGGTATCTTCCTATCTTCCCTTTCAGTGAGTGATCTCTTGCTCTGTCCTGGCATCTGACCATTCCTGCCACGGTGCTTAATGCCCTTATGCTGCCCTCCCTAGTCCAAAATTCCTCTTCAGGACTGACTTTATTATACACTGTCCTGTGCTCTAGACTATCTTTTCTCCCTAGGATCAAAACTTGGCCTTAGTTAGCTGTCCCTTTGGAAAGGACAACTCTCAGGAAGATATGCATGACTGATATTAGCTTAATGTGCTCTGTCAAGACGATGTGCATTTTAACAGGGTATGTCTCAATCAAAGGAATGACTTTCTAATAGTGGAATTTTAAGCACTATGCCAAGAAGGCTGGCAGGGTAGCCCAAGATCCAAACAAGGGAAAATAATGCCCAGGAGTACCCTTCCAGCTGGGATCCTTACCACAAAGATCCTCATCTGCCCCCCAAACACAGTAGTAGCTGCTAAAGCAATAACCAGACTTCAAACCCCTCTTTCAGCCTCTAGTTTACTCACGCTCCATCCCCGTACACCTTGACAGCATTGACGCAGTTCTTGGCCCAGCCCCGGCTCTGAAGGAAGGGGCAGTCCTCCGTAAACTCCAGGCACTGACCTGTGAAGTTGCAACCCTCAAAGATTTCCAGGCGGTAGTGTTCCCCATGCTCCAAGGTCAGAAGGGTTTGTGGAAGAAAAGGGGATAAGAAAGAAACAGCTGAGTTACTGGGTTTGTTTTTGGTTTTGTGCCTCCCTCCCCAGCCAAGAACCTGGGCAATGAGTGTGTGGAACATCAGAGCTGTAAGACACCTTAAAGATGATCTAGTTTAACTCCTTCATTTGATAGATGGGGAAAATAAGGCCCAGGGAGGGCAGATAACTTGCCCAGGGTCATACTGACTGACCTTGTCAGTGACAGAGCTGGGATTAGAATATGAACCTGTTTTTCAATCTAAGGCTCTTTCCCCCATATACTGCCACCAATTTTCTGAGTGTTAAAGGAGCCGTCAGGAGAGGGAAACGTGCTTTAAAAAAAGTCAAAGATGGTGATATTATTAATTCCTTGTTCTGGTCTGTTTGCTTTTTCAAAGTGTTTAATATATAATCTCCTTTGTTCCTTATAGTACCCACTTGTGCCCCCCAGAGAATTATCACTAGTCTTACAAATTGAGAAACTGACGGCAAGAGACACTCAGTGACTTGCCCAAGACTACAGTACACTTAACCTTTGTTTGCCTCAGCTTCCTCATCTGTAAAATGGGGGTAATAATAGCACCTACTTCCCAGGGTTGTTGTGAGGATCAAAGGAGATAATAAGTATAAAGTGCTTACTTAGCACAGTGCCTGGCCTATATAAATGTTAGCTGTCATCATCATCATCATCACCATCGCCAACATCATCATCATCATCATCATCATCTTCATCTTCACCATCATCATCATCACCATCACCACCATCACCATCACCATCATCATCATCACCATCATCATCATCATCTTCACCATCATCATCATCATCATCATCACACAGCAAATGAATACCAGAAACAGAACTAGAACCCAGGTCTCTCAACTCCTAATCAAGGCATCTGTCTAGTATATTATGTGATACTCATACTCTTTCTCTCTCTCTCTCTCTCTCTCAACACACACACACACACACACACACACACACACACACACACACACACAAAAGAGACTCAGATTCTTACTGTCTATATAGCTAAGTCACAATCTCTCTGGGATTTCGTTTCCTTACTAGCAAAATGTACTATATGTACAAGCTTAACATGTAACCTTTTTTTTTTCTGTTCCACTTTGAATATAAAAGTGTTTTCTCTTTTTTGGTATATGTCAAGTCCATCATATCATCATCATCACCACCCCCACCATCACCATTATCATAATACTGACTTCACCAGGCTTTCATGAAGAAAGTATTTTGCAAAGATCAGGATGAAGTAAAATGTGAGTTATTATTGTTGTTATAATCAGCACACGTCCCCTCCCACTTTCCCAAGAAGGCCACTTATACTGGGCCCAGGATTGTTTAAATTTAAAAAAGGAATAGAAAGCATTTCTTCAAACCTGAAGCCAAAAATATAAAATCGACAATAAAGAAACGTCTTATTTTGCTGAAGCCACCGCTGGGATTTGCATCACCATTCACTTGGAGCAGGAAATGCATATCCTTGTAAGATAATGTGCACGTCCAGAGGAAAAAGGAGAACACCGTTCCAATATCCTGACCCTACAGGTCCTTCAGTGTTAGTTACAGTAAATTCCTTTGGGAAGCTCTGGACTTTGGCTGCACATGAATCTGCGATGCAAGTTGGCCCCGTGGATATTTTTTGTGAAAACAGCATTCACGAAATACCTAGTATATTTTTCATATAAATAGCATTATGCTGACTTCGATGCCAACAATTTTAATTCCTTTCTCCAACAGCCATGGCCTTGCTGAGATGCTGGGAAATCATTTTTTACCATTTGAATTGCCAAAGTGTAGCTGACTTTGCAGCAGCTTCAGATCAGAACAGGATGCAGCATACAGAGGTGCTTCTAGGGGCCCTGACCCCCAGATGTTTGTCAGGGCCTTTAGCAATGTGAGCTCAGGGTTACTCAGCTGGGCAAATCCTCTTGTTCCCATTCCAAGGACCCAAGACTCACAGCTGGACAGCTTGTGATACGGCAGTTCATTTCAGTGAGCACACCCTAGAAAGGCCAGCCATCACCTTCCACCACAGGATTGGGTAATCAGAGTGGGCAGACTTCTGCTAAGTCCTTTTGGCTTAGGAAGCCATACTCCCAAAGCTAAGACGGGCACTCACCATTCCCACTGGCCGACAGGAGCCCATGTGGTCGTTGTGGCCGTTCCAACGATAGAAGTCCGGGTACTTGCCACGTTCCAGAATGAACTGCTGTCCTCGGAAGTCTGGGTGGTCAAAGCAAATCCAGGCACTGCTCTCCACTCGAATGGAGTTGACCCTGTTCATGAAACCTCGGTCCTGGAAGTTGTCACAGTCCCCACAGACCTCCAGCTTCCGACCAGTGAAGTACTTGCCCTCGTAGAAAATTATCTGAGGATTTGATGGGAAATGGGCCAAATTAGGGAATGGAAGCAAAAAATTTTCTCCCCAGTAGATCAGTGATTAAAGGATATAAACAAAAAGATTTTAAAGAGGAATATAAAAAACTAAGATGTATACAAATCATTGATACAAATCATTATTAATAAGAGAAGTACAAATTAAAACAACTTTAAGGTTTACCTTTCACCTAGAAAATTGGGGGGAAATGACAAAGGATAGAAAGAGTCGATGTTGGAGGAGTTTCGGGAAGTCAGGCAGGCTAATGCATTTGGGGGAGCTACGAATTATTGCAAGCATTTTACAAACCATAGAATCCTAGAGCTGGAAGGGACCTCAGAGGTCAATTAATCCAACCCCCTCATTTTACAGATATGGAAACTAAGGCAGAGAAAGAGGAAGTGTCTTTCTTGCACAAGATCACATAGTAAACATCAAAGTTTGGATTTAAAATCAGATCCTCTGAATATACATTCCATGTTTTCCCCTGTATTCTGATGCCAACAATTTAAAATTATATGAGAAAAGTCACTCAGCTGCTCATATTCTTTGGTGCAGACATGCTACTTCTCACTTCAAGGCATGTGTCCCAAGGAAGTCAAAGAGAGAAGGTCCCATACAGACCAAAACATTTATAGCAGCATTTCTTGTGGTACAGAAAAAAATAAGCAAAAATAGATGCCTGTCAGTTGAGGAATAGCTTATGAAATTGGGGTATATCCATTTCAATAAGCATTTATTGAATGCCCCCTATGTGCCAGGCAGCAATGCTAACAAAACCATCCCTTGCCCTCAAGGAATTTACATTCCATTGGAAATAAACAATAAGATAAGTGCATGCAAACTACATACAAAGTAATTGGGAAAGGTACTAACAACTGGGAGGATCATAATATCTTCTATATATCTAGAAATGATAAAAGGAAGGGGGAGAAGAGAACACATATTTATTAAATACCTACTACATGCCAAGTATGGCATGTGCTGAGTGCTTTACAAATATTTCATTTGTTCCTCATAACAACCCTGGGAGGTAGGTGCTATGATTATCCCCATTTTACAGCTGAGGAAATTGAGGCAGAGTTCAAGTGACTAGGGTTACACAGCACTTGAGGAGTTTACATTCTAATGGAGGAGAATACATGCAAACAATTATATACATACAAGACATATAAAAGGATAAGGTAACCCCAGAAAGAAGACATTAGTAGTGGTAGGAGGGGAATGGTGGGGAAGGGACTTTTTTTTTTTAATCTTTGTATTCCTAGTACCTACCTAGCACAGTGCCTTGTACATAGTAAGCTCTGTGTGTGTGTGTGTGTGTGTTGAATTTAATCTAAAATAATATAGTGCCTACCCTCAAGGAGGTTACATTTTAATGGGTTGTGAGGAATGTGCTTTGTAAATGGTAAAGCACTGCACAGAAATATAGGCTATTATCATTCTGAGATTCTGTCCTGTCCTCCCCAATAGATAAATGCATAGCAGTCTATCTTGAAGTCATAGAATCTGCCTAATATAAATTCACAGCTAATGAAAATCCATAGATATTTGGCAGAAAGAATTTTGGTAACGCATAGAGGAACACATTTAAAATCTGTCTGATCTACTGGTCCATTACACTGAAAGTATAGCCTCAGAAAGGGCTTTGTTTGTGAGGCCCAAACTGTCTTTCTTTGATGGGCCTGCCATTTTTTTGAATCTACATATCAGTGGTTTTTATTTTATTTTATTTTTAAAGGGGATGCAAACCCTTTCAAACCTGAACACACTACCTACCCTATCAACTCATATAAATAAAAAATTTCTGATAACTAGAATAATCCACAAGTGGAGTGGTCTGCCTTGGAAGGTGAGTGATTTCCTGTCACTAGAAGCCTCTGAAATAAGCCTGGATAGGGTGGCAGCTAGGTGGTGTAGTGGATAGAGTGCTGGCCCTGAAGTCAGGAGGACCTGAGTTCAAATCCTGCCTCAGATCAAACACTTGACACGTACTAGCTGTGTGACCCTGGGCAAGTCACTTAACCCCAATTGCCTAAAAATAAACAAACAAATAAACAAAAAAGAAAGACAGAAGCCTGGATCATTAGAATTGGGAATGTGAGTGTGAGAGATTTCTTGTTTGGGTCTGGAGTTGGACCAGAGGGCTTTTGTGTTTCTTCGATGAGCCCTGAGATCCTTTCTAGCTCTGATTTATTTTATGGATGTGTACTGCACAATGATCAATGATTTAGAAAAGAAAGGGGAGGAAGAAGGAAGTTGAAAGTAGAAGTTGGAAGAGGGAAAAAAGGTAGAGAAATGGGTATGTGTCATGTATCTAGAGGTCCCCTCAAAGTACAAGCCAATAAATCAGTCAACTAGTATGTATTAAGCACCTGCTATATACCCCAGGCACCATGCTAAGCTCTGGGGATACAAAGAAAGGTACAATAAGCAAACAAAGTCAAAAGTGCAAACATTTATTAAATGGGGACTATATCCTGCTGAAGCCCAGAAAAGAGAAGTGACTTCCCAACAAAGGCACACAGGTGTCCTGACTTGAGTACCAACTGTTCTTTCCACTGCAGCCCTCTAAGCAAACCTGGCCTAGGTCAAGTCGAATGGACCAAACAGAATCCTAGAACCAAAGCTGGACATCACTTGAGAAGCCATCTAGTTCAGCCCCCTCATCTTACAGATGAGGAAGGTGGGACCCAAGGAAGTTAAATGACTTGCCCAAGGTCACATAGGCAGTAACTGATAGGGTGCTCTGCCTGCTACAAGTCTAAGAAACTATGAACTGGGGCCTGGGGGTGGCTGTTCACATTACAGAAGGATTCTTCACTATTCAAAGGGTTTCACCACAGGATTTCCTTTAAAAAAAAAAAAAAGAGAGAACTTTCCTAGAGCATTTAAAATCAAACCCAGTTTACAAAAATTTGATGTGCACGCAACTTTTCCTGAAACACACACACACACACCCCTCTATTTGCATCAAGAGCAGACTGCAGAAGAACCAGCCAGTTGCCTGTGACTGAGTCCTCAACCTCATTCCCCACTTTCTGGGCTTCAACCCCGTTCCGTCTCTCCCCCGGGTTAGGTTAGCCTCTCTTGCCCTCCCTGCCCTCTTCCCCTCCTCCCACCCACGGCCCCCACGCAGCGCCTGCTTTCCCCAGTCTGTACTCACTTTCCCCGAATACTGCGACATGTTCCTTCTTCAGCTGTCTAGAGCCCCAGATGCACCCCTAGAGCCCTCCGTGACGTGCAACGTGTGGGTAGTTGGACGCCCCAATATATAGAGGGGCAGGGAGGTGCCGTCTTAGGGCCTGGGGCCTCAGGACAATGACCCAGCCCTCAGGGCTTTAGAGCTAGTGCTTTGTCGGCAGCCTGCCCCTGCCAGGGCCCTGCTGATGCCAGGGTTTGATTGAGCGCCGATAGTGGGACAAAAGATTTGCTTGGCCTGGGCCGCGACCTATTAGTGACAATGAGTGCTTTCCTGCCATCTGGGCATGTCTTTTGCAGGGGAGGGCCCAGGGCTGCCCCATTGACCCTGCTTTCACGAGTGCCCTTATCGGCAGCAGAAAAACCATTGAACTAGGAGTCAGGAGATCTGCCATAGGGATAGCTGTATGACCTTTCCAGGTCCTGCCCCCCCAATCCACACCCCATCAGTCATTTCTAAAATGAGGGCAGAGATTAAATGACCTCTAAGGCTCTTCCCTACCAACTCAAAAAGTCTATTATGAGAACGTACATCCAGGCTGAAGGGAAGAAAGGAGATTGCTTTCCAGGCTACCCTAAAAGGAGTGGGGCTGTTGCCAGAGGAAGTCACATTGTGTGTGTCCACATGGTGTATTCTCTCTTTGGCACTTAGGATCATAGAGCTAAAGCTGGAAGGGCCCTCCAAGATCATTAATTCTACTCCTCCATTTTACAGAGTGAGAACCTGAGGTTAAAAGACATTAAGTGATTTTCTGGAGGTCATTCACATTGTAAGAATGGGAGCATTTAAACCCTGGTCCTGTGAGTCCAAATCCAGGCTCTTTCCACTGTACCCCACTTCTGTTCCCACCTTTTCACTCCCTTTGACATCAATTCTTTCTATAGATCTTGTCCTATTGAATTGCAAATGCTTTGAAAGCAAAGTTTATATTCTAGATAATTCTTCTTATATAGTAAGTGTTTTACAAAGATTGGTTAAATGAAAGAAAGAAAGAATGTTTGGTTTCTCCTCCCTCAATCACATAGGTATCAAGTTGCTATTGATTATAAACATGAAAATGAGGACCAGGTCTTAGTTATCTTTGTATCTCTCCCAGTGTTTTGCCCACAGTATACTTCGATGCTTCAATGTACATGTGGTCTCATCCATCCATGTGTCTATTTACTTCACAGCCCTTCTGTGCCTTCTCATTCTGTCCATGTTCTCCCACAGACCTCTACAGAGGTTCTACCCAACATGCTAGAAATCTCCCTCAAGTTTTTTTTTTAAACATTATATGGGTGCCAGCCATCTTTCAGTTATCCCTCATTCTCACTATGTCACTAGCCCATCTCCTTTTGCAATCAGACTGTTATCCCTTGCACCTTAACTATTCATGCCTACCCTTTGCTTGGCCTTTGTGCTACTTATAACTTTGAGTCTTAGAAGATTGTGGCATTCCAAGATTTGCAACTAACTATAAAGCATCACCAGGAAAATTGCTGCATTTAACAGATGTCTTTCTTGTTTTGTTTTGTGCTAGGGAGCAGCTTGGAAGCATTAAAAACACTGCACAATTTCCTACATTCAATCCAGTCTGCTTTCTTTCTCCTGTTCAGTTTTGGGCCCAATTCATTTCCCATGAGCAGTGCCAGTCGAAGATATATGAACTGATGGATTAACTCAGTGGCCTGACCTTCCAATGGCATAACATCCTGTTTGATGATCACATTGTGCTGATTGCATCAAGCCCCTGAGCATTACAGAGCTGCCTTAATGAGATCCATGATTCCTCAAAAGAGGAAAATCCAGATGGAAAAACTAAATGAATGGAAAACTGCCTGTACACAGTAGGCTCTCATTAAGTGGCTAGTGAATGAATGACCCCTGGTTAAAATTAACATCAAGGACTGCCTTACAGGGGACAGAGAACCCCAAAGAAGACAGGCAGTGGAATGTGGAAGAGGGGAGGTGCGTTTGCCTTTATAAGCAGCTATTCTTGCCCTTCCTTGGCTGTCTGCTTGAACTGAGAGATGGAAAGCAGCAAAGGAGAGATTCCATAGACAAAGACTTAGAGGGACAGAAAGGACGTAGCATAGCTCTTGGTCATCAGAAATGTGAACTGAAGGGCTAGGTTAGAGACGAATTCGTGGAATGGCAATAGCAGGTTTTCTAGGGACCGCTGTAGAGTTCACTCGCCCCTTCCCATAAGTTAAGACTATGCTGCAAGGATGGGCTCAAACCACACACACACACACACACACACACACACACACACACACACACACACACTCATGAGAAGTTGGGGAGAAGTGGAACTGTGTCCACTGAACCAACACTATATCCTTTCAACTTTCCAAGCTGTTGAATACCTTTCCTTGTTAAATATTACATAATTTGTTCCCCTCTCTCCCCTCCTTTCCCTCCCCTCTCCAACCCTCAGGAAGTGTTGGAGTTGTTCAGGACTGGGCTGACCAGACCACCTGCTGATGCCCCAGCCCCACTTACCAGATTGCCAGGAGTCAGCAGAGGCAACTGACCCACTTCCTACTCCCTCATCTCATATGTATGGTCAAGATGGTAACATGAAGGTTGTAGAGGGACCCAAATCTCCTACAATCAATCTGGCAAAAGAAAAAAACAAAAAATTGCAAAAGCAAGCTCTTTTAATCAGTTAAGAACTGAACAAAAAGATGTCCAGAATTCAGTGAAAATTGGGAGACAATTCATACCAGGGAAGCCGTACAAGTTATGCATGGTAAATGGACCTAAAGCCTGTGAACACTGAAAGAGAAGCCATGCCAAAGAAAAGATGAGTAAATGAAAGAAAACTCCAGTTACAATGAAGAAATATTATGGATTAAAAGAAACCCAAGAAGTCGTCCTTAATGAAAAGAGTAATTCCACACAAGCATTAGCAAATCCACAAGGAAAAAAAAAATTACTTGGTATGTGACCCTGGGCAAGTCACTCAACCCCACTGCCTAGCAAAAAAAACAAAAACAAAAACAAAATTACTTGGCCACAAAGACTAATAAATAGCTAGAAGAAATGAAACAAGTCAAGAGTGGTGGCACATACCTGTAATCTCTGCTATTGGGGAGGCTGAGGCTGGTGGGTCACCTGAGTTTGGAGGTCCTGGGCTGCAGCCAGACTGAAACTGATCAGGTATCTACACTGTGTGGCATGAGTATGGTGAGCCCCTGAAAACGGGGGGCCACTAGACTGCATAATGAGGGGCAAACCGGCCCAGATCAGAAACTAAGTAGGTCAAAGCTTCCATACAAATCAATAGTGGGATTGGCCCTCAAGTAGCTGCTGCACTTCCAGCCTGGGTGAGAGAGAGAGAGAGAGGGAGAGAGAGAGAGAGAGAGAGAGAGAGAGAGAGAGAGAGAAAGAGAGAAAGAGAGAGAGAGAGAGAGAGAAAGAGAGAGAGAGAGAGAGAGAGAGGAAGAAAAAAATTTTTTAAATGCAATTAGAATTGAAATAAGATATCTAGATCAAGAAATAATTGGATGGAAAATAAATTACTTAGAAGTAGAAAGCCTTACCGAACTAATGGAATACCTGAAAAAATATTGAACAGTTAAACAGCTAAACAGTTTCAGCAAAAATGCTACAATAATGTATTTAAAAGGTTATACATCAGGGGCAGCTAGGTGGCGCAGTGGATAGAGCACTGGCCCTGAAGTCAGAAGGACCTGAGTTCAAATCCGACCTCAAACCAAACACTTGACACTAGCTGTGTGACGTTGGGCAAGTCGTTTAACCCCAATTGCCTGAAAATTAAAAAAAAAAAGATTATACATCATGACCGATTTATACGAGGCATTCAGAGATTGTTCAATATTAGGAAATCTATAAATATAATAGACCACATTAATAACAAAAGCAAAAAAATCCATTTTTTGAGATGCAGAAAATGTTAAAAAAAAAAACACAAGCAAAAACCATTAAGAACAATAAATGGACCCTTCCTTAATATGGTAAATAGTATCTATCTGTATCTAAAACCAAGAGTTAGTTTATTGATGTGGAATGGAGCTAGAGGCCTTTCCAGTAAGATCAAAGGAAAGCAAAGATGCTCAAACTCCTATTATTTGATATAGTTTTAGAAATACTGCCCTCCCCCACCTCACGCTGTGGCAATGACAAAGAAAAGAAATGACAGAATAAGCATAGGCAAAGGGAAAATAAAATTGTTTTTACAGATGATATGATGATTTACTTAGAGAACTCTAAAATTAAGCTAAAAATAATTGAAACAATAACTAACTTCAGGAAAGCAGAATATAAGATAAACCCTCCAAACATTTACTACCCGGGCACATTACTTGAATTCCCTAGTCCTCCATTTCTTCATCTTAAAATGAGGCGGTTGAACCTGGTAGCCCCTGAGGTTCCTTTCACCTCTAGTTCTATGATTCAAATATTACCAATAAAATGCAGCAGGAGAAGCAGAAAGAGAAACTCAATTCAAAATTACTACAGAAATCTGTAAAACATCTGAGAGTCTACTTACCAAGACCCATATAAGAAGTATGTGAATACAACTCTAAAACACTCTGGATAGAAATGAAGATAAAGCTAATTATTTGGAGAGATACTAACTGTTCAAGGTTGAGACCATGTCAATATGATAAAAATGACAATACTCCCTAAGTTAATTTACTTATGTAGTGCCATGCCAATGAAACTACTAAAGATTTACTTTAAAGAACTAAAAATAATAGCAAAATTCTTCTGGAGGAACCAAAAGTCAAGAATCTCAAAGTAAATAATTTTTTTTTAAGTGCAAAAGAAAGGGATCCTGCAGCACAAGGTCTCAAATCATGCTACAGAGCAGTAATCATAAAGAGTGGGCTCTCACTGGCCAACCCCTCTGCCATTTATATGGTCCACAAGTGTCTCATTGTGTTCTAATCCTGAGCCCGGACCAAGGGACCAGCCAGAGTCAGCAGCGCCTTGAAAACAACGTAATCTCCAGGCCACTGAGAGGTTTCTGAGGAGGAAACGATTAGAGGTGAAGCAGCTTGAATGTTATCTTTGATGCCAATTTTGGTTTTGCCCCTTTTGAGCAGAGATTCTGGTATAACTCCCTCAGGAGTTGACCTCACAAAGGCAGCACATTTTTCAGGTTTATGCAGAGCTGGGCTGACAGATTTTCTCTGCCTGGCGGGGACAAGACCAGGCAAAACAGGAAGAATTCAAAACAGAAGCTAAAGTGTTTTTTGGGTTTGTTTTTTATTTTGTTTTGTTTTACTTTTAGTGAACATGAAAAATGACCGGCCAAGGACCTAGTGTTTGGCATGAGTAGTATTTCCCTTTGGATTCAGAATCAAAGTTCTCCTTATTAAAATGAAAGGCAGGGTTAGGTTTCTCTAAAGTATTTTTAAAACCCCCTTTCTTTCTCCTTCTCCCCAATCCAAAGTTCCTTTCTTCCTGACCCACAGTTGGCCTTAGTAACGGGCAGTTGCTTTGGTAGAGTGATTCCAGGAGCGTCCAGTCCCTCCCCTCTCCTCCCTTGGCTACACACAGTTTAGGTACCCAAAATTCTCCAGGAAACCTTGTTTCTTTGGGTCCCAAAGGCTTTCTTGAATAATCCTCTGTTTGAATGCAAATGGTCCCTGAAAGAAATAGTTATTGATTAATACTTGTCAGGGGGTGAGAAGGAGGGAGGGGGTGTCGTCTGAGTAATTAAGCTGGCTGAAGGCAAGGGGTGGGTGCCCCCTAGAGGAGGGAGGAGGAGGGAGAAGGAGGAGGGAGGAGGAAGAAAGAGAAGGGGGAGAAGGAAGAGGGGGAGGAGAAGGGGTGGAAGAGGAGGAGGAGGAGGAGGAGGAGGAGGGAGAAAGTTCTTTTTAGTGAGCAATGTCTGGCAGATGGGGACACTTAGGATCACAGGGCTTAGAAGGGACCTTAGAAATCATCCAGTTCCATACTCTCATTTTATTTTTTTAGATGAGGCAACTGAAACCAGGAGAGAGGAAGCTGCTTGTTCAGAGCCGCGGAGGTAATAAGTAGAGTTACCCAGTGCTGATCTGATTCCAAACCCAGTGCCCCTCTTTACACCAAACAGCATTGCTGGATCTCGGTCTTCATCCAGATTAAGAAGGGAGGAATAGGTAGGATTTCCCCATTTTAGGGACAAGGAAACGGAGAAATTCAGTGGAGGGTTTCATCAAAACCTCCTTTAGGAATTGATCCTTGAAAGAAGCTATGGTCCAGAAAGGCTGATTGGCCCAAGAATAAACAGCAAAATGGTATGTGAAAAGGGACCAAAATTCAAAATTTTTAAATTCACACGAGGTGAGGTATGTTGTTGGTGGTAAGGCCTTCCGGCCTTTTTTTTTTTTCTTTTTTGCTGCTTCATTTTTGAAAAAATTCTGAATACCAACTAAAATGAGCATTTCCATATATAAAGTAGAACAGAAAGGATTGTATATGAAAATGCAACTTTCTATTATGTCTAGCTTGCTTTTCCTTTTGCACTTATAAACAAATTTAACACATAATTTTCAAAGCTATCTTGCTTATCTGTGTTTCCTTCTGGCCTTCTTTCTGTTCTCCTCTGTGCATTAAAAAATGCTTCAATGACCCTCTTTTCTTTCTTTTCTTTTTTCCTTTTTCTCCTTCATTCTTCTCTAGACTCAGCTCCTGATTCTCTGGACTTCTTCTCTACCATTTCCCAAGAGCCTTCTGACCCTAGAAGATCTTTCTGTCTCCTGATCTCCTCACCTGAAACATACTTCTGTCGCTGTATCCCCTCCCTCTGATTGGTTAGTTCCTTCCAGAACCTCCATTTTAAGGGGAGGCCATACTCACTCCTTTATTCTTCTCCAGGCTTTGCTCATATATGGCTCATTTTAAGGGAGCCATACTCACTCCTTTATTCTTCTCCAGGCTTTGCTTCTGACTCTGAAGCCCCAGTGTGGGTACCTACTTTCTTCCCCCAGTTTTTCAGCTTGCTTTTTATGTGCTACCTTCCCCCATTAGAATGTAAGCTCCTTGAGATCAGGGACTGTGTTTCATTTGCTTCTATTTCTGTTCACAGTGCTTAGCAGTTAAAGTTGCTTGTTGACTTGACTTTTTTTTTTTTTTGCAGGGGAAGGGCAATCCTTTTACCATCTTTTTTTTGTGTCTTCTACCTCCACCATTAAAAAAGTATTGCAACAAATATGCATAGTAAAAAAACAAAAATTCCCGCATTTGTCTGTGTCTGAAAACATATGTCTCATTCTTCACTTTGAGAACATCACTTCTTTATTGAGAGGTGGATAGCACACTTCATCATTAGTCTTCTAGAACACTTTCCTGACATTTTCTTTTCTGGGAAGACTATGGATCAAAATTTCTACCTGCCTTGTTCAAAAACAGAAATAAAGAAAAGAAAGATTTAAGAAAACCTCTTATGCAATGGGTGATCAGTCATCAGAAACTTAAAATTGATGGCCGAAGGTCAATGAAGCATCCCAGAGTAGTTGGCAGTAGCCAGCAACGCACTACAATGGAGCACTGGTCAAGAGAAAGATTAAACAAGATGTTATCAAAGATAAATTGACCAGACAAATTGGTCACACAGTGAAATGGAAGGAGAACAGCCCAGTGTTCCATTCGTCCCTGCAACATCAAAGAACCTACAAGAGTGTCCCCAATCTTGTTGGGTAGACTGTACTTGAAGGATTTACAGGAAGACAAGGACAAGGGTCAAACAAGATGAAAAACTGTGGGTGGGTTGTGTTCTTAACCTGTGGAGAGAGTGGATATCCTTATGGCTGAGATCATAGACCCATCCAAGTGTAGTAGTGGGAAAAGCAATAGACTGGTGAGTCAGAAGATCTGGTTGTTAAACTAACTCAGCTTCCTGACCTTGGAGAAGCTGCTTTCCCTCAATGGGCCCAGTTTTCTCATCTGCAAATAAGTAAATAAAGAAACAAATGAAGGAATAACCTTGTCATCTCTGTAATTCCCCTGTGTCAGTTTTATTTGTTGACTATGTTCCTTTTTTCAAATATCACCATACTAATTTAATTCTTTTCAATGAACATTTATAAGTACACACTATGTGTAAGAGTAGGCAGGATATTGTGTATCGCTGGGGATACAGAGATAGATCTACCCTGTCTCAAGCAATTTATAATGGGGGTGGGGAGTGGGAAGACGTATACAAAAATAACCATGAAACGAGGACAGTGAGATAAGTGTAAAGGAGAGATCCAGGCAAATTGCTATGAGAAACCTGAGGAGGGAAAAATCACTGTTACCTAGGAAGGAAGGGGGGGAAGGGAAGGAAGGCTAGCTCATAGGACCATAGATTTAGAGTTGGAAGGGATTTTAGCGATTATTTAGGCCAACCTTCTCATTCTATATATGAGGAAACTGAGGCCCAGAAAAGTTAACATTTGTTCAAAGTCGCACAGGTAACAGGTACCAAAACTGAAATTTGAACCCAGGTCTTTGGATACCAAGTCCACTGCACCATCCCTGCTTCCTTCCTTTAGGGAAAGTTTCCTGAATGAAGTGGTCAAACTAAGTTGGTCCTTGAAGGAAATAAGGGACAAACAAGATGGAGATAGTATGGGGGAAAGAGTCCGCTTTTGCCATCCTAATCTTGGATAACTTTAAGCTTTGAACAGAAAGAGAGAAGGGGGAAGGTTAGGTCTGGGGGTAAAGATGAGTTCACTTGGAGTCATGTCGAGTCTGAGGTGCTGGTAAGAGCCGGGAATAACCCAATTTGGATTTACTAACTCTGATCTTAAAACCTCAGGCCTCTTTGAAACACTACTTCTCCTATATAAGTCATCACTGGTAATTTGCTACAACTTACTTATGCCATGTTACTTATACCACTTATAGCTTATCTTTTCATTGCCCTGTGAGCTGCTTGAAAATTTTCAATTGCAATGGGGAGGGGAGTTTGATTGAGTCAATCAACCACTTATCTCATCCCATCTAAAGTAAGTGACAAGATGCTATGTCTTGACTTGCCAGGTGAATATTCTTCTTGATTGAATCAATAGATCAATTATGGTGTTTAAATTGAATGTGAAAAGTCCTTTAGATGTCTTCAAAAGTTATTGGATGAACTGGGGTGATGTTTCACAGGAGGTGGATTTGAGGACCAATTTGGACTCTGGGCATTCAAACATCTGACAGCTTATGGAACCTTTCCAGCCAAATTTCTGAGAAGCAATCACTTGGAGGGAAGGAGGACTCCAGTCATGGCCCAGCGTCTTCCCCCATATTTGACCAGAGGAGGACCTTGTGAACTTTGGCAGGTTAGAGATTTGGATTTTCTATCAGCACCCTGGCAGGACCTAGGGATAATAGTGACTGGTGGCAGTTTTAGCATAAGGAACCAAGGATAAACTAGATACAATGAGAGAAGACAGGCTTAAGATGCCACAAGAAAGCCTGTGGAAAGAAAGCCTCCCCTCACACTACGCCTGAGGGGAGCTCCCCATGAGAGGAAGAAAAGAATATTTAGCAATTAGGTCATACATGTTGTATAAGCCCACTTTCCCCTGAACTCTGTACATAGTAGGAAAATGGGTCATAGACTTGGTGGGGCTGTGGACATATTTTGTACCAAGTGTTTTTACTATGCCATCTTAGTAAATATCCTTTTCTAAAAGACTGGCTGACTCATACCAATTGATACACTGTTAGGAGCTTCTGAGCCGTACAGCATTAGAAAAATATCCTCCAGCCCTTTAGGGCTTCCATTAGAGCACTGAGCAGACATGGTAGCCTCCATCTGTTGACCCAATCTGCCAGTGCAAGAGGGATTTGGAAGAGTAAGTCCAGAGCATATGCTATATATTTATTCTAGGCTGTGGTTTTCCCTGATGGTGTATAATATCACCAGTAGAAAACTGGTGTTTTTGTGACAATGAGAAAGCATTGTGAAATTTTTCAAAGGTAATCAAACCCAGTCTCCTTCTACTTTTTGATTCCAATGTCTATTTGCAGCACTGGTCCAAGATATACATATATTGATGGACTAACTCAGAACGTTATATTCTGGGATGTATGTATTTTTCTTCTATCTCTTTCCAGTGTGCATGGTGAAATCTATTTCTATTTTCTTTTGCATTGTAGTGAATTTCTTTGAGGATATATAAGATAAAATCCGAGAAAGAAAGAACGAGTGGTAAAATCCATGGCCTCAAATGTTTATTCTCTCTCTTTTTGGGGGGGGGAAGGCAATAGGGTTAAGTGACTTGCCCAGAGTCACACAGATAGTAAGTGTCAAGTGTCTGAGGCTGGATTTGAACTCAGGTTCCTGACTCCAGGGCCGGTGCTCTATCCACTGCGCCACCTAGCCGCCCCAAATGTTTATTCTCAAACACCCAAAATTTAGGCAACAAGTAAGAGGAACTAAAGTTCCTAATGCAAGAAGGCAAATTTGACTCATAGGTATCACTGAGGCTTAGGGAACCAACCTCATGATGATAATGTGATGAGTATACCATATTCAAAAGAAACAAGATAGGTGAAAGGAGGATGAAGTCAGTGGTATAGCACTATATATTAAGAAGGTATATTCATGTGAAGGAATCCTTGAATCAAAGATGGGGAGTATTTGGGTAATAGTGTAATGGCAGCATTTTTTTTCTCATTTGCCCTTTCTAGGCAGAAAGAAAATAGATTAGGAGTTCAGGAAAAAGATCAGAAACTGGACAAAGGGGTATGATATAGTAATGAGGATGAACTCTCTCTCTCTTTGCCAAAAGCAGAGCAATTAATAACTTCTTGACTTACCTTAATGATGGCTTCATTTTTCAAAAGTTGGAGGAACGAACAAGGAGAAGTAGAATTCTAAATTTGATTCTTATTAATGGGGAAGAACTGGTTGCTGAGAGGGAAATGAGGAGAACTTTAAGGTGAAGCAAACATCCTCTCTTTGAGTTTAGGATATAAATAAAGGAAATCAGACCTAGTCTAGATTTTAGGAAAGTCTTTGGGTGTTTTTTAATAGCTATATTGAGAAAAAAGAGAGAGATGAAAGAAGGGATAATACTGCTACTTCAGGTAGATGAGATAATAACTGACAACAGAAAGACGGCAGAGCTGCTCCTTTCCAATTTTGCTTCCATTTTCTTTGCCAAGGAAAATGACCTTTGCACTGGAAATGACAAAACAAAAAAAAAATTACTAACAGGGAGTTGGTACCCAAGATAAGCAAAAACGTAGTAAAGAGAGTACCTAGCTATCCTTGATGGATTCAAGTCACATGGCCCAAATTGTGAGGGATTGTCTGATGTTGGCTACTGCCACGTGAAGGTTGTGGCAAGATAGGGTAGGAACAAGATATTAGGAAGTAACCGGAGCTCACGCTCCCGAGGCAGGGGCTATGCTAGGTGGAGTTGTGGTGAACTGGAATGGGAACTGGATACGGAGAAATAACCAGAGCTCACGCTCCCAAGGCAGTGGGCAGTGCTATGTGGAGCTGTGATAAGCTGGGGAAGGAACAGGATACAAGGAAGTAGCCGGAGTACGTGCTCCTGAGGCAGGGGGCTGTGCCACATGGGAGTGGGACGGGCAGAGAACAAGTTCCCTTTGTCTAGTCCTCTCCCTAGGTGCAACGTTAACCCCAGATGTCTCCTTCCTGTCGGTCCTAGCCTCCTGCGTCACGTCCTCTCCCTTGGTGCAGCGCTAAACCCAGACATCCCCTTCCGGTATCTGATCCTACAATCAATGACTAGTAGGCGGGCTGAGGAGGAGGGGACAAGTAGGTACTTAAGAAACAGTAGGGATCAGAGCTAGCTCTCTCTTGCTCCTGCTCTCTTACTCTGGCTTTCCTGCTTGGCCTTGCTGTGATGGCCTCTGAATAAAGCTCGAGTGTTTGCACCTCCTGATCGGCTCGTCTCTGTGTTTATCCAGGTGGGCACCGAAGACTGGTAAGTATGATCCTGTCAGCCTGCTCCTTATAGGAGGAGAGTGCACGGCGCGACCGGCACAAGTGGCGCCCAACGTGGGGCGGAGGAAATAGGCCAGGGGGCCCACGGATCAGCTGGTCTGGTCGCGGGAAGAGAGACAAGACCCGTAGCCAATAGGGTGAAGGAAGGAAGATGGGACAGATGTTTGTTAAGGTCCCAGATCGGGAGGTGCTAGGGAAAGAAGTATATAAAAGAGTGAAAGAAGCAGAAATCAGTAGTGAGGAAGAATCAGGGAGTGAGGCAAAGGACACTGGAAACAGGGAATGGGAGAATAAGCGAGGGAAAAGAAAGCAAGAGCAGGAGCAGGAGAGCAGGAGCAAGAGAGCAGGAAGCCGTAGCAAGGAAAGCTACTTGGAGGGGTGGCCCCCTCCCCCAGACTTCCCTTTTGAGGAGAACGGCCCGTCCGCTCCTCCACCTCCCTCTTATGGGGCCATGGGGGACCCCCCAAGCAGGCTAGGACAAATGCTCCAGAAGGCAGTGGCAGAAGGAGATATGGATGCCAAGGCATGGCTAGATGCCTGCCCGGTGTTTGAATCCGACGGAGGGAGGACCTGGGCCCCTTTAGAATGGAAGAAATTTAAGGAGTTAAAAGAGGCACTAAGTACAGTGTATGCAGCTGTCTCCCAATGTGCTCAACGGGCTTTTAGTAGGATTCAGGCTTTGGGGAAACAAAGGCCCTCCATGACCAAGATTGAACAAGGTCCTGATAAACCCTTCCCGGATTTCGTGGCCCGCCTACAGGCGGCCTTTTCAAGAGGGCTATCAGAAGTGCTGAAAACAAAAGAGACTAAATTGTGCTATCTATGCAGCAAAGCCAGTCAGTTCAAGGCGCAATGCCGCCAGAAACCTGGTGGAGCCCGCCCCAAGGTAATTTGTTACAATTGTAACAAATCCGGCCATTATGCTAAGGAATGCCACAAGTCGAAGTCGGGAAACGGGGCAAGGGGCCCCTCAACAAGCTTACCAGATGGAAGCCCAACCCCCTCAGAATGTGCCTTCGGGGCTGCATCAGGAATATCTCCGACTTCTACCCAGTCGTTCAGACTTCCCCTTTACAGCAAAGGAAATTTCCAAATCGACCCTGGTGGTTGCTGGTTTGAGATACAATTTATGGGGAAGGGATATTTTGAAGGCTTGTGGGGCATCTGGTTATATACCACCCCCACAGGATTTTTAATTGGGGCCATTGGGCAACAACAAAAATTTTCTTGTATCAGACCCACTCCTCTAACATGGAGATCTAATAACCCAGTCCAGGTACCCCAATGGCCCCTCCCTGCAGAGGAAGCCCAGGCTTTACGTGATATAGTGCAGTACCAGTTACAGGTGGGGCACATTGAGCCCACGTCCAGCCCCTGGAACAGCCCAGTGTGTGTAATAGAAAAGAAATCAGGGAAATTTCGAATGTTAATAGATCTCAGGGCGGTTAATGCCACCCCAGAGCCCATGGGAACCCTACAGCCTGGCCTCCCCTCCCCTAATTTAGTGCCTTCTGGATGGCCTGTGATAGTCATAGACATCCAAGATTGTTTTTTCTCTATCCCATTATCCCCAGAAGATAGAAAGAGATTTGCCTTTACCATACCCACTACCAATAATGCAGGACCAGATTTAAGATATCAGTGGAAGGTCCTGCCCCAAGGAATGTGCTGCAGCCCTACCTTATGCCAGGCTTATGTGGGGAGAGTGCTGGACCCTATCAGGGACAAATGGCCTAAAGCCACAATACTTCATTATATGGATGATATTTCATTAGCCACTAGCACTGATGAGACACTAGCAAGACTGGTAAAAGAAACCGTCTCTGCTCTTGTTCATTATGGTTTGGTGGTGGCCCCTGACAAAGTCCAACAAAATTACCCACTCACATACCTTGGCCTTCATATGGAGGCTGTTTCTATTAGCAATCAAATTCCTGAACTAGGGCTTGATAAGATAACCACCTTGAATCACTTCCAAAAGTTAGTAGGACAGATTCAATGGCTCAGGGCCCGCACACCCATTCCTCCTGCTGTAATGCAGCCTTTATATGATATCTTAAAAGGAAATTCAGATTTGAACTCCCCTCGGGCATGGACTCCTGCTGCTAAGGCAGCAGTGTCCCAAATATTCTCACTTGCTGCCCAGACCCAGACCGCCAGATGGGACCCCAAAGGTACAACAGAGGTCTCCTTGGTCAATCAACAGAGCCCTTTTTGTGTTATACACCAAGGTCCCAAATTGTTAGAATTTGTATATGCAAAGAAGGCTCACAAGGTGCTGCCAAATTATTATGAGATGTTAGGGGAACTAGCCTTAGCTGCCATACAAAGGGCTGTCCACTTGTCTAGGCAGCGACCTTTACTTTACTCGATTTTTGAACCTGGACAGCGAGAAGCCATTATGCAAATCTATTGGTCATGGGCATGTTTTTCCCAATGGGCCAAGATAAGTCCCCATTCCTCCTGCCTGCTTCTCCCTATGCTAGAGCAAATAACCTTAGTACCCCCCCAACAAAAGGTTATGGGAGAACCTGTTCAAGGCCCAAATGTTTTCACTGATGCTACAAAAACCGAAAGGCCTCTATTTATCATGAGGCCTCCAAGGAAATAACAGTATTAGAAACCCCCTATGACTCTACCCAGAAAAATGAGCTCTTTGCCATCCTCCATGCTTGCTCCATATTTGTACTCATCAGTCCACCTCAGGAGGCATTTTTGAGGGCAATGATGTAGCGGATCGTGCTTTACAGTGCTCCCTACTGCCAGTCCTCACCCCTCCTGAACAAGCCCATGATTTTTTACATCTACCAGTGAGCTCCCTGAGACGCCTGTATGGTTTAACTCGTGAACAGGCTCGACAAATTGTGAGGCGATGTGTGCACTGTGTTCCTTTTCTCCCCCCTCCACCCAGAAAGGGGATTAACCCACGAGGTCTTTTTCCCAATGACTTGTGGCAAATGGATGTTACTCACCTTGGCTGTGTCACTATCCATGTCTGCATTGATACCTTTTCCAAATTTATGATGGCCACTGTATCCAGTAAGGAGAACACCCCGTCAGTTATTAAGCATCTGTACCATTGCTTCGCCTCTGTGGGGATCCCTCAAGTCATTAAAACTGACAACAGGCCTGCCTATTTATGTACACAAATGACTGCCTTCTTTACATCCTTTGGCATTAAGCATGTTACAGGGATCCCCTATAACCCCACAGGTCAGGCTATTGTTGAGCGAGCCCATCGTACCTTGAAAGCTACCCTCAGTAAACAAAAAGGGGAAGTAGGAGGTCGGGGATCTGGGCAGTGGCCTACCCAAGCAGACATGGATAAAGCTTTATATACATACAATTTTCTCTGTCTAGATAGAGACACAGGCCTATCCCCCAGCATGCTACAGCTAATAACACCACCCACTTGTAATTCAACTGGCCCCTTAAAAACAGCACTACATGCACCATCCCTTAACCAGAAAGTCCTCTGGAAGGATGATGAGGGAAACTGGCAAGGCCCATCCGTAGTGTTGTGGAGAGGGCCGGGGTATTTATGTCTTACAGATCCTGATGGCCAGAGCCGCTGGGTACCAGAAAGAAGAACAAAACGAGTTGAAGAAGCCCCGGGAGAGACAACAAGGACGGGAGAAGAAACACAGTCAACAGAAAATTCAGAGAGAGCAGAAAGAAAAGACAGTTAAGATGACTAAACTGAGTAAACTGTTTTCACTTTTTGCGCGATTGGGACTTTGCCACAGGTTGCGTCAGCTCCAGTGCCCTGGGCACCCTTGTCAATTATCGTCGACACAAGAGAGAATGGCTGGGGGCACTTGGCGTTGGCAGCATCCATCTTCGAGAAGTTCCAGATACAGGACTTATATAGCGGACAGCACTTGCTTGCCTCACAAATAGAGGAGCTGGCCAATAAATTCGCCCAAGCCCTCCAAGTGCAGGCTGATATTGATCAGCAGCTGGAGGAGCAGATTCATAAAATAGCATTGGCTACTCAGGACATTGGGAATGAACTTATGTGGCTGGAATTGAGACAGCAGTTGCCATGCGATGGCCGATATTGATCCATTTGTGTAACACCCTTAAACCATAACGCCACTTGCGATGCCCTTTCACAAAGCATAAATGACACTCTCCAGGCTTTGCGGGTGTTAATTACACTGGCGCGGAACATATCTGACACTTGGCACCAGCACGAGACTGATGATATTGTTCATCACCTTAGCGACTGGATTAAACACACCTCTTTCCCCATCCCCTCCATTATAACCCATTGGGCATTTATAGCTCTTTTTGCATTTATACTGTTATTGTTACTACCCACTATATTAGGATGTTTCCTTAGGATTCTTAGAGGTTCAATGGAGGCACTCAAAACCAAGGGCCTAGTATTGAGACCCCGTCTCCTCCCCCTTAATTAAACAAAAAGGGGGAATTGTGAGGGATTGTCTGATGTTGACTACTGCCATGTGGAAGTTGTGGCAAGATGGGGTAGGAACAAGATATTAGGAAGTAACCGGAGCTCACGCTCCCGAGGCAGTGGGCAGTGCTATGTGGAGCTGTGATAAGCTGGGGAAGGAACAGGATACAAGGAAGTAGCCGGAGCATGTGCTCCTGAGGCAGGGGGCTGTGCCATGTGGGAGTGGGACGGCAGATAACGAGTTCCCTTTGTCTAGTCCTCTCCCTAGGTGCAACGTTAACCCCAGACGTCTCCTTCCTGTATCCGGTCCTAGCCTCCTGCGTCACGTCCTCTCCCTTGGTGCAGCGCTAAACCCAGACATCCCCTTCCGGTATCTGATCCTACAATCAATGACTAGTAGGCGGGCTGAGGAGGAGGGGACAAGTAGGTACTTAAGGAACAGTAGGGATCGGAGCTAGCTCTCTCTTGCTCCTGCTCTCTTACTCTGGCTTTCCTGCTTGGCCTTGCTGTGATGGCCTCTGAATAAAGCTCAAGTGTTTGCACCTCCTGATCGGCTCGTCTCTGTGTTTATCCAGGTGGGCACTGAAGACTGGTAAGTATGATCCTGGCAGCCTGCTCCTTGTAGGAGGAGAGTGCACGGCGCGATCGGCACACCAAATGATCAATATCCTTGGGTACTGGTACAATTGGCAAATGGGATTGCTGAACCACTACCAGTGATATTTGGAAGACCATAGAGAACAGAGGTACAAAACTGGAGAAAGTAAAATGTTTTTCCAATTTTCTAAAAGGAAGAGAATAGAGTCAGCAAACCTTCAGCCAATGAACTTGATGGGTTTTTTTTCCCCAAGGAAATTTCTAGAGTGGATCATTAAAAAGGTGGTCAATGAATATCTAGAAAAAGCACCAATCACAAAGTCAACATGGCTTTATTAAGAACATGCTATGCCAGAATAACCTTATTTCCTTTTTTTTTTTACAAGTTTATTAAACTGATAGACCAAAAGAATGTTCTAGATCTAGTTTACCTTGATTTTAGCCAAGTATTTGACAAAGTATCGCATACTATTCTTGTGGAACAGATGGCAAGATGTGGACAAGATAATATCACAATCAGATTGTTGGTTGGATTCACTCAACTGAAAGAATGATAATTAGAGTACTGGGTCTGGAATCCTGACTTCAAATCTGGCCTCAGATACTTACTAGCTGTGTGACTCTGGGCAAGTCACTTAACCCTGTTTGCCTCAGTTTTCTCACCTGTAAAATGATCTAGAGAAGAAAATGTCAGACTACTCCAGTATCTTTGCCAAGAAAACCCCAAAAGGAGTAACAAAGAGTTAGACAAGGCTGAAATGACTGAACAATTATGATGGATAGTAGTAAGGGTAGTTATAATGCATGATAGTAATAATTCAATATCAACATGACAGGAGGTCTCCAGTGGAATGCCCCAGGGATCTGTACTTCTCCTGTATTGTTTAAGATGCTTATCAATGAAAAACACATCAATGGAATGTTTATCAAATTTGCAGATGAATCAAAGATAGGAAGGATAGCTAATATACTGTATGGCAGAGTCAGGATTCAAAAAGATCTGGACATTGAGCAGAATTCAATAAAATGAAACTCATACCAGTTCCATAAAGAACACTGAGAGCCAATAGCAAAGAAATCCATTTATTCAAATGATAACAAAACAGAAACCAGAGAAAGTATATATAGGAGAATATATACCAAACAATACAGTGTAAAGGAGCTCTCCTACTGAGAGATACCTCAGCTCAACTAAGAGAGAGTGTCCTTGATCTCACCCAAGGGGAGACTCCCAAAATGTTCTAGAATAACAAATTTGGAATAGGGACATGATGGAGACTGCTAGCTTTTTTCATGTCTTCCTAGAGTCTTTTCCTTCAGTAATCTGAAGTGAGGTTGGCCTCTTCCATCTTCTCTCCAGAAACTGGAAGCCAGAAGCACTCAAAGAAACCTGAAGCTTAATGAATCCTGAAGAGGATTAGCCCTGAAGAGTCATGAAAGTGGACTGGTAACACCTGGGGCTCTCTTGCCTTTTACCAATTTTGCTCTGCCCCTCACAGGGTAGGGCATTCATCTCTGCCAATAAGGAGAGAATCCCATACCAATGGGCTGTGGGATAAGGGTTATATATGAGCACAATTCTGGTGCTCCAAGAGCCATAGATATGGTTAAGAACCCTTCAAGGTTGAATGTGATCCACATGAACCCACAGTTTCAGCAATGGGCCGTGGGTTAGCAAGGATATACCTTTGTAAGAATTTTTTTTGGTCAATCTTATGTTTCTGGCATGGTCAGTAGGCATAAAAAATTATTTTCAAAGATTTTACTGCAAGGCTTTTGTTTAAAGTGAAGGATTCCATCACTGCAAAACATTTGCAGAATACTGTCCTAGAGACCTCTATGGTCCCTCCCAGGAATTGTGAGAGACCACATGCTTGCACGATGAGATCTAGCTCAGTAAGTTTTCTGAAAAAGGCCTCAGGGACTCCATGCTGTAGCCGCCCCTTGGGCTGTGTGGGGCTGCCCACACCTGGGGGCTTTCGGGGTGAGGCAGAGAAGCTCAAGGAGAACCCTATTCTGGGAACACTGCCTTCTGGCTAAGCATAGAACCATAACTGTAGCAACTATTTCAGTCAGGTAGTTACCAAAATATGTTATTTTCTTAGTTTCTACTTTGGGCTCCTTGCTTGGCATTGTGGGGAATATTAAAGAAGTGAAACTCCTAAGCCACTCAGCAAAGAGAACTCAAAAATGCCAAGAACTCAGACGAGAGCAAGGTTTATCTATATTGGTACCAGGATGGGACCATTGTTTAAAAATGGCACCCCTGCCACCCTATTCTCATTGCCTGAGATTCTACCATTAGCTATCTCTTTGCACTAAACATTACTTGGTCTTTTAAAACAGCAAACACTGCTTGTAAGGATGATACTTTAAGTCCCTAACACTGTAGTATGAATGGATTTATCAGAAATCTTTTCTCAGTGACAAGTGAGGGAAAACAAGGGCAATCTGTATGTTTTTAGTGTCAGTAGGAGCAGATCTGATACTGAATGGGAAAGGAGGGAGGGAGGGAGGGAGGGAAGGAAGAATCTCAGAAAATGGGGAGAGAGAAGTAGGGACCTGGAGCAGATAATATTATTTGCTCCATCCATAACACATGACAGTACGTTAAAGAAGCCACAAAACGACTGCCTGGAAGGGAGGGAAAATAATGTGAAAGAAGAAGGAATAAGTTTTACCTTTATTGTCTTGATGATAGCAGAGGGAGGAAGGGAAGATATTTATGGGCTAATCATCTCAGGCCTTTTTCAGCACCAGCTGGTGGAGCCTTCTTTTCCTCTTCTACCAGCTGCTTCCCTGAATCACTGCCCAGCCATCTAGAGCTGGAGACATGGCAACCAAAGATGAGGGCCCTGCGATTTGCTGCATCCTAGAGAGAGCTCTGCATAGGGGGTGTTGAAAACATTCCGCAAGGTCACAAGTTTCTCTATTCAGATTCCTCTGGTCCTTTCAGGTCCCGGCATCTCTGAAGTCTCCTCCAGCTAGAAGGGGGATGAGGTGGTCTTGGAGTCATGGAGAATGTGAAAGGAGAGTGATGGGGGACACAGGTGGGACTTCCTAAGCTTGCCCCTCCAGAGTATTCAAATCCCACCTCAGAGCTGCATAACCTGTATGACCATGAGGGTGGCACTTCACCTGCCTGTGCCTCAGTTTCATTATCTGTAAGATGAAAGAGTTGTCCCAGAAGATTTCTGAGGTCCAGTCTAATCCTATGAATTGAAGCAGTTACCAGTTTGGCACACTAGTTTCCAATGTCGCTTTTCTCTAGGTTCGAGTTAACTTTACTGGTAATCTGACAGATGTTAAAGCCTGGCCCCTAGTGGTCATTACCTATAACTACATGATTAGCTCCCTCCCCTCAGGCTTCCTCCACCAACCAATCCTTTAGACCTAGTGAATTAAAGGAAGGGGGGAAAAAAAGTATATGAGCAAAAAAAGGAAGAGATTTTGTACACTCAGGCTGTTGAATTTAAATTTTGTAATATGTTAACGTAAAGACTCTCACCGGATGCCCATCAATTGGCGAATGGCTGAACAAGTTGTGGTATATGAATGTAACAGAATACTATTGTGCTATAAGAAATGATGAGCAGGCTGACTTCAGAAAAACCTGGAAAGACTTGTACGGTCTGACGCCGAGTGAAGTGAGCAAAACCAGGAGAACGTTGTACACAGTAACAGCCACGTTGTGTGATGACTAATATTGATAGACTTAACTCTTCTCAGCAATACAAAGATCTAAGACATCTCCAAAGACCTCATGATGGAAAATGCTATCCACAAAGAAGAAAGAACTATGGAGTTTAATGCAGATCGAAACATACTATTTGTTATTTTTTTCTTTTGTTGTGTTTTGTTTCCTCTTTCTGGTGGTTTCTCCTATTGGTTCTAATTCTTACTTACAACATCACTAATGTGAAAATATGTTTAATAGGAATGTATATGTATAGCCTATATCAGATTGCACAACGTGTTGGGGAGGGAGGGAGGGAAAGGGAGAAAAATTTAAAACTCAAAAGCTTATGGAAGTGATTGTTGATAATTCAAAATAAATTAATTTATAAATGACCTCAAAAAAAAAAGTAAAGACTCTCACCCACAATACACTGTTCTTAGTTCTTATCATCTTCCTTAGGATGGTCTTCCTTTACCTTGCTGGAGCACTTGAAAAAAATTCCATTTCCAAAGCAAGTTCACATTTATTCTATCATTTGAGTCTCACAAAACTCCAATAATATAAGTAAGGCAAGTACTATCTCAATGTAACAGATGGAGAAACTGAGGCACAGACCATGTGATAGAATATGGAGCATATTGAACTGGAAACCAGGTGAATGTTGGATAATCTACTTCCCTTTTCTGGGTCTTATTTTCTTCATCTACAAAGATGAGGGGGTTAGATGAGATGACCTCTAAGTTTTTCACTGACAGAATCATTTTGATTCTATTTACGGAGCATTTTAATACTATTTCAAAATGTTTCTCATCTGTGATTTCATCTGACCATCACTATGTCCTTATGAGGTAGGTAGGACAGGCAAGCGTTAGCCCCATTTTACAGATGAGGAAACTAAGCCCCAGAGGAGTTGTGACTTTTCCAAGATCATATAGTTAGTGGTACAACTGGGACTAGAACCTAGATCTCTTGGAGGCTTGACTGACCTTTCCAGCAAATTTTACCCACCTCTTTCTCACAGGAGAATTGGGGGTAGGGGTGGGAATGGATTGGAGGGTAGCCTGGTAAAAGCCTGCATCTAGCACCAGTGACTTCCATATAAACAACAGAGGTTTTTCAGCCCAAACTCTAAACTCAGAGCATTTCTTTCTGGAATTTGTGACCTGAACGCTTTGTCCTATGACCAGAGGTGTGCTGGTAAATGTTTAACAACTGGCTCTCTGAAAAACATGACACACTCTTAAGTTTAATCTCTATTATTAACATTTCCAATATCACTTTCTTAAGTCTAGGCAATCAACAGAATAATAAATCAAGCCCTGATTTGTAACATTTGCCATTTTGAGGTAGAATTGTTAACAGTGAAAATTTTTTCCCCAATATTTTAATACTTTTATTTAAAGTTTTGAATTTCAAATTCTATTCCTCCCTCCCCCTCCCCTTCCCTTTCCCTGAGAAGACAAGCAATCAGATATAGATTATACTTGTGCAATTATGTAAAACATTTCTACATTAGTCATTTTGTACAAGAAGACTTGAATAAAAGAAAAAGAAAAAAGAAAGAAAGAGGAAGGAAGGAAAGAAGGAAGGAAAGAAGGAAGGAAGGAAGGAAGGAAGGAAGGAAGGAA
>NW_020954630.1:2020695-2228623 GCF_900497805.2 Vombatus ursinus
GAAGGAAGGAAGGAAGGAAGGAAGGAAGGAAGGAAGGAAGGAAGGAAAGAAGGAAGGAAGGAAGGAAGGAAGGAAGGAAGGAAAGAAGTGAAAATAGCATGCTTCAATCTGTATTCAATCACTATCATTTCTTTCTCTGGAGACAGTATGCTTCATTACTAGTCCTCTGGGATTGTCTTGGATCATTGTATTGCTGAGAACAGCTAAGTTATTCATAGTTCTTCATCGAACAATATTGCTTTTACTGTGTACAACATTCTCCTGGTACTGTTCACTTCACCACGCATCAGTTCATGTAAATCTTTCCAGGTTTTTAACAGTGAAAATTTAACAACTGGCTCTCATGAACTCACTCGAGCAGGTTCCAGTTCAGTCCTGCCGACCCTTGTATGCAGTATTCTACTGAATAACAAATCAAACATGGGAAGCATTGCAGAAGTTAAAGTTTTGTTGGCCCTGACACATTCTCTCTCATTCCCTATTGGAAAAACATTGGTGGCTTCCAATCACTTATAAGACAAAATTGTTGTTGTTCAGTCATTTCAGTCTTGTCTGACTTTTTGTGACTCCATTTGGGGTTTTCTGGACAAAGATACTAGAGTGGTTTGCTATTTCCTTCTCCATATCATTTTACAGATGAGGGAATTGAGGCAGAGTTAAGTGACTTGCTCAGGGTCACACTGCTAGTAAGTATCTGAGGCTGGATTTGAATCCAGATCTTCCTGATTCCAGACCCAGCACCCTATCCACTTCACCACCTAGCTGTCTGTAAGACAAAATACCAACTTCTTAATCTGTCATTTAATACCCTCCACAATTTGGCCCCAAACCACTTCAGGGTAGACCCCATGCAGGCTCTATTTCAGCCAGATCAGATGACTAGCTGTTCTGTGATCTCATCCTGCATACTCACCTCCATGCATCCGTGCGGGTCATCTCCCAAGCTTAGAATGCAATCCTTCCTCTTCTCAGTTGGTCAATATGATAGTTAATAAAGATTTGTTGAAATCTTTCTCTTCCTTTTGTACCCAGACCAGGTGCCACCTCTTCTGTGAAGCTTTCCATGATTCCTCCTGCTAAAAGTGATGGATTTTTGTGATGATATTTAGGATGAAGCTGACTGTATCTCCTCCTTTAAGGTTTTAAGGGTACCCCGAGGGCTTGGATGTTTTTATCTAACTAATGTCAAGCACCCATTCCAATGTGGTTCCCTCACTGGGCAGGCTGGCCACAAAGCGCAGCCTGGACTCTGTTCCTGGACTTTCTGGTGCTTTTTTCTCCTGACCCTTTGAAGTTTACAAGTCATAGCCATCTCCAAACTCTCACTTAAAAGCAAAAGGAGCAGACAGAACAGCAACAGAAGGAAAAGCTGGGCGATGGGCCCATGGACCACATCATGGTGTCCCTGTTGGGGAGGTCAAGGCTGGGGGCCTCTCTTCCTCCTGAAGGCTTGCTTAGTCCAGGCTTCCTCACTTGAACATGCCAGGCTAGACCAAGGCGGACAGGCTCTGGTTTTGTTTACCACTTTTTGAAGGCACCTCAGTTGGAGATCTATAGTCAATCAAAAAGGCTTCACCACATGGTTAGTGGGTGGACCAGAATCAGTTACAGAATGTCTGGGTATATTCCATACTCCATGGCCAGATTGCATTAATCAGGTGGAACAGGAAAAGGCTGTTCAGAGCTGGGCCCCTAGACTAGAGCATACGGACCTTTAAGGGACTGCTTGGGTTGCTCTATTCCCCCAGGTACTAACTGTGGGGTACTAAGAGACAAGGGGGCAGCTAGGTGGTGTAGTAGATGGCTTGGAGTCAGGAAGATGTGAGTTCAAATCCAGCCTTAGACACATACCAGACCCTGGGGTAAATCACTTAATCCCTATTTGCTTCAGTTCGTCATCTATAAAATGGGGACGCACTGAAGAAGGAAATGACAAACCTCTCCAGTATCTTTGCCAAGAAAACACAGAATCGGACACAACTGAACAGTAAGAAAAAAGGAGCAAGGGGCAGCTAAGTGGCACAGTGGGTAGAGCACAGGCCCTGGAGTCAGGATGACCTGAGTTCAAATCTGACACATAACACTCACTAGCTGTGTGACTCTGGGTAAGTCACTTAACCCCAATTGCCCTCACCAAAAAAAAAAAAAAAAAAAAAAAAAAAAGAGCAGAATCATAGGCCTATAGGGGAAATGGACCTTTGAGGTCATCTGGCCTAACCCTCTTATTTTAAGGAGGAGCAAAGTGATTTGTTCAAGGTCACATGGGTATTAGGTAGAAGAGCCCACATTTGACCCTAGGACTCAGGACATAAAAAATCCAGCCCTCTTTCCATGATGAATCTCAGATCACTTTGAGCTGACTACCAAAAGTATTTCTTGACAGTGGCATGGAGTCAGAGTGGTAAAGGGGGATGGGGTATTGGCAGGCAAGTTTGACTTGCTGTTACTGCATTGAAAGAGCATCAGATCTCAGCAATGAGTTAACTGTGATGGCAAAGTGGCCAAGGGAATGTCTGTTCTTCATGATTGGGATCAACCAAATAAAGCGAGGTTCTCAGGTTCACTTAAGACCACTCAGTATTTTGCAGTGATCTGCCTCCATGACCTCTTTTGAAGATGCCACATGGTTTGGAAAGATTGGAGCTCTCCTGAAAGGAAGGCATCTATCATTATTCTTCTTCTTCAAGTCAAGTTTAAAAGCAGGTATTAAGTCTTTACTTATTTGCCAAACACTATTCTGAGGGCTGGGGATGCAAAGAAAAGCAAAAATAGTCCCCGTTCTCAAGGAGTTCACATTAAACTCTTGGAGAGAATACACAAACAACAATCTGTATGGAGCAAATTGGAGGTAATCTCATAGGTAGGCCACTAGATGGGCAGGTGAGGAGTGGAGGAGGAGGACGAGGAAAAGCCTTTTGAAGAATCCAGAAGGCAGAGTTGAGGAGGAAGAGCATTCCAGGCCTGGGGGACAGCCAGTGAAAATGCACTCTTGGGAGTCAGGAGATAGTGTCTCGAATAAGGCATCACAAAGAAGTCAGGGTCACTAGACTGCAGAGTTCATGGAGGGGAATAAAGGGAAAGAAGGGGGGAAGGGGTCAGTTGTGAAGGGCTTTAAAAGCCAAACAGAGAATTATTATTAGAAAGGTACCAATTTTTCAATACCAATAATACTAACATTAATAGACTACCTGAAGGTGGGCAAAGTGCTTTACACTTATAGTATCTCATTTGAATCTCACAACAAATCTGTGAGGTTGTTGCCATAAGCAGTATTGCTACTGTTCTATACATGAGGAAACCAAAGCACGGAGAATATGAATGATTTGCTTAGCATCACACAACTAGTAAGATGTCATTGATCACCTCATATATGAAAAACACTGTGTTATATGAGGACAAGGGGGCAGAAGTAATATAAACATATAAGATATAACCTTTGACCTCATGAGGCTAACAATATGGCGGGGGGATATGAACCACAGACATGTTTAAAACAATTAGCAACATGAATCCCTTTCTTATAATTTGTGACTGAATCCACCGCCTTGAAACAAAATGGCAGGTAGCAAAGTTTATCACATGGGCATCAAATGGACAGTAGAACACATCTGTGCTCTGCATTGAATGGGTGTCCACGACCTGGGTACAAATTATAGGGAGTCCATGACAGCCCCGAGTAAGAGTGATAGAATCTTCCTTGGGCATCATGGCCTTTGGCTGTGCCTCTGACTTTACTTCCTTACTATGAACATTAAGTGACTAGAGCACTGGCCTGGAGTCAGGAAGACCTGAGTCAAAATACGATCATGCTTATTAGCTGTGTAAACCCTCACAAGTAATAGGGTACTTCAGTTTCCTCATCTGTAAAATGGGGAGAATAATGGCATCTACCTCACACGGTTATGTTGAAGCTAAAATGATGTAATATTTATAAAGTACTTTGCAAACCTGAAAGTGCTTTATAAATGCTAGCTATTATTATTGTTGTTATTATTAATGAAGAGTAGAGGTAGTGGTGGTAGAAGTAATAATAGCAGTAGTAGTAATAGTACTGGTACTAATAGTACTGGTACTAATAGTAGTAGCAATAGTAGTAATAATAGTAATATTATTTTTCTTTTCTTTTCCAATGGAGTAAGAAATGGGTGAAAAAAGATATCTTTTTTTTAATAGAGAGATGTGTGTGTGTGTGTGTATGTGTGTGGGAGGGGCTGTATGTGAAATGTTGCAATATATCATGCATTTTCAGATGAGGTTACTATATTCTTAGTTTTAATTAACTGTTTTGTTTTTCTTATAAGAGACCTTTGGCTGTGGTAGTAATCATGGTAGTAGTAGTAGAAACAGTAGTGGTGGTAGTAGCAGTATTAGTAGTAGCAATAGTGATAGTAGTAGTAGTAGTAGTAGTAGTAGTACAGTGTTACTGTAGGGTTCTGGAAGTTTTAGCCACTTCTGAGCGTGGTATTTGAGCAGGGAACTGTGAATACCCGGGGAAATTTTGTCTACAAATTCCACTGTCCTAGACATGCCATGCTTATTCCTGACTCCTTTCACATATCCAAATCCTGACCATTCTTTAAGGCCCAAAAGAAATTCCTCTCTTTCAATGAAACCCTCCCTGACCACAAATGTAGCATAGACTCTCTCCCCCAAGCCCTTCAAGAGAGGGATAGGTAAACTCAGGAGCTAGGATGCTCAGGAACAAACCAACTAAATTAAAGGGGAAAAGGCTGTTCTTGTTCAGTTTTATAAGAGAGGAATGTGGGGCATTGTGAGGGGTGCAAAAGATAAAAAAGACTAAAATGAAAAAGTCTCCATCTTCAAGGAGCTTACATTTTATAGGGGAAAATTATGTGTATGCATGCATGCACGTACATATGTGTACATATATACTTACATATAAAATATCTGTTATGTATATGTACACATACATGTATACACACAAAACAAATACAAGATAATTGGAGGGGAGCCACTAGAAGCTGAGGGGAGGAGACTATAGTAGAAAGTGGCATTTTAGTTAAGCTTCTAAGTAAACTGGAGCTTCTAAGAGGTAAAAAGGGGGCAGGAGGGTGTTTCATGCATGAGGCACAGCCATGGCAAAGGCATGGAGTCAGGATACAAAGTATCATGTGTGGGGCAGCGAGGTGGCACAGTGGATAGAGCACCGGCCCTGGAGTCAGGAGGACCTGACTTCAAATTCAGCCTCAGACACATGATACTTACTAGCTGTGCGACTCTGGGTAAGTCACTTCACCCCAATTGCCTCGCAAAAAAAATAAAAATAAAAACAAACAAACAAACAAACCAAAGTGTCACGTGTAAGGGACAGCAAAAAGGTCCATTTGACTGGACCGTATTTTACCTATGTGGATATACAGAAAAAAACGAGTCATTTGCTAAAGATCTTACAGTTATAGCAGAACACAGCAGGGCCAGGGCTTGACAATGGAAATTCTCTGCCTATGTTTTCCTGAGGAAGGAGGCAGGGCACAGGAAAAGGCTGATGCAAAAAGGCAAGGGAAGTTAGAAACACTCTCTCCTGGGCTCTACTGGAAAGAGCACTGGCCTGGATGTCAGGAGTTCTGGGGCCTATTGTGGGACCCCTCTCTGGCCTTCAGTGTTCTCAACTACAGAAAGGAGAGAGTTAGATGATTTTACTCAAAGGTTCTCTCTAGCACTAACATTCTATATGTACGTACATGGTTTATAATAACATTATTAAGAATATATAATTCTATAATACTTTACTTTATTATATAATATATTGTATATATTATATCTTATATTATGTATCACATATTATATATTAAAATAATGTATGGTATTTTAATACCTTAAAACTTTTTCTTTTTGTAAAACATTTTTTCCTTTAAATATATGATTTTTAAAATAGTTTTATTGATATCTTATTTTGACATAGCAAACATCTGAAGATAACTCTCAGTTGGAAAAAGGTCTCATAAGAAAAACAAAACAGTTAATTAACACTAAGAATATAGTAACCTCATCTGAAAATGCATGATATATTGCAACATTTCACATATAGCCCCTCCTACACACACACACATACCTCTCTATTAAAAAAAAGATATCTTTTTTCACCCATTTCTTATTCCATTAGAAAAGAAAAGAAAAACAAATTTCTTGTTAACAAATATGCATAGTAGAGCAAAACAAATTCTCTCAATGGCTGTATACAAATATATCTCCCTCTGCACCTTCAGTCCATCACCTCTCAGTAATGGATAGTATATTTCATCATTGGTCTAGAATCATGAATGGTCACTGTATTGATCATAGTTATTATAGTTTTCAAAGTTGTTGGTATTTTACAGTGTTGTAGTTGGTCTATAAATTGTTGTCCTGGTTCTGTTCATATATCATTCTTTATCAGTTTATAATGAAAGAAGAGATACCCATTTAAAAATTTTCTAGACCGCCATTTTGTTTCAAGGTGGACTGAACTACATTCTGAAAATAAGGCATCATGTTTTTCCATTCATTATCTAGTCTGACCCTCACAATAGCCTTGTGAGGTAGGTTGGACAGGTGGGTTTTCTCTTCATCCTGCAGATGATGAAACTGAGTCCCAGAGAGGCTGTCCACTATCATTCAGTTAGTGTCAGAGCCAGAACTAGAATCCAGATCTCCTGACTTCAGTTCAAAATTCTTTCCAGCACTTTCCCAACATCTCATAGGAAGGTGTTGCTTTTTGTTTGATTGATTTTGGTATTTTGGGGGGGGTGGGGGTGGGAAGGGCATCCTGGCAAAGGCCTGAATCTATTTTCAGTAACTTCCAATTTAAGTATCCAGAAGTTTTCCAACTCGAACTCAATTTTCAGAGGATGTTTCTTAGAAGCTGGGCTTTGAACTTGTATCCTGTGACAATATGCCAGTCCCTGAAGGCAGCACTGTGTTACCAAGATAGACACGATGATTCATCCCCAGATGAATGGAGAATAAAGTGGCCTGGCTTGATCATCTCTAAGTTTTTCGTTTTTTTGTTTTTTTTTTTTAACGGATAAACTCTGGTTTCTTATTTGGCTCAGTCACTTCTATGGGGAACTTTGTGTCTGAGGCCCCAGAAGCATGACAGGGAGCTTGATCCTGAAGTCTGATACTTTTGCAGTCCCTTAATTGGAGACTGACCTCTCCCACCTGGACCTTGCTAGTTTCCCCTGCACTTGGTGGATGAGCCAATATGAGGCTATCTGAATGGAAGGTTGTCTTGGCTGGCCTTGTTCAAGAAATTCTATCAGATTTAGAAGTACAGATTGCTCCCCATCGAAGAGTACTCAGGGAAATATGCCTGGGGAAAGGCAGGCATCTAAGCTGTTATTAAGAACTATCTATGATACACACACACACACACCCCACCACCATCTCCATGAAAAGCCCTCTGGGAGCCCTTAGGCCTATTATCTGGGTCACACCTCTGACTTCATTTTCAAAAACAGCATTCTGGGCTTTTGAGATGAATCTGTCTCAAAAAAGAAAAAAAAAGAAAAATGCAGGTTATTTTAGGGCAGTTTTCCCAGCAGTCATATGCAGGGGAAATAAAACTAGGTTTTCTATCGCAGGGAAAATAGGGGAACAGGATTATCCCAGGAAAAGCAGAGGAAATGAAGTAGCAATCAGATTCTCTTCTCCGACTCCCACTCCCCACCCATGCAATTCAACATCACTACCTGCCATCTTCCCTTAAAATTCTCTCTTAAGGTTTCTTCATGTCTGAGTGCCAAGTTTGAGACAGTAGATGGCCAGGATCTAAGTACCAAGGACACAGAGCAGGGAGCAACATTTAGGTGTCTACCATCTTGAAAATAGATATAGGACTGGCTTTGTGCACAGATGTAACCTAACTTTGTAGTTGAGACTTGGCGTAGACTAGAATGGGGGTGGGAAACTTGTGGCCTTGAGACCACATGCGGCCCTCTAGGTCCTCAAGTGTGACCCAAGTGTGAATCCAAACTTCACAGAACAAATCCCCTTAATAAAAAGATTTGTTCTATAAAACTTGGACTTAGTCAAAAGGCCACACCCAAGGACAAGGTCACACATGGCCTTGAGGGCCGCCGGTTCCCTACCCCTGGACTAGAATAAAGCCATAACTGAGACAGGAGGCATTAAAGATGTCCTTAGTTGGAAGGCAGGTACCACCTCCTTGTGTGGAAGAGAAAGAAAGCACCTCCATTGTCGCTTCCAGAGAAGTCACAACTCCAGCGAGGAGCTCACTCAAGCAAGAACGGCAAGGGCTGTTAGTGCCCCCTCCAAATTTGGCACCCTTGAAAAAAGCCCCAATTGCTCCACCCTAGTTCTGGCTTTGTAATAGAATTTAGAGTGTCAGAACTAGAAGGGACGTTAGAGATCATCTCCAACCCCTTCATTTTACCAAAGAGAAAACCCAGACCTAGGAGGGGACACGAGTTGTCAAGGACACAGTGAACGAGTGGTAAACCAAAATGAAGATTGCCAGGGCAGGGCTCTTTCACTATGTTGTGTGACCGCAGCTATACCATGATGATTTGAGGAAATACATTTCAATATACAGAGAAATACTAGAAAAAAGATTATGCCCTCCTGTTGGGTGCAGTTTTGTTTTTTTTAAAGAAATATATGCACACATACATGTGTACATGCATATACCTCCTGCCTCTTGGCAAAAAGGTCATAGGACCATAGACTTAGTGCCGAAATGGACCTCGGAGGGCATAAAGGCCAACTCCCTCATCTTACCAATGACAAAATCAGGGCAAACAGAGGTTAAGTGACTTTCCAGGGTCAAACAGCTACTAAGTGTCTTACGGTGTATTTGAACTCGGGTCTTCCTGACTTCAGTTCCAGGGAAGAAACAGTGCACATCTGTGGCGAAAAGGCCAACTTTAGAAGCTGCTAGGTAGGCATATTAGAGGGCTAGAATTGGAATCAGGAGGACCTGAGTTCAAATCCTGCCTCAGATACTCATTAAACTGTGTTATCCTGGGCAAGTCACTTAACCCATGTCTCATTTTCCTTTTCTATAAAATGAGGGAATTAGACCTGATGGCATTTATTTTGGAGGGCTCTTTTGTTTCTTTGTTTGGGTTTTTTGACCTGACAACTCAGGAAGATGACATCAGACTCAGTACTATACAGAAATTATTATAGAGCGTCGGACACAGAAGGACAGGACAACTTTCCTTTACCCCACAGATGTGCTTGAAACCAATTGTATGCAAACTGAATTTCTGCAAATCAAATCCAATTTTAAATGTCCCAGGCAAGCTTGCTATTTGAAAGAATTCTTGGGTAAATTCCTTTGCTTCATCAACCCCTAATTTATGTCTTGGAGATCTTCAAATACAGGCAGTCCCTCAGCTTAGGAACAATTTGTATTCCAAAAATTTGTTTTTTAATTGGTTGGTGCTGGGAACACATTCCCCAGAGACACAAGGTTATAAATAGAAGTTTCATTCACCTACACATGCCTAGTTTAACCCATTACGGACCTGAAGCATAGAATAATACTACTTAGTCCTATCATAGACTCTGTTGAATGTGTAAAACAATGTTTCTAAGGGAAAATGGGTCTTGAGCTACCACTTGGGATATCAGCATCACATCTCTGAATTCCCACCTCCCACCTCCATGCCTGCCAAACACTGGGAGTTGGGCTGCCTAGCTCTAAGTCACTGATGGTAACATGGGCGGGGGATCAGTCAGTCAATCAGTCAACCAGCAGTTATTAGGCACTTACTATGTGCCAAGCACTGTGCTAAGTACTAGCGATACAAATAGAAGCAGAAAGAAAGCCAGTGCCTGTCCTCAAGGAGTTTATAGTCAAATAGAAAATACATCACAGTTTCCCTATGGGTAGTGCCCTACACTGATGAAATCTCATGTGCAGAGCCTCTCAAGTAAGTCACAGCAGCAAAAGAGCCAGGGTAGGGTGGTACAGTAGAAAGGGAGCTGTTTGAGGACATCAGAAGGTATGATTTTGAACCCTTTCCTCATTAACTGTGGGACTTGGAATAAGCCATTTTTCTTCTCTCTGATTCTTTAAAAAAATACTTAGAAAGACGGGAAGACCTTCCCACAGGCCTGGAATAATCATCGATTTAGAGCCAGAACCTTAGGTCTCAGATACCACCAAGTCCAACACCCTCCTTTCACAGATGAGAAAACAGGTTAAGACTGAGAAAGGTTGGTTGACTTGCCCAGGATCCCACAGTTAGTAATTAGCTGAGGCAGGAAATGAATGAATTCTGGTCTTCCTGACTGCAAGTCTGATGTTCTATCTGCTCGGCCACCTAGCTGCAAAGAAATAAAGCATTTGCTCTCTTTCTTCACCAACTTTTTAATTTTGCCCTGTTAAAGGTTAGGATTTGAGGCAATATTGTACCTCACTGTTTCGTATGCTTATTTAATTGTTTTTGTTATAAATATTAGCCCTGGTTTCTAGGCCTCTATGAAATGCACATGGGCCCAGGATAATTCACAGAGGAGGCCAGATGGAGCAGATGCAGAGACACTTCTGAAGAATGTGAGCTTGCCTGTTAAGTTGCACTAACCACTGTTAAGTTGCGCTAACCAGTGTGAGACAGAGAAGACAGGATAAAATGAATGCCGTTTTGCTTTGTAGCCTCTCTTCAATGGAACTTTTGGGGATTGGAAGACAAGCTGGAATCACCTGGGACTTTATGGAGAGAAGAAGCCATTGGTTGAGGCATTTGAAGTCTGCCGAGGACTTTGAACTCCTATCAATCATGTTTGCCACCCTGGAGAGCCTTGGGGAGCCTTCTCTCTCCCCAAATTTCTTTACCTTTGGGAAGAGAGAGAGCTCTTCATTTATAAGCCTCTAAGGTTTGTGCTTGGAGAATTGCTCTGTCAATGCTGAAGATTGGGGGAACGAGAGAGGCATGAAATTATAACAATTCCCTTCCCAGGCTTGGTGTGACATGTGTGAGATATGACTCCTGATTGCCTGAGAGACCTCTGAACCCTCAGTGCTGATGCTGGGAATGGTGGGCGTAGTGAGGGAGACATGGTGATAGATGGAGGTAGACTGCGAAGTAGGAATTCTGGAGAGCTAGCCAGTTTGCAAGCACAAACTTTAAATTTTTTTAAATTTTTTTGCACTTAGTAGTATTTTTTCCAATTACATGTAAAAATAGTTTTCAACATTCATTTTTGTAAGATTTTGAGGTCCAAATTTTTCTCCCTCCCTCCCCTCTTCCCCACCCAAGACAGCAAGCAATGTGATATAGGTTATACATGTGCAATTATGTTAAACATATTTCCACACTAGTCATGCTGAAGCACAAACTATCAAATGGCGACCAGACCATAAGAACCACTGACATGGAGAGGAAGCTGCCCTCCCCCACCACATCTCCAGCAACATGCCCTTTGATTTCCAGTGGTTACAACCATAGAGACTGCTAAGAACAGATTCCCCTTGGTGAGATGGTTCTTTCTCTCCTTGAATTGAACTCAGATGGTTTTGCTCTCTCCAGCTAAAGATCTCCTTTACTATTGAGTATTTTTTCATCTCTTCTAATCTGTCTAACTTCCCCAATTTCTGTTGACTATTTTGCTAGGTTAAATAAGCTTGTTTTCAATTTTCATGATGCTCTTATTTTGTATCCATTGCTTGGTGGGAGGAAATGAAGCTGGCCATGGTAAATTATCATGCTCCTCTTAAGAGCAATCAGATATAGTGCCTTTTATTTAGAACCTGTCCTACCCCTAGACTAACAGATATCTGATGGGTGACAGATGAATATAATTCTAGCCCAGTACCATCTTGGAGACAGGTGAGGGAGGAAGCAAGTGCCCAACCACCATTTTCTTCCTGCTCCCCACAAAGATGGAAGTTATAGTCTCCCTTGGAGAGAGGTGGGCCAGACATTAGGTCATGGTGGACTAGATCTCATATCTATCCATGTCACAGGGGAGCCTGGTCATCCTTTTATTTAGGTGAAAATCACGTGTATATCTTACGAAAGGAAAAGATATTTATGATTATCTCTATTGATATGGAGAATTTATATGCTTTCCTTTATAATTTCCTTTTATTTCCTTTAAAGCAGCAGTAAGCCTCTATACTGTGTGTTTAAATCTATGGGTCTTGAGGGAAGAAAACTGAAGGACTGAAATATGCTGAGGGATGGGGGCAGAGACAAAGAATTATAACATTTTAATAATTTAATATTTCATTTGATTTCCTAGGGTAGGACCTGGGGGGGGGAAGAGGGAAATATTTCCTCCATCAAAACTGGCGCCATTTGAGAGGAGAGATGGGAACGGAAAGGGAAGCAGCCCAGACTTGTTCAGGTGCTGAGTAGACTCTGGTGGCTTCTGGGGAATGTTGCATCTGGTTAAAAGTGGTTGGACCCAAACAGCACAGGGAGGAATAGCTTGAATAGAGTGTCACCTAGAGGTTAACTCAGATATTGCACCCAGAGTTAATTCAAATGCCTTGGCTGGATTTGTACTTATTTGACAACACACACCAGCCCGAAATAAACATAAGTCTCTCCATGAATGTCAGTCAGCATCAGGAGATACTGGCTCCCCATCACTCTCCACCCTCTAGGCTTCTGGGGTCACCATCTTCACCCTCATCTCCTTGATCTCCCAGCCCATGTCCTACAGCCTATGTGCAGACGTGAGCATAGTGATAAATTTCATTTGCCTGAGGAGCCCATAGTGCCTGGAAAGGGACTTGCAGAAATGCACAGAGTTCCTGAGATTCCCCCAACAGACTGGATACTGACTTTTCAGGAGAGTTTGCCATTAATGAAAAACCCTCCAGGGTGGATTCCTTGCTGGTTCTGTCTGGAGACAGCTGGGAAGAGCAGAGTTTACTAGTGTTTTGTTTTGTTTTTTTAAATTTGCTTGTTTCTTTGTCTTGCCTGCCAAAAGGAAAGTTGATGAATGGTGTGAAGAGGATTTCAGGTTGGAGCTGGGAACATTAATGTTGCCTTCTTTATTCATTCCTATTCATTCATTTATTCATTCTGATTAAAATTGTTATGTAATATGCTTTATAAGTGAATAAATAAGGTACACGGGCAGTAATGTAACAAGGTAGAAAATATAGCTGGTTGGGGGATTAGACAAGATCTAGTTGTGTAAATCCATGCTAACCCCAGAGTCTAATAAGGCAAGGATCACCATCCACAAAGGGGCAGTGCCAAGGAGTAAGAGGTAGCCATTTTTCTGGGATTCAGAAAGGGCTTGGTGGGGCAGCGAGGTGGTGCAGTAGATAGAGCACCAGCCCTGAAGTCAGGAGGACCTGAGTTCACATCCGGCCTCAGACCAAACACTTGACACTTACTAGCTGTGTGACCCTGGGCAAGTCACTTAACCCCAAATGCCTAAAAAAAAAGAAAGAAAGAAAGGGCTTGGTAGTTGCCCCAGAGAGTCCTCTGGTCAGAAACAGCAGATGGAGGATGAACATTTGATGGACAGCACCTGGTCCCTACTACACAATAGGGTCAAGTGACCGAACGCAATGTTCCTTAGAGGTGAAATAACAAATATTTATTAATTACCTACTGTTGGCAAGGCACTCTGCTGAGTACTAGGACTACAAAGACGATATAATACTCTTAAGGAGCTGTCATTTTTTTGGAAGAAATGTAACATTAAGACAAATAAGTAAACATCAAGATTTTTGTTGTTGTTTTATTTTTTTGTTCACCCTTGTATAGGAAGGAAACTTTCTCCATAATGCATCTTCTCTGAGATTTAGTCTTAGAGGGCTGCCTAAGACCCTGAGAGGTTAAGGGACTTGCCCAGTGTCACACAGCCAGTTTGACTTTCACTGCCAAACTTCTGGAAAGAGTCATCTATACTATCATCTATGACCCAAGGCAGTCAGTCTCCTCTCACAAGAGGTCCCAGCACTGGATTCACATGAAGCCCAGATTCATCCTTGGTGTGAACTGACCCCAAAGACTGGAGTCAAGCTTTTCTTACTGTCTTTCTTTCTGGCTTGTTCTGCCCATATCCCAAAGTAGAATTCTAGGGGAAAATCTCTAACAAAGCATAGGGCATCTCTCATGTCTATGATCTCTCAAAAAGGATTAACAGAGTTTCTCTAAGACAGTTACTCCATGCATGGACAAAATAGGCATCTGGTATATAATAATTATATATTTCCTCTGCCATAAAATGAATGCTTAAAACCCAAAAGATTTGTGTCTAGTAATAAATACTTAAAACATAATAAAAATAACCCATCACTTATTTTATCACCTAGATCAGTGCTTCTTAAACTGTGGGTCTCAACCCCAAAAATTTGGCAACAGTAAAAGGTTTATGAATGCACAATGACCAAAAATTAATTAAAAATCAAACACGTAATGAATCCAGGAATTGGGAAAGAGGCAGCACTTGCCTGTGTTGCATCTCAAAACTTCATTGAAGCCTTAGTTCTGAACACAAAGCATGCGCACTTTGCACTGCTCATGCTGTCACACCACACAACACCAACGAACACTGCTGGAACTCCAAAAGGGGTAGAGAGTGGAAAAAGAAGCCCTGACCTAGATTATTAAACTAATTTTATCAGTATGACCATTTCTCCTGTAAAAGGCATAATAATATACTGCCCTATCCCTCCGGGTAACATCCTTGTGGCTACCTAGACCAAAGTGCCTTTCCCTAGGCATCACTTCTTGATAGGTGTTATAGCCTCCTAAAAGAATGTAAGTTCCTTAAGGACAGGAACTGCCTCATTTTTATACTTGTGCCTGGCATGGCACCTAGTACATAGTAGGTACTTAATAAATGCCTATTTGATTGCCTGATCATAAGCTCATAGGTTTAGAGCTGGAAGGAACTATAAAGATTTTCTAGACTAACTTCTTCATTTTTTTAACAAATGAGGAAACTGAGGCCCAGAAAGGTTAAGTGACTTGTTCCATATCAATCAGTAAGTGGAAGAGCCAGGATTCAAACCCAGATCTTTTGACTCCAAATCCAATACTCTAGCACTCACATAGCCTCTACCCTGTTCCTGGCCCTCTGCTTTTGCCTGGGCTCTTTTGTAGCTCAAGTCTCCTACCTGCTTCCAGTGTCTCTTCTCCCCAATCCACACAGTTACCAAGTTAGTATTGCACAAGCCTGTCCATGTTCCTCTGGTGCTCAAAAATCTTCAGTGGCTCCCCATGGCCCCTAGAATAAAATGCCACCTCCTTAGCCTGGCACTTAAAGTCCTCTCTAATCTGTGCCCCACCTACTTTTCCATGCACTTCCTATTGCTTGTCTTCACATACTCTACATTCCAGCCAAACTGGTCCATTAGCTGTTGCCCGAGCTTATTATTCCAGCTCCTACTTGGGTGCTTTTGTGCAGGCTGTTTCCCTTGCCAGGAATGCGCTCCCTCTCTCTTCCCCTCTGCCTCTTAGAATTATGGGCTTTCTTCAAGGCTCAGCTCAGTTATCCTGCCCCACCCTTCCCTGTTTTGCTGACTCCTGCCGCTTACTGGTGCTCTTTCCTTCTGAAAACGACTTTGCATTTACCATTCTGTGTACATGGTGAGTCTCCTCAGTACGATGTAAGCTTCTGGATGACAAGGTCTATTTCATCTTTGTCTTTATATCCTCTGTGACCAGTAAAGTTCATAGTAAGGGTTCAGTAAATGCTTACTGATTTTAATTTAAGTAGAAAACCTGACCAAAGCTTTCTTGGGTCCAAATTCCATGATTCCTCTATTATACCATGCTCTCTTTCCACTTAAGCCCTCTGAGCTTCAATTTTCTCATCTGTAAAATGGGTATACTATTGGAGCAGCTAGGTGGCCCAGTAGATAGAGCACTGGCCCTGAAGTCAGGAGGACCTGAGTTCAAATCTGGCCTCAGACCAAACACTTGACACTTACTAGCTGTGTGACCCTGGGCAAGTCACTTAACCCCTGTTGCCTAAACAAATAAATAAATAAAAATTTAAAAAATGGGTATACTACTGCTCTAATGCTTTCATTACTTATTTCACCAGATTGTTGTGAGGAAAGACTCTATTCTACATAAATGAGCTATTATGACCTGTAATTGTTAGGTCTTTCCATGTAAAAAGGAGTGTGTGTGTGTGTGTGTGTGTGTGTGTGTGTTTGTTGTCTAGCATGTATAAATATGTAGCTCACAGGTGGCATGGATCTGGGATTTGGCCTTCCTTTTTGGCATGGCCAACAGTCTAGTTGGGGAAGAGGTAAGCAGGATCTAGGACTTTCATGGTTGGGCAACCTCTTCTCCAGTTTCCAAGAGCAATAGCAACTTAGACATAGCTGTCTACCACAAGTCAAATATCTATAGTTTATAGGTATGAGTCTGGGTTCAGAATGAAAGCAGCTTCTCTGATTACTCTCAAAGGGGGATGGGATGGTAGCCTTTAGCTCACACTCACTAGCTTAACTCCCTCCCACCAAATGCCAGCTACATAAAAGACCATCACAAATATTGAACAAATAAGCCCATTTATCCAAGTAAAATAGTTAACAAATGTCAGAGAAGAGACCAGAGAATACAGAATAGGAAAGGAGCTCTTTTGTTAGGAATGAGTTAAAACACATTATCTCAACCCACAAAAGAGAATCACCTTACTAAGAAGAGTCCACAGTCAGCAATCTCTAGGGTTACAAGCCTTGGAAGTCAAGAGCCATGCATGCCTGCAGCACTGGGGCTGCAGTCTGAAATTCAAAAAACTTCTTGCCTCTCTCTTGACCTATCTTTAAGTCCAACAACCTGAAGTAAGTCTCTCTTCTACTCATGAAGTATCAAGGCTCAGCATTCTCTCTCTCTCTCTCCCTTTTTTTTTTTTCGATGAGGCAATTGGAGTTAAATGACTTGCCCAAGGTCACACAGCTAGTAACTGTCAAGTGTCTGAGGTCGGATTTGAACTCAGGTCCTCCTAACTCCAAGGCAGGAGCTTTATCCACTGTACCCCCTAGGTGCCCCCCTTTCTCTATCTTTAAGGAAAAAGGAATTATATTTTTAGTCTGAGTTTGTGAAAATGCGGATGGTTGACATTCCATTCTTCTAAATCTTAAAAAAAAGGGTTTTTTAAAATTTTCAGTTCCAAATTCTCTTCCTCCTTCCAGCCTCTCCCCCACCCATTGAGAATGCAAGCAATATGATACTCAATTAAATATGTGAAGCCATAGAAAACATTTCCATGTTAGCCTTATAACCCAAAAAAGCAAGAAAAAAAGTTAAAAATAAGTATGTTTCAATCTGCACTCAGAGTTCATCAGTTCTTTCTTTGGAAGTGGACAGTAATTTTCATCATGAGTCCTTTGGAATTGTCTTATTGTCTTGATCAGAGCAGTTAAGTCTTTCATGGTTGCTTATGCTTACAATACTACTGTTTCTGTGTACAATGTTCTCCTGGTTCTGCTCACCTTACTTTGCATCATTTAATATAAGTCTTCCCAGGTTTTTTGGGTACCATCACCCTCAGTAGTATTCTGTCACAATCATTTACCAAGCTGGGTGACCCTGGGCAAATCACTTAACCCCAATTGCCTAAAAAACAAAAACAGAACAAACAATCATTTACCACATTTCCTTCAGCCATTTCTTAATTGATGGGTATTCCCTCAATTTCTAATTCTTTGCCACCACAAAAAAACCCGTATATTTTTGTATATATGTATCCTTTTCCTTTTTTGTTGATATCTTTGGGATCAATATAGTGGTATTGCTAGGTCAAAGGCTCAGCACTCTCTCTGCCAATCAGGAATAATATCTGCTTATACATTTGCAGCACTACACCTTTAGGGCACTCTCACATAACCTGCCCCAGGTTGTAGAGAAGTAGGATTACAGTCATTTCAGAGGAAAACAGGGTTCTCTATAAGGATATCTTATCACAAGGGCTAGGGCGTAGGCTCTGGGATAAGTAACAAGAATGGGACTCTAAGGAAGGTTTGAGTGAGGAAGAGCGCTGGGGTTACTGCCCAGCACTGGAGTTGGGGAAGCAGCAACACCTGGATGAGACTAGCTGTAGCTATATACTAATCAACTCATCTTCTTGTCCCCAGCCAAGATGGTACTAGAAGAGTAAGAAGTGGGGATCTAATGTAGGAGAAAGTCCTTGAAGAGAAGAGAAAAGAGATGTCAGCAGTTGGGAAGGGAGGGGGAATTCCTGGTGGGGGTAGCCATTCCTAAGTGGTCATTGGTACGTAAGGAATTGTATTGGTTTGAATAAAGCAGGACCTATATATCTGTGCCGAGGCCATATGATTGGAACTTAGGTGGACTGCCTATGGGACCTAGTCCTCATGGTAGTCACGCATATTTCCTGCCTGGCTCCCATCCAAACAACTGCATGGAAGCTTGGGTTCACCCACTTCTGGCCCTGATGACTCACGGGTTTGCAGTGGGAGATGATGAAGAGTTCTTTTAATTGACTGCTGAGCCAAAAGAACTGATGATTTAAGGGTCACTGAACTGAAATTCAGGGGTTACTGAACCAGAACTCAGTGGGCATACAAAGGGTAACCCACCCCCTGCATCAGTCTCTTTCCTTTGAGAGTTCAAATGAGGTAGGATTACTATGAGTTGCCTCTTTAGCTAGGTGGGGGAAAGATGGTCAGTGGTGATGGAACTCTTGTTTCTTTGTGTTTGTTCCTTCCTGATCTTAGACAAACAATTATCCCATAATGAAATTGCCCAGGGCCCTGATATTTCGAGGTCCAAATGATCTGGGCATCCTGTGAGGAGGTGCCTGCAGTGTCTGCCTAGTTCTCTCCTATAATATCATAAACATCGACACTGAGGGACAGCAGTGTGTGGACTACTTGGAAAGTTTTCATTGCATGTCTGGAGTATATGAAGATGCCATGATTTCCTAAGATGACAAGGAAGCTTAAAAAAAAAGTTCATGAACCCAAACAGGAGATGTCAGTGGAAAGGACCCTGGACTAGGGATGCGGGATCTCTAGGTTCTGAGTTTAGAACTAACTAGCAGCTGGAAATACTAATAGGAATAAGTTAGTTCACATAAAAGCTTTAAGGTTTGCAAAGTGTTTTCTTCCCAAAAAAGCTATGAGAAGCAATTTTACAGATGAGGAAGGAGGTTAAATACTATCTAATCCAACAAATCAAGTCCACAAGCATTGAATGCTATGTGTCAGGCCTAAATGAGCTAAACAAGTTTGCATTCAAATAGGGGAGACAAAACATAAAAGGGAAAGAGAGTGAGGTGGGGAGAAGGTACCCACGGGGTAGGCGTGATGAAGAGGAAGGAAGGAGTATGGCTGGCCTGAGTACTTTCTCAAAGTGAAAGTTCCATGAGGAACTCACTAACTGAAGGAGAGAGTCAGAGGTGGAGGCATCTTCCAGGATGAGATGGCTGCTGGGGAATGAAGAAGGCCAGAGAATTAGAAGTAGAGTAAGAAGAGATGTGTTGTGAATATGGCTAGCCTGGGCATTTCCTCAAAATGAAGGTTTTGGGAGGAGCTCAACAACTGAAGGGACCCAAGGGATAGAGCCATTTTTTAGGGTCAGATTTACAATAATGATCAATTCAGCAAACATTCATTAAGCACTGGCTAGGCACTGAGGATACAAAAAAAACCAAACCAAAACAAAAACAGTTCCTCCTCAAGGAACTTACACTGTACTGGGGAGTAAAATGTTATTAGATGAATGAATAAGCATTTTTGAAGCATCTATGATGTGACAAATACTATACTTAGCACTGGGGATGACAACATGTCATCACAAGTCCTTGCCCTCAAGGAGCTTACATTCTAATGGGGGGAGACAACACAGATGAGGGGTCCAATACAGAGAAGGGAGCTTTATCTGGGAAGTCATTGGGATTGTGACTAAGGCAGTAGATTATCAAGACCTTTCTAGCAGCAATGTTTTATATGCCTTAAAGTGATATAGAAATATGAGTTATTATCACTATTGCTATTTTTTGCAATGGCCTAGATGTGTAATGTTACAATGGGGTTGCTTAAGGGCACAAAGCACCTTGGGGAGGAAGGGGACCAAGAAGAAAGGAAGATGACATAGAAAAGGAACATGGGAGGATGCTTTAATAGCCTTACAATTTTGTCATGGGCAGACCCTGCTTCTTGTAACTACCTTCTATTAGATGAAAGTCTTCTTAGTATGCTTTCAGCTCCTTAAGGCCAGAGACCCAGTTTAATTTATCTGCTATGTCTCTAACAACCACAGCTTCAAAAACTTATTACTTTTAGTAAGTTGCTCTGGGGATTTTTGGTGCTGTAGAAAGCACTACATGGGCAGACTTGGGGAATAAATCATTATGATATTTGGCCAGAGAGCTCTGAAAGATTCATGGATTCATAACCAAAGCGTTAAGGTTGTTATTGGAAAAGCTTATCTTCCCAAGGATCTCGGGAAGTTTTGCAAACATTCAGCAACAAATGCTGTGACAATAGATATGAGAGAGAAGACTGATCACTTTGGGGATAATTCTCTGGCATAAATTTCCAGGAGAGCACTTCGTTTAATTCATTGTTTCTACCTGCAAAGCCAGTCAATACTGCAATGCAGTCTCTTCTTTGCTAGGAAGTAATAGGTGAAGATGAGTCAACATTTGTTGAACTGAATAATAAAAATAGCTAGCATTTAAATAACATTTTAAGGTTTGCAAGCACATTATGTGCCATCTCATTTGACCCTCATAACCCTGGGAGGGAGATGCTATTATCTCTATTTTACAGATGAGAAAACTGAGGCAGAGATTAAATGACTGGCTGAGGATCACGTAACTAGGTAAACTGAGGCAGAATTTGAATTCAGGTCTTCCTGAGTTCCATCTGCTATGCCACCCAGCTGCCTCTGTGAGTAAAATCTCCTTGCTTCTGTAGGTCATTCAATTCTATAAGAAGACTTTCCCAATACCCAATACCCCTAACTGTTAGTGGTGCCTCCCACTCATCTGTCTATATATGTATATGTACATACACACACACACACACACACACACATATATATACATATACATACACATAGATAGATATCTTGTTTGTACAGAATTATTTTTGAGTTGCTTTCTCCGTTATGTAAACTCCCCAGGGCATGGCACACAGTAGATACTTAATAAGTACATATTGATTTGATTTGGGGAGGGAGGGAAAGGATGAAATCCATGGATTCCCCCATTATGGAATTGAAAACTATGCCCCCAATTATCAGACCCTTCCTTAATTCAGTTCAATTTAACACGAATTTATTGAGCCTCCGCAATGTGCTGAGCAATGTGCTAAGTTCAAGCTTCACAAGTTGCTTCCCGCTCGAGCCTAATGCTTGATTCTCTCCCTGCCTCCCAGGGCCACATCCCCAGCCTTCGGCAGTCTTTTCCTAGAGCCTGATTGCAGGCCCCAAGGTAACAAAGACTTCTCACCAGCTTTGCCTAGCCCAGCCCAGCTATGACCTACATCTCATCAGCTGGCACTGTGTCTCAGTGCCCATAACGATTGTGGGAGGTGCTTCTATTGTTTTTTCCTAGTTCATCTCCCTCTTGGGAGCTCCAGAAGCGTAGGATTTTAGAATTCAGGCTGACAGATTAACCTTTTTTTTTTTCCCTCCTGAATCTGGAAACCTAGAAAAGTGAATGAAGAGATCTGAGAGCAGGAATTACAGTGAACAGTCACTGAGTATAGCAGGAATAAGTCAGCATTCACTGAGCACCTGCCTTGCGCTGGGCATCATTCAGGAAGCCTCCAAGTGCACCACTTAAATACCTGATGGGGAATTGGGAACTGATAGGCCTCTTGCCTAGAACCCTCTTTATCTCTAATTTAGCTCTTTAAAATCTAGCAAGATTACTGGGGCTGCAAAGATAGTAGTCATGAAATAACAAAATAAAATGAGAATGGAATCTTCAATTTTCTGTAAAATTGAGATAACAACTGAAACAAAATACTATATAATTTAATGACCATGCGTGGTACCAGAAAGAAATATGAGAATTCACTTCCCTCTTTGCACAAGGGGGGAACTATGGAGGTGCAAATGCAATAATAATATGTCAGATGAGATATTTGTAAAGTATTCAGCATAGTGCCTGGTGCATAGAATTTGCTAGGTAAGTGATAGATATCGTTATTATTATTGCATTTACACCTCCATTCCAAAGGTGAAGTGACTTGCCCACAGTCACGTGACTAACAAGAATTGGATCTGGGTTGTGGGATCGTGAAAGCTGAAAGGGAGCTTAAGGCACACTGACCTGAAAAGCCTTACACAGGAGGCAGCTAAGTCCAGAAAGTTTGACTCACCTAGGGTGACAGGCTAATAGGATCAGAGATATAGGGCTAGAAAGGACCCCAGAGGCCACCTAGGCCAGCCCCCTCATTTTAAGAGGTAAGGAAACAGTCCCAGGGAAGTCTAAAGTTAGCGCAGAATCTCGAAGAACTGGAACCCAGGCCCCACTTCAGATTCTGGGTGCAGGGTTCTTGCCCCTAGACCACAGTTGCCTCCAAGGGAGCTTCCTGCAGTTCAGAGACAGATCTTCTTGAGGGACGTTAAATAACTGGAAGAATGCTAGTCATGCATTGTTTATTCCCGGCTATCATCAGAATCATCTTTTCTTTTCTTTTTTTTTTTAAACAATTGAATGCAATTTTGTGGTTATATAAGCTGGTTCCCAGAAACCGAACAGGGACAGATAGATAGATGCCTTAGCAATCATTTCTGTTGTAGGCTAGGATGAAAATTTCAGTCAGAACTAAAGAACGTAACCTTTCTAGCTATTTGCAGCTGTTCATAGCCAATCACCCATTTGCTCTGGACCTTTAAAGTCAACTCCAGAGTGTTATTAACCTCACTAGCAGTGAGATGGATGCACAGAACTCACGGCTTGCTTTGCTTTGTCTGAGCCCTTTTCCAGTCTAATAGTAATGTGTCATTTGGGGATGGGGGAGGGTGCCGGAGTGTAATAAAAGGCCAAAGCAAAGCACCAGGAAGTGAGAATGAGCACAAAATAAATGCTACCCTCCCTGTCGTGACAGATAGGAGGCTAGCAATTGCCTCTTGTTTTCTTCTTGTAGGCCCGGTTCTCTGCCTTACTTGGGCAACAGCAAGAACTGGGTGAAAGGTCATGATAACCAGTCACGGTCTTTTCAGGATTCTGAGCTACTTCTCATAAAACTAAAATGTCTTTTAAAAAAAAATCGAAGAATACTTCATAGCTTACCATACACTCTTAAAGCTGGACTGTGGCAACGTGCGAAGAGCATTGACAGTGGAATTGGAGGACCTGAGTTCACAGGACACCTCTAATGCTTCCTAATCCTTTGACCCTGGGAAAATAGTCATTTAATTTCCTAGTGCCTTAGTTTTCTGAACTGTATAAGGGGGAACGTTGGACGAGACGGCCTCTACACTCTTGACCTTTGATCCTATTGAAAGGGGATTCTGAGATCTTTTAGCTCACCTCCTAAGGTTAAAGACACTGAAAGAATGTTGACATGACCTTTTCAAAATCATACAGCTAGTTAAAGAGAAATGTTTTTCCCGACTCCTACTGTAAGGTTCTTTCTTTTTCTTTTTTTTTTTTTGGCAGGTGTTCTGGCATAGATCTGTCCCCATCACTACCACCGTAAGGGACGATTTAGAGCTGAGCCTGAATTTGATAAACCCAATTCCCTCATTCTATGAATGGCAAACGACTGAGTGGCAGTTTCATCTGTAAAATAAGTGGGTTGGATTAGATAGCCCCTGAAGTGCCTTCTAGCTGTGATCCTGTGTTTCTAATAATAGCGGCTGACATTTATAGAGAGCTTGTGATAATCTCATAGTTGGAAGGAACCACCTCCCTCCACACAACCAAGTCTTGTTGGGTCTACCTCCATAAAGCATCTCTTCTGTTTGCAACCTTCCAGGCTGGGCAGGCTCTTCTCACCTCCTAAGTAGATTATTGCAATAGCTTTTCAATTGGATGCCCGTCATCCTCTCCCTTCTCCAATCCAGCTTCTATACAGTCACGAAATTAATTTTACTAAAAGCTCAAGTCTGCCTGTGCTGCTGCCCAGAACTTTCAGGATCAGGGCAGTGGATAGAGTACCGGTCCTGGAGTCGGGAGGACCTGAGTTCAAATGTGGCTCAGACACATAACTCTTACTAGCTGTGTGACCCTGGGCAAGTCACTTAACCCCAACTGCCTCATCAAAAAGCAAAAAAAAAAGAACTTTCAGGATCTTCCTATTGCCTTTAGGATAAAATACGAACCCCTAAGCCTGGCATTTAAAGCCCTTAGCAGCCTGGCTCCAGCCTACCTTTCCAGGCCTATTTTATATTACTGTGTTGCATACAGTTTACATTGCCGTTCATCTAGACCATTTCCTGTTTTGCCAAACTAGCATTCCACCTCTGCCTTTGTACAGGCTGTCCCTCAAGCCTAGAATACACTCTTTCCTCATTGTCACCTTTTAGAATACTTTACTTCCCTTCAAGGTAGGTGCTGTCTCTACCAGGAAGCCTTTTAATGATCCCTCCAATTGCTAGTGCTCTTCCCCTCTGAAAATAGGCATGTTTATAACTACCTTTTTATATGCTGCATTTCCCCAGTAGTGTGTAAGCATTTTTTGGATAGGAACTGGTTTTTTACATATAGAGGACCTTGAAGGTCATCTAGTCTTACTTGACCAAGAATTCTGTCTGCTTCATATCTTTCTGTCTACTTCATATCTGAGGAGTGGTCATCCTACCACTGCTTGAAGACCTTGGTGAGTGGGGAACCTGCTACCTTCCAAAGGAATCCATTTCACTTTTGGAAAGCTCTAACGATGGGGAGTTTTGCATACTTTGATGGCTCTGTGATTTCATTTATCTGGATACTTCAACAACGCAGATTATAACACATCATAGTCTTTTCATCCTATACATGACTGATGTACCTCCTTTTCCGGGAATATATTTCTCTGATATCTTTCATAACACTTGTAATGTGCATTTGACTTGGTAATACTCATGCCCATCATTCCCTTATCAATTTTCCTTTGAGAGACCTGAAACTTTAATTCTTCAGAGACTGATTATTCCATGTTTCAGTCATATAGCATCAACAGAAAATCAGTGATGTTAAGCCTTTGTTGTAGAGAAAAGTTAAGGAATTACTACGTAATTTTCAAAAGATAATTCAGCCTGTTCTCTCAGTTCATCTGGATCCAGTTCAATGTCTATCTGCAGAGTCTGTTGAAGATATATATGCTGGTGGACCAATTCTCTGGGTTTTCCATTCAGCTACAGAGAATTTTGGACACTAGGCATTTTTCATTGGCTTGATTTTTCCTGTGTAGACAATTGGATTAAACTCTTGAGTGATCATAGATATCACCTAGGAAAAGTTTTTCCTTTTATCAAGCCTAAATCTGTTTCTCTCTCTCACTGATGCCAATTCTGCCCTTGGGGGCTAAGTAGAACAAGTTAACTGCCCTTCCACATGAAAACTCCTAAAATGCTTAAAAGATGGACAGCTATCAGGTTCCCCTAAGGCTTCTCCAGATTAAACATCTCCATTTCCTTCAACTGATCCTCATGGCATGGTACTGAGGTACTTCCCCATCCTAGTCTCCTTCTGAAATCTCTCCAACTTTTCATTCTTGAATTGCTGTGCATGGAATTCCTTAATGTTTACAAAGTACTTGAATATGTATTACTTCTCTTGATCCTCTTTTAAAGGGCTTATTTCACAAGCTTATTGTACTTTGACTAGAATACAGCACACTGTCTATAGAAGCTTTAGGGGTGAACATAAAGGAATCATAAAGGACAAAAAGGTGTGGATCGGCTGTTATCTGCACCAATGTCAGGGATAACTATATGAGATTACAGGCCCACTGAAGCACACACACCTGGCAAGCTGCATTAAGTGGAGCAGTCACTGAACTCAAATTCAGAATACATATTCTCACAGGCGCAAATATATTGGAAAACTCTGTCTCTAACAGGTTGCATTCATTGGACCACTGTGTTTTATGATGTAGTAGAAAGACCAGTAGAAGTGGGGCCAGAAAACTGGTTCAAATCCCAGCCCTGTTAATCACTACCAGTGTGACTTTGTGCAAGTCATTGCATCTTTCAGTTCTCTAATACAATGAAAGAGTTGGACCAAGTGATTATTTTAAGACTTCCTGTAACGGGGGAACCAACTTTCTATAAAAAACAGTCCATCCCACTTTTGGACAACTAATCATTAAAGTGTTTCTTATATATCTTATAAAGATATCTCATACCTTTAAAACTATTCTGGAGCCCAGCAGAATGGACTGTCCCTCTTCCGTGAGTCTTAACATTTTAAAACAGTGATCGTATTCTTCTCTAAGTAAAACAATCCCAGTTCCTCCAAGTGACCTTTGTATGACATGGTTTGTATCTCCTTACCACTCTGGTCCTCTCATCATCACATATACAGTCTAGCTTAATATCCTTCCTAAAACATGGCACTCAGAAATGACCAGGCCAGTGTAGATGAGGATTGCAACCTCCCTCCTTCAGAACATCCTACCTCTCAATCTACAGTTCCAGCCCTAACCTCCCACCTGTCCTTCAATCTCACAGCACTGATTGCTTTTGGACGTCTCATACACAATGTCCATAACTCACTATTTTTCCCTCCCAAACTCTCCCATTACTCTGCAGTGCACCTCATCCTAGTCTTCTAGGCCCTACACTTTAGTGTTATCCTCAATTCCTTACCCTCACTGAATCCACATATCCAATCTTCTGTCAAATTATGTCATATCTGTCTTTACATACCTCATCTATATCCCTTCAATCTGTTAAGTTGGTTCGGTCTTCACATCTTGTAAACATCCCCTTCTCTGTTCAGACAGGCACTACCCTAGTATAGCCCCTTATCACCTCTCACCTAGACTATTGTAATAACCTTTTAATGGGTTCCCTTGTTTTAAGTCCCTTTCTATTTCGCCTGCCAAAAGGATTTTCCTAAAAGTATAGATCTGTTCACGTCACCCACTACTCAAGACTCCAGTGGTTTGGCTCCCTCCTATCTCCAAGACCAAATAAAGATCTCTGGTATTTAAAGTTCCTCACCATCTGGTCCCTTCCTGCCTTTCCTCCTCTCCATCCAGTGATTAGCTTCACTGGCCTCCCTCCTGTTCCTTGACACACACTACTAGTCTATCTCCCAATTTTGCACATGACTATCCCTCACACCTAGAACACTATGCCTCCTCCCCTCCACAGCTTCCCTGGTTTCAAGTCTCAGGTCAAATCCCATTTTCTGGAGCCCCACCCCTCTCCCTTTTCCCTTTAAAGAGATGACCTTCTATGTACTCTACACACATCTTGTATGTACATAGTTATTTACAGTTATTTATAAATATAAATTAATATTTATTCTCTGCTGGAATGAACTCCTTGAGTGCAAGGATGGTGTTTTTGCCTTTCTTTGTATACCCAGCACTTGCATGCCTAGTCCATGGGAAGTGCTTCATAAATGCTTGTTGACTGACTTGTATATGTGGATACAAAAAGCTACATGGCATAGAAGAAAAAGCATACCCAAATTAAGAATGTTTTCCAAGTTCAAAATACATTTATAAAAGACTCGAAAGGCATTGTGCCAGGGGGATAGGGAAATCAACATTTAAAGACAATACTTGCCTTCAAGGAGAGGAATGAGGCAGAGTGGGGGGAAGAGGATGTGCTATCTGCATAGATAAGTCTGATGCTAGGTAAAACGTGATGAGGACAAAGGAAACATCCAAATGGCTTTAAAAAAAGAACAATTTTGGAAGAAAGGGAGGTTGGTTGCTTGGTTAAGAAGAAGAAAGAGACTAGAAAAGGCTTTGCAGTGGAGGTGATAACTAAGGAGCAGAAAAGAGGGAGTGCTTTTGAATTCATTTATAGCCTACTAGTCTGATAGGTACATTCAGGAGTCACTTAACCTGTCTGTGACCAAACAATAAATAGACCTGCCCTGTATCTACTTGAAATGATGGGTTATCACTCAGTGAGAAATAAGAGATAGATTAAAAACCTCCAGAGTATTGGACTGATTCTCTAAAGAGACTTTATAAGAGGAGGTTAGAAGAAGAAACCATGAATAAGATCACACATCTTTAAGCACTTACTTCACTTTTGTGATATATTGAGATTAGATGTCAAAGCACTTTGTTAAAAGCATTTTATGTCATTATAAAGGACACACAAAAATGACCATTCATATGCCTTTCTCTTTCTCGTATACTCTGAATGGAAGCCTAATGGTATCCATTATGGGGGAAAAAATTCGCTTTAAAAGTGTGACTTCAAAAATGCAGAAAAGGAAAGCTGTCGTTACTATGAGTGTTGGAGCACAAATTAGAGAAATTAATAAAGAATGCTGTAGAACTGATTTGGACTCAGTGAGAAATTAGCCTAAATGACCATGTGATTCCACTTCAACTAAAGTTCTACAAGTCATGGGTCAAATCAGCAAATGGAATTTCTGTACTAATGACAGACTGCTGAAAATTAATTTGATTGTAAATGGTCTAATATAGATTGAGTACATTGGTTCAAACTGATTCTGATTCAATCTGGTCATCTTGTGTGGTGTAATAAGTTACAGTATATACCACTTTTTTCTCTTCCCATAAAAGAAAATAAGATTTTAAAAAATGTAAGCTATGATCTAAACCTAACATTTGAGAAAATAAATGGTGAGTTTTTCTAATAAGGTTCAGAAAGTAAAGGCAAGCAAACAGTTGAAAAATACTCAAACTTTTTGAAATAAGTTTAAATTTGTTGGGTGCGGGAGGGGGCGTGGGATAATGACACATTTTTCACAATATCAACATGCTCTACATAGTTTAGATTGCTGTGCCCAATATTTTGAGATTTTATAACACAAGAGGTCTTTTAAGTACTTAATTTTTATCTTGTAAAGAATAGTTTCATTTTATAACTGGAGACAAAAATACTAAGATCCAAAATATCCATATGAACTAAAGTCACAATTCTCATGTTAAATTAGATACTCTCAGTGAGAAACTAGCTGTTCATACAGTAACAAATCAGGTATGTGCTGTGCTCTTAAGTGAAAGGATACTATTCTGAAAATCCAACTTCATGAAAAATGTTTATGGATTAACCACCTCTAGAAAAAGTACTCTCTCTATATATATTCATTCCTAGAGCCTGGCCCTCTTGGGTGATAGGAAAGTAATACCCAACATAACAGTTAAAGAATCCCTTATCACCAAGAAATTATCATTAGTTACTCCTTCCATGTCCAAATGAACAATTTTTGACTACTGAAATAAATGAAAAATCTTCTACGTCAAATCAATCAATATGACCCCCTACCTAACTCACTGGCAGAAAACATTTAGTATGTGAAGGGTCAATATAATCTTCAATAAATCTTATTAGGAAGGGAAAAAAAAAGTCTATTCAGTATCATCTGAAAGTGACAACCACAACAATATTAATTAAATGTCTAAAATCAACTTTCTGGTTTTTATAGATTAAGAGGAGAAAATATGGCAAATACTATTTTAACACAAACTAATAAGCTTTAAGTTACTCATTCCAATTTTCTAAATTTTCTCAAATTATCCAGTTGTCAACAGAAATTGTTCTTCCTCTATAGTTTGCCACCAAACATTCATCAAGCTGTCTGTGATGCCTTCCAGTGCTATGGTCAGGATAGGTTTTTCCTTTTTTCAGTTTTCTTCATTCTTCCTAATAGGTTCTTAGAAAACAAACCCAAGTACTTCATAGAGGTCAAGAGTAGGAATTGAGTACGGTAGCTTTTATCTTTAAAAATCACATCAAGCAACAAAACATATAAGGTTTGCAGCTATTTTATTTACAAGTATACATTTAACACAATGAAAGAAACACTGATATCCAAGCCTAGTTAAGAGTAGTGTAACAATATGTATCATTTTGATGATTACATTATTTTAACCAACAAACTACACTGAAAAATTAATGCCAGTAAAATTCTTGGTCATAATATTAAGAAATACAATATATAAATTGAAAATATGATTGCTTAAAATTTGAAAGTGGAAGTGAAGCCATTTGGACATAAGTCAGAGTTGAACATAATCTGAAGGGAAGGGAAAAAAAAAAAAACCTCTGACCCAAGGTTAACAGAAGAAAAAAAGAAGCATAGTTTATCTTAAAGGATAATGGGCAGTTTGCTTCTTCAGGTAGACTATATTCCCAGTGTCCTCAGGTTTTACAGTGGAATTTACATTACTGAGCATGAAGACTTCCCTTGTGAAGCTGCCCCATCAATTTTTTCTGCCTCCAAAATTATCCTCCTAAAAACATCAACAGCAGTCTGGAAAAGAGGAAAGCAATGACCATTAATTTTAAGTAGAATTCTGATAAATACACATCTATTGCTTACAGGTATAGCCAAATTTAGTAGCTATTAGCTTACTGAGAAGTGAGCAAAGTGGTATATGGAAAAGCATAGAAATGAATAAAAATCACGCATAAATAGCAGATGTTTTTAAACTCCAGTTTTCTAGGTAAAAAAATTTCATTAATTATACAGATGGATTTAAGTTGGCACTTTTGAGTTTATGTATAATGAAGGATGTTAGATTAAAGTGAGTATCCAGATGGTTTTCCTTTCTTTAAATCTTGCTATATTAATATTCCTTTAAAGAATCACCTAACATTCCATTACCGGAGAGGAAGCATTAATAATGAAGTGGGCATACATTTTTCCATCTGAAATCTTTCAGCGGTTCAGTCTGCTTCATCTTTTCCTACCATGGTTAAAAGGCTCTGAGAGGACTGGCCTCAGTGTCCTCATCCACAAAATGAAGGGACCGGGCTTGATGATCTTCAAGGTTCCTTCTAGCTCCAAACCTAGGGTCATTCATCACAGCTTTGGTTTTCTTTAAGGGTAGCTCTCATAACTTAGCTTTACTTATTTTTGAGTTAAATTAAAACATATCTCCTTTTCAATATTACAAATGGAACCATCACTGATAAATGTCCCACACTTAACAATGCGGGCTTATGTTCAATATTGAAAAGGATTCAGAGATCACATCTGATTTCTCCTTTTCTTCCCATTTCAGGTAGGCAGGCAGGACTGTGCTAAGGGTCACTGGAGATTGGGAGCTGAAAGGAACCTTAGAAGCCATGTAGTTCAGGCCCTTAACTTCACAGATGAGGAACTGAAGCACACTGTGGTAATTTTCCCAAGGCCACACAGGTATCAAGTAGTAGAGCTGAGAGTTGAACCCATGCCCTTCGACTTCAAATCTAGTAACTTTTCCACTGTTTCCACTGCTGCCTCTGAAAAAAGTCCTCGTTTTCAACACCTTCACCAATGTATTTCTAAAGATATATATATTCCATGATCTCACAGTCCCAATATTAACTGCTCACAGTAAAAAGCCATGATTTTACTACTCTTTTCAAAGAGGTCAAAAATTCAATAGAAGATGTTGGATTTCAAAGGAATATGTAAGAATATAAGCCATTGATTCATTCAAGCCACCTGATCTTCAATTTTATAAAAATATATTTTCTCTAGGAAACTACTCAATTATGAAAGGCGTGAGAGCTCAATGGATTCTATTACACCTCTAATACAAATGAAAGTTTAAAATGGTTATTTTAATGACAGGTATAGATATAAACTAAACTTCCATCCACTCAAGTATTCAGGGGGAACACCCAACAGTAAAAGAATAACTAAGTATACTTCTTTTCTTTTAAATAAAAAAACAAAACAAAACAAAGAGCTGTGCTTAGAATAATAGTTCATTAATTACACTTAGGTTCCACTCTCTCCAAATGATCTATTTGTAAAGTAGTTAACACAATGCGTGGCACATAGTACATGCTTAGTAAATGCTTGTTCCCTTCCTTTCCCCTCCCAACCCAAAGCCTGTACTACTTTGTATTATGTTGGAGACTTAAGGAAGATTAAACTACTTTGGGCCACTAGAACAGTATTTAGTTTGAGTCAGCAACTTGTACACAAGGACCAAAGTAAAAAATCTCTGCCTTGACGGAACTTTACATTTTATTCAGAGAGACAATATGTATACAGAAAAGCATACGCAAAATAACTACCAGGTAATGAGATTGGAGGGAAGGCACTACTGGCTAGGAGGAGGGGAGATCCGGAAAGGCATATAAGAGGTGGTACTTACACTGAACTTTGAAGGAAATTAGGAATTTGAAAACACACAGGTGAGTGCTTTCCAAGCATGGGAAAGAGACTGTCCAAAGATACAGAGACAGGAGAATGTGGTGTATGAGGAAGAGCAAGAGGCCAGTTTGGCTGAACCAGAGAATACAAGAAGGGGAGTCATGTACAGTAAGCTTAGAAAAGCAGATTTCTTGTCAAGGATGTAAAGTGTCTACATTAGGAGTTTGTACCTATTAGATGCCTTTGTGTGCAATGTATTGTTACATTAGCAGAAATAATGACTTTGAAAACAAAGTTTTTCTTTTTTTTTTTTTCCACTCAAGGAATGTCACATTAAAGTGTGAGAAAAACTTATAAATTCATATTACAGGATGAAAACTGATTATGGTGATTATGATTTTATTTACAATAAAATCTGAAATTGTCAGTATACTTAAAAAAGATACATACCTGATTTTCTTTAGCAGAAGATTCCAAAAAAGCTGCATTCCAAGATTCTGCTAAAGCTTTCCCTTCTTCGTAACTGATCACTCTAGATGGGTGAAGGATGGAAGAGAGAAAAGACAGCAAGTGATACAGATATAATATCTGCCAATGAGTTAGGGAGCCAACATTCTTTTAAAAAGCAGAACAGTTTTAATATTCAACACCATTAAGTTTAGGTATAAACTCTTATACTAGTTAGTAGTCAGAACTAATACATTAATGAAGCCAAGAATTTTGTATTTTTACATTTTAATATTTTAAACTTACATTTCAACAGGGAACATATTTACACAATGGTATTTGCCAGCCATACCCAAGGCAAATTTTATTGTAAGTACAATAAAAGGCAAAATTTCCAACTATTTTCCTGTGATAAAATTTTGTCGTACCAATATCTATAAGATAGTTCCACAATATTTTATTAGTTTAAGACAAAATTAAAGAACACAGGAAAAATGGTTTCCAGTAATGTGTGATCTGAACACCCTATCAAGTGTTTATGAATAATCAAGGAAAGGTAGGCTTACTGTAATTGTACTTTGTAAATTTTAATTTAGATCCTACTTCTCTGTACAGTTCCCTAAATTTAGAAATTTAGAATTTTAAAAACACAACTGTTACAAAAATAACAGTACAATTCCTTGACCTGAGAACAGAAAGTACAAATGTTTCAGAAATTAATATCTAATGTGCAATTCATAAAGCAATGTTAATTACATACCGTTCCATATGTAGGTCTTTCTTATTCCCGACCAACATAATAGGTATCCTATTAAAGAGGGAAAAAAAAGAAGGCAAAACTTATTGAAGTTGTAAATTTTACCTTGAAAATACATACTACTTTGAAGATTTAAGTTGAGACAGGAATAAATTTACTACTTACTGGACTTTCCCCACCATATCCAACAACTTGCCATGGATAACTTTAATCACTTCAAAACTACAAAATAAAAAAGATGAAAGCACATATTCATTGTATTAGGGTTGTAGTATTTAAAAGACATGCTATAAAGCAGTTTACATTTTAAACTCCAAATCCAGCCAGAAAAAACCCAAATCACTTGGAAACCACTTAAATCGATATCTATAGCATTATCCTTGGAACAGTTTTTCCTTCCCCTGAGCACTTTGATATGTGCATGTTAAATAAGATAAGTTAATCAAATAATTCTGATAGAAAACTTGAGAAAAGTAATTTATATAAGATTAGGAAAAAGCAGAACAGTGGCAGAACAAAAATTGCATCCTGTTTTCCAAAAGTGTAGTTTCCCAAAGTTATACTTCCCATTCTTCCTTAAAGATAACATGAAACAAGTTTTTCGTCTTCCCAAACAAAAGGCAAATATGACTAATGAGCCATATTTGAACTAATGAGCTCACTGTTTTTTGAGTACACAATCTATAGACTCCTGCAACAAACAGGAGAAAGCTCTGATGTACCTTGGGAGAACAACTGATTTTCTTTCACCACAATTATCTGAAATCTCAGTCCAGTAGTAAAGGTACCACAGGGAGGACAATAGAACACTAAGCAACATTATTTGGTAATGTACAGGATTACCATTAATTATTCTGCAGATTATAAGGCTCCTTTTTAAAGCTCCACAGTGCCTCTCTCCTAAGTTATATGGAGACATAAAATCCTCTTGTAAAGCCCCAAAACTTTTCTCAATGTTTTGAGGAGAGGAAAGGAACCTTTTAGTAATTTAATAGACCTTACTTTGACATTTCAAAGTCAGAGGTTGTCTTAAAAATAAGATATTTATGTACTAGGAGGCAAAAAGAAGCACCAGTGATTTGTATTCCAAATTTCAAAAGTCAAAACAGCAAATAAAAGGCAAATAGTTCATAAGACAAAGAAAGACACTAAACACAACAAAAAGAAAATAAAGAAGAAAATGATGCAAACTATCTCCTATAATACCACTCATTCTCTTTCTGGTGATTTCCTGGAAGGCAAAGCCATCTTTCCTCCCCCTTTGTCTTTGAGCTATTCTACTCACAGCATACCAGGACACCCTAGAAGCTGTCATAATTAAGAAAATCACCACAAAAAACCATTCTTTAGGAAGCTAAGATTAGCTGTAATGAGATTAGGTATTTTTCCTAGCTTGGTAAAGTCACTAAACTTATTCAGAAGTGCAGACTTCCTATTGTGGAAAGTAACAAGAGATAAATGAAAAACCACTGAGTTCAATCAATCAAACATTTAATTAATCAACATTAATTTACTGGAAAGGACTTTGTGATTCCTGAATCAAGAATATATTAACACAGCAACTTCATCTTGCTTTTGATGTGGTTAACGAAGGAAATGTGTCTTTACACAAAGGCTTTTTTTGTTGTTTTGAAAATAGAGGTACCTAACAAATCACTGCAAAAGAAGTTAGGTAAGATTGGAAAATCTAAAAAAAGAGGTAGTATGCTTTCAAGGGATCATGTAAAGAGTACCTGAACTAGGTTCAAATCTTGCTTCTGACACTAGCTCTGTGTGTGTGACCACGGGGTAAGATTCTTCTTAAAGCCTCAGCTTTTTTATCTGTAAAATGGGGCCAATAAAACCTGAAAGTACCTACCTCTCAGGGATATTGTAAAGACAGAGAGAATGTCTGTAAAGTGTGTTGTAAGCCTCAATAAAGCACAACAACAGTAACAGAAGTTGACACATATCATCTAGAGCCATAAACAGTACGTCACAGCAGTCAGGTGGCTCTCTGTGATCATCAACAAAGCATTTAACACCCCAGCTTCAGTTCCCTCATCTGGAAAATGAAGGGGTTGGTTTTTCTGAGGCAGCTAGGAAGTACAGCAGGTAAGAAAGTTCTCAAACCCAAATTGGCCTCTGACACTTATTGGCTGTGTGACCCTAGGCAAGTCATTCTGCCTCTGTTAGCCTCAGTTTCTTCACCTGTAAAATGAGGATAATAGTAGCACCTGCCTCCCAAAGTTGTGAAGATCAAATGAGATAACATATAGACAATGCTTTGCAAACCTTAAAGCACTATATAAATACCATCTATTGTTATTATGTCTTTTTCCAAACATAGGTGATTGTAAACTCTATAAGAACAGAGATAATAATTTTTTTTAAAAAATAAATATATAAATTTAAAAATAAATATATAAAAGAACAGAGATAATATCTGAAACTTTGTAAGTTCTCTTACTCATCCTTCCCCCCTTTTAACCCCCCTAAAAGAACAGTTGCTCAGTAAATAGTTGTTGATTCATGATAAACTAGAATGGACATAACATCTGGAAATAAGGTAGATAGTCCCATTTTTTAGTTTTTCCTGGAACTTCCATTTTTGAGAAGGGTTCAAACCAACTCACTGCCCAGACTTAGCCACCATGCCTCTCCACATTCAGGTTAATTTCTGCCTCTATGCCTTCCCCACCCTTTTCAATGTTGTCTTCCCCCATTAGAAATAAGCACCTTGAGGGCAGGGGCCATTTTTGTTTTTACTTATATTTGTATCCCCAGAACTTACATATTGCCTGGCATACAGCAAATGCTTAATAATACAACTCTGACTCTTCACTATCTCTCACTGCCCTCCTCTATGCCCATCGAAGCAGTTGCCAAGTCCTGTTGATTTCACCTTTGCAACACCTCTCAAATATGCCCCCCTTCTCTCTTCTGACACTGTTACCACTCTAGTGTAGGCCCCTGATTATTGCAATAGCCTGCTGGTGGGTCTCCTTGCCTCGTCTCTCCTTACTCTAATCTACACTCCATTCTGCAATCAAAGTGATTTTCCAGAAGCCCAGATTCATTCAACCTTGCTACTTCCCTACTCAAACTCTAATGCCTTCCTATAGCCTCGAGGATCAAATACAAAATCTAGTTTGGGTTCAAAGTCCTTCATAACCTCACCCTCTCCTACCTTTCCAGTCCTCTCACCCCTTACTCCCTGACATGGACTCTTCTATCCAGTGACACTGGCCTCCTGGCTGTTCCAACAACAAGACCCTCCATCTCTCAGCTCTGAGCATTTTCTCTGGTTGTCCTTCATGCCTGGTAGGTTCACCCTCCTCACCTCTGCCTGATGACTTTCCTAAAATCCCAACTAAAATCTCATCTTCTACAGGAAGCTTTTCCCAACCCCTCCTAATTCTAGTACCTTCTGTCAATTATTTCCCATTTATCCTGTATATAGCTTGTTTGTACAGATCTGTTTGCTTGTTGTGTCCCCATCGAGACTGTGAGCTCCTTGAGGGCTGGCATTGTCTTTTGCCCCAGCATTTAGCACAGTGCTTGTACATGGTAGACACTAATTTATCGATCAATTGATAAATGCTTGTTTTTGAGTATTCTCTGACTTGTTTTTAACAGAGGCATTAAGAAACCAAGCAGTCTTAATAAACAAACGAGAAACTAAATGATATGAAGAACATACATCCAATATTCAAAATAAAGCCTAGTTACTGTTTTAATGGATTGCTTAAAAAAATTAACTGTGAGATCTTTTAAAATGCAAATCATTGCAGTTCACTTAAATTGTGATTTAATTTTAAAAAGGTAAAACTGACAGTGTTTAGGAAATAACTGTGTAAAGCTAGATGTGTATTTAATTTTTTTTCTTAAGTTAACAAGCACCTGGTCACCAAATGTAATAGAAGATAGCATTTCCTTTCAACTTTTGATATTGACAGGATAAGACCAAACTGCCCTAAATTTTAAAATATTTTCAACATAATTTAAAAACTTTTACTTTACAGTACAATAAAGAGTATTTTGTTGTTATATTGGCAACTTTACTACTTCCAAGTGCCTAAGAATAATTCTGCCCAATATTCCCTAAAACAGATGACCCACAAATGCAAATTCAAAAAGACTGACATTTTGCCACACATCAGTCATCAAAATGGCAGAGATGATACAAGGGGAGGATAGTCAGTGGTAGAAAGGCACAGTATATAGTAAGGGATATACTATTGGTAGAGATGTTATCTGCTACAACTTTCCAGAAAAACACTTTGGTTTAGATTAGACATACAGATCTCTGCAAGAAGGACAAAGGTAGAAATAAAGATACCATATATACTAAAATATTCATAGCAAAGTACCCTCAAAATCAGGACAACCTGAGCTCAAGTCCTGCCTTTGAGACCCTGAGACAAGGCACTTCACTACTCAGTAATCCAGGAAACACTAAAATCTGAAGGGACAGAGCAGTGTCCATTTGCACTGGCAAGGGGAACTTCTCCTGGAATTCCCTACACTAATAAAATCACAGGTCCAGCAAAATAAGTAAGAAAAGCAAATAAATAAATGTAGTAGCAGCACTTTTTGTGGTAAAGAAAAAAACCTGAAATTGCTCATAGACTAGAAAATTTATGGTATGTAAATATAATGGAATATTATTGGTTCTATAAAAGGTGACAAATATGCTTAGGCTACAAGTTAGCCCCTATTATGTGCTAGGCACTGTGCTGGACTCTGGAGATACACATACAAAAATGAAACCATCATTTGTAAAACCGGTATCAACTTACGCGAATCAAAGGCAGAGCCAAAAAAAATATAAAACTACATTAATGTAAATGATAACACTAAAAAGTAACTAAACTTAAATTAACTGTAATGATCTGTCTCAGTTTCAAAAAAAAGATGAAGCAAGCCCCATTTCCCTTCTTTTCAGAGAGCAGGGGGATTACTAGTATGAGGTATAAGAAGTAGTTGCTTTGTTGACTTTTTTTAATGAAAGAAAAATAAGTAAAACAGGGAGCATTTTACAGGGGGAAGGAGGCCTGGTACATATTAAGTCACTGATGTTTAAAAAAAAAAAAAAACCAAACACACACCACCAAAGGGCATGAATCAAACTTTTCAAAGAACAAATTGTAAATAACTCAAAGTTTATGGTTTTTTGTACAATAATTTGTTATAGTTGTTTATTTGCTTCTGTTGATGTTTGCTAAATTGAAAAGGAAAAAAAAACTCACAACCAAAAACTACCTGACCATCTTCAGAGATTCCTCTTCTGATGCCTCAAAATGTGGAGATGATCCTGAGCAGATTCTATTATGCTGGAAAGGTTTCTGACGTGGTTCTAGCAATAGATTATTTTCCAAGGACCAACGTATGGAGATGAATTCTTTTGGTTGTTGTCTTTTTTTTTTTTTTTTTGAGATGAACTCTTTGGCTACAGAAAACCATGAATGAATCAAGATAACCCTGTATGATCAATATCTCACAACTGCCAAAGCCTTTATTTTAACAGTTGGGAAATAACTAGAGCCTGATATGATAGTTCTGAATTGGTTATCTGTATCTAGTCAAATCACCAGCTTGTCAGAGCAAAGATAAAGATTAAACAAAGGCAAAAGAACAGACGTGAAAGGCATGGCATACATTTAAAACAACTGTACCCTGATCTATTTAAATAAATCAGTAACACCAATTACAGCAATTTCATCAGGAAAACAGAAGTTTTACCAATGTAATTCAATTGCCACAGAGACCCAAACACTGGATGTCACATCAAAATTGGGGTTTTTTTTGTTTTGTTTTGTTTTGGTGAGGCGATCAGGGTTAAGTGACTTGCCCAAGGTCACACAGCCAGTACGTGTCAAGTGTTTGGTCCGAGGCCACATTTGAACTCAGGTCCTCCTGACTTCAGGGCCGGTGCTCTATCCACTGCGCCACCTAGCTGCCCCTCAAAATTGTCTTAGTCATGAAATACCTTCTAAGCAGAGAAAGACAGCAAGGGTAGCACATGTTTAGCATATAAACTCATTTATGAAATATTACAGAGAAATATGGAATAACATAAGTAATAACACTTCAAAAACCAGAAGCAATGGAAGGAAAACTTGGTTTAAAGTAAACTTGGTGAGACACACAACCAAGACATGCCAAAGACATTTAAGAATGAAATTGGAAGGGGGCAGCTAGGAGGTGCAGTGGACAGAGCACCGGCCCTGAAGTCAGGAGGACCTGAGTTCAAATCTGGCCTCAGACCAAGCACTTGACACTTATTAGTGGTGTGACCCTGGACAAGTCACTTAACCCCAATTGCCTAAAAACAAACAAACAAAAACGAATGAAATTGGAAGGCGAATGACAAAAGAGAAAAGATTTCTCTAGAACACTTTTTTCACCAAAGACAACTGAGCGACCACATTTGGACTTGGGCACTCAGTTTAGAAGCCTGGTCATTGGTGAGGAAGTGCCCCTATTAAGCTGCACAGGCTCTGGCGAGTCCTACCAGGCGGCTAAGGCTGAATATGGGCTTCTCTGTATCCCTTGCACTTAGCACGGTGCCTGGAACATAGTCAGCACTTAACAAATGCTTGCCAACTAAAGACAAGCCCGGCTAACTTTGTGACAAAATGTTTAGCATTTTGGTCTTTGAGAGTTGCTAAATGATAGAAGAGGTGTGATCTCCCTTGTCAGTGGAGGGAATACCCCCCCCAGTGAAATCAGAGATCCTGTGAATGTTGGAGTACCTTCATTTGTCACCCCACATTTGAAATTAAGTCCCAGAGAATGAGATGTTGAAGTTGGATGGCTTTTATAGCACTCCTGTTTGATTGTTTAAATTATACCATTCTGGCACTACTGTGTCATTTCACAAAATAATGATCAGTGGTTATGATTCTGGCTGAGAATAATTTCAACCAATTTCTTTGAGTCATGAAAAAAGACCATAGGTTGACAACTTAGAAACATTCCCACAGAGAGTCTTGCAGATACTCACAGGTAATCTTCAGACCTACTACAGCTTGCATGTCAATTTACACAGATAAAACAATAATAATACCACCTGCTGCTTCTTGGACTCCAAGATATTTTGCTACTAAACATGCCCATAAAGCCTCAGAATTATACAGATGAAAGAAAAACTATCTTTATAGAATTGTTAACTATTTTGCTTATGGAGATACAGGAATAGAATGTGCCTATCCAAGACAGCACCTAAGTCCGTGACACAGAGCTGCCAAACCCACAGCTATACTAGCTATTAGGCCCTAGTTTCCCTAGGCAATTGCCTATCCACGTTTTCAAATCTAGTTTAGCTGTCGCTCAATTTCTTAAGGTTTTCCCAGAAACAAAAAACACAACCATTTCCAGCTTGATTCCCAAGTCCTATTTAATATAGGCTTGACAATACGAAGCTTCCAGAAAAGGGAACTGCTGATCAAGAAGAAAGAATGCCCTACCCAACATTTCAGTTCTCTCGGGCTATAACTTGTACAGTAATTAACATAAAGGAAGAAGGGGAAAATATACAAAACAGATTTAACATGTGATGCAATGACATCTGAAAATGATAGTTTTCCAAACAAATATGGTATTAAATAACAGCAAGAAAGTCATCTGGTCTTCTATTACTATCCATATTAGATTAAGTAAATTCTGAACAGTTTTTCGGCAGACACAAATTAAACTGAAAACATTCTCAGAATTTATTATTACAGTAAGACTTAGTGATACCCATAAATGTTGGCAACCAGATTCACAGATTGTCAGTCAGATAGGCCCTAGAGATGACTCAAGAAAACTAGGCCCAGTGAAATTAAACGACTTGCCCAGGGTACCACTTCTAAAATCAGTAAGAAGCAGAAGAACTAGGGATTGAAGTTAGCTAGGATGGTTCAAATTGTGGGTCTGCCACTTAATTGCTATGTGGATCACAACCTTTAAGTCCAAGTTTTCTCATCATCAAATCGAGGGCAATGGACTAGATGATGTTTAGGGTCTTTTCCAACTCTCTATGATCCTGGGACTTTCTGATTCCCAGTCCAGTGCTATTACGCCACCTGCCTTCCATCATCTACATGGTATTTCAAGATTCTCTTTTCTCTCCCCTCCCCCCAAAAACCCTGTAACCATCACATTGGTTAAAAGAAATTCCAGTTAAAGCTTCATCTCACTTATGGGCTTTGTACAATCTGTTTAAAAAACAATTTCAGCTGTCCATAGTAATTTATATTTCAAACGTGGATAAATTCTATACCAATGGAAAAAAGTTGAGAGAGAAGAAGATGGAAAGGGAATGAAAAGGGGTCCACAATAAAAGGAAGCTGTGGGCACCAGAAAACAAATACTTCCTAGTTTGCAAATTTGTCTATGGTCAGCTTAGGATGAAGTGGTCCTTGATATTTTGCTGGTATGGTCACCTTTCATTAACTCAACAAATATTTGAGTGGCTCTAATGTTCAAGGTTAGGTGGAGAATAAAAAAAAAAACAAACGAGACAGACTGCATTCATGGAGCTCACAGCAGAGAAGACATGATACGTATATAAAGCAAAAACGATCTAAAAAAGAATATGAAAGGTAAAAAGAAAAAAAGGATGTTATGGTAATTCAAAAGAAGAAGAAAGATTAGAAGGTGGATGAGGAACACTCAGAAAAGGCATCCAAATTGGGACTTGAAAAGAAGGTGAAAATCAGACAGGCAGATCTGGGGGGAAGTGAGAAGAGTATTCTAGGCCAAAGGCACAGAGATGGAAAAGCACTAGGCTTGTTGGACAACAGTGCATAGTCTTATTGGGCTGGAGAATGAGGTTGCGTAAAGATAGGTTTGCAGGATGGAAAACAGAAGGCCTTAAGTATTAGGCTAAAGAGTTTGAGCTTTACTTAAGTTAACAATAGGAATCCCTGGAAAAATTTTTACCACCATGCTGCCTTTCAAAGGAGACTGATATTGGCTTGAAGGGCATATTGGTAACAATTTTCCATGGATTAGGAAGAGAGGACAGTTATTTTAAAAAAAATTTGTAATACTTGGCAAGATTGTAGTGCCAAAGTTCCAAATCAAATGACAATGTTTTAATGTGGACTTGCCTCTCAGATGCTGGGCTAGCACTGATAAAAATAGTAACTTTTAAGTTTTTTTTTTAACTCAAAAGTAATCTTAAAATAATTGTTTTCAATGCCCCTCTCAATATCTAGAGGATAAGAAGCTCTTTGGACCCTGAAACATAGGCTAACTCACTGGGAACCCTCATCTTCAAATTCAGTTGTTACCTAACAAAAAGAGTTATAAGAACTTTCAGGGTGATCTAGGGAGGAGAAAGTCTGCCAAGGAGTTCCTTTGGCCCAAGCTGCCAGGCCCTTAAGATGATATGAAGGTCAAAACTCTATTCCTTATAGCAAGAATGCTACCCTGTGCCAAGTAAACAAAGCTACACACTCCAATAAGTTAGGAGAGCATTTGCAATTTTTGTTATTCTCACTCATGTTTCCCTCCACTAGTACTACTAACTGAAATATGACTATAATATATGTCTTTACAGTAAGATAAACTCAGGTCTTTTTTGCTTGTTAGAAGACCATGACAACAAAGCTAAGGTACTGGACTGGATCCTTCTATGGACCATTTAATTTTATTCCATTCTTCATCTACACACTATTACATCCTAACTCCAACTTACAAGCCCTACACTTTCTGATGGGCCAATGGTATTCCTTTTTGTGTGCTGCAAAATATTTTAAAATAATAAAAACATAATTTAAAAAATAAGGTGTGTAAATAGAACTTGTAAGACTTTCTGTACCATTAAGTACAAAAACAGAAAATTTATATTTAAATTTCTTCTGTTGAAACTAGCAAAGCAGCACAGAACTTGTCTAATCAGTATTCATTTATTCTGGTCCAAGAGACTAGAAAGGCAAATGATATGAAGAATCAACAAGACAAATCTTTTTTATTAATTCTATGATTCAAATTGAATATATGAACAACAAACTATCTATCTTTTTTGCTTAATGGCCCATCTGACTCAGAGGACAAAAAAAGTGTTGCATCTGATCATTCTAATGGTTCCTTAGTGTTAGTCCCACCTAAGTTTTTTGGGGGGATAACCTTTAAATTGAATTCTTTCTAAAAGATTAATAGCAGCTATGTTTATCAAGCAGGGCTGAACATAATAGCAATGAGTACTTATTACCTTTTGATTGATGTAACTGAGTACACAAGAATATAACCATTAATGTCTATGGAGTACGTCTGAGGAAAGATGGAGTACTCATCCTGTGGGGGGAAAAAAAAACCACAATTATATTCAAGGAAGTTATGTAACATAAAAAGCAATCATCATCAACATTTCTCCAAAGGATATCAACTGTTACACTGAAATAAACACTCTAAATCAAGACTACTAAACTATGCTATTACATTTCTACTCACCAAATACATCTAGAGTAGGCTAGAGCAGGAATGTGTGTGGAGAGTGAGGAAAGACATATTTTAAAAGCAAGTACCCTTAGCCTGGGTAGAAAATTAATAATAAATAATTGACATTTATACAGCATCTTTAGGTTTGCAAAGTGCTTTGCATAATGACCATCTAAGTTTCACAATAATTCTGCAACATATTCACCAGAGGTAATGCTTCCATTTCATATTAGAGGAAACTAAGACTTGGAAGTTAAGTGACTTGCCCAATGACCACAGTATTCTAACCCAGATCATCTCTATTCCAAAATCACTACTCTGACCACCACTACATCCTATCTTACAAAACTGGTTTTTGTTAACTGGTTAAGATGAGTTAATTGTTGACTTCTCCCCAAATTTCTAAGTGGAAGGAAGTAATAAAAAACACATAAGTTCTATAAGGAAAGAGCTGACAATTGTATAACGGAAAACAAATCAGATCGGGGGGCAGAAGACTATCATTTCTAGTCTCAGCTCTGTCATTAATTAGCTGAATGATCTCGAGCAAGTTACATTTGCCTTGGGGCCCCACTGTCCTGAATGGCAACTGCAGCACTCACTCATTACTTCAAATAGACCCCAGCCAGCTTTAATTCACTCCCTACCCCTGAGCTTTTTTCTCAACTGCCTAACTAGCAGTCTTGTAGCCATACTCCCTCAAGTTTTAGAACCATGATCAAATCAATTCTGCTATTATTCTTGGATGGGGTGCATACTCTATGGCCCCCCTCACCATCCCTGAACCAAAATATCCCTTCAGACTCTACTTCCCCATGTGTGCTGTGCCCCTCCCCTCCCATCAGAATGTAGGCTCCTTGAGGCCTGAGATTTTCTTTGCTTTTGTATTGTCAGTGCTTAATATAGTGCTTAGTACATGGTGTTTATATATAGCCAATATACTGACAACATACATAATATTATATATACACCTACTAAATCTAAGTATTTCACCACTGGTAAACAGAAAAAAAGTATTAAGATGCGAAGGGTAGGTAAACATATTGTACTCCTTATCACACCTCACTTTACTATCACCACATATGATAATCACTGCCATTTCTGGTGTTTTCCTTTTTATGACCTATTTTTTTAGAATTCAATATGCAAATAACTTTATGATGTCTTAAAAGCCATTTCTATATAAATTCAGCTCCCATTTTTGTAAGAGAAACATGCAGAAATTTGTGATAGAATTTTTTAGAAATACTAGTCTATATATCAATGTAATACTGTATTACAGACACTTACAAAGTAATATTTTAAGGGTACCATTTCAAGAGTTCAGTACAGAGTTATTAAATACCAGTTAGGTGCTAGGAATCCAAATACAAAAATGAACTAGTTACTGGCAAGGAGCCTGCATTTTACAACATAAACACAGATAAGTAAATACAAGATAATCTGAGGACAGATAGCACATTAATATACTACGGGGAGAATGAATTCCCAGAAGTAAAACCTGAACGGAGGTAAGATAAGGCTTGAAGGAAGATAAAAAATTCTGAAATGGAGAGATATTCCAGGTATAGGAAATTGCTTGTGGGAATGAATGGAAGCAGGAGGTTGTGTTCAGGTCAGGAAATAGTTATTAGTCCAATTTAGCTGGAGTGGGAGTTAAAGGATAAGAATAGAAAGAAAATGAGAAATAAGGCCAGAAAAATTAGGTGGAGAGCCTTAAGAGCCAGGCCATGGGACATGAAAGATATATCCAGAGATGATGTTTTCCAGAAAGAGACAGATATCTATGAGAACAAAAAAGGAAAGAATATGAAAATATCTATCTAGAATGTAAGGAAAACTTCAACGAACAAACATTCTAAGTGCCACTATTCCTGGCAATGGGAACACAAATATAAAAAGTTAGTTAGTCCTTGCCCGACAGGAGAAGAAGAGAGATTTGAGAATTTATGCAGTTCAGGGGCACAAGCATTTCCTTTTGGTTATGAGAACAAGGGACTATCTTGATCTTTGAGGCAGAAGGTAGAGTCACATCTGGGAGTTCTTGGAAGGGGCACAATTTGGCAGACACACACTAAAAGGGATGAATGGGGTCTTCAAGAGCTGATCAGCAGCAGCAGTGGGGACATGGCACCCTCAGCTATCATTCTTTCTTCAAACTAACCCATTCAGCCCAGGATTTAAAGAACCAAAGCAACGGGGCAGCAGACAAAAGGTAACACTGAAAGGAGAGCTAAGCTGTGGCAAAGAGAGAAAGTGGAGGGCCATCAGGTCCTTACACAGGCATCTTGGCACAGATGACTCAGGCTGAAACTACTAGCTCTACCCAATGAGTTCCAATAAAAGTTCTGTTTTTCTCCTCCTAACTTCCTTTCTCTCTGCCTGTTTAAGAACAGACACTATAATATATTCTGCTTGCTTCTTTTACCCAAACCTTTCCTACAGCTTGATTTTTGCTTCAAATATAAAGAGGCCAAGGGCTACCTAGAGATAAACAAAAATTTTAATTTGAGCAGACAGCCAAACCTTTGCCTGAATGTTAAGAGTAGTCCTGACTGGGGGATCAGTTATTGAGATTATACTCCTATTTTTTTGGTCTGATAAACTCCATAAAACAGGAGAGACTGGGCCCCTGAGGGCCATTTTATTGCCCCCAAGCTAAAAAGCAAACTGACGTAACAGGGCATGGCTGATTAACTCTCCAGAAATAAAGGGAGGAAAAGAGGAAAGGCCTAGGAAAGACGGAACTCTGATCCTATCCAGCAGGAAGTAGAGAGCAGAAAAAAGCCAGTACTAGATGGTCAACTCTACCCTCCACAGCAAAACTCATAACCCAGTGTTACCAAAAAGGTTTTCCCCCGTCCTCTTGTATGGTTAATGAATACATTGCAGTAGAAAACAAAAATGAGAAATGTATACAGTCCCCAGTAACATTAAAATTCTTAAAATATGACACAAAAATCTTAAATGCTTTGTTCCAAAGAAAAAGATGCATCTTCAGCAGTCTTCTAAATTTTGTATATATTCATTCCCTTGCAGAGACATTGCTCATGCTCTTTGAACCAAAACTCTCACTCACTAGAAATACAGAGAAATGAGGTGACCTACTCAGCATGAATCAATAAAAATGGTTTTCTCAATATAATAACATGATAACTTAGGTAATATGTGTGGGGGAGGTCATACTGGGTATGAATAAGTGACAAGGGCATATGTGTGCAAACACACATATGCATGGAACTAAACTTTTGCTATTTCCATGACTTCCTAGAAAAAGAGCTCCAAGTTTTAAAATCTTCTCTTTTCTCCCTTCTTCCCCAATGCTCAATCTAGTTTTGGAGGAAACTCAAAATGGCCACTGACCTGGTGCCACTATAAATTATCCCCTCATTCCACATTCATTTTAAACCTTAAAGCAGAGAGGAAGGGAGTAATAGCAGACTTTAGGTTTATATTAATAGCATCATATTAATCAGCCAGAGGACGGCTAGGTGGCACAGTGGACAGAATACTGGGCCTGAAATCAGGAAGACTTATCTTCCTGCATTCAAATCTGTCCTCAAGATTCTTATTAGTTATGTGATCCTGGGCAAGTCACGTAAACTTTGACTGTCTCAATTTCCTCATCTGGAAAATGAGCTGAAGAAGTAAATGGCAAACCACTTCAATGTTTCTGCCATGAAAACCCCAAAAGGGGTCATGAGGAGTCAGACACAACTGACCAACAAAATCAGCCACTATGACTTTAAATCAGTAAGACATTTGGCACAATCAATTCTGATCTTTCAGTCTAAAACAAAAAGTGAAATAAGGAAAACCTCCAGTTTACATCCAAATCAGACTTAATCTGCTTACCTGATTCTCTCGTAAGAATCAGATAGTTGGGAGTCTAATAAAACCTCAGCCCTTCTATTTATCTCTAGGTATTACATCTTGTAATTAATTTAATTTAGGTCAACGCTGTGGTTCTCATTGGAACGGTAGCAGCTACTCTTCATTATAGTGGGAAATTCAAGAGGTCAAAAGGATTTACTCCTATGCTTCCAGCATTCAATATTCCCTTAATCCTACACCTCTGGTCACCCATACCATACTTATCTTTTTCCACTGAGCTCTGCTCAGTTTTATACTGTCACAAGAACAGTTAGTATCACAAGTTCTTAAAGCGTTAGTATTTAAGATCTACTTCAATTGATACACCACACTTATTCACTCATAAAACTTGGCATTTAAACTGGATTCTCTGCTATAGTTTTGCTCATAGTCTATGTTTTCAACCAAGATACCCCAACTGTATCCTTGCTTCCATGTTTCTTCCCTTATCTAACAGGCTCTCTCCACTACTTCGAGCTCCTTTAAGACCCTTCCTATAAATCCTTTAAAGTTCAACTCAAATGATACCTTCTTCCCTGATATACTGCCGGCCAAACTATTAACCCTTCCACCCCTCAGACTTCATATATTTCCTAATGTAGCTATCATGTCAGATTGTTTACCATAGCTATCTCTGCTGTCTAATCTCCTACTAGACTGGACACTTTTGAGAGTAGGGACTGTTTTGTATAAACCTTCTACCTCTTCCAACACACCTAGTAAAGCACTCTGAAGATGGATAGCATTTAATAAATGTTTATCAATACCCTACTCTGATCATTCCCCTTATAGTTTTTTTTTTAACCACGTTGTCTTGCATGTTATTTCCTGCTGTTTTGCAATTTATGTTTCTTCTGTTATTTGTATCTACTCTTCCTATGAGAGGGATGACATCTTATTTGTTATGTAAGCAAGTGAAGAAGCTTTTATTAAGCATCTACATCATGTAAGAAACTGTGCTAGATGGAAAGGATACAAATACCAAAGTCAAATAGGCTCTGCCTTCAAGGATTCCAAGAATCTCTTTCTAGAAGCAATGGCAGTATTGATTTGATAACTGTTTCTAGAGCAAGAGGTGGAAAGAAGCAAAGAATGGGAGAGTATGCCACACACACAGGGGGCACGGAGCCTACAGTAATGGATGGGAAGCACAGTGAGAGGCTGCTATGGGGAATAAATGAAAATTCATGTAATAAGGCTACCCATACCACGTACTGGGTTGTGCACACAGAGGACATTTACTGAAGATTTGATGAGTGAATGTTCAACCTAAAGAGTTAAGTATCAATCATAATTACAAAATGTTAACCCAAATATAAAGCAAAAGCACAGACAAATTTCTTTTGTGACCCTCAGATTTAATATTCTTGAATAGTACTCTTAGTAAAAGGCTGCGAGTATCACTTTTAGAGTAGGTTTCTCAAATCTTAAAAAGATCATGTAATTTACAGAAGATCAGTACCCCATGAAGGCTACTCATAGGAGCTTTTTAAAAATTATCACTAATAGTAAAACTAGTTATAATACCTGACATTTTCTGGGAGGGTAGGGGATTAGAAGAATGGAGAAGAGAGAGACTAATTGGAAGGACGGACATATGTCTTATGTACTATGGGTGGTATTGCTAAGGCCTAACTCCTAAGGCAAAGGACACTAACACATTAATTAAAAAAAAAAAATACAAGGGGCAGCTAGGTGGTGCAGTGGATAGAGAACTCACCCTGGAGTCAGGAGAGCCTGAGTTCAAATCCAGCCTCAGACACTTGACACTTCCTAGCTGAGTGACCCCAGGCAAGTCACTTAACCCCAAATGCCTCTCCAAAAAAAAACCCACAAACAAAAAACAAATACAGTCCAATTTGGTACAAAATTAAAAATAAAAGTTTTTCTCAATGGTTCAGTGGAAAGAGCACCATCTGAACCTGGAGTCACAGGCCCCAAGTTCAAATTCTGACTCCACCACCTGTGGAACCTTGAAGAAGTCACAACCTCCATGGGCTCCAGTTTCCTCATTTAAAAAATGAGAGTTTGGATCTAGATGATACTGATACTATGCCCTGGCCAGGTCATAGGGCCAAGAAACTCAAATCAAATGTATGGACAGGAAGGGAGCCTTTAAATTTGGATGCTCACAAATGGACTAAAAAATGGAAACTGCACACCTACGGAGAGGTAGACTTTTTGCTCCTGTTCCTTTAACAATCTTAGTCATACTAATTATGACAGGTTGAAATCTATTTCGCCCCTCCCCTAAAAGAAAAACCATTATCAACCAACAACCCTTAAGCAGAATGAATACACCAAGTCTGCTTAAAAGAATTTTAAAGGACAGATGATACTTGGAAGCTTTCTTCTGTCTTTTTATTTTACTGGCCCCAAAGGATAACTTTTAACTCAAATCTGACTTCACAGAATCATCATACAATTTAAGTCACTATTCCTGTATTGCATTTTCAATGGAAACAGTAAACAAGTAGAACTTTTTCCACTATTACACAGGAAGTACTTTTAGTGAACAATGAGCAAGTAGAATTCTTTAACAGAGAGCCAAAATTTCATAGTAAATATAAACTCTTTTAAAGCTATATATATTCAATTAACTGAACAATTACATATCTAACTATGAAGGAAGCACATGAACTGTATGATTATCACAATTAGGATCCATTTGGATAGATCACTCTCTACATGCATTTAAATAAGACTAACTGATTAATATAGGTATTGAGACTATCACAAGGTTTAAAATGTAGTACCATGTGGATAAGTTAGATATCGAAAGGCACAAAAAATCCATACTTTGGAAAAACTAACCTTAATTTCTTTAAAATGGAATATAAAAATTTATACTGTACAATTAATATGTGTTCAACATAAAGAGCTTCCAAATTCTTGAGCATTAAACAATCAAAGCTAGTGCCAAAATGGACAAATTTACCGTGTGGATCTTTAAGCCACTAGAGATTACTTACTTGCCCAGCTGTGTCTACCAGCTGAAGATGATATTCTTGTCCATTTACTGTGATCAATTTTGTAAATGCTACAAAAAACCAAAAGGAATTAAATGTTAATCTACAGTTAAAAAAAAATTCCACCCAGAACACTTACTTTATTAAAGCTTCACCACTGATGAATAATTGAGCATAAAGTACCTAAAAGAGCCCAACAAAAAGAAAACCATCCTTTCTCCCAGTTTTCATCATTTAGCTCTATTTACCATGAAGACATTTTCACACATCAAGTCATCAATGAACTCGTAAAAACCTTGAATTTTTTTCAAGGTTTGCAAATTATGGGCCAATGCTAACCCATAAAAGCATTAAAGAGTTACTTATGGGCATTCTTTTTTATATAAAAGAAAAAATTTGATTTTAATTCAGAAAGCTAAAAACTCCTCATTAATAGCAAGTCTGGTTTCCAAGCACAAAGTTCTATGTTAATTGAAGCACTAAGAACATTTAGTACAAAATAAAAGGATTAAAAATTTTCACTGTATGAGAAAACTGCAAAAAGAATTAAAATTCTGAGTTACGGCCATCATTTCCTCTCAACTTAATGGCAGCAAGCACTCTGTCACAGCTCTTTATCAAGGAAAAAAAATCAGAATATTTATTAAAATACGTGTAACACTTTTTAAAATCAAGAATTCTAGAGAAATACCAACTGGTAACTTCTCTACTTTTTTGTCTGCATTTATTAAATATTTAAAGTTTCATTATCATGTTGGGAATATATAGCGGGGAAAGTGCTGGATTTGGAGTTAGATTTTAATTCTTGTTCTACTATAATTAAACTATGATCCTATAGTTCCATTTTGATTTTCAAATAAAAATTGATGTAAAATCAGTTCAAAGAAGGGCTACATTTTTAGATAATCAGAGCTTCCAGACAGAAACTGAAAATAATTATTTTGGAAATGTGGTTACATTTAAGGTTAGTAAGCTGAAAAGGGATATATGAGCTATTTAATAGTTGCTTCATTCTGTTAACAAATGACAACTCAATCCCCTACCTCCTACAACAAAACTAAAAGACCTAATACCTAGAAAGAAGAAAATAAGGGTAAGGAGGGGAGAACTAAGACACTAGAGGAAGAGGAGTTATTTCCTCTACTCAGTACACTTTTCACTTGTTAATAATTCATTAGAAAAGAGCAGTGCCTGGAAGACAATAGGTACTTAATAAGTGTTTACTGTTACACTCAAAACTTCCATTATATGCCTAAGAAATTTGCGTGTTGCATGGAATTCCTTCTAACGCTAAAACAGCACACTAGCTTTCACAGTGAAAAGATAATATAGAGAAAAAATTGGACAGGAAACCAGTATTCACCAAGTAATGAAATGAGCAAGAATACAAAGGACAATCAGATTTCAACATTAATTTGTAAGGGTGGAACAAATGATTTTTAAAATGATGGGTTAAGAATGCTAATAATATAAAGGTATAGTATTATCAAATGATTAAGAAAAATGGAGATTACCAAAACTGATACTTTTAGGCACCATTCAATATAGACACTCAATACATGTTAATGAAGATGACTAATCAGAGGTTATTTTCATAACCTTTATTCTTCAGAATTGAATTATTACTACTGTGCCTTTTACTTCAAAAAATGGCAACGTGCAATCAAAACATTTACTCAGTCTTTACCAGGGGCAAGTACTGTACTAGGTACAGGGAACAAGCCAAAATGAACACAGTCGCTGCTCTCAAAGAGGTTTGTTTGTTGTTGCTGTTGGGTTTTTTTGTGGGGGTTGGGGGTGGGGACAGAGGAGACAACCCAGACAGAAAAAACAAATACGAGGGAACATGAGGAAGAGGGCACTAATAGGACTGAGGAGGCAGGGCAAGAAGAAGGGCTTCCAGAAGGAAGCTTGAGTTTGTCTAAGCTAAATCCGGAAGGGGACTAGACAGTCTAAGGGGCCAAGGTGGAAAAGGACATGAAATGAAGGGAATGAAAATGGCCTTACTCCTTGCCTAACTCGCCTACCTGCTCAAAGATTCCTCACATGGAGGGATAGTATGTGTGAAGGTTTGAAGGCTGGAGATAGAATGCCAATTTGGCTGAACAGAGAGTACCTTAAGGAGGGGAACATGAAATAAATCTGAAAAGGAGCCAGATAATGGAAAGCTTGAAATGCCAGGCTGGAGTTTCTATTTTATTCCAGAAGCAATAAGGTGGTACTGTAACATAGAGACTTTTGAACTGCTATTCCCAGTTCAATTACAGGTTAAGTCGTTCTTTAAGTCAAGGTCTGTTTTATTTGCCACCTTGCATTCCAATATAGTTTTAACAATATACACAGTTTTTAAACCCACAAGGCTATGATCAATATACTGCAAAATTCAGTTAATCAGAACCTAACAGGAGCCCTTAGTCCAACAGTATACACCTATATCTGCAAGTAAAACTTTAAAACAGATCTTCATAATGAGGATTCCTAAGTAATACAAAATTATCCCCAGGAGAAGAATTCAATTAAAATAAGAAAGGGAATTTTCACCAATATTTTGTTAAGTATTTCAACCAGACTGAAACCTTAATAAAACATTCAATTAACCAGAACCTTATTTTAAGCTATTTACAGATAAAATAATGAAGCAAAATAAATTGCTCCATGGTTATGTATCGAGTCCTTTTATGGCAGAACTAAAATTAGGATTAAAAAAAATTGTAGCTTAATTGGGGTTCATACCTCAGACAAAAAGCATGATATTTAACAGCAAGAAAAGAACCAAATATTTATGAAGTCTTTACTATATGCCTAGTATTGTGCTATGAGGTATACAGTATAACCTCAAGGGGTAATTTAGTTCATAGATTGTGACCCTGCACAAGTCATTTAACCTCTGCTGCCTCAATATTTTCATGTGTAAAATGGGAATAAAAATAGCACACTCTCCTACCCAGGGTTGTTATGAAAATAAAATGAGGTAATGTTTGTAAAGTGCTTAGAAACTGCCATTTTAGCTGTATGAAATATCACAAACAGCAAAACAGTTCATTGATACAGTGGTAAAGATAGAGCTATGATTTCTAAGGAATGAGAGACTTTAGTGTTAGGTAAGCTCCAACTAACAATAAGAGCCTTGAGCCAGGCCATAATGTCTTGACTTTAAAGTGATAACCAACCAAAGCCAGCAAGCTAGCAGTGTCCCAATAGAACTGATTCTACAAAGTACCCCAACCTTTCAACACTTCAAGGAAATGTGGGAACCATCAGCAAGAGTAAAAGAATCTTCCAGTAGCAAAATGGTATATGTACAGAGTGAGAAAGTTGCAACGATAGTCATGGTTCATGAACTTATATATTAGCCTTACATGGTTAATTTATAACCCAAAGCCGACAAAGAAAATGAACTCAACAGGAAAAGGTGAAGACAGCACCAATTTAAAGTTTCTTTACATTTTTCAGCACATGGCAGAATCATTCTCATTTTCAACAAGATCTTTGCAGTACTTCAACGAAGGATTAAAGGATGAGTACGGATCCTTAAGGTTACACAAGTGGTTTGGTGTGCGATGACTAATATTGATAAACTTAACCCTTCCCAGCAATACAAGAATCTAAGATATCTCCAAAGGTCTCGTGATGGAAAATGTTATCCACATCCAAAGAAAGAACTATGGAATTTGAATGCAGATTGAAGCATACTATTTGCTATTTTTTTTCTCTTCTGTTTAGTTGTTTCCTCCTTCTGATGGTTCCTCCTATTGGTTCTAATTCTTACTTAAAACATCACTAATGTGACAATATGTTTAATAGGAATGTATATGTACAGCCTATTATCAGACTGCATGCCGTCTTGGGGGGGGGAGAAAAATTTAAACCTCAAAAGCATATGAAAGTGATTGCTGATAAATCAAAGTAAATTAATTTTTTAAAAAAGGTTATACAAATGGTCGTAGGTCTTTGACCCCTCAGTTCTCTCCCAGGTCATCTCTTTTGCGCTAGCCACTCACTTTGTCCTATTTTCCCCATCTCATTCCCTTGGTGAACCAATTCAATTCTACACTGTCCTTTCCTCTTGAGTCCTTGGCCCCCTTATCATATCACCAATTGCACCCTACCAAGCCTCAGCCTTTTATCACTTTCACCACTTGCTGTCTTTGATCCTACACATGTGCTGCGGAATGCAATGTGGAGAAAATCATGTAACTGTTCTGATCCAGTCCTCTACAAATTTATGTTACATAACCTCAATTAGGCCCTTTCTGCTGCTAGGCGATCCTACTATATACTTCCTTAATTCCAGTGTTTGTTCCAAACCTTTACATCCCTCCTTATACTTCCCGTGGCTCCCCTTCTGCCCTATCCTCTCAGCTGAGAACCACTTTTCTACAGGAAAAAAAATGATCCATCTGAACAAGCCATTTGAAGTGAACTCTTTCGTCTTCCTTCTTCTTTATCTCCTATCATTCATTTGCCTTCTGCCACTATCTCCTCCTTCAATCTCTATGTCACATAATGATGTGGCTTTACTCTTTGTCTAAGCCCTCTATCTGCTCAAGCACTTCCATTCCATCCTGTCTCCTCTGACATACATTTGTTTGTACGTTGTTCCTCCCATTAGATTGTGAGTTCCTTGAAGGTAGGACCTGTCTTTTGCCTCTTAGTATCCCCAGCACTAAGCATAATGCCTGGCACATAGTAGGAGCTTAAAAAAGGTTTATTAACTCTATTCCTGAAATAGGAAAGGGGCGAGAAGTGTTTACTTAATCAAAAGAAGAGGAAAAAAATATAAACAAATATGCTTGCATTTTTTTTTTGTTTAATCATAGTTTATTTAAAAAGGAACAAAGTGATCTTTTAAAGCAACATTCAGAAGTCAGGTCAGCTGTCACATGATTTCAGAGATGGAAATGTACATTATACAACCTAAAATATAAAATATTAATAACATCTTGATATTTTTGCAAATAAACAGTTTAGAATTTCTCCTTCATAAAACAGGAAGATGGAATTTTCCATATCATGAGGACAGACCTCATTCTTATTGCTTCAGTAACAAGATGGAAAGCAAAATTAATAACTTATGAATAACTTCTTGCTGACATCAAAGTAAGTATCCAGTCTGGAGTCCTGAGTTCAAATCTACTCAGAATAGCTTTAGATGCTTTGCTGATCTACACTAATAAACTGTCTCTTAAGTAAATGAAGAGCCAAATTATGAATGTCATAGATAAAACTCCCTAATCTTTTGTGAGCAAGCTCATCCAATTTCTGTACATTTTTTTTCTATAAGCATTCATTCCACTTCACTTCAGCTGAAAACTGGCTTTCCCTTTATTACTAATGTCTTCTTAAACCCTCTCTGGCAACTGCAGCTCCTTCTCCCACTCCCAACTAGTAGTCATACTGTACCTTGGACCTTGTCATCACGTAGAATAGTTCCACCTCCAAAATCTAAGATTGCCTTCCCTGACCTCATTGTCTTTACTTTCCATCTCTCCCACTTTGTTCATTCCTATCAAACCCACTTTTGACCTTCCTCATGACCTTCAAAGTTCCAAACTCCTACCTATTCTCCCACTCCATCATTCCCTTTCTGATTTCCTAAGCCTTCTTACCCAGCCTAGACCCCAAGGCCAATCACTGCAATGATGTTTAATCTGCACCCCAAGAGTCTATCATTTTCTTCGTCTATCACCTGCCTTGCCAATCACCAACCCTGAAAAAAAATCCTACCATTTATTGGCTCTATTCAAATTTCCACGTGCCATTAAAGAAAAACTGTGCTGATGGTGTTCACTTCTAATTCATGTGAACCTCAGCCGGGTCTTCATGGCTACTAGGCAATCTCCTTATTCATTTCACTGGCATCCTACTGGCATTCTTCACATTCCTTTCCTGTTTTCCTCAAATCCCCGAACCATATTCCCCAGTCTTCCTTGAACTCAGAAGGTAAACAGGATGGATTCTTCTTGTACTTACGGAGAACAAGATCACCAAGTGAGAAGTTCAAGTTCCTTTCCTGCACTCCTCAAAATTTCTTTCTACCCATCCCTGCCTGTTCTCCCGACTCAAAGGAAGCATGTGTTTTCTAAAGTTAACCTTGTCTCCTACATGATATCATCTAATCTTTCTATTTAAATATTAAATAAATGTATTTATATATTTAAATATTTTTATCATCTCTCTCATCAACATCTATCTTCAAAATATGCTTTGTTTTTGTTTTGTTTTTGGTTAGGCAATGGGGTGAAGTGACGTGCCCAAGGTCACACCACTAGTGTTATATGTCTGAAGCTGGATTTGAACTCAGGTCCTCCTGAATCCAGGGTTGGTGCTCTATACACTGTGCCACCTAGCTGCCCTCTATCTTCAAAACATGCTTAAGATTTTTTTCAAAACTATACGTCTTGTAAAAGATGTACCAAAAACTCTGAATCTCAGACCTAGAGTTTCCAAGCTGGAAAGGGCTACTTTAGTTCAAACCCTTATAGAAGCATACTCTAAAATTTCCTTTTTAGTTCAACTGAAAATATTAAGAAATATTTCTTTAACCTAAAGTTCTTTCCAGATTTTTGCCTTTAGGAAAATGTGTAAAAGGTCACTAACAAGAGCTAAGGTTCCAGGATTAGGGATTAAAGGTGGTAACCCAATTTAATTCTTCTTTGATTAAGATCACAGCCTTCCCTATTCCCAAAGTGATAGGGCTAAATAAGACTGATCTCAGGGAAGCAAGGCCTTTCAATCTTTGATGGGAGTATGGTCAACAAGTAGTTTTTAGTGGATAGTGAGTAATTTTTAAGTGACTATTGTTCTACAAAGTAAAATGTTAACCCCAGACTAGATTTTAATATATTGGGACCTTTTTATTATTCAAGATTCTTATGTTACCTCAAATTGTCCTGAGGTAGAGAAATGTTGGCAGCATGGGAGAACCACATCAATTTAGACACTTCTCTCTCTAAGGAACATAGACTTTTTAAATTAATAATTGTTTCTCGCAGATTTGTGCCTAAAACAGAGTACAGTATTAATTTTTTTTTTCTTAAAAAAAAAAAATCCTTCATTTTACAGATGAATAAAGTGAAGGAGATGGATCCACATGTCTCACTCAAGGTCACAAGGCTAGTTAGTGGCAAAGTAACAATGATTCTCAAGTCCCTGTTTTGTCCACTTGAGTGCTACAGGAACTTGAAAAGAAACATCAGCACTAGCTGCCTCCACTTTCTCACCTGACTATCTATCTCGAAGCCTTTACAATTTGGTGTCTGCTCCCATTACTCTGCTTCCTGAAAAGTGTCATCAGTCACTTCCTAACCACCAAATGACCTAAGGATCTAGTTGTCTCTCCTCTTTTCAAACTATCATACAATGTTGTATTACAGCATAATTGTCATTTCTATGCTCAAATACAACAACAGAATAACACAATGTAAGCTCAACAACAAAAAATGTTTACTGCTTACCCGCTGGTGAATCAAGCCAAAACTCTTTAACCTGGTACTCAAGACACTCCACCATCTGGTCTTCAAATTTTTAACATTAATTTCCTACCATTCATTAACTTAAACAGTACCTTCCAAAAACAACTAAATGAGGCACCATACCCTAATATACTCCATGCTTTCCTGTCTCTCTCTCTCTCTCCTTCTTTTCCTGGAATGAATTCCCTTCCTCTCCTCAACCCTAACCATTTTCTGAAAGCTTAGTCATCCTTCAAGGTCCAATTGAAATTATAACTCCTCCATGATACTATCTCCGGTTAAGTGCCTAATCTAAAAACTTTTTCACCTCTGAAATCCCCAAACTTTGTGACAAATACCTCCCATGACAATTATCATGTTCTAACTAGAGGCCAATGTACCCGTAAGTTCCCCAACTAGAAATTAAATTCATAAGGGGTGGCGCAGTGGATACAGCACGGCCCTGAAGTCAGGAGGACCTGAGTTCAAATCTGGCCTCAGACCAAAAACACTTAACACTTACTAGCTGTGTGACCCTGGGCAAGTCACTTAACCCCAACTGCCTAAAAAAAAAAACCAAGAAACAAAAAACATTTATAACCCAACATGAGACACAGAGCATTAGGAGATGTAAAATGGACAATTTTGATTATATTAAATTATAAAGATTTTCCACTAACAAAACCAATGCAACCAAGATTAGAAGAAAAGCAGAAAGCTGGGAAACAATTTTTACCTCCAGTGTCTCTGAGAAAGGCCTCACTTCTCAAATATATAGATAACTGAGTCAAATTTATAAGAATATAAGTCATTCCCCAACTGATAAATGGTCAAAGGATATGAACAGAGAGTTTTCAAATGAAGAAATCAAAAGCATCTATGGTCATATGAAAAAGTGCTCTAAAGCACGACTGATTAGAGAAATGCAAATTAAAATAACTCTGAGGCACCACCTCACACCTAACAGGTTGGCTAATAGGACAAAAAAGGAAAATGAAAAATGTTGGAGAGGATGGGGGGAAAATTGGGTCACTAATGCACTGTTGGTAAAGTTGTGAACTAATCCAACCATTCTGGAGAGCAATCAAACTGTCTGTACCTTTGATCCAGGAATACCACAACTAGGTCTGTAGCCCAAAGAGATCATAAAAAAGGGGAATGGATCTATCCATGCAAAGTGAAGTGAGCAGAACCAGGAGAATATTGTATACAGTACTGCATACACTATTAGCAACATTGTGAATAATCACCTATAAATGACGTAGCTCTCCTCAGCAATACAATGATCCAAGACAATTCCAAAGCACTCATGATGGAAAATGCTATCCACATCCAGAGAAAAAACTAATGAGAGTATGTACGCAGATTGAAGCAAACTATTTTCTCTTTAATTTTTTTGTGTGTGTTTTTTTCTTTTGGACTGTTTCTTCTTTCACAACATGACTAATATGGATATGTTTTACATGATATATATAACATACATAACCTATATCAGATTGCTTACCATCTTAGGGAAGGGGGAAGAAAATGTGGAACTTAAAAACTTTAAAAAATGAATGTTAAAAATCGCCTTTAGAGGGGCAGATAGGTGGTGCAGTGGATAAAGCTCTGGTCTTGGACTCAGAAAGACCTGAGTTCAAATCAAGCCTCAGACACTTCCTAGCTGTGTGACCCTGGGCAAGTCACTTAACCCTAGCCAAAAAAAAAAAAGGGGGAAAAAACAAAACAAAACACAAAACTTTGTGTCCTACTCCATCTTCCCATTCCACCAAAGCACAGTATTTGTGGAACATAAAATTATGTTGACTTGTACACCTCAATACAAAAGGCTAGTCAGGTTTACCTCAGAGTCAGAATGCCTAAGGTTCAAGTCTCAGTTTTAAATTTACTGTTTGAGTACCACTGTCTCTTGAATGATGACATCCTTGGATTGCCCTTGGGAAACTGCATTAATGGCCAAAAGCTTCTCACTGAAAGGCCCATCTTTTAAACTCCAAATTTACTGATATTATAATATATGTGAGACACAGAATGCTTCAGTTTCCTAAGAAGTGATGCTGAGGATCATCCAAAGGGCAATGAAAAGGTCTATGCAGGCATAAGAGGGCCACAATAACTGACAATAAAGAATTTACAAGAAGTAGTGTAAATTTTTGTTATTAAAGAAATATATGATGAAAAATAGGGCATTAGGGAGTTCAAAAAATAACTAAATGCATAGTGCTATGCTTCAGTGTTATCCACAATATCAATAGAAAAATGACTCTTTCCTCATCAGTAAAACGGGTTTTTGGTTTAGATCTATGATTACATCAGGGTAGGGAACTCCCTGGGTAGAAATTCTCTCTACTAATGCAGTTAAGCAACTCATCATTATAGTCTGACAGAATTAACCAATAGGTTAAGTGACTTGTCCCTGGTCACACAGATAGTGTGGTGACAGAAAGAATTTTAGAGCAGTGATTCCAAAGCCAATCTCCTCTAACCCCCTATGAGTTGTAAGGGTTACATGATCCTCACATATAAAAAATGAGAATCTTTGAGGAATACTTTTGTTGGAAGCAGAACAGAAACCTCAGTAAGTGGGACTAACTAGGAAGGGAACTGACAAATATATGAAAGGTACAAATTTTATACAAGAAACAGAATTTTCTGGGCATAATGATTTTTGGGAAAAATAATTTTCCCAAACCAATTAGCAATTTGAGGGATAGGATTCAGTTGTGTTTTCAATAGATACATTTCCTTTGAGGAAGATGTTGGCTTAATCCTATTTTTAAGAAAGAGAGTTGTGGATTCAGAGATCCTTAATGTACTCATCACAAAATTTTTCAATCTGCACAACAGAAAAAGGTAAATCATCTATTTTTTAAGTATTATCACTACTGTTATTAGACAACAGAATATTTTCAGTTGACTATACATCGTGCTATGCCCATGAAACTTCAAAAGTAAGATATGGTTCCTTTTCTTTTCTTTCTTTTTTTTTTTTGATGAGGCAATCAGGGTTAAGTGACTTGTCCAGGATCACACAGCTAGTAAGTGTCAAATGTCTGAGGCCAGATTTGAACTCAGGTCCTCCTGACTCCAAAGCCAGAGCTCTAGTCACTGCACCACCTAACTGCCTCAAGGCTCCTTTTATTTTCAAAAAGCAATAGTGCTATGGGGACAGCTAGAGGGTGCAGTAGATAGAGCACCAGCCCTGAAGTCAAGGAAGACCTGAGTTCAAATCCAGCCTCAGACACTTGACACTTAATAGCTGTATGACCCTGGGCAAGTCACTTAACCACATTGCGTAGCAAAACAAAACAAAACAAAACAAAACAAAACAAAAAAAATAGTGCTAGAAAATATTTTTTAACTAGAGAATCTGTGGATACCCCATTCCTACCCCAACTGGTTCATTTTGTATTAAAAAGAATTAGGTAGGAAAAAAATAGCTTAAAAAAATCTACCTAAAAGATATGTAACTGCTTCCACTCTAACACCTCAATAATTCCCCATCCCACTCCCAAATTTCTCCAAGTTTGTAGGAGAGAAACAGTACAGTGGTCAATACAATTAAAATGCGTCTCCTATGCCAAGATGTTGGCAGTGGAAAAACTTCTGCACTAGTCCAGAAATAAAAAATTCATCTGGAGGAAAAAAAGGTCAAGAATCTCAAGGGAAATGATGAAAAAAAAAATTGAAAGGAATGGAGCCCAGCATTACAAACTGTCCAATTATTGAACAAAGCAGTTGTCAACAAAACTATCTAGTACTAGTTGTGTTAATTAGTTGGACAAATTAAGCACATACGATCCAGAAGCAATCTATCTTAGTAGCACAGGGTATGATAAACCCAAGGACTCTAACCAGACGGGTAAGGCTCATTATTTGACTAAAACAAGTAAAAAAAATCTGAGGCAATTTGGCAGAAATTATGTCTAGATCAACATCTCATGCCGTATAAATACTGCAAAAAGATTCACGACAGATTTATGATCGAGATGTAAAAGATCATTATCAAAAACAAATTAAAGAGAAGATTTTTGATAACATGAAATTGAAAAACTTTTGCCCACACATAAAATAATACATATAGGATAAGGAGGTAATGACTAGAAAAAAATCTTTGTATGAAATTTCTCGGGTAATGGCTTGTTATACAAGCTACATAGACACCTAATAAAAATATCTAAGACCAAAAGCCATTCCCCAGTAGGTAAGTAGTCAAAGGATGTAAATGAACAGTTCTCAAAAGAAGAATTGCAAATTACTAATAACCTTATGAAAGACTGTTCCAAATGACTAATAATATAAGAAACATATATCAAAACAACCCTGAGGTTTCACTTCAAGTAACAAATGCTTTATTGATGGAACAGTAAATGAGTATAACCATTTTGGAAAGCAATTTGGAATTATGCAAATAAAGTATCTAAAATGTTTATATTATTTGACCTGGAGATTCCATTACTAGGCATAACTCCAAGAAAGTCATTGACAAAAAAAGAAAAGCTCTATATATACCAAAATATTTATAGGAGCAAAGAACTGAAAACAAAGTTTAGTTGATATCCATCAACTGGGGGAGTAGTTAAACAAATTGCGAGTCACAAATGTAATGGAATAGTACTATGTTCTAAGAAAGAAAAGATAAACAAGACTAATATGGAGAAGCTGAGGTGCAAAAGGAAGGAAATAAACCAAGGAACCCCATATGGTCTTTTCTGCCTAAGCTTGGGCCTACTCTTACTCCCTTATGCCTAATTAATGCTGCCATTTAGTATTACAGATCATATTTGATTCTAGCAACCCTATAAGATAGGTATTACAGGTATTATAATTCCCATTTTACAGAGGAGGTAACAAACGCAGCGCTAGGTCTTTGATCCTAAATGATTTACTTGTGGGCACAAAGCCAGGAAGTATCAAAAGCGGGACGTAAATCTCAATTTCTACAGCATTTATTCCACCTCACTTCAATGGTTCAAAAGGAAACCAGGTCCAGGAAACGTCTGGGAATGCCCCTACTACTATTCTTTGACCTGAAGCACACTAGTATCATAAAGGAGCCAATGCAGGCCTTAGGTGTATGAACTCCTACATTCAATTCAAGTGTTGGAATCCGGTCCAGTAGAAGATGATCACAAGATTATAGATTTGGAATTGGCAGGGCCTTTAGTGTTTATTTAACTCAACCTCCTCAGTGTATAGATAAGAAAATTGAGTCCAAGAGTGGCTAAGTGACTGACCTAAGATCACACAAGTATAAGAAGTGTCAGGTCTCAAACCCAGATTCTCCAATTCAAAATCCAGTGTTCTTTCCACTGCACCACAGTATCAGTGGGGAATATTTGGATTCCTTTTGGAATCTCTGATCCCCCTAGTTTGATTATAAATTCATATCTGCATTAGATGCTTCAAAAAAGGTATTATCATCTTTTGTTTTTATATCACATTCCTTTTTCAATACACAATCCCTCCCCCTCCACCACTTTATACAAAAGATAAAAAAAGGAGGGGGGAAGCAGCGCAGCACAGCTAAGCAACATATCCACCATGTCTGACATGATGTGCAGAGTTCCACCCCCACAGTTCTCCCACACTGCAAAGGAGAGAAGGCTACCCCTGTTACCATCAACTTTTTCATCAATGACAGGGATGGAGATCTAGATGGGATGCTTATCAAATGTCAGAAAACAGGATGAAGCTAGGAAAGACAGCTAATACATTGAATAACAGAGACAGGAAAAGATCTTAACAGGATATGAAATTTAGAAATGATAAATGCAGAAGTCCTGAATTAAAAAAAATAGTCAACAGCATTAAGTAGAGGGTGAGGCATATGGTGCTTTGATAAGCAGGTCATACGAAAATGACAAAGTCCCAGGAGATACGAATAATCTTCAAAAGAAGAAACAGAAATTTAGTTAATTTCTAAATGGTCAAAATCACTACCGATCAGACAGATACAAATTAAAACAACCTTGTGGTAACTAACATTGAATTAACAAAGCTGCTATCTGGTAGAAAAATGCATTCTGGGGCTATGAGAAGGTAAGTAGGTACACAAAGTTAAATCCAAAGGCCGTTTCTCAATCACAATCCTTCTTATTCACTTCTTCCACTCACCCTCCTTTCCAGAACATTCTTTCCTCCCCCAGATTTCATGACATTTCTTTCCTGACTCGTGCCTAACTTTTCTGATTGCTTTCTTCAGTCTCTTTTGTAGGATCATCATGTATGGCTGTATGGCTCTATCCTGGTCTCTTTTGTCTCAGTGATCTCATCATCCTCATAGGGATTCAATTATCACTATATGATGACCCCCAAATTCACATATACAGCCTTCATTTCTCTCCAGAACTCTACTCCTTCAACACCAACTTTATAGGCATCTCAATTTCAACACACCCAAAAAGAAAACTCATCTTCTCCTCTAATCCTGCCTCTCTTCCTCGCCTCCTTATTTCTGTTAAGGACACCACTATCCTTCCAATTACCAAGTTTCACAACTTTGGAGTCATCCTCAAAGCTCATTTTCCCTCACCTTCCACATACAATAAGTTTCAAAATAATTATTTCTATCTCTAAAACATGACATGTCTATCCCTTTCTTGCCATATTGTATTTCTACTATCTAGTTTGGGATCTCATCACATCTCATCTGTAATACTGTAGTGCTGCAACACCTTCCTGATTGTTCTCCCTTAATTCAGTCTCACTCCTCAATCCATTGTCCATATAGCTGCCAAAGTGGTATTTCTAAATCTTAAGACTGACTGAGTCATCCCTCTGCTCGATTAACTCCAGGGGTTCTCTATTAACTGTGTGCATATCGTATCTCTCCCCATCCCACTAGAATATAAGCCATTTGAGGACAAAGAGCCCTCATGACACCTTCAGTTTTATGTTTGCATCCCAGAAGCTAGCAGTGTCTCACACATACTCAATGCTAGACGTACTGTCGAATTGAGTTAATTCACTCGTGGAAGAGCCGTGAAATACTTAAATTGTTCTGCCAAAACTGAAGATTATGTGTGAAAGATTACTAAACTGTTTCATTGACCAGCCTACTATTAAGGCACTACTCCCAAGAAAGTTAACAGTAGGAAGAGATTACTATATACAAATATTTATAACATTATTTGTGATTATAAAAAGCTAGGGGAAAAATGTGAACCCAAGTGGCTAAAACATGAAGAATTCTTAAATGTGGGGAGCAGCTACCAGGGGTGGGGAACCTGTGACCTCGAGGCCCTCTAGGTCCTCAAGTGCAGCCCTTTGACTGAATCCAAACTTCACAGAACAAATCCACGGCCCTCTAGGGGTGGGGAACCTTTGGCCTCGAGGACTCATGTGGCCTCCTGGAGGGCACAATTTACCATATGAGCATAAGGGAATAGTACTGTATCCAAAGGAACAATAAAGACATATGGGGAGATTTGTATGGAGCAACAGAGAGTTAACAAAGCACAAGCAAAATAATATACAAGATTACAACAATGTAAACAAGAGACAACATGGAAAAAGGATAAAGTTTTGTTCAAATAATGGCCAGAGTTAGTACCATACTATTAAGGGATATCTCCCTTGATTTTGTTAAAAACCAAGAAAATAACCTTTCCAGGGAGTTGTTTGTTTGTGGGGGGTTTTTATGGAAGTATTTGCTATGACAAAACAAGATTTATCAATAATTTTTCAAAAATTGAAAAAAAAAGTAAGAGACATGGGAAATTTTAGTGGACTACAAGCGTAATGAAAATCAACAATGGAACACATCAACTAAAAATAGTGAATGTGATCTTAGACTATATTCATAGAAGCACAGTGTCTACAGCAAAGAACGTAGACAGAATGATAATGAGACTCAAAACTGTGATGTCAAGGTCAGTTCAAGAAATTGGAAGAGATTTAGCTTAGAGAAGATCTACTGGATATGGACAGCATGGTTTTTTCCTTCATATATTTTAAGGTTTATTAAACTGAAGTCAATCTACTTTGCCTCACAAGGTGAAACCAGAAACAATGGGGTGAAGTTATCAGTAAGTAAGAAATTTTCATTTATTAGGACAGAAACGTACAATTTACTATAAGAGAAAAATGAAGAGAGTGGCTTTAGTAGGTAATGAATTCCCTATCACTGGAGATGGCATCTTACTTCAAGTGTTAGTGAGGGGTTTCATGCTCAGGTTAAGATGTTCATACTTAGTCAACTAAGATTCTAGGATTCCAGAAAACAATGGCTCTTTTCAGAATTGTGTACCAAAAAAAAGGCTTCCCATTTTATAAATACTTACAAATACTACTTACTGTTTTCTATGGTTGGATCGTAAGAGTCAACAAACTGGCCTTCAACAAACTGAATTGTCAATGAAGATTTCCCTATAAAAGAAAATAGAATTCATTATTTTAAAAAAATGCTGTGAGTTATATTTTACTGTTTTTCACTTAGCCTAGCATTAACTTATCTTCATCTTTTTATTAGTAAGGTAATCAGAAGATTCTACTATTATTTATTGAATAACTCCATGCAAACAAATAATAACATAAATAATTACACTTCTTACCTTTTGGTCCTAATGTAACAAAAAAACCTTTTAAAAATGTATCAGTTACACAACTTAGATAAAGTTGAAGAATTCTGACTGACAGGCATTACAAATACCCTACATGAAATATAAACCAGCTTTTTAGGTCTAAATTACAATCTGAGGAGCGTGTCTAAAATCTTGCACATCATTATCTATTTATTTTGACTGTACAGCATTAAACATCACTCTTATGAATATGAGTTTTTTTTAAAATCAATAAGGTCTAGTTTTTAAGATGGCTGTTGAGAGAAAAACGCTAGGATTCCTTATGTTTTGAAATAAAACCAAATACATATTGTAAAAGCCTTAACTATTCATTAGTATCTTGTAACTGTAATTTAAATTCTTGCATATTAGGTTCTACTTCACATTTTCACTGGAAATTTCAGCTATAACTTGTGCCATTTCCTTCATGAGTCAGCTTATATGGGCAATAGTTGAGAGCCAAATTTAACTGAACACATTTAGTTCCTGTAACAATTCCAACATTAAGTGTTAAGGATGAACAGAATTAGAACTTTGTTCATGTTTTCAAAACACATTTATAAAAGTGAAATTTCCTCTTGTGGTTACAAGTTCCCTGTTAAAAGGTTATATGTTAGAATTTAATAGCTGTAAAAAAACAGATCAATTTTATATAACTGTGATAGAAATGTTTTGGACAAATTACATGAATTTGGAAATTAAAATATAGTGAAACTCCATCATAAAGTGCCTCAATATCCTACCCAGAAATAAGCATCATTCAATCAACAAGCATTTATTAAGTGACTTAAGTGCCAGTGGGGGGGAGAGAACAAAAAGGAGACAATTCCTACCCTCAAGGAGTTTATATTCTATATAAGGAGACATATGTATATAGCATGTCTGTGTGTACGTATATGTATATAAAAAACACTCACAAAATGGATACAAGATAGCCTTAGGAGGAAAGGCCCTATTCTTTTGGCAAACAAGAACATGCCTTAAGCAGAAGGCAGTACTTCAGCTAACATCTTTGAGAAACCAGAGATTCCAATATGTCAAAGTGAGGAAGAAGGCACAAAGCAAAGCACTGCCAGTGCCAATAAAGAACCTGGAGATAGAATATTGAATGTGAACAAGTGCGATAAGGCTGTCGTGGCAGAGTGCCTGTAGAAGAGTAAATGTAATAATGTGGAAAGGTATGACAGGGCCAGGTTGTGAAGACCTTTAAATGTCAAAGATAGAAGTTTATACTTGATGTTAGAGGTATCAGAGAGCCACTGCAGTTTGAGAAGGGGGGAACATAATCGGACCTATACTGAAGAAAATCACCCTGGCAGCTGTGCGCAAGATGGACTGGAGAAATAAGACCAATGAAGATGTTACTGCAACAGTACAAGTAAGATGTGATGAGGGACTGAACTTAGAGTGGTAGCTGTGTGAGTGAAGACAAGTTAACAGAGGAAAAAGATGCTGTGGAAAGAGAAACAACAGAATTCAACAACTTACTGGTCTATGGGGGGGCGGGGTGAGAGGAGGAGTCCAGGACAGGAATCTAGGTGTTTCATCTCCATGCCTTTGCATGGCATTCCCCATACTTGGAATGCTCTCTCGTTCCCAACCTCTAACTTTTAGAATCCGTAATTTCCTTTAATTCCAGTCACCTCCTTCTTCAAGAAGGCCCCCGTCTCTCTCCCAGCTCCAGTTTCTGGCAAAAAAATCTCATTAAAATTACCATTAAGCTATTCTGTATTTATCTTGCATGTATTAATTTATATATGCTGTCTTCACCTATTAGAATGTAATCTCCTTGAGGGGAGAGGCTGTTGTTATTCTTTACTGTATGCCCAATCACTCAGCACAGTGCCCAGAACATAATAAATGCTTGTTGATTGATGGCTTTTCAGTGAAAAAGAGAAGAAAACCAAAATAAAGCTGAATAGTTTGCATTTAAATTTTTTCCACTGAGGGAAAAAAATTAAAATGACCAGTAGGCAGACTTCTGTCACTTGTAGCCACTTTGAAAGGCCTAATTTAGGCTACTGGCCCTGGTTTTTGTTATGTCGAATTTCACTTTTAAAAACTTTCAGCTTCCTTATAAGAATACACCACAGAATCAAGATTATGATTTACCTGCCCACAAAATGGAAGGTCAGGGAAAGGAATGAGTGATGGAGACAGAGAATAGATTTTGATGTGGTAAACCTGGGTAAGAAATAAGAAAAGCGATGAAGGAATTAAATAATAGTATATGTACAAGAAGGAATTCATTAGGCAGAGTTAAACTTTAAGTAGCAAAGGCACAGAGGAAAGAAGGAAGAGAACCTAACATACATGAGATTATCTTGAAGGGACAGAAGGTGGTAGAGAAGAAATATAAGACTGAAGAATTCACAAGACTAGCCATTAGCCCTGTTAAGTTAGGGTGGTGAAGAGAGAACCCTTTCAGCAGGTAAGAGGAAATAGTGTATATATTAGTCATTACTACAAAGGAGTTACTTACCTGTCACAAGTTCAGTATTTGGCGAGTTTCTCAATAAAACATTATCTACCCTTAGAAAAGTATACTCCAATTTGAGTATACTTTGGTATACAAGGTATACAAACACAAAACAGTGAAAAAGTAATGAAAATCTGCAAATGATTAAGTGCCAAAATGAGACAAGTTCACTACATAATCCTTTTAAGTATGAACCTATGAAAGATGAAGGTTCTAATGCCCATTTAGATCTCAAGAAGCAAAAATCAAATATGTAACATGAAAATAATAAGCAGCAATACTAGCCACAAGAGATAATCTGCCCTAACACAGATCATGTTGTTATGATGAGCTAATGAGAATTTCTCATGAATGAATCTGATCACTAGAACACAAGATCTTTTCTTGAGAGTGACCTAAATTTCTCAATACCAATTTGAGTCCAGATGATATAGAATGAGATTTTAGTCTCTTTCTTTGGTCTTTCCTCCAAGGAGCTAGCACTACACATTTAACTAAAAGTAGAAATGAAGGCTACACTTGCTCATTCCAACATTTCAGCAGAGACAGGAGCTGATAGAGAATGTCTATTTTCTGCTGTACATCACCTCTACCCCACCTCCACTAAAAGAGAGAACTGTTAGTCCTTCATGGATGGAAATGGGATTGAAACCTTCTAAATTCAGTGTCAGCTGATAATTAGTGCCCTAATGAATAAACTCAGTTACTATTAAAGGATTTTAAATTATTCTTATGACTCCTAGGCTTTAGTGTCACCAATTCTGGGAAAGATATAAAGAAACTGGGTTCCTTGTGTTCTTCATCTTTTATAAATTGTCAAGTGATGCAACTAGATCAGGTATTCTTAAACTTTTTTTGTGTCATGTACCCCTTTTGGCAGTCTGGTGCAACCAACAGACCTTTTCCGAATAATGTCTTTAGATGTATAAAATAAAATATACATTATTACAAAGGAAATCTGAGCTGGATAGAAAACCCACTCAGTCCATCAAAATAAACAAACACATGTTTTGGACTAAGTCTATGGCTAGACTATAATATGAACTGTACCCAGAGAAAACAGTTGCCAGGATCCAGCTGGATAATACTTAGAAACTGGACAGTGCTTTCAAAGGTCCCCCGCTGTAATAGCCTCTGACACTTACTCTTCTAATGATGCCTGTATGGCTACAAATCATATAATAGTACAATCTCAGAAGAAATCAAATTGCAAGTGATCCAAAGGACAAGAAAAAGACACAGTGAGTTAAAGTAGATTGTAGCACATACCAATGATGTCTTGTGAATAAAAAATGGCATAAACGATAGCAAGCTCATGTATAAGAAGAGAAGAGATCACTTTCCTGATTGCTACGTTGATACTTTCAAAACACTAAAAGGAATCAGAAGAAGACCTTCAGTATAATAAGGACGTGCTCTCTGGAAGAATTACAAAAGGATAAAAGTAAAAATTGCACAAGGGCAGCTAAGTGGCACAGTAGATAAAGCACTAGACTTGGAGTTCAAATGCAGCTTCAGACACTTACTAGCTGTGTGACCCTGAGCAAGTCACTTAACCCTGTTTGACTCAGTTTCCTCATCTACAAAATGAGCCAGAGAAGAAAATGGCATAATACTCCAGTATCTTTGACAAGAAAACTCCAAATGGGATCATAAAGAGGAGTTAGGCACAACTGAAACGACAGAACAACAACAAAACTGCACAGCATGAGGTTACATATTCAGTTGCCATATCTTGCCCTTTCTCCCTCCACAACATCAAAGCATAAGACCCCTTGCCTCTATTCACAAGCTACCACCTTACTTCTGGCCTTCATTACTTTCAGCCTAGATTACTCTTTTTTGTTTGTTTGTTTTTTGGCTAGGCAATGGAGTTAAGTGACTTGCCCAGGGTCACACTGCTAGTAAGTGTCGAGTGTCTGAGGCCAGATTTGAACTCAGGTCCTCTTGATTCCAGGGCTTTACTCTATTCCCTGCACTACCTAGCTGCCCCTAGATTACTCTTAAGAGACTCCTAAAATCTACTTGCCTCCAGTCTCTCATTACTGCAGTCAATCTATACATACACTGCTATACAAAGAGGCACTGCTGACAAATGATCTTCCTTAAAGTATGGATCTGACTACATGACTTCCTTTATTCAATCAACTCTGGTAACTTCAGCCTATTGCTTCTAGAATAAAACAACCTGTTTAGCTTTAAACTCCATAACCTGGCCCCAAACTATTTTGGGGGGGGGGAGGGGGAGACTTCACTGGACATTATGCTCTCTCTCATATTCAGTAAACCAAGCTGGTCTTTTCTTTGTTCCTCATACAGGACACTACACCTCCCACCTCTGCGACCATGTACTACTGGCTGCCTCACATGCCTGGAATGCACTCTCTCCTTACCTCCTCCTTACAGAGTAGAGTTCCTCCCTCCCTTTAAGCCGCAGCTCAAACACCATCTTTGGCACAAAGTCTTATTTTTTTGCTTGACTATACCCATTTGGTAGAAAGAAAGGTGGCTTCTACTGGGATTTGAACAGACAAGTTCATGGGATGATAGAGAAAAAATAAAGTAAAAACATCAATGCAAATACACAGAAGAAAGCAAAAATCCAAACAACAGTGCAAACAGGGCAATTTTGTTACAATCTTGTTAAATATAATATACACTTTCTGAAACAAATTGTAGGTAAAGCTTCAGATGCAATCTTTTTTTGTTCTTTGTATATTTATTTATGACTGAAGATTAAGTTCATAAAAAATTTTAAAATAAGGTTTTTCAAGAGCATAATATGTATTCTCCATGCAGTAGTCATATAAAGATTATTTTTCATTTAAACAAATACACTAGCAACCTATTTTACCAAGTGTCATTTATTTCAAAATACAGTATAACCTCCTTGGGATAATAAACAGTTATTCTATTAACTTTGCCACTGCTTGCCCCTGGAACTCTACACTTTTGGATCTGGCATCAGAACCAGAAGAAAATTAAGTATCCAATTGATCCTTGTAACTTTTTCTTTTAAACTAAAAATGGCTTGATTAATTATCTTATCTACAAATACTAAGAATAACTTTTGGTTATTTACAAAAATAATATTCACTTCCAAAGGATAAAAATTTGCCACCACTGAAGAGATTTCTAAAAACATGCAACAGGCTCTAAAGGCAAGTCTGAAACATTTTGAACAGCAGCAGCGATCACTTGAATCAATGTATCCTCCCATGGGCAAATACTCATCCTTTAAAGCAGGGTATCTTAAAGGGTGTCCACAGATAGATTTTCAGATGGTCTGTGAACTTGGATTTCACTAACTGACTTAAATTTAGGATTTCTTCAATAATGGCAATAGACAACATTCTTCTGAGAAGGAAGTCATGAGCCTCAAACTGCTAAATACACAAAAAAGATTAAGAACACCTGTTCTAAATTCCAAAGAGTGTTACCTCATGGTGTGGAAATGACTCTAGTTACTCAAAGGCTAAGGTAGAGGAGCAAAAGCTCTGGTAGGTATAATAATATTTAGTACTAATTTTACCAAACTTAAAATACGGGGCCAGTGACACACTGTGAGTTGGAGGGCTGCTCCAGACAAGTACAGAAAGGGTCATCAAAAGTCAGCAACCATAAAAAATATTTTTGGTCACAGTATTCAAGAAATGTGGAGAGGTTGCTAACTGAATGAATGGAAGGAGTCCACACTAATGAAATCATCAATCTTTCAAAATATCAAACTAATAACAACAGCTGTCATTAACTCCCGGCATATTTAAAAAGCAGTTAACTATTGCATTACACATATGTATAAAATCAACAATTTCTGATATCCCAGAATGACCTATTTTGTTTCATGTTTCATGTTATACTTCTTGGGAGAGAAGGATCTATCAGCACTATGTAGTGAAAAGGCACATACTGGTCCAACTGGTTTTCCAGGAACTTCTAGAACTCAAAAGAGTTCTCAGTGACCCAGAAATAGGTGGATAAATCAACAAAGTCTTTCCAAGCCTCTGTCTAAGTAGATTAGAGGAAGGGGAATTTTGGACCAGGAAAATATAGAGATGACCCTAATAATGTTATTCTAGCTACATATTCATTCAGACTTGGCTTTAAAAATAAGACTATTGTCCCAAGTATTGAGCATAGCAATCAATTGAAAAATTCAGTACAAATTTTTGTGAGAATGTTTGCTCTTTCTGGGATTGAGTTGTTACGCTTCAGAAGTAGAGGAACAGTGATGGACATCCAATAGGCAGAGTGAGCCAAATTTAATACTACTGGCCTTCAAGAATCCACAGGACATTTTTGTTAGTCCCCTTTAACAAATGAAGAAATATTAACCAATTTTGGTTCTGCTCAATGGAAATAAAAGTAGATTCCTCTCCAGAGTCTGTATGCAGGACAATTATTTGCTTAGATAGTGTTGGGAGAGTAAGTCTTATCAGTTGTGACTATAATTAATCTTGAATCTAAAGGAATGTGTCTCCTTTATGCTATGTCTCTATGGAAGATGTTCATCATTTAACAAGCATCTTTATAAAATAGAAAGAACACTGGACTAGGAGTCAGAAGTCCTCCTGGTTCTGGTTAAGATTTGGGAATCGCCTTCTCTCCATACCAAAGCCTCATGGAAACCAAAGTTTCCTTCAAAAGTCACCTCAACTGAAGATTTATCATCAACTTACTTAAATATCACATTAAGGCTTATAATGCTTTCCTCACAACCACTCTCTGAGTTAGTTAACTGGGGCAAGTTTTTCATTTTTCAGAAAAAGAACCGGAAACTAACTGTCCATAGTCCATAAAGTTCATCAAATCACAAGTAATTCAAATACGAATTTCCATCAGTCAAGACTTCTTCAATTGGTCCAGATCTGTGAAGTCTCGAGTGTGGGAACAACCTCTCTTATTGCAGATTTGGAACTTTTTTTTAGAAGTTTCAGAGTCTGGGACATTCAGATGTTAAATGACTTGTACAAGATCCTTCAACTAGTCTGTGTAAGAAGTGGAGCTTGACTCAGGTGTTCCTATCTATGCCAACACTACATCACCAATTTTTGTACCTCCTTTTTATGCTAAGACTTCTTGAAATGGTCAAATCTTGATTTAGGAATAACTCGGTATCTCACCAATATGATTGCATATTTAACGTACACCTCTGTAGCTTCCCTTTCCATGAATATACTAATGATAATTTAACATGGACTCATCACATAACTCATTTCAAGTGATATTTTATTTAAAGAAAGATGTCAAAGTCCAAGGATGTGTATATAGCTGATCTGTCTTACAGAAATAAAATTTGAAAGCTGAAAAATACCTCAGAGACCACCTAGTCCAACCCTCTCATTTTATATATGAGGAAACTGAGGCACAAAGAGCCAAGTTACTTGCCCAGGATTATACAACTATTAAGTGTCTGGGGTATTTGACCCGAGGTTTTATCTTCTCCAAGTATGTTTAACTGAGACTTCTTGGAAGTGACTTGTAACGAAGATACAGCTTAATAATAAAGTAAAAGAGTATGTTCTACCTCTTTAAGCATACCAAGTACTTTGTATTTTAACTAATTAATTCTTCATAGCACAGCTATAGGAAATGTCTATTTTACAGATGGAAGAAATCAGACTAGACACTTTCTCTCTGAATGTTATACTACAGATGATATAGAAGTACCCAGTCTCTCTACTTTCAGTTCAGTGTTTTTATCCACCAAACCACATTCAAATCAAGAAAATCATTGCCAAAAATATATCACAGGAGACTGAACTCAGTTACTTAATTCAAGCAAAACAGCAGTTTTTAAAAGTAATGTAAAGCATCACATATATTTTATAATATTAGACCAAGAAAAGCATTTATTAAAAATAAGTTTGCTTTTAAGATCTTCCACGAACCACAACAAAAAGCTATACATCAGATACCAGAATACTATGTGAATGACATTTCTTAAGTGATAAAGTGACCAAAGAAATTACATAATTGAGGGACATTCAATAGTTAACATAATATTCTGATTTTTTTAAAAATCAAGACTAATTAACAAAGGAGCCATTTGAAATAATACAAGGAAATCACAACTATAGCAGTGATTTATGGGAGCTATTTTATTACTATTTTTAAAAACGTTCTCAGAATTTCCTCCCTCCTTTGAGTCCTGTCCAAACAGAATTTTCATGATTTCAGTTACCTTCGATTAAAGAACATGTCTTTACTAGTTATAAATTCTGGATTAGTGGAATAAGTTAGGGACACAAGACATAGTAGTAAATGACTATAGTAATCTACTCTTTGATAAACCCAAAGACTATAGCTTCTGGGATAAGAACTCACTATTTGACAAAAACTTCTGGGAAAACTGAAAAATAATATGGCAGAAACTAGGCACAGACCAACATCTCACACTATACCAAGATAAGGTCAAAATGGGTACATGATTTAGACAAAGAGTGATACCACAAGCAAATTAGGAGAGCAAGGGATAGTTTACCTGTTAGATCCATGCAGAAGAATTTATGACCAAACAAGAGACAGAGAACACTATGAAATGCAAAATGGATAATTTTGATTGCATGATATTAAAGTTTTTGCACAAACAATGCCAATGCAACCAAGATTAGAGAGAAAACAGAAAGCTGGGAAACAATTTTTACAGCAAGTGTCTCTGATAAAGGCCTCATTTCTCAAATATATAGAGAACTGAATCAAATTTATAAGATTATAAGTCATTTCACAATTGATAAATGATCAAAGGATATGAACAGGCAGTTTTCAGATGAAGAAATTAAAGCTACCTATAGTCATATGAAACTTAATTAGAGAAATGCAAATCAAAACTCTGAGGTACCACATCACACCTATCACATTGGCTAATATGACAGAAAAGGAAAATGATAAATGTTGGAGAAGACGTGGGAAAACTGGAAAACTAATGCATTGTTGGTGGAATTGTGAACTGATTCAACCATTCTGGAAAGCAATTTGGAACTATGCCCAAAGGACTATAAAACTGCACATACCCTTTTATCCAGCAATACCATGACTAGGTCTGTATCCTAAAGAGATCATAAAAACAGGAAAAGGACTGACACGTACAAAAATATTTATAGCAGCTCTTTTTGTGGTGGCAAAGAATTGGAAATTGAGTGGCTAGAGCACTGGCCCTGAAGTCAGGAGGACCTGAGTTCAAATCCGGCCTCAGATCATACACTTGACATATATTAGCTGTATGACCCTTGGCAAGTCAACCAATTAGAAATTGAGATGAATCAATTGAGGAATGGCTGAACAAGTTGTGGTATGTGAATGTCATGGAATACTATTGTACTATAAAAATGATGAGCAAGCAGATTTCAGAAAAACCTGGAAAGACTTCCATGAACTGATTCTGAGTGAAGTAAGCAGAACCAGGAGAACACTGTGCACAGTAACAGCAACATTGTGTGATGATCAACTACGATAGACTTAGCTCTTCTCAGCAATACAATGATTTAAGACAATTCCAAATGACTCATGATGGAAAATGCTATCCACATTCAGAGAAAGAAGAATGGAGTCTGAACACTGATTTTGTTTTGTTTCATTTTTTTTTCTTTCTCCTTGTTTTTCTTTTTGTTATGATTCTTCTTTCACCACATGACTAATGTGGAAATGTTTAATATGACTGTACATGTATAATCTATATCAGATTGCTTACCATCTTGGGGAGGGGAAATATGAGGGAGAAAAAAATTTGGAACTCAAAATTTTATAAAAGGGAGTGTTGAAAACTATCCTTACACATAACTGGACAAAATAAAATGCTATTAAATGTGGGAAAAAACACTAGTTACAAATTCTGTAATATTCAGGAAGCAGTGAAAACATTCAGTAAAACTACTGCTGACAATAACAGTGATACTACTAGGACCTTTAAGATGAATCTCAAATGTACTTATTTTTTAAAGCTTTCATAGGATTTAGAGCTAGAAAGCAGGATTACTTAGCCCAATCTTCGTTTGATAGAAAACAAAACTGAGGACCAGAGGTTAAATTCTTTGTCCAAAGTCACAGATATAGTAAACAAAAAGGCTAGTATTTGAATGAGATCCTCCAACTCCAAATTTATTGTGATATCCCTAATACCATGCTTTCTCCTAACAATAGCAAGTAACCAGAGACGATATGTTACCTAGCATTTTGAGTATGGATTTTTGTTGTTTTTTTTTAATTTTACTAGCTACTAGCTTATCACACTACCTCCAAATAAGTATCTGATACGCTAAAAACTAATGAAGTAAAGAAGCCAAACAGTAGAATTATAGATCTATTTTTAAGGAAAAGGAACTCTAAAAGGACTATGTACAAAAATATTTATAGCAGCTCTTTGTGATAAAAAAAAAATCAGAAATTGTGGGGATAACCACCAACTGGGGAATGGCTGATCAAGTTGTGGTATATGATTGTGATGGAATAATAATGTGTTATAAGAAATGCTGTAAGAAAGGATGGTTTCAGAAAAACCTGGGAAGACTTATATGAACTGATGCAGAGTGAAGTGAACAAAACCAGGAGAACACTGTACACAGTAACAACAATATGGTAATGATGATCCACTCTGAAAGACTTAGCTACTCTGATCTATACAATTCTGAAGGACTAATGATGAAAAAATGTTATCTGCTGCCAGAGAGAGAATTAATGAGATCTGAGTATAAATTGAAGTACAATGTTTTCACTTTATTTTTCTTGCTTTGCAAGATGGCTAACAGGGAAATGTATTTTACATGATTTCACATGTATAACTGATATCATATTGCTTGCCTTCTCAATGGGTATAGGAAGAGCTGGAAGGAGGGAGAGAATCTGAAACAAAATTTAAAAATAAAAAAGAACACTAAAAAAATTTTTTTTTAAAAAGAGACTCAAGTTGTTCATATCAAACAATTACAAAGTTTTTCTAATGTGTACTACGAGTAAAGAAAAACATGCTTAATCACTCATCTTTAAACTGACAACCTGAAAAACATCCCAAATATTCGGTTGCTAGTTCAGAAGGTATGGTTCCTGGCATTGTCAGAACTGAAAATAGTTTTATAATTTAGTCTGGGTCATAATGAATGTTTTCTACCACTCCCCAACAAAGCTAATTAAAACATCAAATATATTAGTCCCAGTAATTAAAGGCCAAAAAGGGAACATTTTAAAATGTGGTCATTCTGTAAATAATTGCATTTTTAGCATTACCAAAGCAATCATCTTAAGTGACCAGGAAAAATTTAAAGAATCTGAAATTTCATCAATGAGTTCTAAGTCTGTTATCTTAATGATTTATAATCAATTGAAGTGGATAAGACGACGTTCTCATAACTCAACAGCACAATTTTTAATATCTTTTTGTCTTCCAAGGGTTCCTTATACTAGTTTCTAAAAAGCAGATAATGAACTTACAATCAAACGGGCTAATGCCAACCCTTAAGGAGCTTATATTCTAACAGGGAAAGACAACACATATAAGAGAGCTTTCAAAGGGCAAGGAGAAAGAAAAGTCTGGAGAACAAGTCCAAGCTTTAGTGAAATGAAAGAAATGGTGGTCCAATTAGAAAATTACCAATTAGAAGAGTGGGACCTAAAGGCAGATGTTTCTCCAAAGCGCTGAGACAAAAGCAAAGAGGAGGAGAAAGTATTGCTGATAACCACTTACATTTTCATATTCATCAATTATTGAGTATCTATACCTCCTCTAGGTCCTGATAATCAAGAGTATGCATGTAACGCAAACAAAAAGCAGGCTTTCAAAATTAAATTTTACAAAATAGACAAAGAATCTGAAAAGCCAATTGTTCAGTCCAAATATATTTTAGAATTGCCTACCACTTAGCTATTATTCAGAGTTTAGATGGCTGACTTTGTAATGAGGAAGCCCCTCCTCTGACACTGACTGTGGCAACGGGCAAGTTCACATCACAACCTCTGAGCCTCTTTTTCTTTTCTATGAAATAAGGTGATATTTGGAGCATCTTATTAATACCAATATTCTTCTGCTATGTTTTATAAATGACTAGCCCATTTCAGTCTTTGAAGAATAAGCTAAAGATAACTCAGAGGGCAAGAGGGAAGTGTATGGTGAGTGTGAGGAAGCTACAACACATACAGGAATACAGGATGTAATCAGAGTAACAGATGACCCAAAAGATGATGGGCCAATGGGGGAAATTGCAGGGAACTGAGGAGAGATAGGGTTTCTTTGGAGACAGCTACATAAGCCTACATAAGAAGGAATCCTACTGTATTTTTTAAAAAAGCAACAATAGGTTATGTAAACAGATGAATGATGAGGTAATTCACTACACTCAATGTCTATAAAGCCCTTAATTAAAATACTAATCTGCTTGGAACTTGATGGGAAACAGCTACACATCACTTGCTTAATAAACTTCCCTGCACTTGAGGTAGTTAGGTAACATAGCAGACACAATGTTGAACTTGGAATTAAGAAGATCTGGGTTCAAATACTGTCTCGTTTTGGTGGCCCTGGACAAGTCACCTAACTTCTCTCAGCTTGTTTCTTCAACTGTAAAATGAGGATAATAATAAAACCTACTTCACAAACTACTTGTAGGGGCAGTTAGGTGTCGCAGTGGATAGAGCACCAGCCCTGAAGTCAGGAGGACCTGAGTTCAAATCTGGCCTCAGACCAAACACTTGACACGGACTAGCTGCGTGACCCTGAGCAGTCACTTAACCCCAATTGCCCAAAAAGGAAAAAAAATGTTAAAAAAACAAAAACAAAAAACCAAAGTACTTGTAAGGAATGCTTTGTGATTCTTAAAGCACAATATAAATGTTATCTAGGTATACCTCAATTTCTTCATCTCTAAAATAAAGGGCATTTCTAAGGTGAATTCCAGCTCTACAATACTCCATTTTTATGAACTGAAGAGGAATGTGAAAACAAAAGCTATTTTATTCCTAAAAGAATGTGAAGAATCTGTCCACAAGGCAAAAGAAAAATTATTAAAGGCTGAAAAATACGATGACAGGTAAACATTAAAAGAGCTCCGATAATCAGAGATGAAGAAAAACCCGAGGCATCATAGTGAAGTACCTCCAAATTCCTGTTGACATAAGCAGACCCAGTATACTATATTCCTCAGGGGAAAATAAAAGGAAATGAGTTTACACCGAGGCATGAAGAATTTAGGTTAGATCAGAGAAGAATTTTACTGTCAATCATGTTAAACAGTGAAAAAAGATTACCAAGAAAGAATGTGGAATTGTCTCCCAGAGCCTTTAAAATAAGATAGTCATCTAAGATAATAAAGATGAATGCTTGCCAAGAATATGGACAAGATAATCTCTGTAGATTTCTCCCAGCTCCATTATTCTAAAAATTAAACATTTTAGTTACAATAAAGAATGACATTTGCTGGATTGAAAGAGTAAAGAGAGAGAAAAGAACAAGGGGGTCTTCAAATTATGTCGTTCAATTCAACCAACATTTCTATTAAATACCTACTGTATACAGTATTGTGTTAGGCTCTAGGGGTCCTTACCCAATCATCTTTACCATATACCTACTGCGAGGAGAACAGGTTATAAATCTAAGCCCCAAAAACCATTGGGCCTTGTCACCTGTGGTCTAAAGATCACCAGGCCCTTCCAGGTAATCTGCAGTTGAACTTTCCAATGGGGTGTCTCTTCCAAATATAATGTGAGTCTTTGAGAACAGAGACTGTCTTATTTTTTCCTATGTGTATTCTCAGTGCCCGGTACAATGCTTGATACCTCAGTACTTAATAAATTCTTCTCCATTACACTGCACTATGTGAATTTTAATTATTACTATCATAAAAGCATGGACTTTCACAACAGTTCAAAATTCGTTAGTATTTCCAAGCATCCCTGATTTCATTAGCATTAGCACACACCAATACAGACCAAAATCACTCCATGTCTTCTCTTCTCATTAAATGGACTAGTCATGAAAGGAGAATGAAACAACAAGATAGTATCTCAAGTGCACACTAGCACCCTCAAAAGGAAAGCCTATGATTGAAAACTAGAGACATGACAATGAGAATCCAAAGAATGAGTAAAATAGCATGTATTAAGTGCTTACTACATACTAAGCACTGTCTAAAGGGGGAGGAGGGAGAGAGAACACAGAGAAAAAAGTGAGTCAGTTCCTATCTCTAAAGGAGCTCACACCCTAATTTTGTGTGTGTGTGTGTCTGTGTCTGTGTCTGTGTAAAAGAGGACAACAAATAAGAGATTTCACCTGCAGGGTGGATGGAAAGGCCAGTCAGTCCTAAGGCTGCAGCAGTGGGACAGATGACAGCTGCTGAATGAACCTAGTGACAGGACCGCTGGTGGTCCTCCACCTTACTAGAAGGACTATAGAACTGCTGTGTAGCAAACACTTCCTGTCCAGCCATCTCATGACTGGGGCAGCCAAGGATGAGGGAAATGGTGATGCACAGGAGGATGATCTATATCATGAGTTTGTAACTAGGGTCCACAAATATCCATAAACAGATTTGGCAGAGGGAGAATTCGTGAACTTGGATGGGAAAAGAGTTACATTTTTATTTTCACTGACCTCTAATTAAACTTTGTATTTTCTTCAATTGTGAAATTTCTAAAAAAATATTCTGAGAAGGCATCCATGTTTCAAAAGATTGATGAATGGGTCCATGACAGAAAAAAAAAAATTAAGAACTCTTATTCTGGAGGTTAATACATCTATTAACTGAGCCTGAAACAACAAATGAGGAATCATAAGTAGAAAGAACACTGGAATTTAAGTAAAAATTTACCAAATAGTACTTAGCAAGTACCTATTATATGCTGGACACTGTGCTAAGCAATGAAAATAAAAGGGAAGACTGTCCTCCCCCTCAAGGAGATCACAATCTAATGGATGAGACGACATGCAAACAACTATGAATAAATAAGAGACATACAGGATAAACTGAAAATAAACACCAGAGGTAAGGCACTAGAATCAAGGTGGATCAGGAAAGGCTTCCTACAGAAGGTGGGATTGTAGCTGAGACTTGATGGAAGCCAGGAGGCAAAGAGGAGAAAAGTGAAAATTCCAGTCATGGGCAATAGCCAGCAAAAATTCCCAGTTGAGATGAGTGTCTTGTTCAAGGAATAGCAAGGAGGCCAGTGTTACTGGATTAAAGAGCAGGTAGGGGGAAGGAAAAGAGGTGTAAGAAGACTGGAAAGATAGGAAGGGACTAGGTCCTCAAGGGCTCTGAATGCCAAAGGATTTTATATTTGATCCCGGAGATAATAGGGGGCCACTGGAGTTTACTGAGTAGCAGGGTAACATAATCAGACCTGCATGTTTGTGGAGAGAAACTTGTGGCAGGGAAATCAATAAGTAGGCACTATTAAAATTGCCACGGTCCAGGTGTGAGGGAATGAGAGCCTGCACCAGGGTGATGGCAGTGTGAGAGGAGACAAGGCGGTATACATGAGAAATATTATGAAGATAAATCGAAAGGGTTTGGCAATAGGTTGGATATGGAGGGGGTGGGAAAGAGGAATTGAAGATGACACCTAGATTTCAAGCCTGGGTGACTGGTGGTAACCTAAACAGTAACAGGAAAGCTGGAAAGAGGGAAGGGCTGGTTTGGAGGGAAAGACAATGAGTTTCGTTTTGGGTATGTTGAGTTTAAGATATCTATGGCACCTCCAGTTCAATGTCCAATAAGCAGTTCAAGATGTGAGACTCGAAGCTGAGAGAGGTTAGGGCTGGATAAATAGATCTGAGAATCACCTGTACAGAAATTATAATTAAAACAATGGAAACTGATGATATCACCAAGTAGTACTGAGGAAGAAGAGGGCCCAGGACTGAGTCCCAATTTTGACACATACTGGCAATCTTATCTCAGGTAAGTTTCTTGACAGATTGGAGCCTCAGTTCCCTCACCTGTAGAGAAACGTAAGTCAGTATGAGTTTTGTGGAAAGAACGCAAGACTTGGAGTCAGAAAACCTGTGTTTGACTCTTGGCTCTAACAATAACCAAGTGAGGCAGCAATGTGCAGGCCACAATTTCTAAGTTTCAACTTCCTCATCTTAAAAATCATGACAGTGATGTTCATACTACTTATCTGTTGGCAATTCTACCTTCTCAACATCATAGCCTCTTAATTGGTCTTCCCACACTCAATATCCTCTCTGTGGAAACCTCTTGTTCAGTTTCTCTATAAATCATCAAGAAATAAATTCTCTAATTAAAAACCCTTTCCAGACACTTCCCCTTAAGAAGATGGGGTTAGGTCAAGAACAAAAGGATTAAGGAAAATGGATTAAGGTTGGAAACCAAACTTAGAGGGAAAAAAAGCAACCCTTACATTGTTAAGAACCTTGCCTCTGCCTGTGACTTACCCAAGTCAACAAATTTGACACTATTATCCATTTAGAATGCAAAAAGGCCAAGTTAGCTGAATCTATGCAGCTGAAGAAATCACCAAGCCAAAAAGGAAAGGAGGGGAAAAGATGATGACCCAAGGCAAAGCCTTTTGAGGCACTAAGGCTGGAGCTATAACTTGGATACTGAAGATCCAACAAAGGAGACTTGAGAAGGGGTGGTCAAAGGAAGAACCACCAAAATGAGCAAGAACCAGAGAGAGCAATGTCATGAAAACCTAGAGAGAAGGAAGTAGGGAAGTACCCTCTTTTCCATTCAGAGGGAAGATTCCCCCGCCAAAAAACCTTTTTTTGTTCAGAGTATTCCAAGGAGGAGACCCTTTCAATTCCTGAGGGGAGTGGTCAAACAAAGAATTTAATAGTTCTAGCTGAAGATAAGTGATTGTTGTTAGCAACTACTGTTCTAAAATATTAATTCAAAACTTTATTTTAACATGATTTTTCTTCACATTTCTTCACATTTCACAGAAAGTTAAATTAATAAAAAGTTTTTAGCTGGTTTGTGCCTATGCTGTAAGAGAAAAATATTAATACATTTTTTTCTTTGACAACTCTCAATCCTTCCTCCACACAGCTGCTGAAGTGATATTCCTAAAGGACAAGTCAGACCTTGCTCAAGAAAGTTCAGTGGCACTCCACTGCCACTATGTATGTATGTGTATGTACACGCACACACAAATTCTTTGGTTTGACCAAGGTTAAAGTTGCTGAGAATCTGGCTTCATTCCTAGCCTATTCATCTACCCTGCAGCTGAATTCTCTCATGTGCTGTCCATACAATTAAGTGTGTGAGCTGCTCAACAGAAGCAACTGTCTTCATTTTTTATCTGTATCCTGGTGAAGCTTTTGTTTTCGACTTATTGTCCATTATACCCAGTTACTCCACGTACCAATCAACCTGTTGTTCCCTTTACGCTACACGCTATTTCCTTCCTCCAGACCGTCAGAAATGGCCCACACATGGGGCCTGGAATGCACTGTCCTCACTTGGAACCCCTTGCTCCCTTCAAAGCTCAGCTCAACTCTTTCAAAAAGCCTTTCCTGATTCCCAGCTCTTCCCCAGATCACCCACCAATTTACCACTTAATTACTTTATATACAGGCTGTATTTATTTGTGAATATCTTTATCTTCTCCTCCTCCTTCCCCCATGTAAGTTAAAACATTTTTTTTTAATCCCTGGTACATAATAGGTGCTTAATAAATGCTTTTATATGGGGCAGCTAGGTGGTGCAGTGGATAGAGCATTGGTCCTGAAGTCAGGAGGACCTGAGTTAAAATCTGGCCTCAGACCAAACACTTGTCACTTACTAGCTGTGTGACTCTGGGCAAGTCATGTAACCCTAATTGCCTTAAAAAAAAAAAAATGCTTTCATAAGGTAAGTGCTTTGTAAACCTTCAAGTACTTTGTGAACTAAGTTGTTAGTACTTTTACATACCTCTGCCTATCTCACAAGGTTGTGGCAAGGCTCAAATGAAAATTATATATGAAAGTGCTTTGCAAAATGTAAAGCACTATCCAAATGGTAGCAGAATCTAAGTTTCTTGAGAACAAGGACTATTCTCTTTTACATTCCAAGTAAACAGAACAGTGAGGCACTTTATCAAATACATAATGAATTAAATAGTTTTTATTAACTGAAATCACCTATCTTTCTCACGAACCAAGAAAGTTCTCCCTTATTTAGTCCCATTTTCTTAAATCCAAATGCAGGCCTTTACATTTATATCTATTAAAGGCCATTTTCTTGGTGGAACTGCTTTATTCCAACATGCTGAAATTTTAAAATTGGATCATCAGCAGCCTTTGGGCTACCTATCTGCCACTCTCCTCCCTCCAACAAAGCCACAAACTTATAAACATGTCTTCTACATCTTAATCTAGGTCATTTATAAAAAATTCCATTCAATAAACATCTATTAAAGTTGCACAGAATATAACACTATTAAATGTGCACCCTGTGCACAGAATATAAGAATACGACCTGAGTTATTCATATATTGGCCCTGGTATATTTCTGGGTTTAAAACCTAACCAATTTTTAAATATATTTTGAAGACATTTAAGAAGATCCACCTACAAATCCTGGCAGCTAGGTGGCCAGAACAGAACACTGGGCTTGGAATTAGGAAGACTCATATTAATGAGTTTAAATCCAGCCTCAAACACTAGCTCTGTGACCCTGGGCAAGTCACTTAACCAGTTTGCCTCAGTTCCTCTTCTATAAAAATGAGTTGGAGAAGGAAATGGCAAACCACTCCAGTACCTTTGCCTAGAAAACCCGAAATGGGGTCATGAAGAGTCAAACACAACTGAACAACAAAATCTACAAGTCCTAGAAAATTATTCTGATTTCACAGTTAATACAACACAGCATACTTTTTATTCTTTCATATTCCTCTATGAATTTACAAAGTAGCAACCTAGATCTCAGTGGATTAACTTGAAGAAAGGAGACTATTTCTGGTGACCAAGTAGAAAGAGCTAGATATTCTTGGCGGGAAGAAGTCACAAATTACATCTAGGACCTAGCCAGATGCACCCACTTTTCAAGTGTGGATTAAGTTACTGTACTCAACGACTCTCATACAGATTTTGGAACTGAAAAAGACCTCAGAGGTCAGTCCAACCCCCTAATTTTACAGATGAAGAAAGTGAGGCCCAGAGAGATGAAGGTAATCACCCAATGTCACACAGTAAATGGCAGGACTAGGATTAGAACTCAGATGTTTAGATTCTAAATTAAGCTCTCTTTGCATGGTAAAGAGTAAACTCCTCACTTACCACTTTTTTCCACCAGACTCTCACTCTAAACTTGGGAGAGGAAGATTATATTGAGTCTTACCTTGGTGCTACCCTTGAAAATTTTTATTAGTCTGAAATTATTACTCCCATTTCCCCAAGAAGAGTAACTCGTCAAGAGTTACCCTGAAGTGAGAGGTAAAATTAAAGTTTGCTAAAATTTAGACACAACAATTCTTTCCCTTTCTTTGGCTATTTCTTCTTGCTATTCAGAATGAACACGAAGTTACCATCTGAGAGAGAAATGACTTACAATTATTTAAGAGGCAGTATATTTATTTTGAAGTTCTTTTTCTAGTTTAATATTTGGAGTTTAAGCACTTTAGGCTGAGATGCTGCTAAAGTTCTAGCACACTGCTATAAGGCTCCTCCAGAGGGTTGGGGATACTCTGGAGGTGAAGGAAGAGGGGTATAATTACTATCCCAGAAGGGTAGGAGGGAAACAATCAGGGCAAAGGAAGCTTGGCAGATACCAACAAGGAAGTTAGGCAGATACACATAAGCAGATAACAAAAAACACTAAGTCTGACCAGTTTTTAACATAAAAAGGTCAGCTAGGACGGATTTCTGATTGTATGAACTGTTGTATTAAGGTAAATATACTCAGCAGCATAATACCAGTTTTCTTCTCAGTTCCCCATTAAGACACTAAGGTAGTGACAAAAACCATCAGATGATTGCTAACTATCTAATAAAACACTAAAAATCCAACCAACCAATATAAAGAATATTTTGCTAGCAGAGTTAAGAGCAACTTTTCAGTAAAAAAAACAAACAAAAAACAAACCTCCAAATGATCACCTGTATTTCTATTTGTCTGATTAGACCTTGAGCAAATCTAAGATCTAGTACCAAAGTCACATCTTTTGTCAATAAGGGAGGAGGGAAGCCTACATTCCTTATGACAAAAGGAAAATTGGCAATCCCAAGAGCTGTCCCATAAATGACAGTATCAAGAAATTATAGGGGGCAGCTAGGTGGTGCAGTGGATAGAGCACCAGTCCTGGAGTCAGGAGGACCTGAGTTCAAACTGGGCCTCAGGCACTTAACACTTACTAGCTGTGTGACCTTGGGCAAGTCAAACCCCATTGGCTAGCCCCCCCCCAAAAAAATTATGGGAGAAACAAAGAAACTATGAGATAACTGCTATCACAGCATACTACACTTTGGAAAAAAAATATTAAGGATTAATTTTAATAACTTAATAATAACTTTAAATGTAACCTAAAGGTTTGGAATAACATGAAAAATGAGACACTTTGAAGAGATTCTAAAAACACCTACTTTCAAGTTATTGCATCTTTTCCATGATAAGAAGAAGCTGTTAGTTTAGATTATAGTACTCTTCAATCACCTAGTAACTTCAGAAGAGTCTATATTATGTAAAATATTGACCCTATTAAAATACCCAATGAGTCAGTGCTACCAGCTTCCCCCACCATCTGATTTTGGTCTTCTTTGCAAGCTAATAATTTTAGTAATTTGGAGGGAGAAAGTGGTAATTTTTCATTAGATCATAAGCTACTTGAGGCCAGGGCCTGTCTTTTGCCTCTTTTTAAATTCCCAGCTCTAAGCACAGTGCCTGGCACATAGTAGGCACTTAATGTTTATGGAACTGAATTAAGCACAAAAGGATTTCACTACATTTGATCCCCTATCTTTCACATTTCTGTGAACTATTTCCTCTAATAAACCACATTGTAAGTTAAACTCTTTTCTATGATTAGGCAATGCATCACCTTCAAAGTCACTCCTAGGAGTGAAAGAAAACCTGGAGGTTTGTAGAATCAATTCCTCTTAAGTCCTGATGATATTAGGTGAAACCTCTATGGATGAGTTATGTAAAAACATAAATACGCTTTATCCATTTGTTTTACTTATTTTTCTTTAATACAGGAAGAGTTAAGGAGGGAAAGCTGGGAAATGATTTCCACAGAGATTGGAGTACCTACATAAGGGATATCACAAATTTGAAGAATGAGTTAAGCTTTGTTTCTACTCATTCTTTATAACATCCTAGAAGGATGTCAACTATTTAAGGATACTAGAATACTTGTGTGTAGTAAAAGATAGTTGGTAAATTTGCCAACTACTAATTAAGCACAGGATAAAAGCCACAATTTTAGGTGACCTCAAAACTAACTTTACATGTCAATGAAGAAGCATTTATTAAGTCCCTATTACTTACTTGCCAGGCACTATGGATACAAAGACGGAAATGAAATAGTCCCTGCTCTCAAGGCACTTAACAGTCTATTTGGAGAGACAATATGTTCATTTAAGTGTATATACAACATACATAATACTAGGAAGGCTGGATGAAAAGCAACTGGGGGTGGAGGTCAGAAAAGTCTTGGTATGAAAAAAGTATGAAAAGGCATGAAAGGGAATTTTAAGACATGGGAAGAGAGAAAGGGAGTACACTGCAGCCAAAGGAGACAATCCAAGTGGAGATGGGAGACAGAGTACACTGTGTCAAGACCAGCAAGAAGACTTTTTTATAATAATGTACAATAAGGCTGGAACGATAGGTTAAGACTAAGTTGTGAAAGGCTTTAAACACTATACAAAAGAATTTAATCCTAGAGGCAGTAAGAAGCTACTGGAATTTATTGAATAGAGAGGACACTTGGTCAGATCCATGCTTTAGAAAAACCACTTTGGGAGCTACGTGAGGACAGACTGGGGGAAGACAGAGATGATATCATCTCAAAAGACAAGCCAAGAGATGATCATGGCCTGAATTATGGTGGTAACCACATAGGTCATTAAAATGAAATCTTAGCTTGTAACAGTAGCAACACCAAGCACTAGTAGCAAGCACCATGCTCCTCAGCTGAGGGCCTGAACTATGGTGTTAATGTGGAGAAAAGGACAAATTTAAGAGATATTGGAGAGACAGAAATAACAAGATTTGGCAAACGAATGGATATGTGGGTTGTATGAGAGTAAAGATTCAAGGATGACAAACTGTAAACCTGGATGACTAGAAGGATATTAGTGACTTACACAGAAACATGGGAAGTTGTGAAATGGGATTCTACTCTAGACATAATGAGTTTGAAATGTCTACAGGAAAATCACTTTGAAATGTCCAACAAGAGCTCGGAAGAGAGACCAATATTAAATATATAAATATGGGAGCCGTTAGCATAGAAATTATAATTGAAGCCATGGAAGCTGATAACATCACAGAGAATATAAAAAAAAGTCAACCCAAGACAGAGTCATGAGGTATACCCATAGTTAGGGGACGTGATGTGGCTAATGATACAGTAAAGTAGACTTTGTCAAGACAGTGGTATTGACAGCTAAGAGAACCAAGTGAGAGCAATGTTATAAAAACCCAGAGGATTGAGTATCCATCTAGGAGAAGGTGGCCAAGAGAATCAAATGCTACAGTTAAGTAGAAAAGGATAAGGATTAAGAAAAAGACATCAAATATAATAATTAAGACATGACTGTTAGCTTTGGAGAGAAAAAAGGCAATGTTTAAATTACCTATGTACCTTATAATTAGTAACAATCAATTTAAGAAATAATATTTAGAACTTAAAAGCAAAGTCATTACTAACTATATAGAAATTAACTTGCCTAGTTTAACCTGGGACCTTTAAAAAGGAGACCTGTATTCCTAAAGCAATACTTCTAATCAATGTTACGTTACTGCTAGTACTGTTGTATTACAGAACAGTTAATCAATATTATTGTTAATTCTCTAGTATAAAGTCATTAGCAAATAATGTCAGTGAATCCCCAAAAGTTCATAGCTATTAACTATTTTTGGTATAGCCGCCACATGAAAATTACATTTGTTATAATCACATTTTTTTTTTTTTTGGTCACGGTCAAGTATAGCTACTTGGGATGGCAGTGTATATCTGACGTAAACATACTAGTTGAATGCAAGGACTGGGATTAGTCAGAACTTTATTAGAACAGTGAAACCAGTTTCAGTCATCAAACTTGAAAAAAGATAGAAACTGGAGATTGTCCCAAGATACGTGACAAAAACGAAAAGGGACAGAAAACAGGTCTAACAGTTCCTATTGTATTCTTCACAGTGCCATGTACTGTACAAAAAAGTAGACTCTCAAATGCCATGAATAGAGAATGAAAAACCATCTGGGTTTTTATGGAAATTGGCTTTACATATTCACTAAAAACTAAGTAAGAGGAAAGAGTATAAATTGAAAGTGAAGATATTGCCCTTGAATATAAAGTACTTAAGCAGCAGCATGCGGAAACCCTGAAATGGCCTCCAGAGAGATATTGTAGAAGCTCCAGTACTTTGTGCTCCAAAGAGGGGGAAGGGAAGCATCAACAACACATCATTCAGACACTGATTTGCTTTAGGATAAAGAGCTGGATGGGTCACAAAAGCTTGAGTTCTCTTCTAACTTCATGATTCTTTGATGTCACCTTCAGGTGGTTCTCAAGATAGACTATACATCTAATTGTGGACCATTACTGTTAAATGGAACACGGGGAGTTAGCCAGAAGCCACTTCACAAGTAATAGTAACACAACTTACAGAATGTAGAATCACTGCTCAGATGGAAGGCGTGGAGAAAGAGAGAACAGGAGAGAAGGGAAGATGAAAATGAAAAAGTTCAAAGAAGGATGTTTTAGGTATCCAAGTGTTTCAGGTTGCTGAAATTTAGAACCCCCAGTTCTCACAGAATTCAGAGTGGACTGTACATAGTTGTCAGCACTACTATCTCTCCCATTAAACCCTGAGCTCTTTTTGTATTTTCAGGGCTTAGCACACTACCCTGCACCTGGTAGTGCTTAATAAATGTTTACTGACTGACTCAATTGTAGTAAGAGTACTAAAAGATTTTCTTCGGGATTCATTAAGGCTGCAACTTAAAAGACTCCCTTCCATGATTAGGCAATGCATCACCTTCAAAGTCACTCGTAGGAGTGAAAGAAAACCTGAAGGTTTGTAGAATCAATTCCTCTTGAGTCCCAATGACATACCACACCACCATGATTTTTTTGGGGGGGGGGCACATTCATTGAAAGATGAGAGGCATGAATAACTATGAAGAGTATATCTTAGCCAAAGAACCCAGAAAGCTATGGAGAGAGAGCAGAGTAAAAAAAGGGGGAGAGAAATTAGTATGAAGTTGTCTCCAAGATAAGTTCATCCAATGAAGAAGTGAACCAGTTACATGCTTTCTTCTGAGAATGTTACTGTTGTAAACTAAAGAACATAAACTGTGCTCAAGTAAATAAAGTTGTTTTTTTAAGCCAGAGAATACTTTTTATACAAACCATGCTAAAATTTTGACTTTAAAACACCAGTTTCACAAAGGTAGAAAACGTGTTTGGTTTCTGATCTTCAGCACCTAAGCACAAAGTAGCTTCACTGAGAAAGATGGCAACTTCCAGAACTAGATTCAAATATATGTCAACTTCTTTTTTAAAAATAACTTTCTAAATATTTCAAGTCAACCTGGTTACAATCATCTGACCTTATTAAAGTATGCCTAAGGAAAAAATAATTTTATTGTCGAGGAATTATAGATTTTACCTTTTAATTATTGCAGATACCAGAATTTTTTTTTTCCTATTCAAATGTTTATATATTATACAGATTTTAAATCTGGTAGCATCCAAGTAGCTCCCAGGTTAAAAAAAAATTTTTTTAAATCTAGCAAGGGTTTTGGGGGCCTGCAAAAAAACCACTCTAAACCAGCACAATGGGCCAAGGGCCATTTAATATAAGAAAAGTCTCAGGTCACTTAATTTGTTAAATGTACAATGGACATATGTCCCTTTCTTCAACAACTTACAAAAATCTTTGTTAAAATCCTTCGGGTTTCTGTAACTCAAAACTTATTAGCAGTCGCCAGGGATGAAAGGATTTTAGAGTGGGGTCCAGAAGAAGGGATCTGTAGAACATAAGAGTGATTTCTTCCTTTTGGGAAACACCAAAACTCAGTAGCAGCTGGGGGATGGGGGGGGTGAGGGGTGGAAATCCTAGCGACCCTAAGACAGCTCGAGCCCGAGTGCCTCCACCGGCCCTCCCTAACCAACCACTCGCCTCCCCCCCACCCCCCGCAGCTTCCTCTTCCACACCCACCCCTTCCTCGGACACATCCTCTTCCTCCTCCCACCCCGCCTCCCGAGGCCGACCCGGGGCGGCCCCGCCACCTGTCTGGCCAGACGCGAGGAAAGGCGGAAGGAGCCTAGGGCTGCCCAGCTACCACAGCCCTGGGACGGGGAGGAAGTGCAGGAGACCCGAGGCACGGGGGCTGGATCCAGCTCTTCCCCCCGAGCCGGGGCCGCCGCGGCCACTCTCCCCTCAAAATGGTGGTTGCCGTGGCCGCCTGGTTATGAAACACGCGCTGCAGCCCCCGCCCGGGGGTGGAGGCAGGAGGCGGCCTCAGCTCCCACCCTCCCGCCCTGCACATGGACACGCCGCGGCTGCAAACTTCCCGGGGGCCGCCAACGCCGCCTCCGGAGGGATCGGGGACAGGAGGAGGGCGCCGGGAGTGCCAAGAGAAGAAGCCCCCACCGACACCCCACACACACTGGGCCGGGGGCGGGATAGATAGCGGGAGGCGGGAGGGGGCAAGATCGGTGACCGACTCACCCACGGACCGGTACCCCAGGATAGCGATCTTCCGGGACTTGGACTGCGGCATCTTCTCACACTCCACAGCCCCGGCCCAAACCACATCAACCGCGGCGGCGGCGGCTGCTGCTGGTGCTGGAGGCGGCGGCGGCGGCAGCGGCGGCCGGGGAGAGCGACATACAGAGGAAAAGCGGCGGCGACGGCGGGCGGGCTGGCGCGGGCTCGGGCTGGGTCTCTCTCCCCCGCTCCTGAGTTCCCCCCGCTTCTCTTCCCCCCCCAACCGCCCGGAACCGACCGCGAGACACCGACCCCCCTCCCCCCACAACACACACACGTGACACCACCCTCTCCCTCCCGGTTAGGCCCCTCCCCTACGTGACCCGAGTGTCAGGCTTCCCCCACCACCACTGCCGCACGCAGATACACACACACCCCAACTCAAACGTTCTTCCCCTGCCCGCTCCTTTTTCCACCAAATGGAAGGTGGGCTGGGTTTAAAAGAAAAAAAAAAAGCTGCTTAAGATTTTCTAGAAAAAGTCACGACTAAAACTCGCTGCGTCATCAACCCCCCTCCTCCTCTCCGCCGCTTATTAATTACGCTTCTTCTTTCCGAGCGCTGATTGGGCATCCTTCCGCCCACTTGAGCAATGACGCGACGGAAACTCCTTCTCCCATTGGGCTAGGGGAAGCCAAGCGGAAAGGAGGCGGTGTCGGAGGACTGGGCGGTGAGTTGGTCTCGACACCTCCGAGCTAAAAATAAATTCCTGGCATCAGCCGCGCGGTGGGGCGCCGGTGGCGTTAGTAGGCTTTGAAAAGCGAGAGGGAAGGGCGGGGTAAAAAAGAGCTCCTCTGGGATTGGCGAAAGGAGAGCAGAGGGGGCGGGGCAAAGAGGAGCGAGCGCGACGGTGGTTGGAGAGGAATGTTGGGCGGTTGGTTCGGCGCGCGCCAGGTGAGTCCATAAAAGGCTCCCGGCGCGCGGCTCCTACGATGAGGACGCTTTCGATCGTTGGGCGTTCGCTTGCTCGGTGTCTTGTAAAAATAGCTGGTTTACGTGTGGAAGCCAGACTTGGCTGTAGGGGAGTGGGAGGAGATGCGATGGTGCTGTTTAGTAATTTTACCAATACCAATGGCGACAAACGTGGATCTTAGCGTAGGCCACATCAGGCTTATTAGGACGCCTATCTGGAACTAGCTTCTTATGTAGTCACCTCGTTCTGAGCGGAAAGTCCCCTCCAAACCTTGTCTTCCAGGATGTGGGGCAAATGCATATAAAGAAGCTGGACCATTCCCCAGTTAGAGCCCTCCCTAACTCGAGCCTCTCCAGTCTCCCTGGGCCTTCATTCCATTTACCCCTAATAACCCGAGCACAACTCTGCCAGATCAAGCTTCCTGAAACAAGAATTCCAGCTGTGTCTCTCTTGTAAACTTCTCATCGAATAAACTCGAAATTGAGCTTCCACCTGCCATTCAAGAACCTTCAAGAGATAGCCCTGGGTTAAATTTATGTCCCCCACCCCTCACATGCAATTAAAGAAAAATTATTAAACACCTCGTTCAGTTGTGTCTGACTCTTTGAGATCCCATTTGGGGTTTTCTTGGCAAAGATACTGGAATAGTTTGCCACTTCCTTCTTCAGCTCATTTTACAGATGAGGAAACTGAGGCAAACAGGATGAAGTGACTTGCCTAGAGTCACACAGCTAATAAGTATCTGAGGCCAGATTTGATCTCAGTAGGATGACTCTGTCTGACTCTAAGCCTAGCACTCTATCCGCTATGCCACCTGCTTTGTACGAACCTCCCGTTTAGGCCCTGGGAGGAGTAGGGAATTGAGGTGGGAAACAGTGTTCATCCTCAAGGTAGTTAATATTATATGCACTATTACATGCTAAGTGTATTCCAGAATTATAAAACTAAATCAGGCTTCTCTTTGTTCCCAAACATTTTTCAATCTCTATACTTTTCTTCCTGCTATTCCCTTGGATTGGAGTACTCAACACTCTCTTGGAAGTTTCAGGTGTTAAAATCCTATCTAGTCCAGTTCAAGTACTACTTGCTCCATGAATCTTCCATGGTAGCTGCAGCCACAAATCATCTCTCCCTTCTATGAGACTTCTTAAGCATTTTGTACCTCTCATGGCATTTATGATATTCTGCATGTAAATATTTATGTACTTCTCTTTTCTCAGCCCCCTCCATCATACCTTTCCATTCCCCCCTTCCAACTAGATTATAATCTTTTTCAGGACATCATAAAGTGCTTTGCAAACCACAGAGTTATAGCAGTGCTAGTTGTTGTATCAAACTAGACATTACCAGAATATTTTGCATTCTGTATATACTCAATGTTTGTGGAATTAAATTGAACTGAATTTTCTCATGTAGCACAGGTGAGAATGAGTCAGAAGTACATAATTCAAATAAAGAATAAAAAAAGAGAAGCCAAAAATGTGAAGTCATAAGAGCAATAGAGAAGTGTAAAGTTTTATCCTAAAACAGTGATTCTTAAAGTGTAGATATATGGTATCCCCAAGACTTTTCAGGGGGTCCTTGAATTTAAAACTATTTTCACAATAATATTAAGACATATTTGCCTATTGAAATACTCTTCTCTTTTTCAGTTACATATTGCTGTAAGGCCAGATTTCTTTTCATATACCAAAACAACATAATCACAACAGATTGAATGAATGCAGAAGTGGATATGAAAATCTAGCTATCTTCTATTAATCCAGACATTGAAGAGATTTTGAAAAATATGTAAACAATGCCACTGAGCTCATGAATTTTTGAAAATAAATTTTTCATTAAAATGTTTACATTAAAATATGAGTATTATTTAAACAAATAAATATTTTTAAATTTTATTGGTTTTAAATTTAATACAGTTAATATTGCTAGATATAACCCATTTAACTAGAGCCCTTTGGGGTCCTCAACAATTTTTAAAAGTATAAAGGTGTCCTGAGACCAAAAAGAGCCACTGTCCTAAAATAAGAATACTGTCTGATACCTCAATGGATCTGTGATTTGTTGATGTGGGTACTCCCTCCAATCATAGTTTGTAAATACAGGCACATTTTCTCATCCTGTGCAATTTTTGTTCATGTGTTCACAAAAAAGAAGGTTTCCTCTGGATCTGTTAATGTTATAGATACTAATGAACCACACAGGTTTTCTATCAGTTATCTTCTGTTCTCTTTACATCCTTCTCATCTGGTCATACAGCAATCTGACCATAACCTTCACACCACTTCCCCTGCATAGATCTTTGTTGGTAATATGCCATAGCCTGCATATGCATCAGTGAAAATTTGTTGTAGGAGAGATTTTTTTTTTTGCTCTACTCAATGCAAACAAATGAGCACAGTGAAAGTTTGTCTTCTTTGCACCTTTCAGTCAATTGAGTGAATATAGAGATGTGAACTGATAAAATATCATTTATAAAAGTCTATGTCAGGAAAACCTAAGTTCAAATCCAATCTTAAATACTTATGATCTGTGTGGTTCTGAACAAATCAATTAACCTCTGTTTACCTCAGTTTCCTCCTATGTAAAACAGGGATAGTAATAGCACCTACTTCCCAGGGTTATTGTGAGGATAAAATTAGATAATATTTGTAAAGCACTTTGCAAACCTTAAAACACCACATAAATGCTATTCTTATTCTTATTTCTTCATCAAGGATGCCCTCTAAATGTTTTTATTTTTATAAAGATTTTATAGAAATGGGAAAATAAGCATGTGGCTAAACAATTATTGAGGTAGCTAGATGGCAAAGTAGATAAAGTGCTGGGCCCTGAGTTCAAATCTAGCCTCAGATACTTACTAGCTGGTAACTCTGGGCAAGTCACTTAGCCTTGTTTGCCTCAGTGTCCTCATCTATAAAATGAGCTGGGGGCAGCTAGGTGACACAGTGGATAAAGCAGTGGACCTGGAGTCAGGAGGACCTAAGCTCAGATCTGGCCTCAGGCACATGATACTCACTAGCAGTGTGACCTTGGGCAAGTCACTTAACTCTGATTGTCTTGCCCACCCCCCCACCAAAAAGTCTGAGATTTTCCCCAAACCTTTGGTATCCCCTCTTCTTTTAAAGATATAGAGAACTGATCCTTCAATGTCCTCAAAATTGTGTTGCCTCCAGCATGGACCTCCTATGTTTATATTTGCTCCAGTCAGCTATTCTTACCATCTTTTTTTTTCCTTTGCTGCTATTTCTACTTCTTGCAGTATGTCAGAGAATGATGTTATAGTTCACATGTGGTGATAGATCCATTGTAATTGACAGAGAAAATAGTTTGTTATAGTCATCTTGATGGATCATTTCCACTTTTTAATCTATTTTTTGGCCTCCTAGTTTCATTGTTAAATGATTTTGCTTAATTGGGTCACTTGCCATGCTTTCTTTGAACACTTTCCCCTTTATTCAATTTTTCCATTTTCTTAATGTTTTATGAGGGTATAATATTTATAATCTTCAACAACTTTTCTCTGTGAGCTTTTAAAAATTTCTATAATCTTTATGCTGAGATTGTCTTTATTTTTTAAATAGTATTTTCCCCAGTTACATATCAAGAAAAATTTTTGGCACTCATTTTTACAAGATTTTGAATTTCAAATTTTTCTCCTTCCCTCCCCTCCCCTCTTCTGAAAACGGTGGGCAGTTTGTTATATTTTATACATGTGCTATCATGTAAAAATATTTCCATATTAGTCATAGTTTTGAAAGAAGAAACAGATCAAAAGGAGAAAAAAACGTGAGAAAGAATAAAATGAAAAAATATACTTCAATCTGCATTCAGAGTCCATCAAGTCTTTATCTGGGTATGCATAGCATTTTTATTCGGGAGTCCTTTGTACTTATCTTAGATCATTGTGTTGCTTAGAGAGAAGAGCTGAGTCATTCATAGTTGATCATCATACAATGTGGCTGTTAACTGTGTATAATGTTTTCCCGGTTCTGTTCATTTCACTTTTCATCAGTTCTTACAAGTCTTTCCTGGTTTTTCTAAAATCTGTCTGTTCATCATTTCTTATTGCATAATAGTATTCCATTACATTCATATACCACAGCTTATTCAGCCATTCCTCAATTGATGGGTATCCCCTCAATTTTCAATATTTTGCCACCGCAAAAAGGGCTGCTATAAATATTTTTATACGTGTCGGTCCTTTTCCTGTTTTTATGATCTCTTTGGGATACAGACCTAGCAGTGGTTGCTGGATCAAAGGGTGCAGTTTTTATAGCCCTTTGGGAATAGTTCCAAATTGTTCTCCAGAATGATTGAATCAGTTCACAACTACACCAACAGTGTATTAGTGTCCCAGTTTTCCCACATTTTCTACAACATTTATCATTTTCCTCTTTTGTCATTTTAGCCAATCTGATAGGTGTAAGGTGGTACTTTAGAGTTGTTTTAATTTGCATTTCCCTAATCAAAAGTGATTTAGAACACTTCTTCATATGCCTATAGATAGCTTTTATTTCTTCATCTGAAAACTGCCTGTTTATATCTTTTGATCATTTATCAATTGGGGGAATGGCTTGTATTCTTATAAATTTGACTCAGTTCTCTACATATTTGGGAAATGAGTGAGATTATATTTAAAATAAAAAAAATTCAGTAGCTAAATTGATTTGTAGTTTTCTCCTTAGTTTTACTGTCAGGACTATTTTTGTCCCATAAACAGGGGTTTGGTAGAGTACCTTCTTTCTCAGTTATTGAGAATGACTTGTGTAGTACAAGTATTAATTATTCTTTGAAGGCTTTATATATAGAAATCATTTGTGAAGTCCATATGGTCTAGAGGAATTTTCTTTAGTAGTTAGCCTATGATTTAATTGATTTTTCTTTCTTAAATTGAGTTAAAATTTCTCTTGTTTTGTTAATTTAGTATTTCATATTTTTGTACATAATCATAGATTTCCTTTTAAATTATCAATTTTACTGGCATAAATTGTATATGATAGTATTTGATATTTATTTTAATTTCCTCTTTTGTAGATTTGTCTTGTTCACTTTTTTTACTTAAATAATTTGACTTCCCTCTTTCTTTTTTATTAGCTAACATTTTATGAATTTTGTTAATCTAAAAATTTGCTCTTGGTTTTAGTTATTTCTCTGGATTTTTTAATTTTTAATTTTTATCTATTTACATATTTTAAAAATATTCTTATTTTGTGCTTCTTTTAGGTTTGTTGATTTGTTGATTTTCTATTTTTAAATTGTATTCCCAATACTTAGTTTCCTTTTTTCCTTTTTTGTTGCTACATGTTTTCAGATAAAACATTTTTTTCTCTTAGGGCTACTTTAGCTAAAGCCCAAAGATTGTTACAATGAGTTTATATTCTAAACCAGTGTGAAAGTTTAAACAAGGCCATAGAGATCAGACAAGCCTATGTTGCTGGGATTTGTTTAGTTAAATATGTTCTGGAATGCCCCACTTCGTCTCCCCAAGGGAGACTGCAATTTTCATCCTTATAGAGAGTAGTAAGAGGGTTATGACTGTTGCTTTTTTCTTCTGTTTTTAAGAGGGGCATTTCAAGACCAGAGTTATATCTATCCATAATAAATCAGAGGGCAGGTTGGTGATAAAGTAGATAGAGTGCCAGGCTTGGAAGCAGGAAGACTCATCTTCCCGAATTCAATCCTAGCCTCAGACAGTTACGAGCTGTGTGACCCTGGACAAGTCACTTAACCTTGTTTGCCTCAAGTTTCCTCTTCTATAAAATGAGCCAGAGAAGGAAATGGCTATTTTTATCTTTGCCAAGAACACCCCAGATAGGTTATGAAGAGTTGGACACAACTGAAATGAACAACAACAAAATTACATATCAGGTATTTTCAGTATAAGGATATGATTCTTCAGATTGATCAATCAATAAACAGTTTTCAGGTGCTATCTAGCAGACATTGCGCTAAGGATTGGTGGGAAATAGTCCCACTCTAGGCCAGGAGGGTAAGAACAGTTAGTTTAATCTTGGCCCATTTAGCTCCCCTCCAACCAAATACTTATTACATAAAAGATATTCAAGGATAGCAAGAAAATTAAAAAGAAGTGAAACAGTAATTGGGGAAATTATTATATAGATTAGTTTAGACAATAAAATACATAGGAGTGAAGGGGCTCTGTGACTCAAGAGAAAGATGAAGTCTCAGCTCAACTGAGGAGAGAACAATCTCACCCAAGATATCTGTTCTCATGGTCTGGGCATATAGGCACTAGGATATGTTGGGATACCAGCCTCTTCCAAGTACCTGTTAGCCAGTTAAAGTTTGTTCCTTGCTACACTTTTCTCCTCTCTAATGTGTTTCAGCCACTTTAGAATCATATGTTTCTCCAAGTATGCAGGATGTAGCATCACAAGATTGTCTTTCACGGGACCCACCTTGGGGTACTATGCCAATATTATCCTTGGCTACCACATCTCATCAACTGGCACATTAAATGTGTGCTGGGTCAGATGGTTTCTAGACTTTTTGGTTTTCCCATTGTGGTTATTGATTTTCATTAGGTAGATTTTCTTAGGAAATGATGACTTTCAATCAATGTATGAACTTTTATCCATTTCAGATATATATATATATATATATATAAATGTATATTTTTTTTACTGTCAAAAGTTTGTTTAATTAGGTCAGGGTGCTGTAATTTCTTCATTTATACAACAAAATTTCTCGCCATTACCATTGTTGCTATGACTCTACTTAGACTCTTGGTAATTCTGATTATTTATAGTCTACCACTTAGGTCGAAAACTTTTTCCTGGTTATACCTCCCCACTACCTCATATTCATCTATATTATCCACCTCCCTCCCACATCCCTATCCCTCTTCACCCTTTCATTATGCTTTCTGTAACATCAATTCTATTGTCAGTAAACTGGCCTTTAACATTAGACCTATGCCTTCTACCTGGAAATTACTTTGTATTTGTATTTAACTTTATGTATACATGTTGTTTTTCCCCAATAGAATATAAGCTTCTTGAGGGCACTATCTGTTTTGTTTTTGTCTTTGTGTTTCTAGTGCCTCACATAGTGCCTGGCACATATACTTAATTAATACTTGTTTAATTGAATAGGTTCACAACTGTCAGAAATCAGAGGCAGTATGTCTTTAGTTGTAGAGACTTTTTCAGGGTAGTGGAAAGTCTATATAAACACACACACACACACACATACAAACTAAAACTTTCAGAAGTTAACCATTGTCAGATGCAACATTCACATATTTATTCTTTACCCTATATTACCACATATCGCCCATGCAGGTCAGAGGTTAGCTGGGCAATATTTACCCCTGAGACAAGAAAAACAACACATAACTAGAAGAGATTGTCCCCTTTACTTAGACACTTTTAATTTTCCACTTTTGCTTTTCCTCCATGCAGACCAGAGTTATTATAGTTGTTATAGTTGAAAATAAGTAATACATCCTCAACAAGCTAATAGTTGATCTTCAATAAATAGGTATTATATAATGCAATATCTCATAAACACTTAGATACCAGTCTTTAAATGTACTTTGTTGGACTAACAGAACTTTGGGATATGCAGAAACTATTTTACTCCTATCACTTTTTGGCTGATTTCCTTTGGACCTCTCATTGTCTTGGGCACTAAGTGTTTAAGAGACTACTTTCAGAGTAATTATATACCCTTGGGGTGGGAAGGAGCCATCAGCAGAAAAGAAATTTTGTTAATTTTCTCTGAAATTTTCTTGTAATGTGTACAAATTGTGCTTCAAGATATTGTTCTCCTGAATCCAAGAGTTAGTTCTCTGAACTTTCTTTATTTTACTGGATTAAAATGAGAAAGAAGAATCTATAATCATTGCCATCCCCATTCTTACTTGAAAAACTGCTTAGTAAAATCATTCTTTGGAGGATATAGAATTATAACCCTTTAGAACTGAAAGAGACCTTAGTCCATCAATTTTTGCAGCATATCTAAACAAGTGAAACATTTGAAGGAAGCAGCTAACTTTTTTTGGTTTATTTCTAACTTAGAGTTGGATTATTTTTTGGATAATGAAATATTATATTTTGGGGCGGGAAAGGAAAAAGGGGTGGAGGAAGGAGAATAGGGAGCTGGTACAGAAATTACACTAAATTTCATCCAGATCTGAATGTTAGAGAGACCTAAATTTGAGTACAATATTAAGCTATTTGTTCTCTTGGGACTATTTTGCTTTACCTCCCCCCACTCCCAGTTCATAATAGTGCCTGGCACAGCATAGATATTTAATAAATGCTTGTTGAATGATTAATAAAGATTGGTGACATTAGAGATCATTAGAATTATCTTCATTACTTGATACATCAGCACCTGAGCATTAAGCTGAAACCAGGAGCCAGAAAAATATCATCATCACACACTAAAATCACCCTTATGTCTTCATATTCACAGACCCCTGACTGCTGGTTACTACAGTTTTTCTCAACTTTGATAAATTTCCTTTAAGGGAGTTTGATTCCTATATTAGTCTGGAGATTTCTGGAATCAATTTTTTCTTAAATTCTTGCGTTTTTATTTTCTTAACTTTAGATACTACCATTCTCCCTGAGGGGCTTTCCATTGCATAATTCTCACTTAAGAAACTAGTTCATTTTCTGTTACATTTGACTCATAATTTAGTTCTAGACCTGATCAGTAATTAATATCAGCAATCTTCTGTCTTCTTTATCCTTACCTATTTTATTTATGTTTGTTTATTTGTTTATTTTTACAGATAGAGGCAGACTATTCTGTGAGCTCCTTGTTAATTGTTCCACTGTTAAATAAATGTGATTAACCAAAACACCATATACTGAACCTGAGATAACAATGGTACCTTGTGTTCATACCTTTATCCGTTCTTCTAATGTGATGTAAGTATTTGACCTTTGTTTCTACTAGTTGATGATCTGACTTCACCTAGACAGATAATTGGGAAACGATTCCTATATTAGTAATAAGATGTTTGCCGTGTCCAGCACTTTCTTACTGTCTTCTTGAAGAAAATATTCAGGATATGCAGGCATGAAACTTCTTAGTCTATAAATCTTTGGCCTTTCCTTTCTGCACTTAACCTCATATACTTATATGCATATATATATATATATACACATATACATACATGCATACAAATATACACACACACACATATTCCTGTTTTTTCACTGTGGTGCACATCCTGTGCCCACCTTTGTTTTGAAGTTACTAAGTAACTAGAGAGAGAGCTAGACTTGTAGGTTGAGTGCTTTGTAGAGTATATCTACTCTTTCAACTCCTGCAATAGATGTTGGCACATAAGTTGCGATTGTTTTCATAGTGACCTTTTCACTTACTTTCATCATCAAAGATGACCAAAAGTATCATTTCATGGGTTTCTCTTTGCCTTTAAGTGCTCGATGAAACAAACTCTACCTTCTATTTAGTTGCAGCTTCTTTATTGTCTTCTAGTTTCATTCATAATGAGAATGTTGATACAAATGTATTTAAGTTCTTTCATCAGTGTGCCAACCTGTTTACTGTGGGGACTAAGGTCTCACATTTGATGTAGCAACAGTTAAACTAACTTTTAGAGACAGTGTCAAAGTTATGCCCTCCTTATTACTCACCTCTTCCTTTTCCATGAGTCTACCACTGTTGCTGTGAAAGTATAAGGAGTTTGCGAAGAGCTGATTTTTTTTTTATTTTGCTTTGTTTCAAGGGTCATTATGGCCAAATAATTCATCTCCTAGTAGCTGACCTGCTGGAGATGAGCCACCACATCTTTAGCTATCCTGGACATCAGGCAGCAGACACAGCCTCTTGTTGCCTTTGAGAACTCAGGGTCATTTCCGTGTCACAACAGGGTGTTGAAGGAGGACATTGTGGAGTCCTACTAGCATTCTGTACTAGTTTACTTTAAAGAGTGTTCAAAAGTGAAATAGGATACCTTAGGAGATAATGAATTTCTCCCTAAATGGAGGGTTTTAAGTAATGGTTGGATGACCACTTGTTAGGAGGACTTCAGTGTAGTTTCTTTGTCAGGTATGGGCTAGACGAGATGGCCATGGAGATCCAGCTCTGAAATTCTATGATTCTGTGAAATTGTGATATAATGAACATAATGAAATATTATTGCACCATAAGTAACTACAAATGCAAGGAATTCACAGAAGCATGGGAAGGTTTGTTTGAAGCAAAGCAAATTAAAAAATATAGAATCAAGAAGACAATATAAACAATTGCGGCAGTAAGTGACAACATCACTACAAGACAACTAAATTAATTGCAACAATCTTGTTCTGAAGAACAGAGGATGTAACATACTTTTTTCTTCTTTATAGATAGGTAGAAGGTTAGAGATATAGAATGTATCAAATGTCACACTTGGTTGCTTTGTTAGTCATTTTATTTTCTTTGTTACAAAGGATAGTTCAAAGGGGAAGGAGAGAAGAGGTTGAATGAGAAAAAATATTGAAAAATTCCTGTGGATTCTAAAAACAAATTTCTAACCCTAATTGTGTTTCTAACCCAGACTTGAGTATTGTGCCTAACATACAGTTGATGTTTAATAATTACTAGCTTGATTAAGACATTTATAATAGCTATTCTTAACCAGGGTAATTACTGCACCCTTTCCTTCTCTATCTTTGTTTATCTTTCCCTTAAAGACTTGTATAAATCATGAACAAACATATATATGTTACATTTTGTATTTATTGAACAAAGTTTTACATTGCCTATAGTAATGCTCTTTTTTTTGTTCTTTATCTTATCTTCTATTTTATACATGATTCTTCAAGTTGTTTAAAGATATGTGTTCCAAATGCTATGTGCTTTAAAAATGTTATATGTTTATTTTTAAAAATAGTTACTGAAAGTCAATGTTGCTTAGTACATATGTGGGCCCCTGAGTGTTTTTTCTTCTTCTGGTGAATCTGTGACCCATGATAGATAACTACGCCTTAGCCCTATATTAAAAAGATACCCTATGAAGGGAGTCTCTTCCTAAACCTACTTTTCTTAGGACCCTTTCCCTCCTCACTCAATTAAAAAGCTTTACTTTTTTTTTTATCTCAATCTTTTATTTTGCAAAATAATGTTTAGTTTTTTTTCTTCTGGTTTTTCCTGGTAAGCATGATTAACAATTTCTTTTAATCCAGGTAGGCCTAGTGAAATTTATGCAGTGGTGTTAATAAGAATTGGTTTAATAATGTGTAATGTTAGACTTTTTTTTTAACATGTTAGTTTCATTTAACCTTTTCCCCCCGTTTTTTATTCTTTGTTATAAGGGACACAAAGGGGAAAGAACTGATAGCTACTTGAAAAATGCAAGAGATGTGAAAACAAAAGATATCAATAAAATGTTATTTTTTTAAAAATGGGTTCATTAAATCATAGCAAAGTACTGCCTAGCCTGTTTCCACCTTGCCTTCTTTATATTTCTCTCCAACTCTCCCCTGCCCAAACTCTTTACCTGGCTGATCCACACTTACTGTTGAAAAGACTTCCATTTTCCTGCTGCTTTGTTTTTGTTTATAACTCTTCTGCCCACCTGAAATGCCATTTCCCCTCCTTAACGAAATTCTACCCATCTCTCAAAATGCATGCCTCAAATACCTCTTCTTAGGGAAAGCCTTTCCTAGGATGAAGTGACTTTTCCTTTCTCTAACCTCTTCTTGATAAAGCATTTATCAAAGCCCTACTCTGTGCCAGTTAGAACAACTATTAGCCATATAATGTATTTGGCAATTAATCTTGTATTGTTTTATAGCCCCTATTCCATTGTTGCTCTTAATTATTGTTTACTCTCTTTTTTGTTATTTCACTTTTTACTTTTTGTCTTTTAATTAGGTTGTTAAGTCACTTGAGAGCAGGGAACATAAAGGCTTCTTTTCATCCCCCATAGCACCTAGCACATACAGAGGAAATGAAAATGTGTGTATTGAATTGATTTATGGAATACTGACTACATCTCAGGTGGTAACTAAATATAACTTCTAAAAAAAAGACAATATGAAATGAGATAGCAGATTTTTTTTTATAACTAGAACTATAACAGTTAATTTGGGGAAAATCAGTTTGCAAGGAACTGAGGAATAGCAAGGTGCTAAATTAATGGCCTACACAAGTTGGTCAAAAGAAATAATGTCAAATTTAATTTGTTTTAGAAAATAACTGACCCCACATTCTGGAGGGAAGTGGTAGATTTACTATACTTTAACTTTTAACAAGTCTGATACATTCATTAAAAACAAGTGAAATTGCTCTAATAATGGACACTGTCCTTTGTACACAAGTAGGATGTTTGTGAGTCAGCTGCAACCTTTCATTTGTTTTCTTGGTAGCAGTGCCATATTTGGACTGATCCTCTATAGCCTCTCACCTAGTCCTTTTAATGACCTAGAATTAGCAATACAGCTGTGATCATAAAACTAGCAATGCTAACAAGTTCCTCATATAGTTATACCCCAGAATAATTGGAATGTGGAGCCAATTGTCTTCAAATTTGTATTTACAAAGCAAGGTTAGAGCAGTTATGAGATTAGGAAAAAACATCAAGTAGAATTCTTCATTTTCATTCTGAATTCAATTGTTAAGATTTTTTGTTAAAGACTGTTAGGAGAGAATATTCTTGTAAAGTCTGTAGACAGGCATCACCTCTCACTTTTACAGGGTAGGATTAAAGCATATCACTTATTTGCCAGGTCTGAAGGAAGGACAAGATATGGATGGTTCAAACTTCAACAAAAGGTATTTGTTTTTAAACACTGAAGCAAAAGTTTGACAGTTATTTCAGTTAAGTTCACAAAACACTTTATTAGGAAGGTCATAACTTCTTCACTGGATATTTTCCAGAAGTTATTAGAATAAAGGCTAGAAGGATTTGATTTACCTATTTGAATTCTCCCTAATGGTGAGACTTAGTAAATCTTATAACACTGTGATTTTGAGATCTCTTCTAGACTTGGTTTTCAAAATATTCTATGTAACTTAATTCTCTTTTACAATAGTATCTTATTTCCTATCAGTTTGTCTACAGAGAAGATGTGTATGTGTTTTCAAGTTTCAGTGCTTTATTCCTATATGTTTCTTATGCCTTTGATTTTGACAAAGAAAGTGTTGCCTAAGCCTTTCTTTCTTTTTTTTTTTTATAATTTAAAAAAACAAAACAAAACAAAACAGATACCAGTCACTCCTCTGGCTCTAGAGGAAAAACTGTAGGTCCCAACTTATACTACTAAAGATAGAAGTTTTCCTACCACCTTGACCTTAAAAGAGGCAGCGCAGAAGAAAAGAGAGCCAGCTATAGAGAGGAGAGGGGTACAGCCAACTGGAGAGAAACCAAAGAAATGTCTTAGAGACAGTACAAGGTAAGTGGAAGAAAGCAGTGTGACTTCAGTGTACTAGACAAAGAGCCTTCCATTGAAATCAGCAGATCCAAGCTGGCTTTGTAAACCCTTCACTGAGTCAAATGCCAGGATTACCAATGTCAAGGTGAAACAAGGAAAAGGTTTGGGATAGAAAGTAGTGATATGCCCTGATACACTAATGGGAGAGATGAAATATTAGTTTAAATTAATTTAATTTAAAGTATATGCTTCAAATAAGAAGTTATAGATTGGTCATTGTATAAACAAAGATTTTGGCTGTCAATTCCTAAAAGGATTAGACTTTTAAAATAAATTGCAAGTAAAATATTAGCTAATTGTTTATAGTTCCAGAAAATTTGGTGTGCCACACAAGCACCTTTATAAATTACTGAACTGTAAAATAATTGAACAAGGGAATTTTGTTACTAAACTTTGGTCACCTATTGAACAATGCAATAGCGTGTGTAGCTTTTCTCTCAGATGCATTTCCTTGTATGTTTTCTTCTTAACAGGTAATAAAAACTATATAACCTAACTTGCCTCAGCTTCGAGAAAGCTCAAAAGTACATTCAGTGTACAGTTGCATTCCAGGTGTCTGACATACTTATCTTGGCTTTTTTTAAACTATTTTTTGTCCTATTGTGTTTTTGTTTTGAAATTTACCCATTTTATATGTTTTAACTCTACTTGCTGCCTGAAATCCTTTTGGAAGTAAGTGAGAGTTATAAATCATAAATGAATGAATCAAGCAAAGAAATAAACAAATGAAACAGACATCTTAGATATCATAGGTACTGCTAAAGCCAATAATGAAATGCTGCTCAGTGTTTGCTTGGACATAGAAACGTACTGGGAAGTTATCAGCAAATAGGTTGGCACTTCAATGGATCTGTGATTTCATCCAGGTAGGCAATTCTTGCAACAATGCAGATTAGAACCACCTGCAGGCAGCTCATCCCATACAACTCTTGTCCATATCCTCCCAGAAATCCTCTGTAAAGGATTTACCCAATTTCTGAAGGCCTTACTTTTGGTTTTTTGATATTCTGTGAGTATCAAAGTGGCACTTGGGTTGTTCTGTTCACCCTTGTTAAATGACTAGTCCATTTATTTTTCTCATCATATATTTCCTAGATAATATCTTTCTTTTAATTTTAATTTTTTTATTTTTTTTTTCATTTCTAGGCAATTGGGATTAAGTGACTTGCCCAGGGTCACACAGCTAGTAAGTGTTAAGTGTTTGGTCTGAGGCCGGATTTGAACTCAGGTCCTCTTGACTTCAGGGTTGGTGCTCTATCCACTTCACCACCTAGCTGCCCCAAGATAATATTTTTCAAGCCACTTTTGCCATTCAAGACAATGTTGGTAATGTACTGAAACTTATACTCACCATTCTTTTCTGGCCCTTTGAATCATCTGCAGTTTTGATTCTTCAGAAACTTTTCCATGATTTAAAAAAAGTGCGTTGAAAATTTTTTTTTGCGTATGTCAGGGAAAATCTTGGTATTATTAAGATTGCTGTATAATTTCCTAAATGCAATCCGTGACTTTCTTCACTCTATACAATTATGAACCCATGGTCCATTGGTAGTGACTGCCCAAGATAAATGTACTGATGACCTAATTCAATGGGCTGCCCATCGAACTGCATTTTGTAATCTAGACAATAAACATTCATCATCCATTTGGCTTTTCCTACGTTGAACTCAGTTGAGTGAATCCCATTGAAGAGGCCCAGCCGTATTCTGGGACTTACATAATATCTTTCAAGATCAGCACCAGGAGGACCTTTCAGTGATGGAATACTTCATGTCAATGGTGAACACCATTAGCATGCATACCTCTCTGTATTGGATACCTTGCCTGATACTGATGAGCAGAAGTTATCTATTTGGTTTGATCACTCCACGATCTTATATTCTTTAAACATATACGTGGGAAGTCACTTTTAGAGGAGGTTCTTTTAGCCTATATTTCAGCATACCAAGTTATTAGCAAATAATAAGCACAACGGGTTCTTGTATATATTCTCTATGCCTTTCAGTCATCATGCAACTGAGTGGTTTGCTCAAGAAAATATTTTTGAAAATTTGCCTGCTCCCTTCTTATACTTTCATTGAATGTCTTTGACTTATACGTAGGTCATTCTCATAAAGATGTTACTGAACTTTTTGACTCCACAGTTCCAGGGTTGTACTGTGTAGCGTTTTGTCAGTCTTGGAGTCAGAAAGACCTAGGTCAAGTCCTGCCTCTTACACACACTAGCTGTGTGACTTGTTGGTCATTGGACAAGGATAGCTCACATTTGGGGTACAACAGTTAAATGTATGTGTCTAGATGGTTTTTAAAACTGGAATTCTGACTCCTTTTGTAGGATTATAGATTTAGAGCTTGGAAAAATAAACAACAAATAAATTAGTGATACTGGTGAATATACATGTAGTGCTTACTATGTACCAGGCACTGTGTTAAGTGCTTCACAATTATTATCTCCTTTGATCCTCACAATAACCCTGGTAAGTAGATGCTATTGTTACCCCCATTTTACAGATGAGGAAACTAAGTTGGTTGCTTTGTTGTTGTCCTTCATTCTCAGACATCACTATATTAGTCACCAAAATGACATCACTATGTTGGAGTCAAGGGACAGTGTCCAACTGTGGCGTAGCACTGGTAGACTGTCCAGGTTTCATAGGCATACGACAATGAAGTCAGCACAACAGCTCTGTAGACCTTCAGTTTGGTAGTCAGTCTAATACCTCTTCTGTCCCACACTTTCCTTTGGAGCTTCAAAAAGGCTACAGGCCAAGATTAAAGTAGAGGGAGAGTTGGTGCGTGATTTTTTTGTTACAGATGATTGTGCACTCAATGCAGCCTCTGAAGCTGAGATGCAACAAAGTGTGGATTGATTCTCTGCTGCTTGTGCTAATTTTGGCCTAACAATGAACACCAAGAAAACATAGGTTCTCTATCAGCCAGCACCACACCATCCATATGTGGAACCATCAGTTACAGCAAATGGAGAAATTTTGAATACTGTGGATAAGTTCATTTACTTTAGCAGTATACTTTCCAGGGATGATGAGGTTGACACACTCATTGCTGGAAACTGAGGTAAAATGACTTGCCCATGGTCACATACCACATCTGAACTCAGGTTCTCCTGACCCCAAGACTGGCACACCTCATTTCAGAGACCATCCAGTCTAGCTCCTTCCTTTGACAGATGAGCAAACTGGAACTTAACCAGGAAGGTTAATCACTCGTCCTAGGTCATAGAGATAGTAAGTGGGGAAGCAGGCTTTGAACCCAGGTCCTCTGACTCTGGGGTGGGTGTTCTTTCCACTCATCTGTGCCACCTCCTTGAGGTTTAGGGATGGGGGCTGGGTAGGACTGTATTTTTTCTTTGTTTTTTGAGTTGCAAAGATTTTTTACCTAGTGGCCAACCTATTTATTTAGCTTGGTTTGGCCCTTATACAGCAGAGAGAATTTGTCACTAGGAACGTTTCCAGCTTAATAGAACTTGCTAGAGCCTGTGTTCAAGTATCAGTCCTTGAGAACCTAGCATTGCTTCCACATCATAATTTGTCATTCAGAATAGGACTTTTGTGAATAGGACTAATTCAGAATAGGACTAAATCAACTCAAGAAACATTTATTGATTACTTAGTATATACAAGGCCTTGTACTAGGCACTGCGTATACAAGGAGAAAAATAAAATAGGCCCTGCCCTCCAACAGTTCATGGTCTACTGGATGTACACAACATGAAATACAAAGTTATTCTAGGAACCTGAGAACAATCACAAATGGAAGCCAGAGGAAAAGCCTTGCATAGGAGGTGGTGTCTGATCTTTGCCTTGAAGGAAGCTAAGGATTCTAAGATACAGAAGGGAGAAGGGAGAAGGGAGTTCACACCCAGCTTGGGAGATAGCCTTTGGAAAAGCATATGGATGTTAGGTGCAATGCTTTGTTCAAGGAACAGCTAGTAGGCCAGTTTATCTGGACCATAATGACTGTGAAAGGGAATTAATGTGAAATAAATATGGAAAGGTAGGTCTTGGAGCCATGTTGTGAAGGGCTAATGTCAGAGAGTAGCTTGGAAATTACTATATTGCACCCATATTGTTGGTTTTGTTCCCAACCAAATAGCTTATTTATTTAACAGATGGCTGATGTCCTCATTAGGGCCTTGTTAGTATTATTTGTTAAGCCTGACGTAGTGTTGTTCATTGACATTGAGAGATTGCAACCATTACATATACAATATGGAGAACTGGGCAGTCTAGCTAGCAGTTAGTAGCAGGAATGATACTACAGTATTAGATCGTTAAATTCTATGAATTTCAGGAGTATTCATTCTTAGAATTTGTACCTTAATTTATTTATTTCTTAAATTTGGAATTCTATTAAAGTAAATTTCCATTTAGCAAGGGATGTTTATTATGAAATTTGCTATCACTTCATTATTTTACATTTGCAGTTTTAGCATTTGAGAGGATGTTTCTTCCCTATACCAACCTTCCAGATACATTTACTGAAATTAGAGTAGATTATCATAACGTCGCTTTTGTGGCTACTTTTAGGCCCTCAGAACTTCAACGTGCATGTTTTACCGGAAATCGACTAGATTTTTTTTTTAACTGTTTTTCTTTTGTAAACGTAAGAGAAGAAGTGATTATTCTCTTACCCCTGATACCGACCCGCAACCTCTGCCCTCGTTGATGTAGTCATAGAATATAGTCATACTGTTGAGATTTTAACAAGGAATAATACCCTACAATCCATTTATGAGATAGTTAATTCTCTCTGATTGAGTCAAGAAGGGAGAAATGTGATTGACTGATAAATACATTAGCTACAACTCTGAAGGCTTTAAATATTTAAACTGTGGATTAAGTTCAGTAGTTTGAGAGCGAGAGAGATCGCAAGTCAGAGCTACCTGTGGAGGTCTTGAGATGCCTGTGAGGGGAAGAAGGAAATTCTCCTTCTCTTTCTCCCTGTATCTTGGCCGTGTAACTTTGAAGAGGGACCATCTTCAGACACCACATCTAGCAAGGAGCAAAGACATATACTCCAGACCGATATGAATACAGTGACAGACAGGCACTCAACAGAGGTGACAGTTAGAAGGAACATGATCACTGGAAGCAGAAAAGAGAGTTAGACTATGGAGAGGAGCAGCCCCTGACTCTGAGGAGAGAAAGGATGTCCAGGTGCTGCAGTATCAAGAGTTGTGATTTGCCTTTGCTGCATGTATCCTGCGTGTGAACCTCACTACTGTTGAACTCAAAGTTTTAGCTCACTCTTTCCATGGATGATGTCTACGTTTGTGGAAGTGCATCCCAGGTTTGGGGGTGGCATGTGTGGATGAGCAGAATATTTTGTAACTACTTTTCTTACTTGGCTAAGAGCTAATTGAGTTTGCTGACTTATTGTGAATGGAAAACACACTGGTGGTGGCTCAGGAAATGGTGTTAGAAGCGCAGACCCAAAGGTTTACACTTAGAATTCAAGGCATTTAGCTGCTGCTCTCTGCGACCCAACTGGAGAATTGGGGGAGTAGTCTAAAGGAGGGGTGCTACACAAAAATATAACTATTTGAAACAAGCTTATCAATATTAAACAGCCAAATAGGTAATTGTGTATAACAGAAGCGTTTTAAAGAAATGAACCCTTAAATACAATTCAATACCTTTTTCACTAAGCCTTAATCATTATCAATCACCACTTAATTAACTCCAGGCTTGTATTATAACACACTATAACTCCAGATTTTTATTATAACGCTCCTTTCTCATTTACTCTCAATCATATCTTCTAGTCAAATCTTCCTGAGACTTCAGACCAACTTCATGTTAAAAACACTTGCAAGTGCTGTCCTCAGCTGCTGGCAGCTGCTCTCCTTCCCCAGTTTTTCTGGGGAAGGTACATTTGTTTCTCTGCCAGGATTCCTTATCTTCTCTCTAGTTATCATTTATTCTGGGGCCCGAGGCGATCATAGTTTTGGGGAGACAGATAACTAACTGACAGAATGCTACCGAGGATCCCGCCTCCCTCCCCTTCCCTATCAGGTGTCTGATCTCTGACTGGTGTCATTTTTTTTCCACTACCCAAGAGTCTTAGAGTTAATAATGGCCCCAGCAAAAATCTTGAGAAAGGATGAAGCAGGAGAGAGGTAAGAGATTTGCGTGCTGGTCGTAGAGTCCTGTCAAAGTCTGTATGTGAGTATACCCGGTTTGAATGCTTGCTCCTTCCTCTGGTTTCCCCTTCAGGACTGGACTGTACTTTCTTCCTTGCTTGGGGTAGAGAGTCTGGCTGGGGCGGAGGGTGGTGGTGGTATGGATGTACTTAGCTGCTGCTGGGTGAAGGTGAGCCATTGAATGGACCCAACTAATGTTGGGAATCAGGACTCTATGATTTCAAAGTCAGCTGAGAGTTCTTGGCCTCCTGAATGGTTACTGGGACTTGTGTTCTCTCCATGCTGAGAGCCTTGGTTAGAGAGCTGGATCAGACTGGGAATTAGAGCAGCCAATAGGGAACCAGAATGTGGAATGCTAAATCTGGATAGTGAGCAGGAGTAGTTCCCAAAAATCTCAGTGACTGGGGCAAAGGTTCAGAGACAATTTCAACCCCTGGCATTTCTCCCTAACTTCTAGTGCAGTTCCTGCCCCCAAGAGTGGTCCTGTGCAATACCTTCCTTATCCCTTTCATTACTTATATGAGGAGGTGGTATGAAACTGCTCCCTAAAGCACACCAAAGAAATGGGAGGGCAAGAAGGAGGAGGTTTCAAGGTGGTTGATATTTTATTTGGAATTTTACTTCACAGTGTTTAGTAAACCATGTGGCCACAGAAGAATTGCTTGTGAATCATCAGTATAAAGAAATGGACAAAGAGTAGGAGGTTTGCCAGAGGCAGAATTGGGGCTACTGCCTTAGAGATGGCCATATTTTAATAATCCTGAACCATATTTCACATGATGCCCTAGATTCATTCAGAACTTGGCTCATTCAGGGTTTCTTTTTTCCCCCAACTCTTTGAAAACAAGAGACTTGGAGAAATAGGACTGCTTGTAAGTATGCCTAGAGAGGATCTTTTGCATGTACATCAAGGCATAACACCTGATAGACAAAATAATTTTTTTAAATTTTTGATAGGCAATGGGGTTAAGTGACTTGCCCAGGGTCACACAGCTATTAGTGTCAAGTGTCTGAGGCCGGATTTAAACTCAGGTCCTCCTGACTCCAGGGCTGGTGCTCTATCCACTGCGCCACCTAGCTGCCCCATGATAGACAAAATTATAAACTACATTCCCTTAGTGATTAATGGTAAAGTAACAACCTTTCTTTCTGTAGGCTGACAGAGGCAGGTTACCCGCCTCTCTGAGTTAGTTTCATTAGTGCAGTCCCCCAAATGTCACCTGAAACATCCACTACATATTTGCTTCCACAGCCTATACCATTGTCATACTTAAAAAAAGAAAAGAAACAGCCCTATCTGATTGTTCCCTTGGCATATCCAGAAGTAATATTAATAGCTAGCATTTATAAAGTGATTTAAGGTTTGCAAAGAGCTTTACAAATATCTCATTTTATCCACAACACCTTTGGGAGGTAAGTATTATTATTTTCCCCATTTTATAGATGAGGAAACTAAGGCAAACAGAGATTAAGTGACTTGCCCAGGATCACACAGCTAGGATGAGTTTGAGGCTGGATGGAGCTTCGATTGAACTTGACACATCCCTGTTTGCACTATGGTGCCCCCTAAAGCCTCACTGGCTAGGGATAACTTGAATCTCTATACAGTACTTCTGTAAGGGTGAGGTTGAAATCATTCAGTTGTTTAGGTTATGTCCGACTCTTCTTCATGACCCCATTTAGAGTGTTCTTGGAAAAGATACTAGGGTGGTTTGCCATTTCCTTCTCCAGCTCATTTTAAAGATGAGGAAACTGAGGCAAATAGGGTTAAGTGACTTGTCCAGGGTCACAACTAGTAAGTGTCTGAGGTCAGATTTGAACCCAGGAAGAGGAGTCTTCCTGACTCCAAGTCCAGCCTCTATTCACTGTGTCACCTAGCTTACCTCGTTTAGTCAACCTATTTAGCCTTGATACATTTTTACCTAGTGAGAACATAGCTCATATGTTCAGTAGGTGTGAACTATGGCTGATCTCCTTAGTTATGATAGGAAATCTGTTCAAAATTTGCTGAAGGACTAGTTCATGCTTTCTGGAACCTGCATAAAAACCAGTTAAAATCAAGTTTCTGGTGGTGGGGAGGAGAGAGAGCTACCCTGAAAAGGAGTCGCCTATACACTTCCTTGGTCAGAAGAAGATCTTGTGAGATCTGAAGGATCCACAGGATTTTAAGCCTCCCATCTCTCTACCAGCACCCTAAGCAGTGTCCCTAGAACAGCTGGTCGCAGTGTCTGCACTGGGAGCTAAATACAGACTTCATAAAATGAGTAAAACAGAATCTAAGCTCCCCCAAGAGCCCAAAAGAAAACCTTCACTGTATATCCTTGAAGGGAACTTTTTAAATATTCTCGCAAAAGGACTTTCAGGAGCTGTGAGTTTACTCCTTTGTTTCATATGCCCTCTAAGCTTGAGCCCCTTTCCCTTGAACTCTATGTCCTATTGGAAGAGTAGGTCATGGACTTCTGGGGGAATGTTTTGTACCAACTCTTACCAAAACACCTCTTCTAAAAGCTAATTGAGGCTAGCTGGCTAGTGAATATCAGTCAATAATCATGAGTGTGTGAAAATGAGGAAACAGTCAAAGATAATTCAAAAATTTTGAATCTGGGTGATTAGGAAGGATTGTGGCAGATGCCAGCAACAGAAATAGACAAGTTAGGAACAAGTTTATGATAACTTCAGTTTGGGACATATTGAATTTGAGATATGGGAAGAAAATTCAGGTGTAGCCATCTGGCAGGTGGTTTGAGATATGGGACTGGATTATTATAATCGCCTCCTTAGAGACACTAATTGAAGCCCTGGGAGCAGATAAGATCACTGAGGGAAACGGTATAGAGGAAGATCTCTCCTTGGGACTCACCCTCACTTAGAGGTTGGGAGGAGGAAGATGAACCAAAGGAGGAGAGCAAAAAAGTAGAGGTTCTTTGAAATTATATGATTGTTATGAAATCTAAATCTATAAGTGGGACAGTCATTTCAATTCAGAATTACTGAGTCTTCATTTGTACTAGAACTTCATGACCCTGGCAGTAGAAAATAGAACGCATATCTGTTTTTCAGAACTGACACATAAATAGATCTTTTGCTTCATTCAGTTATTCCACAGATTTTTGAGACAGGATCAGGTTTAGAACCTAGTTTTTCCAATTCCAAATCTAGCACTCTTTCTGTATTACACTGATACTCTATTTTAGAATTTGAGATAAGGAGAGGAACGGTGGACATAGTCTGACATACACTCTAGATCAGAGGTTCCCAAACTTATTTGGCCCTTTAAAAAAAATTACTCAGTGTCAGCCTGGATATCTACTTTCTTTAGCCCATTAACATTTTTTTTTGAAATTTGTGTCATTTTAAAAATATAAAATATTTTTTAAAAATGATGCATATAAATTTAATCATTAATAATTTATGTTTTTTTCTGCATTGAAATTTTGATGACACAACATTGCATCATGTAACCATATAGTATTGTATTATAAACAAGTCATTACATGCATATATTCCTACCAGTGCATACTGGACTTCCCAACAATATGCGACACACTTGCCTGCCAACACTTGCTTGTTAAGATATGTCAGCGGACTTGACCACTGATCTGTTATAACTTGCATTTTGTGTTTATTTGGAAAATAATGTAATCACTACCACTCTAACTCTGTAGCAACACAGATGAAACATGTACTAATGGTTTCTCAAATTTTTCTTACCTTCTTGTCTTTCCTTATGTTTCTACTGCCCCCTTATTTTTATTCAACACCCCCCAATTGCACCCGAGGCTACTAGCACACTCCCAAACCCCACCCCACCCCTGCCTGCATCAGTCCAGCAGCCCCTCAGGGGGTAGTATTGCCTACTTTGAGAACCTATGGGAGAAAGAATCTCAAAGAGTTTAAGAGATGTTGATTGGATCCTATGGCCTAAAATTCTATAGGGAAAGTAGTCCCAAGAAGGATGAGATGCTCTCAACAACAAAATTCTTATAACATAAACAAAGAATTTCTGTGAGGAAGAAAAGGGAGAATTGTCTAAAAAGAACAATGCATATTAAAAGGAATTCGTTGATCAAATGAGATTTCAAAAAGAAAGTGTAGACAATAAAAGCAAAGTAATTAGAAATGAATATAAAAGTGGTATAGTACTGGCTTTGCTACCTGTGGGATTTCAGACAAGTCATTTCATGTACCTGGACCTCAGTTTCCTCATCTGTAAAATGACATCTGTAAACTGGAATAAATGATCTCTGAAGTCTCTTTAATGCTAAATCTATGATTCTATGATGATCATATGACATTCTTCCCAAAGTTTCCATTTTTCTATTTGGGCAGTGAGTAAGCATTTATTAAGAGCTTATTAAGGCACTGTGCTAAGCAATGAGGATACAAAAGGCAAAAACACTTTTCCTAAAAGAGCTTGTATTCTAAAGGGAAATATGGAAACAACATAGAATAACAACATGGAAATAATTAGGTACATACAAGATATATCCAGAGCAGATGGGAAATTATCTGGGGTTGGTATGAGCAGTTGGAGAGAGTGAAAAAGATCTACAGAAGCAGGGATTTGAGCCAAGTATTAAAGAAGCCAAGAAAAAATAGAGACAGAAGTGAGGAAGCAGAGCATTCTTCCTCAATGGTCAGAATCAGGTCAAGCATAGCAATTCTTCACAATGGTCTCTCTATCTTTTGAAAAAGGATATTAACATTCTTTAAGTCCAATCCCCTCATTTTATAAAGGACCTGAGGCCCAGAGGGTTGAAGTGATCTACCTAAGGTCACATGACTTGTTGGTGACAGCCAGGACTAGAAACCTGGATACCAGTCCAATACTCCTTGTAAAACGATATGATGCTTTCCTCAATAGATGAGAAATGGCGTACTCTGTTAACATGCCTGTGCTACAGCAGGAGACTTAGAACTGAGGTTGAGGTTTCTTAAGGTCAAGGAATGAGAAAGCTAGGGGCCTAGCGGATGGAGTGCCAGGCCTGGAATGTAGAAGACTCATCTTCTTGAGTTCAAATCTGACCTCAGACACTTACTGGTTGTATGACTGTGGGCAAGTCACTTAACTTTGTTTGCCTCAGTTCCTCATCTGTAAAATGAACTGGAGAAGGAAATGGCAAATCATGCCAGTATCTTTGCCAAGAAAACCCCAAAGTGGGGTCATGAAGAGTCAGACTTGACCAAAATGACTGAACAACAACAACAAAGGTCAGGGAAAAATTGAGTGTATGTAAATGCAGGCTGTTAGATATAATTTGACATTGGATGGAATGAGAGTGGAAATGAAAGTGATCTGTATACCTAAAACTATATGTTCTAGATACCTGGGAAAGTTATTTTAGTTTCTTCCTAAATGATCAGGATAAAATTTCAGAAAGAAATCTTTTTGAGGGACAAGTGTGGTTGATATTTTTTAAAGTTACGATAAATGAAAAGTAAATGAACTAACAGTAAAGAGATCTGCCTGACCTGATAGCCTGAATTCAAACACCCCCAAATTTCTTTCCCCAGTTTTTTTATTTCTCAGCTTTTAAACATATTTGTCAGTGGGGATAATAGGAGAAAAGCCTTAATCTCACTAGTTTGTTCTAATTATTACAAATGTTCTGGTAAAAGCTATTTGACTGTCAATTTTATGATACATTCTTACCTCTAGGTTTGTATTGAAATACCACATTTGGCCTCTCATCAATGGAACCAAAGTTAGAGAGCTTCCGTGCACAGAGAGTTCAAATGACTCACCACTAGGCAAATTCTTCTACCATTCTTAGTTTCTCTCTGATTAGTTGTTAAATTTCCCCTCCTTCTTTGTCCTGTATCCAAGTTGAACATTCTTCTCTGCTGCCAGCTGTATTAAGAAGTCACACTGGTAGAAGAAGCACACAGTGCAACTGGTTGTGAAGTCAGCCTATATGAGACAACATTCAAGTCCATGAACAGCCTCTCCTTGCCCTCCCCTCCTCCACCAACACACGTGCACAGACACAGTGGTTCCACTGTCTTTACATTTCCTATCATAAGTGCCTTCTGTTTAGGTTTTATTAAGCTTGGAAGCCTTTAAATGGAACAGAGCAAAAACTTGTCATGCTAGTTGACTGTCCAAAGAAGGTATGTTCTTTCCAAATAGTTGAAGACGTTGACTACATAAAATTGGAAATAGTATTTTGAAAGTATTTAAAAATATGTAGCTATAGTCGAAATGATCTGAGGGTGGTGTAGTGAAAAGAACAGAAAGCTAGGAGTGAAAAGACCTGGGGCATGTGAGGGGCATCATTGTGTACTAGAAAGAACACTAGGTTTAGAGTCAGGAAACCTGGGTTCTAATCCTGACTCTGCCATTAATTAACTGATGTTAGGCAAATCACTTTACCTTTGTGAGCCCCATTTTCCTTAAGTGTACGATGAGGGTGTTAAAGTGGCTGATCTCAAAGGTCCTTTCCAGCTCTAATATTCTATAACCCTGGTTGTAACATGCTGGGGGATATTGCACAATTCCCTTCACTTGCTGTCTCAGTTTCTTCACCAAGAAAACAGGTATAATCCATGAATTGCCAGCCTCCCGGCTTGTTGGGAGTGAGGATGGTGTGAAGAAAAGTGCTCTGAAAACAATAAAGTGACATTCAAATTGAAGGGCAGCACCCCAAGATGGCACTCCCAGGTTGCCCAGAGAAGCTGCTCCTTTAGGTTTCAGGTACTCTGTGTGTCTTTATGCCTGGGTGTCCTCCATCAACAGTGCACCTGCCTTTAACAGCCAGGTGATCCAAAGTTCAAAGCACAGGCAGTTTGTTAAGATAGTGTGGTAAGTACAATAGCTACAAAACATTCTCCCCACAAATCTGGGGTGTACTGTCCCACAAATCTGGGGTGTGCTGTCCCACAAGTGCACAGCATGTCTGTGGATGGAATGAGTGGGCAGAGTACACTGGTAGTGAGGTGGAAACACACATGGTTAAGGCCACAGTGCTATGGCACTGTAGGGCCCCAGGGCTCTTTCTGATCTTGTGGGGTCTTCATGCGGCTCCCCCTTGGGTGTAGCATCTTGGGTAGACAGGTCACTCAGCTGCGCTCCATGGACCTCTCCTCTCCACAGCTCACAAAGCTGATTTCCTTCTTCTATAACTGATTCTCTCCCCTGATGCCAATGGTTGCATGTCTTGGAGCCATCTCCTCTGCTCCTTGGGACTGTTCCCTGTAGGTTACAGCATCTTCTGTGACTGCTGCCATCTGCTAGGACTAGTTCTCTCTTGAATACTCTGCTGACAGGAATCATACTCCTTAAATTTGCTTCTTTCCCCCACCTACCCCCCCCTTTCCCTCCGACTTCAGAGTTGGATATGATGTCTCCTACACCATTTTTATGAGATGAAAGGAAAAAAGAGAAATCCCTGTCCCCACTGTTGCCCTCTGATAGAGGCACAGAGGTTACCATCCACAAAGCTGCTTCCTGCCTCTACTGAATCTCAGGGCTGACCAAGATTGCTTTTTAAGATCACCAGGGGAATGACTAATCTTTTTGCTAGCCAATGGCAAGCCAATCCTCTAATTCCACCAGGGAAAATTCCTTTACATTTGGGAAAGGGGTAATAGTACAGACATATCTTTATACTTTGTTTAGCACATTGAAACCTCGGCTCTCTTGCTTACTCTCTTCTGTTATTTCATCAGCTGAGCTGGGGACAGGAGGAGGACTTCCTAGGCACATAAGATATTAAGAATTTTTAAAAATATTGATAATTCAAGGACATGTGGCTTCATCTGTGTGAATCCCTCTCTCTACAGAAACAGATGACATGCCTTAGGAAATAGATTCATGAAGTGCTAGGGTTAAAAAAAATTGGCTTCCTGGCAAAACTTCTGAACTTAGCTAGGCTGGCCCTTGGATAATGGGAATGCCCACCACTACTGTGCCCATACTATAAACCTGCCAGAATTTATGTTCTGCTCATATAATCTGGGATTATTTGTTTGCTTTGATGAGGTATTAGAATCAAACTTGAGTGGAGTCAATGTCTAACTTGATGTAGTGGCTTTTACCCTTGTGGTCTGAAAGGAAATTTGCTGTAACCTAAGTCTCTGGTTCTAGCCTTCCCCACAGTGTCATTCCAAACCTTTTCTTCTATCTTAAAATCCCCAATCCTAACCCTGCCCCCTGCAATTTCAGCAGATGAGCTGAAACATCACTAGGGCAGCTGAGTGGTGCAGTGGATAGAGCCCTGGACCAAGAGTTAAGGAAACCGGAGGTCAAATCCAGCCTCTGTGTCACCAGCTGTGTTACCCTAGACAAGTCACTTAACCTCTGTCTGCCTCTGTTTCCTCATCTGTAAAATGTTAACTTTTATTATGAGGCTTCTCCTCCTTTACTGAGATCAAAATCATTCCTCTGTCCTCTTCTCCAAAGTTGCTTTTTTTGTTTTCACCCATCCTATCTTCTTTGTCTTCTATCCCTCTCCTTTAACTGTCCCCTTGAATGCATCTCCTTTTAGCTCCTTTGGGACCTGGCTTCATCAAGGGCCTTGTCTGATCAATATCCCTTCTTCCTGTATCTTCATTCCTTCTCCATGATCTCTTTCCCTTCCATGATAGCATGTTCACATAACTATAACATTTTAAAAACATCCGTCCTTGACTCTGCTACTCCCTTAAACCACTGTCCAACACTCCTTCCTTTCACCCCCCAATGTCTTGTGAGAGTACTAGACACTGCATGGCTACACTGCCTCCACCTCTTCACTCTTCAACTCATTTCTCAACCCTTTGTAATCTAGCTTCTTTCACTGCCATTTTACTGAATCTGCTTTCTTGAAGATCAAAAATGACTTCCGAGGCACCAACCTTATCCAACAGCCCTTTTTCATTCTTTGTTCTCTTTCACATCTGATAGTATTTGACATTACGGATAAGTACCTCCTGAATACCATCTATTCTTTTGGCTTCTGTGACACTGTATTCTCCTGGTTCACCTTTGACCTCCCTGACTGCTTTCCCACCCCTTGCCCTATATCCTCTTTCTCCTCCTGTCCCCTTATTGTGGATACTCCCTGAGGTTATGACCTTAACCTCCCAACTGGTCTCTTCATATCCTCTTTCTTGGTGATCTCATCTACTCTCATGGCTTTAGTTAATTCCTCTAAATGGCTGATTTCCAAACTGATACCTCTAGTTCTAATTTTCTCCCAAAGCTCCAGGCCTTCATTTCCAACTGTCTCCTGGACACTTCTACCTGAGAGTCCCACTGACACCTCATTCTCAGTATATTATGAGACAAAGCTCTTCATCTTTCCTCCAAAGTCTGTGTGCCTCTTCTTGACTTCCCTATTTCTGTGGATTGTGTCATTTGCCCAGTTACCCAGGCTTAAAACTCCAGAATCATTTTTGACTCTTACTTCATTCCTCACATCCAGCCATCAAACCTTGTCAATTACTTGCCTGAAATGTTTCTGAAATCTCTTCCTTTTCGCTATTGCCATTGCTGTAATAGGGTTGTGTCTTTTTTTTTTTTGTTTGTTTTTTGTTTTTGGCAAAGATACTGGAGTAGTTTGCCATTTCCTTCTCCAGCTCATTTTACAGATGAGGAAAGTGAGGCAAACAGGGTTAAGTGACTTACCCAGGGTCACACAGCTAGTAAGCTGTAAAGTAAGTAAAGACCAGATTTTAACTCAGGTTTTCCTGACTCCAGACCCAGTGCTCTATCCATTGCGCTACCTAGTTGCCTAAACTATTATAATACCTCCTAACAAATCTTTCAAGCTCTATGCAGTACTGCCAGATTAATCTTCCTAATGCACAATTTTATCCTATTACCCTTTTATTTAAAAGCATTTAATATTTTCCATTTGTCTACTGAATAAGGTCCAAATGCTAACAGGCTGGCTTTTGAAATTGTCCATAATTTGGTTCCAACCGATTTTTCTAGTCTTTTCTCTTCTAACTTTCCTACACATAGACTCTATCTCAGCAAAGCTAAACTATTTGCCACACACCAAACATGGCCTATGCTTTCCCACCTACTTCTCTTTGCTCATGTCCTTACCTCCACCTGGTATGTTGTCCTTACTCCTATTTCTGCCTGTTGAAATCTCACCCATCCTTCCAATCCTAGCTCAAAATCATATCATCTTTGAAGCCTTCTCTGATCTTATTAGTCAGAAATGATTTCTTCCTCCTCAGCGTTTGAGGATCCTTGTTCCCTTCTCTCTCATATGCATGTACCAAGCTTTATTTTGAATTATAATCATTTGTGCATTTGACCTATTTCCCTACTAGCTTATAGACTCCTTAAGGGCAGGGGCCATGTCTGGGTGCTCCTGTTTACCTTCCCTCCAGATATTTAGTCTTATGCATTTTATATTTTGGTCCAGCCCTGTGATTTCATGGTATAGAATTCCTAGTGAGGAAATCTACCCATGTAGATTAGCATTTGTTCCATTTCAGAGAATTGCCTCAGGACAATTAAAGGACTTAGAAACACAGTCAATGTGTGTGGGACAAAGGACTTAAACCCAAGACTTCCTGATTCTGAGGTTATCACTCTATCCACTATGCCCAATGCCTTTTGACTTGTTGCCATGTACATAGGATTCAGGTACAAGCCCCTTTCAATTCTAAATACATGAGTTAAAGAGAACCTTAGAAGTTATCTTGTCCATCCTCCTCATTTTACAGATGAGGAAACTGAGGTCTAGAGATGTGAAGTGACTTGTCCAAGGTCACACAAAGTGATAGTGCTAATTTTATTTTTAAATGAATTATACCCAAGGAGATGAGCAGAGCTCACATTTTAAAATAATTACTCAATTGAAAGCAAGCTGCAGCTTTGGCAGCAATCTCAGTAGCAGGAGGAAACAGTTATTGAGGGAACTATTGTCTAGAACAGCATCTCATTATCTTATCCAAAGTCTGTTCCCTAGTAACTAAGACTATAATTTTATTACCACAGTTGGAAGAAAGCAATGTCCTTTTTCCCAGGCCTGTTGCAAATCCTAGGAGAAAGTACATCCTACACCCATTTCAAAAATAATACTTGTAAACCCCTACACACCCTTCTTCTAAAAAACAAACTGGACACCTAATTTATAGGACAATAAATAGAATTTCCAGGTGCACTGTCTTATAATGTATCCATTATCCCTCATTAAAAAAGTGTTTCAATGTATGATGTATTTGCTTTGAATGAACCTCAGTTATGTAATTCTTGAGGATATGGGTCTGTCCCTGACTTGGTGTAATGCAGCAGCATAATAAGAATTTGAAAAATAGTGAAATAAACAACTTACCTTTCAAGGTGTTAAAAAGTAATAATTTATCTGCTGGTCAGACATAAGACCTGGGCTTGAGTCCTAGTTCTGAAACCTACAGCTGCATGAGCCTGGCTAAGTGATATGCCCTCTTCTGAGACTGTTTGCCATCTGCAAAACAGGAATTATAACACTACTTAACTCACAGGTATGTTGTATAGGCAAACACTTTTTAAACCTTTAGAAGTTTATATAAATGTGGGTTAGTATTGCGTGGTTCTACAAAAGGAAGAAATGGTCACTACCACATGAAAGTCTTGAGTCTTAACTCTCCTTTAGTCAGTTATTAATTACTATCTCAGGCCTATTTTACGAACATTTTTTTGGGAGGTGAGGTTAGGTTTATTGGGAAACTTGTGTTATCCTGCTCTCCAAATACTACATTCAGACCCAACCATGCTTCTTCCTTTGTTTTTTTTCTTGATCTTTATTGCCAGAATTTATATTTCTATTGAAGTTGCTGGAAGAAGAGAGTGGTGAGGCATAATTTGGATTGATGCAATAGTTCATACTTCCTCCTTCTTAAACATGCTCAAAGAATAAGTAGGTTTTTGAAGAGAATCTGGTGGGATCAGATGACCCCTTCGACATGAGGACATTCCTGGTCCCCTCAGCTGTCCACGCCCTCCCTCCCAAAATACCTTGTATTTATATTATATATATATTTCGTATATTCTTTTATATGTGCATCCTTGATAGAAAGTTAAAGTTTCCTGAGGGCAATAACTATTTTATTTTCATCTTTGTTTCCCCAATGCCATTGCAATTGGTCCATTTTAGAGAACTGCCTGGGGACAATTAAGGAATTTATCCAGGAAAACACAATCAGCTCACCAGAACACTCTTTTTCTCTTGAGCACCTCAGAAACTTTTCCCTTTCTACCTCTGGCCCCCCCCTTCTTCATGCTTCTGATGAGAATGTATTTCCATAGCTAATGTGTTTCTTATGATGCTATCCTTAAAGCAGATATCTAGGAGGGCTAGGAAGAAAAAAAGTAGGACTAAAAGGAGAATAAAACCAAAGGGAAGTGCATACATGCTAATATTTTCCTAGAAAACCTAGAGGATTATAAATGAATTATGCCATTTGGAATCTTCCACTCTTTGTTGGAGCTTTGGAGTTCTATTTATGCCTTCAAGTTTTCCTGGCTTCCAAACCCAACCCTATTTTTTTTTACTTTTTCACCTGGCATGGGGGGGGGGGCGGTATTCATTCCCCCTTCCCTCAGGAAGGTGGAGCAGAATTGGTAGATATGCATCCCATCCCACTGTACTTCTAATCTGACCCCAGACTTTGATAAGGAAAGATGAAGTAGGTCTCAGGAACTTAACAGACCCCAAATCTCTTTGAGCTTAATTGTAAAGGCCTTCTTCCCCCACATAAAAAGGTTACTTACATGTGTTATGTGTTATGATTTCTGAGTCTATGATTTTCTTTCTTACCTTGACGATACACAGTTAATCTGTGTAAATGGCATGTCTGAGACTTCTTATGTTAGAGGCTCAGGGTTGTAATTAGGAAATTCTGGAAGTTGGGGCAAATTCAGGTAAGGGAGTTGGAAGTGGTGGTGGTAGTGCCTAAGTATGACTAACTACTGTGTGTGGTTGAAACAAGGGTATGTTGGTAAATATTTAACTACTGGCTATCAAAAAAAAGTACACATGACATACTTTTAAGTTTAATTTGCATTATTAACATCTTTTCCATCACTTTAAGTCTAGAAATCAACAAAACAATACATCAAGTCCTGATTTGCAGCATTTGCCAATTCCCAAGTTATAAATGTTCATACTGAAAATTTAACAATTGGCTGTCTAGAGCTGGTTTGAACTGGTTCCGGCATACCCCTGGGTTGAGGTAGATTGGTAGAACCATGATCTAGTAGTTCACAAATAAAAGTAACAAGATCTGGATTAGAAAGAACAAATATTAAAGGAAAAGAGGTGCTTGCTGGGTGATGGTGCCAGAGGATCTGAAAATGTCATAGGGGAGAAACAAGGAATATGTCAGCTTTTCCTCTTGACCCAGGCTATCAGGGGTGTGTGAGAAAAGGAGCAATTAGCAGTGGATCAATCAATCAAGAATCATTTCAAAATCAGCTATTGGGTGTTTTAAACATATAGCTAGGCCCTGTACTTCTTGCTGGAGATAAAAGGCATAAAATAAAATAATCCTGTCCTCTAGGACTTTACATTATACAGGAAGAGACAACACGTACACGTTAGTGAACACAAAATAAATACACAGTCGATCCAAGGTCATCTGGGAGGGTGAACGGAACAAGCTGAGTTTTGAAAAAGGGTAGGGATTCTAAGAGGGTGGAGGTAAGGAAAGAGTACATTCTATTCACAATCAAAAGTCTGTGCAAAAGCACCAAGGTGGACGATGGCACAGACTGTCAATGTATAACATCTTGGGCAGTTAAGCAGAAGAGAAATCGCCGAACAGAGGAGTGCCTAGAACTTTCTGAGCGAGGGGGTGATATAGTAGGCATGGCCTGTGCTGTATGGAGGGTAGATTGGAAACTGAAGCATGGAGACCAGAAGTTATTATAGTAGCTCAGGGGAGAGGTGATGAGGGCCTGCACTGTGGGGGTTGTGGTGTGAGTGGAGATAAGGGGACAAATGGGAGGCCTTGTGGAGGTAGAATGGACAAGGGGGCAGCGCTATAAAATGGGCTATCTTTAGAAGAAAGCCAAGTTTCATTGAGCACCAGAATATGGAAGGAACAAAGAAGGATCATGGATTCCAGGGTCACAGATTCAAAGGCTGAAGGGATTATAGAGGTTACCTAGCCTAATCCTCTTGCTATATAAAGGAAGAAAGCAAGTCCCCAAAAGATTATTTGCCTAAGATAGTAAGTGAATTCAGATTCTCTGACCCTAAATCCAGGCATCTTTCCATTGCACCAACACAGGGGGTGTTGGGGAAACAGTAGGATTAGGGCAGAGTAGTAATGAGTTTATTATTAGGGCCATGGGGAGAAAGGTGGCACCTTCTGGTATAGCTAGTACATGCCCTCTTTGTGATCTCTGAACTTGATTTAGGCATTCCGCATCAGGGGAATGTAGTAGGGGTGGTGGAGTCCTATCAGTGACTAGCGGTAGGAGGAGATGACAGCTCTGGGATGGGTATCCAGCAATCCAGCAGCTAGTGCTGGGGCAGGAAGCGTATCCCTAATTGGTTCTGGCTCTGATAAGGCCTGGTAAATTTTTCATTGAATGTATCATTCTGGTATAGTCTCTGAGATTTCCATGTTTGTTTGTTTGTTTTTGTTTTTTTACACCTCTAATTTCAGATGAAAAGCTTCCTGGGAAAGTGGTTCTGTGTAGCTGGTACCAATTCACGAGGAAGTTTTGATTTTCATCATCATCACATTACCTCTTATACTCCTTTCTTTGGCAATGTTTAGCATTCACAGTGGGAACCTAAGGAAAAATCTGAGGGATCTTTGAAAAATGTTACCTTTTGAGAGAAAGTGAAAAGTATTTTGGATAGGAAATGGACCTAAACTTTGTAAAATACCATTAGGCAGTAGCCAGGTGATGTCCACCAGAAGAATACACTTCATTTAATAGGTGACCAGTATATGACTTTTACCTACAAAAATGTTCTACGTGGAGGTTATAAGTATCCAAGGCTGATACTCTTCCATGCTTCCTTTTTTTCAGCAGCACCTAGGGAGAATCCTTTTACTATTGATGTCAGACCTTTTAAAAGCCTTCTGAAGCCCCCTCCTGTTTACTGAGATCATCTCTCTAGGAACCTGATATCCTCTTTGGGTTCAATTCAATATATTTGTTGACACTTATCAATCCAAACAAGCTTTACCATAATTTTAATTCATTCCACTTTATTAGTGAATATTTGTACAACATAATTTTGGAGCAATTATCACAATAATGGGGCCATCAAAAGATAAAAAAAAATTAATATACTGTTTTGTGCAAGAAAAAAAATGACATAACCAAGAAGAAAATATGAACATCCTTTATTAAAGGGCACTATACTTATCACTTTACTATGCAAAAGAAAAAAAAACTTAAAGGGAATTTTTTAAAAGTATGCTATATAAGTACGAGTCTACTTTGTTTAAAAATCAGCAAATTGAACTCTTGCAATGTAATCTCTTGTGAAAAAGAACGATCTTTGTGTCTGTTTTATAGTATTCCATGAAGACAAAAATATTGTAGAGTGGATTTTGTTATCTGGTTTCCAGATATTTCCCAAAGGATTTGGCTGCAGATGGAACTTTTCTCTTAAGAGCGTGTCCACACTAGAGGGAAAGATTTGTCTCTATATAGAAATGCAAAGGGTAGAAATCCTGTGAAAAAGCTTAGAGAACAGGAAAGCATATAAGAGGTTATGGCCCTGTGGACCCAAAGAGTTCATCTCTGGCCTGTTCCCACAATGACTCCATTTCCTCTAGAGGCTCTCTGATAGCTTTCTCCCTCCAGGGGGAAGTGAATTTTTTTAGTTAAGTAGTTAGGATGTAACGTCCCCAGAGACTGCCTGGTGATTTTTGTATTGATAAGCCATGGTTTGCAAGTGTCCCTATATTGTTTTTTTCAGAACATTTTGATTTGATGTGTATTATCAACACTATGCCTAGCTCACTAAAGTTTAACACAACATTAATTCACAGGATTCACAGACTTCTTTAGAAGGAAGGGACATAAGAGGTTATCTAGTACAACCTGCTCATTTCATAGATGAGAAAACTGAGGCTCAGAGAGATGAAGAGGAAAAATTATTTTTGGAGGTGCAAGAAGACATGGGAGTAACCTGATCTTTGTTTAGCACAGATTCCATGCCTGTTTCTTTATGCTCTGCTGCTAAAGGTGATGGTGAGAACTTTTGTTTTCGACTCAGCACTTCATCTTTCAGGGTAGGTAAAGAACGTGGATGACCCTCTCTAGAGCCCTGCTTCACTGGGGAACTGTACCACTTGGCTTCCAACTGCTCTGTCTAGGCCTGGCTTTGTGGAGTTGTTAAAAATGTATTTGATATACAGGGAACTTGTTTTGTACAAGTCTTCAAAAATATGCACTTTAAGACTCCAGACCAAGGGTTTTTAGCCTGGAGTCCATGAACTTGTTTAAAAAAATCTGAATAAGGGGCAGCTAGGTGGCACAGTGGATACAGCACTGGCTCTGGAGTCAGTAGGACCTGAGTTCAAACTTGGCCTTAGACACATAATACTAACTAACTGTGTGACCTTAGGCAAGTCACTTAACACCATTGCCTAGCCAAAAAAATAAAATCAAATCAAATAAAAAAATCTGAATAACTGAATTTCAGTGTAATTGGTTTCCTTTGTAAATTTGTATTATTTTATGCATTTAAAAACATGGTTCTGAGAAGGGGTCCATAGGCCTCATGAGACTGCCAAAAGGACCTATGACACAAAGAAAGGTTTTGAACTCTTGTCCTAGTCACTTAAGGTGATGATGACAGAATAAAAAATTAAAACCTGGAGGAAACTATTGTTTACAACACACAAACATAATTTTAGCCATGCTAAGGGCATAGGCCTGCACATAAACCCAAATAACTCAAAACAATCTTGGGGAGGAGGCGGCACAAATATTTACAAACTCATCCATCTTCCAGAGATGCACAACTAAACAAGATGAATAAAATGTGTTGTCCTTACCATTTATGTGGTACACCTTATTACTTTTCTTGGAGAAAAAAGGTAATAGCTATTTGTAACATGGACCTTAATGGAAAAAAAAATGCTTCACTTTAAAGACAATTCTCAATAACTTCTGCAAATCTTCATTATACTTTTATGTGAGCCTGATATTGTTAACTACTAGATCGAATGACTACTTTAAACATAGAGAAACTAAGAGCCCTCTGCTGACTGTGACTTCCATGTGGAAGGTAAGGAAAGTGTCAGTGCTAATAGATTTCTTTTTAGATGGCTCAAACTTCAGTTTTCTGAGGTGGAGACTTTTCTCTACTTCAGCAGCAGTGGGAAATCTTCAGTTCTTTCCTAAAAAAACAAGAACTATAGGTTTTGAGTAATATCAATTTAGGGGCATGAGGTGGGGGAGAGGGACACTGTAACGCTGTCACAGAAGTAAATCTGGATTAAGGCACTGTCCAGGCTTCAAGACCATGTTGTTCAGTGTCAGCTTCCTGGCTTTCTTGCTTCCTCTCTCCAAAAAAAAAAAAAAGCTAAAAAAAAAGCTAATAAAAAAACCACCATAGTTCTAACATTTCTCATAGAAGGAAAGTCAACATTTAAATGATGGACCATACAGTCTCTGCCAGATTGTACAAACAAAAATGTTACTCTTCACAAAGAGTGGCATGGGTATTCTGTGATCCACAAGTTGAGTAAGTGATGCAAGTGCTGTTCAGCCTAAATAGCTATGATTATTTTTCAAAGCATTAATGTGTAGGTGAGAGCAAACATGCACATAGACTCATGTGCACAGACAAACACAACACTGAGAACAGAGACGCAAACAGAAGATTTGTTCTACTAAGAAAAGAAAAAATGGCACCTTATTACAAGAAAATTTTCTTGCCAATTTCAAACTAAACATAATCATGTTTTATAATGGGAAGGTAAAGAAACTGTGAATTAAGGAATCAATAAAAGGTTCTTTTGATGGAGGGAGGGAGGACAAAAGGACTAATTCTGCTTTAAATGGAGATAAATACTTGAGTGAAAAAAGGCACGTAGAATCTTATTCAATACATGCAGAAATACGTGATTATTTTTTAAGAACTTCTCTAACAAAATGACATAGTAGGACTTGTTTTAATTTCTTCAATCTGCAAAGGAAAATCTACAATTATATAGTCTCAACATTTTCAGAGCATTTACATTAGGAAATGTTCCTCTCCTTGCAACTGTATGACAATACTGTATATGCCACAATAAAATTTACAAAAAAAAAAAGTTGTATCAGCAGTCATACAAACATCATGATTTTACATTGCAATACACAAGAAAAAAATAGACATTTCTCTGGCACTTCATTTCCTCAATAACTGCTGCCTATTTACCATACAGTACAGAATAATAAGTTTCAATGCATGCTTTTAGAAACTTTTAACTTTTAAGTCTAATAAGGGCTATTCAGGAAGCCATATCCTCTTCAGGTCCAAACAAATAACGAGAAATCTGCCATTTTTTTGTATAACAATCAACAGTTTATTAATGGATATGGTGAAGTTTTAACTATCCACCAAAAGATGTGTAAAAAATTGCCATGAAAGTAAAAATAAATAAAGCTGTTTTTAAAATCAGTCTTGTTTTACATCTTAGTCCAGAATGCAACATTTAAACACAAAACTAAAGTTTTAAAGTAAATCTATTTATATTCAAAGTACAGCTTTTATGACAAATCTATTGAAAACTTAAACTGATTTGGTAATAGGTTCAAAGACTTTCACATTCAAACACAGTTTTCTCTTCACACAAATACTTTCTCCAACAGTGATGGGCAACAGTGATGACATATTGCTGTATTCTGACATAAGGCACTAGGTTAGGAATATGCCATACACTCACCTTATGTCACGTTCTTAGCTATCAATGAGCTCTTTTGATTGCAAAAAATGATAGAATTTCAGGACATAGTACAATTTAAAGGATGACAGCATATTAAATCTTTCAGAAAAGGTCTGGAAATATATATATGCATATATTTTTTTAACAGAAGACAATCTTTAAACCTATCAAGCTCTCTTTGTCATGCTTAGTTTAGACATCACTGGGGAAAATAAAGATTCATTACCCATCACTCTACCGCGATCAACATTCTCATAACCATTACTCTCTTCTATTGCAGTCAGTGTTCATGAGGCAAAAACTTGACCCAGAAACTTTGTTCACGTTCTCCTACATTCACTGAAGGCTTCTATGTTCACTGTGGTCATTCTGTTTCACTTTCCTTTTGTTTGGCACCTGTTATTATACAGGGAAAATGAGTTTTATGGTATTTTGTGAACGTCTCTGATGACTTGACTGTCTTAAGTAATGTGAACACACATATTTATTTATGTCACTTCTAGCCTCTCAGGCACTCAGGCTCAAACCTTGGAGCTCTTTCCATCTCCCTCCTCTCTCTCAACCCCCCCCCCCATATTCCCCACTGACAACATATGCATTTAAGCTCCCATTATTTTTCACCTGGGATATTTCAAATAGGCTCCAAAATGCTTTCTCTACAAAATTTAGCTTTCTCAAAATATGGCTCTCGTCACATCAATCTATGCTCAAAAACTTTCAATGGCTCCCCACTACCACCAAATACTGTACTAACTTCTAAGCCTGATCCTCAAGGCCTTCCATAGTTGGGCCCAGACTCCCTTTCCAACTCTATTCTCCACCCATTTTTGTAAAATAAAACTTTGTTTTCTTATGTTTATAATTTTGCTTACATGGTTCTCTCTATTTGGAATGATGTCTCCTTCATGCCCCCACTAACTTCAGCTCCATCCATCTAATTTTCTTTTTTCAGTTCAAAATTGTCTTCTCCCTGAAACTTTTTTTGATCCCTCCAGCTGAAAGTAATGTTTCCCTCTTTTGAATTACCATAGGACTCTGTACTCTCTTACTGTACTTTCACATTCTATCTGGTATTATAATTATGTATTTAAATTATTTATATGTAACATATGTATCACATATATGTATAAAATACAGTCCTGATTTTCAGAAAAGTAAAGAGTGGTAACCATAGACCAGTGAACTTGACTTTGGTTCCTGGAAAAATTAAAGAACATATTATAAAGAGATGGTTTCTGACCATTTAGAAAGGGAAGCAGTTATATGTAAGTATAAATATATTCTTCAAGAACAAATTATATCTAATAACTGTACAAAAAGTACATAAATGAGGCTAGTCTCGCTAGTAGATAACAATGCCATAGACATAGTATACCTGTATTTAGGCAAAATATTCAACAAAAATATCTCATAACATCTTTGTGAACAAAATGCAGAAATGTGATATAGATAATATTATAGATTGGTGGATTTAGAACTGTTTACATGAATGGATCCAATGATTAGTTATTAATAGTTTATTGTCACACTGTTGAGAAGTCTCTAGCAGAATGCCCCAGGGATCTGTCCTTTGCACTGAGATATTCTAGCCTGTGAAGATCTTTTTGGATTCTGACTCTGTCATGCAATTTGAAAAGCTGTTAAGTGGAACAGGGTTTAAACTTACTTGATTTGGCCCCACGGAGAAGAACTAGGAATAGTGGGGAGCAACATTGAGGTACATTTTGATAGGATGAAAGGGGAAAAAAAAAACCCTTCCAAACAAGTAGAGTTGTCCAAAAGCAGACTGGACAGCCTCAGGAGTTAGGTTTCTTATCATTCAAATGGAGATTTTTGGTGATGTTGTAAAGGTGCTATTACAATGTACAACATCTTTTGGCAAAAAGACTTGACTTCTTAAAAGGAGCTTGACAAATAGCTTCTCTTCCCTAGCCTACTTTTGAATATTCTATTTAAAACTGAAAAGAAAACCTGGCTAGGTTGGAGTGTTGTGTATTTTGTCTAGTGAAAAGTATGTAATTTACACACAGTTATCAATTTTATACTTTTCCTTTCAATTTGACAGACCTTAATTAAGTATTTACTATGTGTCAGGGTGCTGTACCTGCACCAAATACTACCTTATATGAGCAGAGTACTTGATATTCTTCAAAAAATTTACAACCATAATTATCACCAAAGGGCATGCAAAAACACTTTAGTCACTGCTGGTTCATCATGGGCAACGCACAACTTACACATGGTTCTTACTCTCTAAGTTAAATTCTAAGTAGATTGGTTTGGAACATGGAACTCATTTTCCTATAGAAATGTTATACATGGCTTCCAGTTAAGCCCACAAAAGCTTAATTAATCCATAATGTACCTGAAGTAATAATATTAATAATACCATTTTACCTTTACTTAAACACTTTTCATAACACTGTTTCTTAGAGATAAATACCGTCAAGGTCCAGCTACTGGCACATGATTCTCCTTGGTTTTGGGTGCTACCAAATGGGAAGGATGGTAAATAATTTCAGGTGAAAGTCACCAACTTGTTAACTTTCTACCTTTCTGGGTCATTCACTCTCCAGTTGTTATGAACTGGGCAACAAAAAGGCAGCTGCCTCCACTAAGAATAGGGCTTTAGATTTGGGACTCCCTTGCCATCCATTTGCACATAAGGGCTGTTCACAAGTAGGAGTCTATTTTTCTTGAGTGAGTTTACTACTGACTTCTTAACAAATGGTAACCAATGCTATAAAAATACACAGAAATCCTTGACTTTTATGAAGTTCTTATGATGTTACTGTTTTTTTGTTTTGTTCTGTTCTGTTTTACAATTCCAACTAATGTGGACATATTATGGTCTTAGAATTATTTTTAGTTTGATACAGTGGTGGTGAAAGTGGGGGATAGAAAGATCTGCTGGTCTTTTGATCTCTAAAATAATTCTCCTGCTTTTAAATTTATGGGAACAAGACAAAACCAGCTCTCTTCTAACACTTCCCTTCTATTTATTTGCTACTCCAGAAAATGAGACTGATTCCTGAGATAAGTAATAATTATCTCTGGTCTGGTGGGTACCTTAAATTTTATTATGGAAAAAAATGTGAGTAGACATTCTGATTATATACCAAGCCATTTTTTCTTGTAAAAATAGGGTTGGTTTTCATGTTTTCCGACTAGCATTCATTCCTAAGTGAAATAAAACTGAAGAGACCTAAGACTCCATGGCATGGTGAAAGTCAGTGTGAGGTAGAGACCTGAGCGCTGACAATTATATCACAAGTATGTGACTTTGGATGAATCATTTCACCTTAGTCTCATCTGTGAAATGGGGACAATGATACTTATACCACACATGTCACTGGGTTGTTGCAATGAAAGTGTTTTGTAAACCTGAATTTGCTATATAAAGGTGAGTTATTATTAATGGGAACAAGTATGACAGAAATCTTAAAAATACTTTAGGCCACTTAGGAATTTCTGGGTATCAACCTAATACTTGAAAATTAGAATTTTTGTGTAAGTCTTTCTTTTACATCTATATAAAGCATGGAACTCAAAAAAAATGAGAAAAAACTTGGGGTTTTGTCAAAGTAAAGCAACAACTATAGGTGGTGGGATTTATGGGAAAGTTATTTGCTACAACAATATGAGAACACCATGGTACGCTACATTCAGTCACACCTGTAAACTTAGGAGAAAAGGCAAAAGTCAGCATCTCTACCTGCTGGTGTGAGTACCAGGGCTTGTAGAATGTCTGAGAGTGAGATGATACCCACGATACTATCTGCTTCATTTACTACCACCAGCCGATGAACCTGTAAACAAGAAAAAAAAAAGGTTTGTGGGTACTGGGGCTTTATTTTTTATTTTAAAATGTGCACTAATGAAAAGAAATTCTTTAGTTCAGTGTAGTCTGGTGAACACATTCCCACCAACTCAGGAATATAATAACTCACAGAACAAGAAAGGGCTTCAGGTCTAAGGGTAATGGTGATTGATTACTTGAATTCATTTGTAAGAAAATTAGCTAGGAGTATGTAGTTGACATTTATATTTGAGATGTCTTGAAACTTCAAAGGAGATAAACATTATAATTTAATACACAGAACAAAAAAGATATAGTTGTCTTCCTTTGAAGTGCATGTGTTCCTCTATTAATTTCCACGAAATGGTATCTTGCTTCAACAGTATACCCTTTTACATGGGAAAGAGGTATCAAATATCTTACATTACTTGATTTTACATTGCCTTTCTATCAAGAAACTCACATATTGAGAATAAGTTCTCTGATATTTGTTGTTTAGATGTTTGATTAACCATTATGAAGTGAAATGGTTTATAATGACCGTCATTTTTATGCCTTAAGAAAACAAACAACAACAAAAAAAAAACTACCTACAAAAATCTTTCCCAGTTCTGGACAATATTCTGAAGCACTACCCAAAATAAAGAAATCCTTACCAATGAGGACAGGAGTACAAAACACTAACTCTGTTCTGACTCAAAGAACTGTTAATACTTTAGGACTGAGGTAACTAGGCATTAGTCAGGGTACCTTAGAGATCCTCTTCTCTTGTATTTGAACAGTCATACCCACCTGATACAAAATGGGGGACACAGGAAGAGACAGAAAGAAATGGGGAAATTCTTTTTTTTTTTTACATATTTCTCTCTAATAATATGATGTTGGTGACGCTTTTGATATAATAGGTTTTTTTTGGGGGGGGTAAAATATACTTAATCACTTGGTGATCATTCTCCTGCCAAATACCACAAAATTTCTCTCAAGTTTATCTCAAAAGTAAGAAGTTCTTCAATAACCATAAGACAGGACAGAAGAGCTGTAGGAAAACTTTAAATTGTTTCCCCATAGTAGACTATTTGAAGATTCTATAATTATTATAATTATTTAGAGTAATTATCCTTTGAATTAGTGGAGTTGAAGAGTCCTAGGTAAGTGTCCCAGTTAGAGAATTTATTATGTCACCAATTAAAGCTGACTGCAAAATATATTTCCTATTTTTATCCAAGCTAGAAATTTTCCATGTTTATATTAGATTCACATGTATGCAATATTCACTGATTGGCCAAATATTCAATGTCAGCATAGACATCTAAGAATGTAAATTACTCGGTTGAAATGTAGTATTTCAAATTGTGGAAATCAAGCAACTTTACTTAGAAATTAAATTACTGTTGCAAAGTTACTTTTTCTAGCTCATCAAAAGAGTGAAGAAAAGATTCTTAAGCACTAAAAGACAAGATTGTTGATAACTTTAGGCAAAAATTCAATTCTTTCTTATTAAGTTTATTAAGATATCTTATTCCTGGTCAATTTTATCTTGCAGAAAGTCTAAAACTCCACAGAAAAAAAATCATCAAGTGAAGAGCTTAATATGCTTAACACAGGTTCTTGGCCAGGGAACAAAGGCTAGTAAAAATGCATTTTCCTAGAGTCTTGCAAATCTTATCAAAAGAGACTTTAAACTGAAAAGGAAAGGAAAATGGAGAAAAATATCTATGAATATGTCTTCCAAACTAGATACCACAGAGATTAGCAACAACCTAGGAAGACAAAGCATTAGAGATATCCAGAAATTCACAGCAGATAAAAGCCAGAAGAGGAGCCAGGAACTCGATCAACAGGTAACAATGTGAACTAAAGATCTCAATGCAGGTAATAAGCAAATCTGATCTAGTGGGTGTCACTGAGACTAGGTAGGATGAGGCTCACAACTCTTAGAATACAGTTCTGGAAAGGCACACCTCATTCAAAGGAAACAATGGGGGGGGAGAGTGGAAAAAAATATTGTATATTACAGAGATATACTTGTAAGAAAATCCAACAGTCAGAGCTGGAAAAGCATGAGAGAGAGCATTTAGGTGAAGATCAAGAAGTGATACTGTCATCAGTGTACATTATAGACTATCTGGGCAGAAAGAGGAAATACATGAGTTTAGAAAACAGATCACAAGCTGGGCATAGAGGTGTCTTTAATTATCTGGAGAGCTGCCAGAGCTTTTGACCAAAATAGAGCAGCTAATAATTCCTTAACTTGCCTTGATGATCATTTCATACTTCAAAAGGTAGAGGAAACAACAAGGGGAAATCCAATTCTAGTCTTCACTAATAAGGAGAAATTGGTTGCTGCAGTGATAATGATGGCAATCTTGTGGAAAATTGACTATTTCATCTTAGAATTTGTAATAGAGAAAAGTCAGCTTTAGTCTGCTATTTTGGGAGAGATTTCAAAATATTCAAAGGAAAGGTAGAATCCCATAGATAAAAATTCTATAGGGATTACAGAAGCCCTGGAAGGGTGGGAAGCTCTCAAGACACAAAGAGCAACAACTCTCATGAGGAAAAAAAAGTCGAAAGAGAGTAATATGCATACACAAGAAATTCAACTACCAAATTAGATTTTTTTTTAAATTAAAATTTTCCCAACTACCAAACATTTATCTTTTCTCACCAACGGAGATTTTAAAGATGTACAGAATATGGAAACAAGCTAACTAAGGATGAGTGCAAAAAATATGGCATGAGAGGAATGGCAAAACTGAAGAATGTTTCAGTTCACTCTGGACACAAAGGACATTCAAAAGAAGCTGCTGTTGCTCAGGGTAGATGGAATGAGAATGGACAAGAAAGAAGAGACAGAGCGACTCATCTCTTTATACCCAGGAGAAGAAAGGAGATAAAAAGAGCTGCTAGCTGCCCTTGATGAGCTCAAGTCATGTGACCCAGATGAACTACATTCCAGGGCAGTGAACGGACTGGTAGAAGTTGATCCTTGAAAACCCCTGGAGAAATGTGTAGGTTCCACAGCACTGTGGAAAAGTAAATGAACTTGATTTTCAAAAAAAAAAGGGAAGATGATTAGAATCTGCAAAGTAAAGGCCAATGGGTTTGACTTTGATTTTTGGCAAATTTTTGGAATATAACAAAAGGAACATCTAGAAAAGGAAGCAGGGATTATAAAGTGCTATCATGGCTTTGATGGGAACAGGTCATGCCAAGCTAATATAATGTCCTTTATTGCAGGGTTACTCAACTTATAGATCAGGGGAATGTTGAAAATACAATTTACCTAGACCTTAGCAAAGCATTTAAAAAAGTTTTTTATGCTAATTCTGTGGGACTTAAAGGTATAGGTGGCATACTTATCAAATCTACAAATGACTCAAAACTGAGAGGGACAGCTAACACACTGGACAATAGATAGCATAGTATAATTGCCAGAGCACTCAACCTGGAGTCTCAGACATGGGTTCAAATCTTGTCTCAGATGCTTACTAGCTTTGGAAATGAAGGAGGTTGTTTAACCTCTCTAAGTCTGTTTCCTCATCTATTAAGATGAGTATAATAGCCCCTATCTCAAAGGGTTGTGAAGATCAAACAAGATGATATAGGAAAAACATTTTGAAATCCTTAAAGTATTATATTAATATAACCTATTAATATTATGGAGTCAAGATTCAAAAAGATCTTGATGGGGTAGAACACTGGGATAAATCTAACAGGATTAAATTAAATACGAAAAATACAAAGTTTTAGAGCTCAGAAAATAACTTCAGAAGTATAATATGGGGGAGGTGTGTGTAGACAGTTGGTCTGAAAAAGATCCTGGGGTTTTAGTGGACTGCAAGCTCCATGAGTCAATGGTTTGATCTTGCAGGCAAGAAAACAAGTACGATATATTGTCAATGAGTAGGGAGATGATAGTGCCACCGTGGTAAAGTCACCTCTAGAATACCATGTTCAATTCTGGGCACCACAGTTTAGGAAGGGCAATATTAAACTGAAGACGAGTGTGATCAGAATAGTGGAAGACCTTCAGTTCATGCCACAGGAGGACTGTTTGAAGGAACAGAGGACACTTAACATTAATAAAGAGAAGACTTAGAGGGGTAAGAGGTTAAGAATCTGAAGGGCTGCCACATGGAAGACAGGACAGATCTGTTTTGCTGGGCACTAGAGGACAGAACTCAGAGCAACAGGTAGAAATTGTAAAGAGATAAATGGAGGCTGGATGTAAGGAAAAACTTCCAAACAATTTGAGGTGTCTAAACGTGGACTGGGTTGCCGTGGGCAGTGATGGGCTACTTCGGGAGGTCCTCAAGCAAGCAAAGATGGATGACCACTTGTTGAGTGTTTTGCAGATGTGGGTGACTGCTCTGGTAACTGAGGCTGGCCTAGATGTTTTCTGAGGTCTCTTCAAACTCTGAGAATCTGTGAATGAGCTATTGCTTTCAGTTGGAGATGCCTTATTCTCTTCAGATTAATGCAATTATCTCTGAGGACATTAATGAAAAATTAAAACACAACCCTAGTCAGTTAAAAATTAATGGAAAATAAGTAGCTCTGGGTACTGGATTCAAGTTGGTAAAGGCAAAAATCACATACCATTTATCATTAAATACATTCAAGAAGATGAACTTAAGACTATAGAAATTACTTCAAACTAAGAAAATCTGGACTAAAGTTCTTAAAGACATGCAAGTGCTTGGCACACAGTACATTGATAAAAAATGTCTTCATTCATTTGTTAACTCATGAAAATTCCTAAGTGTGGTGGAAGGTTTTTAGATGGATTGCAAAAGACTCCTAAAAGATATGACTGAATTTTGTCTGAAGCATATATTCTGTTTCATTTTTAGAGACAGATTTTAAAAGTTAGCTCCATGTAAAGCTACTAGCATGAAAAATAATTAGCTACTTTTCCATTTAGAAATTTTCCATTTAGTCTCATTCTATTGTGGTGATGGAAGGCATTTACAGTGGGATATCAAAGCAGACTAAACAGCATACTACATCATTTATTATTATTTGTTTTGTCTAATTAATGAATTGCTGGAGATGAGACATACTTTTCTCCCTCCTCCAATGGCTGATAATAAGGTCTTATCTCCTGAGCACTATGTTTTAAGAATATTTTAGAATTATGATACATTGAAAAATAATTTCTTCTCAGGTTTGACATGAAAAGAGTGGTGTTTTGAAAGTCCCTTAAGTGAAAAGAACATTCAAAATGTTCTCTATATTCATAGGCAGTTGCTAAGTGTTGTAGAATTTATAAGTTGCAGGAGTATATACTACACCAGATTTAGAGGTGAAGAAACTGTTGGGAGATGATTAGGGTCATGCTTTACTTAGTTAATGTCACACACATTATATCTCACTACCACTGGAGGTTTCTGAGCAGAATTTGAATGAATACTTGTTGGGCACTTATGCTTTAGGTGGGAGCCAGATTCAGAGGTCTCTTCCAATTCTGAGATTTTATATCTTTAAGTTTTTTAAATATCCTGATGCAATGTATATGTGCTGTAACTATTTTTCTCAAGGACTTTTTTTTAAACTGTGAAAAGAATCTTTTAAATATTGTGGATTCAACTCTGCTATGAGAAGAAAAGAGATTTGTCCCAAACTGACTTTGAAGATTACCTTCCATAGTCTGTATTGTTTCAGAAGGAATTGAAGTACTATTTAGCACTGCCTCCTGCATGCTGACCTGAAAAAAGGTTTTACAGAAAGATACAAAGTGATCTCACCTCAGCTCTTACTATCCTATCCACGATGGTCTCCAGTGTTTCCAGCTTGCTGCACTTCACAACACCTTCAAAATATTGGGAACGGTGCTGAAGGGCTTGCGTCACTGTGATATCTAGGTTATTATATGTTTTTTCAGCAGCAAGGTTCTATGAAAAAGTAATTAAGAGTCAAATCCTATGATTTCAAATCACTCTAATGATAAAAAAAATTAGTAACTTAAAAAACCTAAACTACACATGCAACAGTTTTTTTGATGATTAAGTACCAAAGTAGAACAAAATGTTTCTACCAATTTATAATACAGCCAAAATTATTGTTACTGCATAGCTGTGATCAATAATAACTAGAGAATATATATTATTTTGTGTCTAATACTAATGCAACTGTTTCCTCTACCCCAAAATTAATGTTTCCTTTTTTTGGCTGCTAGTAAAGTATCATACTCTGATGGAATATGGACCAGTGGACCAATAGGTATACACAGGATTAACTTAACTAGCCAGAAAGCTGTCAGGGGGCCAGAGTGCCAAATGATCATTCACTTGCTTAGGAGTAATTTTAACTGTTCTAAGGGTGCTGGTTTATATTGTGGAAGGCTTGGGGAACCATATGCAGCCAACAATAATGCTAAGGGCAGGAGGAAATTCCTGGAGATCTGAATGACCTTGGAGGCTTCTAATGAATTCCAGAAAGCTCCTAGCAAAAGAATGGATTAAAACTTTAGTGGTGGGAGTACAATGGAATGGGGACAAACTTGCCTATAACCACCCTGGGGTTTCCTAGACTAATCAAGAATAGAGCCCCTGGAGGCAGTTCCCTGTGGTCTTTAAGGGTCCTTGGTTCAAATACATACCAATGAAGGCTTGTCTCAGAGTTAAGCCAGAAAGGCCTACAGTTACAAAACTGCTAAGGTATTTTCAATAACCTTCTATTGGTTAAACAGAGCCAACAATGCAACTAAAAATGGTATGCCATTATAGCATCTTATGGAATACATATATCCGAGCCCCCCCTTTTCATAAAAAACATAAAGAAAGAACGCATGGAGAAATGGATTATCAAAACATAGGAGTTTTAAATAAATGGGCTTTAACATTATTTCATTTAATAAAATTGGCTATTTTCATTTATAAAAGAAGTGAATAGCAGCAAAAAGCATAAATTAGTGACTAGATTAGGTTTTAAAATGCATTCTAGATCTGAGTTGTGAGAAAATAAAAAATACTTACTATAACATCAAATTTGGAATAAATATCTACAACTTTTCCTAGAAGTGAAAATGCACATTAGAAAAATGTATTAGACACAAATCAGAAGCTCATTTTCCTAATAGTCTTCATATGATACGTCAAAATAGGATCACTAGGAATAAAAAATTAAATATGTTTAAATGGTCATGAAATTACATATCTTAGTAGAGAATATGGAAATAAGGAGATAATATGATTATTTTCCTGGTCATCTTATTTGGATTCAGGGTTTACTTACCACATACAAATTAAATTGAAAAATTTAACTCAATTTACTTAAACATTTATTTAATACCCATAAGGCAGTGAAGTCATGGGATAGTAGATAGAGAACTGCCTCGGAATCATTTACACCTGGGTTCAAGGTTTTCTCCGGATACATATGAGTTGTAAGACCTTGGTTGGGCAAGTCAATTTAACCACTCAGGACCTTGGACAACATTTTAAGACCACAAGTTAAAAAGCAGAGGCCAATCTGCTTTGGTAGAGGGGATTTCTTCATTGGAGTTCCCTGTGCCAATGAAATTACATGTCTAGACCAAAAGAACCCCCAAACTCCTTATGTATAAAACACTATCCTAAGCTCTGCCCTGAAAGAGCTTACATTCCACTGTGGGGAATGCGATGTGCACATAAATACAATATAATATGAGAAGGGAGTGAACACCTTTCATTTGATACTTGACAGATTTCATGTTCTACATATATTTAATAAATCTTTATTTGATGTACTAAGTACCTAAGGATGCTTAGGACTAAGTGGCCTATAATTAAACATTTGTTTTCCATTTGTAGATAATAAAGTTTTTTCTATTCACATTGCCATGGTTAAATATACAAACCTGACTCATCCACAACAGGCAAAGCTGATATCCGTCTTTCTACAAATATATTCAAGGCTTTAATGATAGGAGTGTCTGGATGTATAAAGGCAATGTTGTGGTATGTTCCTATTCCAAGTTCATCTAGGTTCTGTTTCATGAAGGCAGGCTTTGGCATCTCAGACACCTAGACAGGAAGATAAATGTAGATGCTCCAGCAAACCAAAATACACCTTTGTGTTCAAATGCCCAGATTTGAGTGAAAAAGTAGGTATAAGCAAATTGAAGTTAGTCTTTTCTAACAATCTAACTGTATGTCTGAATTAACATGAAAAAGTTACACATAAAAATGTTATCATTTCTTCAAACAAATTTACGTTAAGATATTAAATACTGATATTTGGTACTGTTACATTTTTATAAAATATTGAATAAAATCAGGTGTTTAATATTGTTTTCTCCCCTCTCTCTTAGTTGGCTAAAAAATGGTGGGTAGAAGAAGGAAGCAACAGCTTTATTTAGGAAATTAAGACCTGTAGGCCACCAATTTTCCTTTGTTGCTAAGAATTCTATTTTGATCCTGCTGTCAGCATCAAATATTACTTAGTAAGGGCCCACATACCTACTACTCAAAGCATCTGTTGGTGGCTATTCTAGGCATAAACTAAATTAATCTTCATACCACTCCACCTCTATACACTGAATTCTCTTCTGAATGCTATCAGCTTACATGGATGAGCTAGTTACCTCAGAGAATAAAACAGGACTTAGACTTAAAAAAATAACTTTTCTTTCAAGGTGGGCTATTTTTAAAGGAGTAATAGGAGGAGGGAGAAATCAGAAGAGAAAGACCTAGGGGCATTTTTGACTATAACAAAACAAGGTCTACTGTTTGAAAAATCCACCTTTTAGAAAGGGTACAGTTGATTCCATCCTCCTGGTGTACCTTATAATTATCAGGAAAAGATGAACAATTAGAAGAAACAAAATGTTCAAGTCAAAGAGTTCATCAATATTCAAAGCATGAGAATCCTAGAAATTTAGAGAAAAAAGAAAGACCTATTAGGTCATCTAGTCCATCTTAGTATAGGAATTGTTCCGTACACTATATGATATCTTGGGCTTTTTTGGGTAAATATACAAAGGGGCAATATCACCTAAAGAAAATTATCTTTTAATTTGGTAAAGATTAGGCTCAAAATGTTTCATTAGATTTATATTTTCTTTTTTTTTTTTGAATTTTATCTAACTCCTAATTTTAATTCAAAAACCATGATTACCTAATTACCAAATTAGCCCAAATACAATGTGGTATAAGTATGTCATATAAAATGATTTTTAAACTTTGATTTGCTCCTTTCACAGTACTACAGCACCCAAAACACTTTATAACCTGGCCATCTGATTAAACTTCAACTACTAAGCTCTACTGTGTTCCTTAGAAAATGACTTAGAATAAAGTCTTTGCTTACCAGGAGACAGGCACTCTCTTTTAGGAATACTGAGTAATCTACTTTCCTTGTATAATTTTTTTTAATATCACATTTCTTTATTAAGCTTAATGTTCTACAAATCTCTCTAATCCTTCTCATTTTCCTCTTTAGCATCCATTTAAATATAAAAAGCAAAATTTGCATATTGAGCTTTTAGTCAAGTCATGGCAAAAGTCAAGGAAGGTTTTGGTCCCAAGCTTGGTTTGAAACACAAGCAAATCAAAAAGGCTCCATGGAAAAAAGGAGAAAAAGCACTGGCCTTGGAGTCAGAAGATCAGATCAAACTGCAGAGCTGTCGCATGATACCATTGTGAATTTGGGCAAGTCATTTAAACTCTAGGACCGTCAGCATCCTTATATGTAAAAGGGGTATGTGCTTGCATCACCTCACATGGATGTGAGGAAAGAGCTTTGTGAACAGACAAGTGTTAGTTAAGTGAGAGCCATTATCATTATGAACAATAACAAAATGTCTTTTCCAGCAATTCTCTCAAGCACTAAGCCTCCAATCCTGATGATAACGGGTAACCAGAAAGATCCCAGTGAGAGGGGCGTTTCACACTGGCTTGATGGACTTTTTTTCTAAAATGGAGCTCAGGTGAAAAAGACTAGAAAAGCATTTTTGTAGCAGATTAATATCTCATGACTTACATTAACTCTTCTGAACTATCACTAAGACTCTCACTATTTATGCTTACCATATTGCTTATATTTTCAAATTTAATGATAGAAGGTTTTCAAAAAAATCACTCATAACTAGTCAAGCTCCCGAATTATTTCTGTGTTTTTCTTCTGATTGCCAAACCACCACTTAGTGATAATTTTGAAGGAGTTTAAGTAGTGGGCATGTATCTATAACTGAGATCATCTCATTTCAAAGGCCACCAAATGTAGCCCACAAATTTACACCCCTAAATTTGGACCAGTATGACATTCTATTTCCTAAAAATTTTGCTTTCTTTGGGTTTCTCTGTTTCCACTCCACTTTAAAAAGTAACTCTGGCTATAACGTCTTTCTGTACAAATATTTCTAAAAACACAGCTCCATAAAGCACTAGAAAACACTGCATAATCTGCTTTCTTTTCTCATATGCTAATATTTCCACATACTTAAACAAAAGGATTTTTTCCAGGTCCCCTCTGTTTCTCTACATATTTTGTATGAGGGAGAGGAAAATAATTCAAATTAGATGTTAGAACTATACATATGACCATATTTGCAAGAAAAGTTAAACTGTTTATTGGCAAGAAGTCTGAGTATATGCCGTGAGTTTTGTATAGTGAGATGAGAAACAAGTTTAGAAATGAAGATTTCTCAACTAACAGTTTACCTTATTAATGGTGAGTGGTTTTATTTATTTGAAGTCAATTAATTGAAGCAAATGCAACTAATTATGTCTTGTAGAAATACTAAAAACTACTTACAAATAGCTGAAGAAACTTGAGTATTCTTTTGTGGGTAAGTATATAAAGTGCATTCCCACTGACAGGGTCGATAACTGGCAATCTGTGGATTTTATTTTTGATCAATGAGTATACAGCATCAAAGAGGCTGTGGAAAAAGCATCAAAGCTATTAGCAGATTCTGATGGTGGAGAAATCACAAGACTTTTAGAGCATTACCTAAAGAGAAACATTACAAAAACTTAAAACATGAATCAAATTTAAATGTGTTTTGAAAAATTTTTATACTGAAGAAGATCACAGCAAATTCACTTGTTTATATCTATGTAATGGAACCCAAATATGGATAGCACTTGATTTTTCACAGGGTATGTTAATAAATCTCAGATGCAAGTAAAGAAAGAGGTACGATGGAAATTTAAACATCTCCAGAGAAGCCAGTACAAGGAATGTCTAAAGTTAATCTAAAATTTTATCTGAAAATGAATAAGTGGTATACTTGCACACAAGATTGTTAGACACTAATCAAATATAATAAATGAACAGGTGTTTGGCATTAATGAGTTAATGGTTTCAATTCTGACCTTGTAGAAAATCAGGCATACCCTGTATGTCTAGGTCTCCTGTTCAACTCTGGGCCTTTCTTAAGGCTGCCTATAAGAAAGCCAGTGAGTGTACCTTTTTACTAGGATTTATACACAGAATCATCCCAGAGAATGTTACATGAAGGGCAGTTTGTTCTTTTGTTCATTTACAAATTAAAGCTTCTTAGACCATCATTAAACCTTTGAGCCATCAAAAGCTAATGTCCTTAGAACATGGAAGGAACTATCTAACTATGTTATGATGTTTCCTCTTTGTCAAACTGGATGTCAACCCTAAATTTACTCACTTTTTTTTTTTTTTTTTTGTTTGGTGAGGCAATCGGGGTTAAGTGATTTGCCCAGGGTCACACAGCTAGCAAGTGTCAAGTGTCTGAGGCTGGATTTGAACTCAGGTCCTCCTGACTCCAAGGCTGGAGCTCTATGCACTGCGCCACCTCGCTGCCCCAATTTATTCACTTTTAAAATTTCAATTTGGCTAGTGACATGCCTTTAGAATTTAATGACAGGTTTTACATAACTGTCAATTTATCATACCAATAATTTTTTTCTTTGATATATTTAATAATTTCGTTAAATAGTTCCCAATTACATTTAAATTTTTTAACATTCATTTAAAATTTTTTTACATTCCAATTTCCCTCCCTCTCACTCCTCACCCATCCCTCGAGAAGACAAACAATATGATATTGACTATACATGTGAATTCATATAAAACATATTTCCATATTACCTATGTTGCAAAGGAAAACACAAAAAACCCCAAGAAAAACAGAGTGAAAACTTATGCTTCAATCTGCACTCAGTTCCATACTAACAAAATAGATAACACTGAATAAGTATTTTTTTAAAGTTAAAAAATAAGCTTACCTTGCATCTGGGGATATATTCACTAAAGGCTTAAATGTTTCTTGTAAATAAAGTTCTGTATTTAAGAAAAGAAAATCTGTAGTTAGCAAGATGATCTACACAGTTTATTACTGGCACATAAATTAAGCATCTCTATAAATTCTTGGACTAAAATTAAAAGGATGAATAGCTCCAATCAAAGAAATGCAACTCATTCAAAGATTTTGTGTTAAATTATATTTACATAGTGTTAAAAAAAAAACCCAACCTTCTAGATTCTACTTTGGTGAGCTACCCTTAAAGGAAAATTAAATATTTAAAAAACAATATCACAAAAGACACTAAAAATCTGGAACTAAGATCAAATAATATGATCATCATACCAGCAGAGGTCACTAGAACTCCATAATGTAATATCTTGAAAAAAAATACTGCATTAAACATTTGCAGGTTAAGAGTCAAATTCTAGACCAAATTCAGTAATAGAAAACATCAAAGTGACAACTATATCATTTTGCTATACTAGAATTTTGTTTTATTGAACACCATTTAAAATGAGTGGCCGTCAGCCAGGCCTTGAGAATTTTTCTCTAACACAAGTTTTCACTGTGATGATACTTGTTGTACTAAATTTTTCCCTTAAATCCAACAGATTAATACTCGTCTAGGAACTCACTGTAATCTATTCATATACTGGGACTTAGCATAAAGAGACTTTGTCTTCAGGCTTAAATTATAAAAGTACCAAAATGATCCAGGTAAAGTGTTTCTCCAAAGTTATCAATGGTCCCTTCATGTCTTTCTCTCAGTTCTCATCTTTGACCTCTCCGAAACCTTTGATAATGCTGATCATGCTGTGTCTAGGCTTCTGTGACAGTGCTCTTTCCTGGTTCTCGTTCTACCACTTCTTCTAAGTCTCCTTTGCTGGATATTCATCTAGGTCATGACCACTAATCGTAGGTGGCCCTTGAAGCTTTGTCCTGGGACAAAGCTTTTCTTCTCCCTCTATCCTATTTTACTTGGAGAGCTCATCAGCTTTCATAGATTCAACCATCACCTTTTATGCAGATGATTCTCAGATCCATTTATCCAGTTTTAAGCACTGCCCTGACCTTTAGTCTTGCAACTCCAACTGCCTATTAGACAACTTGAACTCATATCTAAAACTGAACTCATTATCTTTTCTCTCTCCCAACTCTGCTGTCTTCCAAACCTCCCTATTACTGTGTGGGGCACCATCATCCTACCAGTCACCCAGGCTTCTCTATTGAGGAGTCAGTTTTGGCTCTTCACTCTTACTCACGCCTGCCATATCCAATCTATTGCCACATCTGGTCATTTCTACTTTCACGATACCTCTTGCATACCCCTCTTTTCTCCTCTGACATAGCTGCCACCCTGGTTCAGGGTGGTTCATCCCCTCAAACTTGAACTACTGCAATAGCCTTCTGATTAATGTTCCTGCCTCAAATCTCTCCTCAATTTGGTCCATTCTCTACTCAGCTACCAAAGTGATCTGCCTAAATTGCAGGCCTGGTCACGTCACTCTCCTCCACCCCTCTTATTCAAATTCCATTGGCTCCCCATTACATCCAGGATCAAACATAAAATACTCCGTTTGGCTTTTAAAGTCATTTCCAAGAAAGGAAGGAAACAAGCATTTATTAAGCACCTACCATACACAAGGCACTGTGCTAAGTGCTTTACAAATATTATCTCATTTAATCTTCATAACAATACTGGGAAGAAGGTGCTATCATGACCCCCCATTTTACAGATGAGGAAACTGAAGCAGACAGTAGTTAAGTGACTTGCTCAGGATCACACAGACAGTAAGTGTCTAATGGCAGATTTGACCTTAGGTCTTCCTGTCTCCAGGTGCAGTATTCTATTCACTTCACCATCTAGCTGCTAACCTGGCTCATTCCTACCTTCGTTACCCCTTTCAACTTAATAATCCAACAATACCGGCCTGCTTGCTGTAACTTTAATAGGATATACCACTTCCCAGATCCCTGATTTTTCACTGGCTGTCCCCCATGCCTGGAAATCTCTCCCTCCTCATCTCCACCCCAAAATTTCCCTAGCTTCCTTTAAGTCTCTAACTCAAATTCTTCTGAAATTACCATCTATTTACCCTGTATATATCTTACATGTTTGTTTGCATGCTGTCTCCCCTGTTAAAAATGTGAGCTCCTTGAGGGCAGGGTATGTTTTTGTCTTTGAGTTCCTAGTACTCGGCACAGTGCCTGGCACTTGACTTTTGCTGTTAAAATGGTTCCAGGATGTAGATTTTTAACTTGGAGTTCCTAAATAGATTTCTGGGGGTCCATGAACTTGGATGGCAAAATTACATCTTTATTTTCTCTAACTTCTAAATAAAATTTAGGATTTCTTTCAATTGAAATTTTTTTTTTTAAAAAAGAATCTTATTCTGAGAAGGGGTCCATAGATTTCACCAGTCTGCCAAAGGGATCCATAACATAAAAAAGGGCAAGAACTTCTGTTCTAGTTCATGGACCCCAAGGACAGCATTATAGCTGTTGATGTGATATTTAATTTCTTTAGCCTGACTTTCTACAGATCATTTTGAGTATCATCATTTATGAAAATAATTTTACCTCTAAATGAAACTTCCAAATAAGTCATTTGAATACCATCTTTGAATGACAATAACTACTTTAGGAATTCCATTTAGGGAGTTATACACAGTAATATGGGATCCAAAGAATGCTCAGTGTATGCAGAGTGTCAAGTTAAACTCTGCAGCCTCAGATGCAGTAATCTACGAAGGAGACACATTTGGTTTCTCTAATCAGTTTCTCTCACTAACCCAGTATCTTTCTACAATAAGGTTGGTTTCCTCATTATCTGCTTAACATGCCACATTATTTTCCACTACTAGACTCTCATACTATTTGCTTTTTTCTGGAATTTACTTTCCCTTCCTCCCTGTTCTAAATCCTAACTTATTTTGAAAACAGTTTCATGATTCATCTCCCAGAAGCCCTTGATGACTTGCCCTACCTTGCCCATTCTGATCTAACTATATACAATCCGAATCACATTGTCTCCTATTTGGTTTTGTTCACTTGTAACATCTGGGTTTATCATGTATGTGTGTCTTGCTTCCCTTACTCAACTTTAACTAACCAAGGGAAAGGGGTCTAAGGGGAGGTGTTCTGGTAAATGCTTCACAACCAGTTCTCCAGGAAAAAAAAATTTTTGCACAACACATTTTAAAGTTTAATCTGCATTATTAACATTTTATCCATCACTTTCTTAAGCATAGACAATCAATAAAACAATAAACCAAACCCTGATTTGCACTTCTGCAAATACTGACGCATAAATGCTCACTTTCAAAATTTAACAATCAGCTCTTGAGAGACAACACAACCTGGCTCTAACACATCCCTGAGGCCACCTTTTCTAGTACTTCATTTGTATTCCACATAGCCCCAACTATGTTCCTACATACAGCAGACACCCAATAAATGCTTCTTGAATTAAGCAAAGTAATATAGTTATGATCAGATTTTAACAAAGACTAATTTCATAGTTATGCAATTAATTTCCTTGCAAATGGTTTATATCAGATAAGAGCATTCTAGCAGCGGATAATATGGCAAAACAAACAAACTTCAAGTACAAGCTCTTCCTGGGGAAAATTCTATTAAAGGTGAAAAGACATATTTCAGGTAACATGACTCAAATAACCTAGTTCAGGGATCATTTATGTAGCATTTTTTAGAAAACCGTAAGATAAGATAATTGTTGTTGCTCAGTTATTTTTCAGTTGTGTCCGACTCTTCATGACCCCATTTGGGGTTTTCTTGGCAAAGATACCGGAGTGGTTTGCCATTTCCTTCTCCAGCTCATTTTACAGATGAGGAAAGTGAGGCAAACAGGGTTAAGTGACTTGCCCAGGGTCACACAGCTTGTATAAGTGACTGAGGCCAGATCTGAACTCAGAAAGATGAATCTTTCTGACTCCAGGCCTGGCATTTTACCCACTGTGCCACCTAAAAGATAATTATTAACTTTTAAATAAAAGTATATACATATTTCTTCTAAGGCAACTATTCTTTCTACACCTTTAGCACAAAGATAAATATTTAATGGTAACAGCAGCAGTATGGTATTGTGGAAAGCATCCTGGACCAAGGACAAGTCACTTATCTTCTTCTGTATCTTTGGTTTTCTCATGTGAAAAATGGGGATAAATATTTGCACCCTACACTAAACTGAGTTGTTGCAAGGAAAGTGTTTTATAAATTGGTGTTATACAAATGTGAGGTAGTATTACTTTAATTTGAGAATGTAAATTTAGTATAAGAATTGCCTGGAATAAAGGGCTCTGTATTAAAAGTAGTTACTGATTGAAGATGATGACGCTGATGATGACTTCTACGTGGCACGTTAAGGTTTATAATATTCTTACACTCTATCTATCACAATTGATCCGTGAGACAACCTGTGAAGTGGGTAATCTCTTACTCATTTTACATTTCAGAATCCAAAGTCACCCTCTTAAAAGAAATACCTACCTTACTGCTTAGCAATTACAAAAAAATTCGTGCCCCACATAATTTATAAAGCCTTCTGCAATCACTCTGTGAAAACAGCTGAGTGAACCAGGCCCATTTTGCACAGGGAAGCAGAGGCCAAGGTAATTCAAGTAATTTGCTCAAGGTTATATAACACAGGAAACCATTGCTGAATTTGAATCTGTTACTTAATGGATTTCGCTGCCTTCTGTTACACACCAACCAAATCTCTATTCTGAAAGGGAAAAAAATGCTGTTTTCATTAACATGTTTTATTCTTGAATAGAGAGAAAAGGAACTGAAGGGGGAAAGGTCTATTTACATAGAAAGCCTAAGTCAAAAATTTTTTTTACAAGACATTAGATTCTTAGCAATTAAATATGATGCTTACCCCTCCACGTTTCAATTTTATGTTCTTCTAATTCATAAATCTGTACCTGAAACAAGGAAGGAAAAGTCTTTTGCATGTGTCTATTTACATATGGGAAACACCAGGCAAGAAAAAAAGGATATTCTGATAGATGCAACAACCTCATTAGAAACCAACAATTCAGCAGATAATTAAGATGAAAATTCTGGAATGCTGTGAGATGAAGTGAGAAATATATAAAGTGTTTTGAGTTGCTTAAGAAAATGCTCTATAAATTCAAAGTATACATACTAAATCAGTACCTTGTTATATAAACTTTAGTTCACAAAATCTTCTAACTTATTAAGTCTGAATTACAGCATTCACAGTGTCTTTTTCTAAGGACATGGAAGATAACATTTTTGAGAATGAAAGAAAAACCACCAATAAAGTCACAGGCTGAAAGTGAGTTTAGTGATATACCATTATTTACTACGCGGACTCTATCAGCCACACAAATTTTTCCTGAGTACCTGCTACAAACTGAGCACTATTCTTGTTGCTAAGGAGTTTACAGAAGTAAGACATGTTCTCTACTATTAAGAAGGTAAAAATGAAGTTGGGGAGACAAGCTATATACACATGAAATAATCAAGTAGTGTGGCCGGGAAGAGCTTCAAAGAGCCCTTCCAGCATGGCTGGTAGCCTGTAAACATGGGAGGTGGGAGACAAGAATCCTGCAGCACAGCACTGGTGGGCTTCATCTTTGGAGGGAACTTGTGAACTGATGAGATCACAGACTGATTTTAGTATTTTAGTCTTAAGTACTAGGAACAATATGGTTACCTTTAACAAATGTGGTAACAGCCTCCAAGTACTATAGAAACTCAAGGAAGAGTAGACTATAAGGAAGTGCTGACCTATATTGGACCTTAAAGGAAAGGCCATCTGGGAGGGGAAAGGAGGAGCAATGTAGATGAAGGCACAAAGATAGGAAAGGGACGTTTGTTGGATAGAGAGGATATCACCCTGAGTATAAGTGTCGAACATTTGTTTTGGAGAAAAAAGGAGTAAAATAGGAAATATGATTATGGAGGTCTTGAAAAACCTGATAGGTCAATCTGAATACATAGTGCTAGATCCTGACTGAGAAGGCATAATTTCTGATTCTACATTTTTAGCCAAGCTACATTTAGTCAAATGAAGTGATAAGAGTAGATTAAGATCTCCAAAGGAGGCTATATAGAGAAAAGAGGGCAGAGGGCTGAGCAAAGAAGGAAGAAGAACAAGTCGAGGAGACAGAGAAGTTGGAGAAGTTGGAAGAGGCAGGAATGCTCCAGAAGCCAACAGTTAATACCCTGAATATACAGTAGCAACTGATCTGCTATCGTATGCTCAAGATTAGGTATAAATAAATACCTCATCTAATAGATGAATCTCTATGGGTTATAGTGCCAAAATGGAAAATCTGCTGTTAGATTAGAATCTTTCATCTATTGCTAGTAAATGCACCAGTGATAAAACTAACAAAAGAAAAAAAGGCTTTTGATGGACTGTCCCAATTGCATCACCAATCAAGTATTTATTAAGCACCCATTAGGGTCAGATGCTGTGCTAGTTGCTGAAGACACAAAAATAAGACAATCCCTACCCTCAAATTCTATCCTACACTCACATTTTAACAGGTAAGCAATATACCCATATGTAGGTATATACAAAGCACATTCAGGTAGGGTGATCTTTCAGGGGAAAGGAATTAACTGCTGGGAGGATCAGGAAAGACCTCATGAAAAAGGTGGTGAATGCTTGAACTGAGTCCTGAAGGAAACCAGGGATTCCAAGATGCAGAGATGAGGAGAGTGAATTCTAGGTATGGGAAACAGCCAGGGCAAAGGTCAAGACATGGGAAATTGAATTCCATGTGTGAGGAAGAGCAAGAAGGCCAGTTTGGTTACCAGGGGGTGGGGAACCTGCAGCCTCAAGGCCACACGTGGCCCTCTAGGTCCTCAAGTACAGCCCTTGGAATGAGTCCAAACTTCACAGAACAAATCCTTTTATGGAGAATCATCAAGGGAAGGAGTGAAGGAGTAAAGCGGGCCTAGGGCAGAGCCTTGGAGGATATCCACAATTGGTAGGTATGACATGAACGAAGATCCAGCAAAGGAGACTGAAGAATGGACAACGTAGAAGGAGACCAACGAGATAGCAATGTCATGAAACCCAGAGAAGAGAAAGTATCCCAGTGAAAACGGTAGTCATCAGGGTAAATGATGCAGAGAAGTGAAAGGACTGAGGAAAGGCCATCAGATGTTGCAATTTAGAGATCATCGCTATGTTTGGAGAGAACAATTTTAATTGAGTGCTGAGATTCAAAGCCAGATCTTGGAGGGTTCAGAAAGCAGGAACAATAGAGGAAATGGAAGCAGTAAAAGTAGACAAGTTTTTCACAAGACATTGGCTGAGAATATAGGATGATACTTGGAGAGATGGGAGGATGTTCATTAAGGATAGAGGAGATTTGCACATATTTGTTAACAGGAGGTAGAGTCAGTAGACATGGAGAGATTGAAGATTTGAGAGTGAGAGGGCAATCTGATAGAAAAGAGGGGGATGGGATCAAGGATACATTAGAAGGGTTGCCCTTGAGTAGAATGGCCACCTATTCATAAGAGACTGGATTAAAGGAGAAAATTGTAGGAGAGGATATGAAGGGTTTGTGATATGAGGAGAAGAAGAGAAGAGAGAGCTTGTGGTAAATGACCTAAAGCTACTACATGTATAAAGTTTCTTAACACTAGAAATAATTAATAAAGTAATTAAAATTTTATGGCTGATAGGGGTTTTAGAGAGATCATCGTGTCCAATCACATCAATTTATAGATAAAAAATTTTAATCCCAAAGAGATAAGGTAACTTGTCCAGATCACACAGCTAATTAGTATAAAAATTCAGACTAGAAACTCTATTTCCCAATTCCTAGTCCTATGCTTACACCTTTGCATCATGCTGTAGTCACCAGAGAGAAGTTAAAATGAAAATAACTCTGAGGTTCACACCCATTAGATTGGCAAAAATGCCAAAAAACAAAATAATAAATGCTAGAAGGGTTTTGGGAAGACAGGTACATTGATGCACTGTTGGTGGAGTTGTGAATTCATTCTATCATCTGGAAAACAATTTGGATCTAAAGTAGAAAGGTCACTAAAGTGTACACACCCTTTCATTTCACTACTGGGCTTATATCCTAAGGAAATCAGAGACAGAAGGAAAGGTCCCACAAATGCAAAAATAGTTATAGCAGCAGTTTCTGTAGTAGCAAAAACAAAAAACTGGAAACAAAATAAGTAATCCATTAATTGGGTAATGGCAGAGTAACCTGTAGTGTGTAAATGAAATGGAATATCACTGTGCTTAAAGAAATGAAGAACTCAGAGAAACTTGGAAAGATACGTATGAACTAATACACAGTAAAGATAAGCAGAACCAAGAGAACAAGACATAGTGACTCCAATAATACAAAAGAAAAAGGACTGAAAACTTCTGAATTCTTAATAATGCAGTAACAAATTTTGTCTCCGGAGGACTGATAGTAAATCATCCCTCCAGTACCTCCACAGGTGTGGCCTAAAGGTACAGAATAAAGCACACGATGGCCTATCGTTAGGGTTTTATGCTTAACTTCTTTTTTACAAAGGATTCATGAGGGGAATGTAGTGCATTGGGAAGGGATGGTGATGTAAAATTATCAATAAAACATTTACTCCTTAAAGAATCTTTTAAGGACAATTTTGACAATTATATGAAGATTGGCAAGGGGAGAGACTAGAGGAGAGAAGAAGGTCAATTAAGAAACTATGATAGTAATCTTGGTAAGTGCTAGTTAGAAGCTGAACCTGACTGGGTTGGTTACCACGTAAACAAAGAAAAGAGATAAATGGGAGAGATGTGGAGGCAAAAGTGACAGGATTCTACTTTGCATCTTCAGCTCTGCCTAGTTTCAACTCCATGGAACAAGATGCCCCTCCCAGGATAAGGTCATCACTTCTGATTTCACCACCATGCTCCTAACTCAGCCTGGGATATTCAACACTTTCCTACTTCCCTCAGCCTCTTCTTCTCTTTGACTGGAGGGCTGGAGAGTGGTACACTCAACTCCACCCAAAGCCATCCTTTGGAGAGGGCAGAACCTGAACATTGCAGCTCACTCCACAATGCATTTGCAGCTCTGTTTGGTCTAAACTCCACAGAACAAGATGGCTCCTGGTTTCCGTTCCCTCCCCTCACCCTCCACACACAATTTCCAGCTTCCTTTTGTATATTTTCTTCTCCCATTAGATTGTAAGCTCCACAAAGGCAGGGAATATCTTTTTCTTATTTGTATCCCCAGCACTTAGCACAGTGCCAGGCACATAGCCGAAGCTTATTAACTATTTATTAAGTTGAATTGAATTGGTGGCTAATTTGACATGGGGAGTAAGGAAGCGTAGAAAGGAGAAGGTCCAAGATGAGCTCTAGGAGTTACCCAAGTTTAGAGACTGGGAGTGTCCTGTAACAGCCAAAAAAGCTAATTTAATCTTAGGTTCCATTAAGAGAGATATTATGTCTAGGATTAGGGAGAGGATGGCCAAACTGTCCTCTTCTCTGGTCAGAGCACATCTAGAATATACTAAAATATAGTGGAATTCTATTCTGGGTACCATAGTTGAGGAGGGGCACTGATAAGTTAGAAAGTAGGTGATGAAAGACATCATGGTCATGTATATGAGGATTGGTTTAAGGAAAAGGGAATGTTTAACCTGGAGAAGACTCAGGGGAGACCCAATGGCTGTCTTCAAGTATTTTAAGTGGTTTTATGGGAATTATTAGACTTATTCTGCTGGCTCCAGGGACCCTCTAGCAGCAATAAGTAGAAGGAGAAAAGACACAGATTTAAGTCTGATGTAAGAAAACACTTTCTAACAAGATGAGGTATTCAAAAGTGGAATGGATTTTGCCTCAGGAACCTAGGAGATTCTGCCCTCACTAGTGGTCTTTAAACAAAGTTCTGATGGTCACTTCATGATTATATTATAGGGGAGATTCTTGTTCAGGCATGGCTTAGAATGAATGAACTCTGTGGCCCCTTCCAACTCCAAGACTCTGTGATTCTGGTATGATCCAACAAAGGAGACTAAGGAGCAGTTAGGGAGAAGGAGAACCATGTGAAAATGATATCATAGAAATCAAGGCAGGAGAAAGTAGCCAGGAGGAGGGATGTGCAAGAGTTTGAAAAGCTAAAGAAAGGACAAGGAAGATGAGGCCTAAGAAGAGGCCATTAACATTTAATCAATTAAAAGAACACTAGCAACTTTTGGGATATCAGTTCTGGTAGTGAGATAATAATAATAATGATGATGATGATGATGATGATGATGATACTTCTGATCTTAGAGACTTAGTAAGGGCACTGATGTTGAGTGATCACACATCCTGTGGTCATACAGTCAGCATGTGGCAGAGGCAGAATGGGAAACCTAGGCCTCTTGTTTTCATGCCTGGGCTTTCTATATACTATGCCATGATGCCCCCTCTGATATTTATCTAGTGTTTTACGTACATTATCTCTGACAACAGTTCTGTGAAGGGCTATTATCATCATCATCTTCGTTTTTATGTAACAGGAAACCTAAAAGTTCAGAAAGGTTAAGTGATTCTAGCCTAATGTAAATATGCAGTAGGAATCCCATAATGCCACCACTTTAGGGGATTCATTATTCACACTCACAGGGACCTAGCTGCACAAACGCTGGCTACTGTTATAATGATTACGTTTATGATTATCCAGGATCATACAGCTAGGAGGTATCCTGAGCATGATTTAAACTCAGTTCTTCCCGATTCAAATCTAGTGCTATATCTATTACCTCACACAAATCAAATTACAAGGCATTAAGGATGAGGTGGTGAGAGAGTGAATGTACTGGATGTATAGACTCCTCTTTCTAGGAATCTAGCAGTCATTATTATTAAAAACTTTATCCTTACTTACAGTTTGAACAATAAATATAGTATTTCCTCATTTTATAATTGACCTACAAACACTATTTCCCCAACTTTTGCCTCTGTGGATTAAAAAAAAGGCCTTATTACTCTAACATCTATCTAATATTTCCTCCTTTGCCACCTGCATGACTGTGGGAGGTAGCACAGTATAGTGGAAAGAACACTGGACTTAGAGGGAAAGGATTTGGGTTAAAAATACAGTTTTGCCATTTATCACCTGTGTGACCATGGGCAAGTCACTTAACTTCTCTGGGCCTCCTTTTCTTCATCAGTAATATGGTCTGGATGACCTGTTAGGTCCTTTCCAGCCTATCTTGGCTGTAGTTTCCTCATCTATAACATTCGAGAGTTGTACCAGATGATTGTTAAAAATCCCTTCCTCTTTAAAGTGCTTTGTAATTCTTTTAAGAAATAAAATAAATCTCATAGAGTTTTATCATATTTCTTATCTTGAATAATCAGGCATGTTTTAAAGACAGAAGAAGTCCTTTACTGACTCAGGCCCATGGTCCAGCCAGTCCTTTATTCTACCTTTGACAGTAGCTCCAAGGAATGTTTTTTACAGGGTACTGAGAGCTGTTCTTTATGGCATTATCCTCAAAGGTTTGAAGTACATCCTTACAATCACTAACTCTCCTTTAATATCTGCTATGATTGGGAAGTTATTTGTATTTTCAACCTATATAATCTCTTAGAAAGATTAATTCCATAGGTTTAATGCCAGCTATGGGAGGAAGTGCTTTCTTTAATTTTTCCTGAAACTTCTTCCTTCAAGCTTTAAAAAAGATAAGTCCTAGTCCTAATAATCAGTTCATGTACACTAAATGAAATTTATGCTGAAATTTCATATACTTAAGTAACTAACAAATTATACTTAAAAAGCTCAGTCTTATTTTTTAGAATAGATTTTATTTATACTTATTCAATTACTGACATACAGATGGTGTCACTTACCATTGGAGATTTATAATATCTATGTAGTATATTTATGAAATCTGTAATTGTTAGCATTCCTGAAACAAAGAATCACATGTTAAAATAGAACAATGAACATCTACGAGAAAAGATTCTCAGATGATAAATGAGGACTTAGGAAATGTATAAAAAAGTTCTTTTAAAATTAGTTTTAAATGCTATTAACAACATAGAATATGCTATTTTGCATTTCATTCATTTGTTAATTAGGCTTACACCCAAATGAACATTAATTCAAATGAAATCCAAGTTACTATTATATAACTCAGAGTAGTGGAAATAATATTTTGCAAATAAATGAAGGAAAAACTGTTCCTGATATCTTTATAAATGACCATAAAATATACTCCATTGGTAAAAACAAATTATTTTTATCATTTTATAATAAAAAAAGTGATCAGTTTTAGGAATATGATACTTAAATGAAAATTTTTTAAGAAGTACACTAAAACAGCTGCTTCAAAGGGAAAATTATTTCATTTATAGATTTACTAGACAAGAAATTGGATGCAAAGTTACTGTAGTCTGAAATTTCCTAAAATTTTTAAAAGGAGTTTTCTAAAAATGTTCCTAAGGGAACTGATTCAAATTTATAAGAATAAAATCCATTTACCAATTGATAAATGGTAAAAAAGGATATACCCAGGTAGTCCCTCAAAGGAAGAAATTCAGTCTATCTCTAGCCATATGAAAAAATGCTCCAAATCACTAATAACTAGGGAAAAATAAATTAAAGTAACTCTAAGATTCTACTCCACACCCACCAAACTGGCAGTATGGACAAAAATGGAAAATGATTAATTTGGGAAAACAGGCATTGTTGGTGCAGCTACGAATTGGTTCTGCCATCTGGGAACTATCCTCTTAAAGTTACTAAGTTATATATACCCTTTAACCCAGTAATACCACTACTAGGCCTATGTAGGCCAAGAGATCAAAGCAAGGAACACGTACAAAAATATTTTATAACAGCTTTTTTTTTTGTAATTACAAAGCACTGAAAACTAAGGGACTACCTTATCAACTGGGAAATTCTGTGCTATCAGAAATGAGAAAGAGATAGTTTCAGAGAAGCATGGTAAGATATATAAAATTAATGTAGAGTGAAGTGAGCAGAACCAGGAGAACAATTTACACCATAACATCAACACTGTAAAAACAAACAATTTGAAAGACTTATCAACTCTGATCAATGCAATGATCACCCATGATTCCAGAAGACTGATGAAGAATTCTACCCACCTCCTGACAGAGAGGTTACAGACTAATATGTAGAAGACACACAAACTTTCGGACATGGCCAATATGGGAATCTGTTTTGCTTGACTGCTTATCTGTTAGGAGGGATTTATTTCTTATTTTTTTTTTTTTTGGAGGTGGGAGAGGATTACATGGTGGGGAAAAAACTCCCCAAATACTCCTATGATATAAAAACAAAACCCAGTCATCATAATTACTAACCTACCAACTACCTATATTAAAAATCAATTAAAACTTAAGCATGACATTTTAGGTAGACACTGAGCACACAAGTGGTGATCTGGGTCCTGGATCCACATGCGCTAGCAGTAGGTCTACTATATATCTATTAGGAAACCAGAAGTCATTAAATGATTGGGAACTTTTTGTAATTTGGGAGAAGTCAAAAAATTGTTTTCAATTTCCTGGCAATATATAGATTATTCAGAAAATGAAATCAAAACATAAATTAGATTCATCAGTATTTTTACTAATTTGGAAAATCACTTGAACTCCCTAATTAGCACCACTTAAATAAATAATAAAAGTAAAACATTTCCTGGCTTTCTGTTTCTTATAGTTTGTCTTTTAACCATCCTAAATTCCTTACCTACAAAACTCTGTTTCTTACTCTCCCACAGTGGCGCTGCTCGAACACCATTCGCTACCAAGGCAAAAAAAGCCTTTTTAACCTGAAGAAAAATAAAGACACAGTATATATAGTTTAAAGCTTCACATTAGGAGGAAAAAATGTAACCATATCTAAATATATTCTAATCCACCTTCACAACTTTAAATTGGACAAATGTTGCATACCTAAAATTTAACAGAATTCAGAGAATCACATTCCCTTATTTATTTGGCATGTATGATTTTAAAATAAATAAAAAAATATAGTATTATTTGCCAAATCTTTTAAAAAATAGCTTGAACAATGATTTTTCTTATTTCTTTTCTATGCCAAGGCACTACATGGATACATATTTTTAATACTAGAAATAATAAAATACTTAAATTTCAGGCATTAAAATTTCTTAATTTTACATATTAATATGCAGATAGTAATTTTCTTGTTATAAATAACAAACATTATGTCAAGTCTATAAAGTAAAGGTTTAATTTTATTTACAAATCTGTGAATGGGCAGGATGACCTGGCTGTCAGATGAACTCATGAGAAAACGAGTCACTAGAAATAAAGAAATTGTCAAGGTAAGAAAAGCTTGCAGTTGGGGGCAGAGTCATGGCTATTTGGGACTACTCTCTAAATTATGGGTAGGGCTATGCCTTCTTTGGACTATGCTGGAAAAGAAGAGGGTGTGATTTTACTCATTTAAGGAATGATGGCAAATATGTATAATTTTCCCCCCTGTTCTAATTACATGTTTTTGCTGACTCTGTCCTTTTGTTTGCCTAGATTTCAGTAATGCAGACCTAAGGTGACTTAAGAAATCTCCATCTTCAAACAGAGGTGAGGAATGGAACCACATATGGCACAATCATCAGAAAATAGTCCACAAACATGATCCTCACCTCTGAAGGGGTAAGTGCTAACTGGCCCAGAAGAAATTTAGCTCCTAATGAAGAAGGTATGGGTTTGTTATACTAAGAAATGTAAGCTTCCCCTGCACTGAGAAGCATGTTCTCTCTGAAAGCGGAAAACAGAAGATATAATATCAATAATGCTAGCTTACATTCATATAACATTTTAAGCTCTGTAAAGATTTTTATATACATTATCTTATTATCTCACAATAACTCTCTGAAATGTTGGTGGAATTGTAAATTGGCTCAATTGTTCTGGAAAACAATTTGGGATTGTCCAAGAAAATGTTCATACCCTTTGAACTATCAATGTGAATCACCCCAAGGAGGTCAAAGATAAAAAGAATGGGTGTGTGCATATATGTGTATGTATGTATATACACACACATATGTATATGTGTGTGTATATGCATACATACAAACACATACTATATATATATATATATATACACACACACATTCACAGCAGCACTTTTTTTGGTAGCAAAAATTAGAAATAAAGTGGTGAATGGTTTAAACAAACTGTGGGGTAAGCCAATATGATTATACCATAAGAAACAACTATGAGGAATTCAGAGAAATATGGGACAACTTGAATGAACTGACAGAGAGTTAAGTATGCAGATCCAGAAGAACAACATAAATAATGACTACAAGAATATTAACAAAAAATAACACTAAAAATCAGTCAAATTCAAATCAACTACAATGATCCATCTCTTTTCTGGAGAAAAAAGGATAAAACACACTTCCCTCCTTTTGTTAGAAAAGTGGAGTTTATGGGAATGAAATGTTGTAGATGCTGTTAAATTCTGTTGCGCAGTTGGTTGATTCCATTTAACTATTTTTCTTTGTTACAAGGGAGGATTTAATGGTTATGGGGTTTATTAGTAAATGTCTGTTGTGTAAAAGCAAGTCATCAATGACTTGAAAAAAAACAGTGAGGGAGTACTATGGTTGTTATTATTATTATTATTATTATTATTCCCATTTTATAGATGAGGAAACTGATGCTCAGAGAGTTAAAGGAGAATGAGACTTCAGGATAGTAGCTGGGAACTGGAAAAAAAAAAGCAGCCAGGTTATTCTAGTGACAGAATAGCAGAAAGACAGGGGCAGCCGGGTGGCGCAGTGGATACAGCACCAGCCCTGGAGTCAGGAAGACTCAAGTTCAAATCCAGCCTCAGACACATAACACTTGGTAGTTGTGTAACTCTGGGCAAGTCACTTAACCCTAATTGCCTAACAAAACAAAACAAACAAACAAAAAAAAAACAACACCAAAAACAGAATAGCAGAAAGAAAAGTCAAATGGCATCCCAAGGCTAATGATTTGCTATACTGAATGGTCTAACATGTTACCTGTTTATGTGCTCACAACTGTCAATCCCTAACCTGGAAGCCACTGCAAATGAATGCAGCAGGTCTGGGTCTGGGTAAGAATGGTAAGAGAGGGATGACAACGGAAATCAGATACAAATAAAACATTTAATTCAATAATATACCATTGGCAAAGTCATAAATGTGCCTTTTCTCTTGTAAAATAATCACTACCACAAATACTGGTCCATAAGGAAAGCAAATCTGAGTAATTTTATGTAGGCATGTACACTGTCCTACCCATAGTGACCTGAACTTGACACTCTCTCACACAAGACAAGTACATAGGGTAATTACATCTTGATGTTAATGAAGAAAGTCACGTTCCTTAGAGCTTGGTTCTTTTCAGGAATGGGCAACTCATGGTGAAAGAAGATCATAGTTTCTGACAGGAGTTTGAGTTAAAATACAAAGAAGGAGAAATACTTTAGGAAAATCCCTCAGTGGATTTTGTCCAGGGGCTTCTGGAAGAAAATGTTAGCTACAGAGATAGGTTTTACCTAGAAGGACTTTTAACTAACTTCAGAAAAACTAGGAAAGTAAAGCATAAGCTTTCTTCAGAATGGAGATGAAGTTGGTGGGGAGATCTTACGCTTTTTGAACATTTATACCTGCAATAAAGTGATCTTACAAGGTTATGGCACAGAGAAATTTTATACTTCTGTCTAGAAAGCAATCTTTTTAAACTTTTATTTTAAACTATTCTAAGCCAAGAGTTAACATTAATTTTAAAGAAACATTATTATTATTATTTTTTATGGTAGGGGTATTTTAATCTGAAAGAAGACAGACTAATTCTGCTTCTCCCAGAATAACATCTCCATCTAATTAATGGATTCCTCAAAAGCTGCTCAGAAAAGCAATATAAATGTTACTAAACCATTTTTCAAGGTTGCCGTAACAAAAATAAGAAGAATGTTATTGGGCAGCATTGATCCACTTTCATCTGGGTGTATCATAATTATTATGCAAACATGCTACATATAAATGTTCAGAAATGGATAACATCTGCTTAATTGTGACATGAAATATACTGCTGAAATTAAGTAAACATAAATGGGTCAATGGTAATATATATGCATACATATATATTCATGAGACATAAAATCAATAAAGCTTGAGTTCAGAATAAAAAAAGAAAGATAGTATAGAGACATTATTGTCAGTGTGTTTTGTGGCGATGTCACTGCTGCAAAAAGGAGTAATGAAGACGAAAAATAATGGCCCACTGAGGTCGATCCTTATGAAACCAGACCTGTTCCCTTTTAGAACTGTCTAGTGCAGTGGCTCTCAGAATGTGCCATAGCACCATGAGTTTCATGAGGTGAGATTTTTCACATTCCCCAGCCCCTGCCTCCAGCATTGCTGCCTGCTCTTCCTGGCTTGGTTTTAGTAAGATCACAATAGCAGCTCTATATACAAAGGCAAAAAGCCACCTTTTCTGCAGTGAGTGCAGGGGAAGAAGAGGAAGAAGAGGGTGACGGTAGGGGAGGGAAAAGAGAAGCAGAGGAATCCTAGGCTGTGGTAATGAGATTAAGAGGCCAACTACCCAGAAACGCTTCTCTGTTGTCAACTTAAATAAATGTTCAGTATGCTGTGATTCCTTATGGCAAATAATATCATGCAAGTTTAAGAGCCACTGGTCTAGTGGCTACTGGGGCAGCTAGACTGTGCAGTACATAGAGTGCCAGGGCTGAAGTCAGGAAGACCTGAGTTCAAATCTCACCTCAGACACTTCCTGGCTGTGTGGCCCTGGGCAAGTCACTTAACCCTGTTTGCCTCAGTTTCCTCATCTGTAAAATGAGCTGGAGAAGGAAATGGCAAACCACTCTGGTATCTTTGCCCAAGAAAACCCCAAATGGAGTCATGGAGAGTTAAGACACGACTGAAACAACTGAATAACAAAACAAGGGTCTAGTGTATCTTCCACTAATCATCTAACTACTTCATTTCTCCACCTGAAATAATACACAAACAAACCCATTTCACTTCAGAACACAAAAGCTTTATGTATATGTGTGTATGGAATATCTGACTGGTTGTGGATAGCACTGGATTCTCCCCATTTTAAATATTTCATACAAGTTAGTATAGGTGTTCAGAAACACCTGGCCTTCTGGTTGAGCAGTCAGTGTTCCTTCCTAAACCCTGAAGAGAAAGAGATTGTGAGACCATAGGCTTTAAGCATGGTGGCAGTTCTACCCAGATACATTGGATTCTTGTGGTCATTTCAAATAACTTGCACACATACAATGCTGACCGAAAATGACATGTCTGAGAACTTATTTTTTTATTTAGGTTAAATCAAATTAAGGTTTAACCTTTAGGAATATCTCACCAAAATATAGAGTGACATGGAATAATACATCCTAATTTATGTGGCAAACCAAAGATTTTTACAAAAAATACCAAAGTATCCTTTATTTCCTAATTTTTAGAAAAAATTACATAAATTTTACATTCCTGAGAAAGCTTTTTGTGATTTTTTTTAAATTGCACTTAAAAGATAATGAACCAAAATTAAATTCATTAAAAAACTTATGAGGTACACTTTATATGTTAGCACTGTACTAGGCCAAAAATTAAGCACGCCCTCATCTCCCAAAAAATCCACATTGAGTTTACATATATATTTTCTGAAAGGTGACTTAAGAACCTGGATATGATCAATATCTATTACTTATTTTAAGAAGTAACACTGTTTACTTGTTTTGAAATTATTTTTCCTAATGTACAAGTGCAGCAGGCCAGAAAGATCATCTCTACTTTAAAAAGTAAAGGAACTCTGAGATTAAGCAATTTTCTCAAGGTATTAGTCGCTGTTAGAACCAGAAACAAACTCTTCCATACTGACCAAGCCTGGCCTCGAAGAAGAGACAGGAGAAAACACTTCTCCCCACTTCTTTACAAAACTGGGGAACCATGAATGGGGAATACTGCATGTAATGCCTGGCTTTTTTGGATGTATTAGTTAGTTTTACATATTATTTTCTCCTCTCTTCACCTTTTAAAAACATAAGGGACGGCTCTTTGGGAGGCAGTAAGGGGAGAGAGAGTGGGAATTATAAGTGATGTAAAAACAAAAGATACCAATAAAAATTTATTTAAAAATAATTTCTATATTTCATTCCTGCCAACTGGTTTCATGCTAGGTTCACAATATTATTTCTGGTTAAATTTTTTCAATTTAATATTTAGTAATTTCAGTAACCTCAAATATTTAAGTGTTTATTCTGGTCTTTACTAAATGATATTCTATTCTAATTTATTTTTTTCATCTTACTAAAGGGCAGAAGTTTAAATTAAGTGAGACGCTGAATACAAATCTGACCTAAACCATCTTTACAGCAGGAGCCAGAGCACTGCATGGTGCGACTCTCAGTTGTCTTTTCTTTGGATAAAAAAAAAAAAGTTAAACTTTTAATAGAAAGGACTTATACTGATAATAAAACTTTGTAGCTTTTGCCCACAATTACGTGATTGTTTTAGAACATACGTCTGTAGATTGTACTGATAACATTATGGAGAAGTTATTTCTACGATAAGAAAAAAACTGAGTAGAAAAGCAATTGATAGCTTATATAATAAGAACATAGAGACTTCAGGGGAAACAAAATTAGCACACACCAAGATTACTATTTTATAGATTGATATACCCATACACACATAAAACCTGCTTTAGGGAAGAATTACAAACCACTCAGAAAATTTATAACAAGAAAGGGGTTGTGCTGTTACCAATTAACCAAGAAAAAGAGAAAAAGACTGGTCTGGCCTAGTTCTAATTGGCACTTAGAGAGCTGGGAAAATTCCTCGTTGGTGACTGGGTGCCTATAAGGGTTGCTTTCTTCTCAACTGACAGGCAATCTGCCCAAACCACTGCAAATTTAAATTAAAAACTTAAAAAGATTTAGAAAGCATCCAGATGTTAATATGTTGATTAGATGAGTAAAAACAGACAACAAAGTTTTAATCTAGAAACATTCTTTAATTGGATGAAAACCTAATCAGGACCTGCCTGCCACAGAAGAGGTTGTGGCAATGTATGTGAAGTGGGACATCTGTGTTTCAGGAAACTAGAATCTGACAACTCACAACTTTCAGTACATTTTTATTTTAAATTGAAGTAATTAAATCAATTGTGATATATTTAAGTTGAAATTGATGAAAAATGGAATCATTTAGCATATGCCAGGGAGCAGTTTTAGCAATTTTATTCCTTTGAGTTCCTGTAATTTTGCTGCAATGATTCTGGGTTGTGGTTTGTTCAGAGTACTCCTATACCAATAAAAATACTGTCATGTTGAAGAATTGCTCATTATTCCTTACCTATTTTTCTGATAGGTTAAACAATATACTTTATAGTGACAAGAATAGAATCTTGTTAAAGCTGGGCAACTGCAGGAGTGTCATTCTACTCTCAAGTATTATTGGTGAGTGAGTGAATGTGGCCTCACCCTGGAACATGGGGCATATTCTGGGCTTCATTGGGCTATACTAGAGTTTGATCTCAGTCAGTCTGCTTTCTAGGACTCACACACAGAAAGTCTTTCTGTCTCTCTTGAAGCAAACAAACGAGAAAGACTAGACACACCCCTGCTCCTGGGAGTCTGTGGAGCCTGAACATTTGGCAAAAGATCTCTTACTATCTCCCTACTTTGCCCAAAACTAAGACATAAGGATTTATGGGGTTGCTTAAAGTGTACTTCTTACCAACACCCACAGTGATTATTTAGAGATTTAAATTATACAAATGGAATCAGTAGCCTAGTAAGGTAACTGCTGCTTAAATTGCAGAATTGTGCCAACTGTTTCAATGCTGTAATTTTAGGATTTTCATATGTTTTACAAAGAGCTTTCACATACATGTTGTGACCTTCACAACAATCCTATGATGCAAGTAGCACAAGTATTATTATCCACATTTGAAGTATGAAGAGACTGTGGTCCAAAGAGATTAAACTTGATTAAGGTCCCACATTCAATAAGTGGTTTCCCTGTAATCAATCATTCATCAGCATTTATCAAATACTTACCATAGGGCAGGCACTATGCTAAGTCCTGGGGATACAAAGAGAAAGGAAAAAAAAATCCCTATCCTCAAGAATCTTATATTTTAACCAAGGAGAGAAGTGTAAAAATAGATACTATATATACCAGATACATACAGAGTGGAAAAACAGTAACTTCTGAGCAGGGGGGATGGGAAATTTCTGCAGAGTCTTGAAGGAAGACAGGAATTTTAAGAGGTTAGATAAAGATGGAGAGTTATATGTGACAATATCCAGCATGCTAGTATGGCTAGACTGTAGAGTACATGGACAGGAGTAATGTGTAAGGAGCCATGAAAGAGTTTCAGATGCCCCAAAGAAGAGTTTAAATTTGATCCAAGAGGTCATAGCAAGTGGCACAGTAGTTTATTGAGTAAAGAAGTGACATGGTCAAACTTACATTTTATGAAATCACTTTGGCAGCTACATAAAAAATGGAGTGGAATGAAGTGACGCTTGGTGAGGTAAATCAATTTGGATTATTGAAATAGTTCAGGAGAGAGGTGATGAGGATCTGAACTAGGGAAATGGCTGCATGAGTGGATAGGATATCGATGACGTTGTGGAGATAGAAACGGTAGCTTGGATATGTGGAGTGAGTGAGAACAAGGAGTTGAAGATAATGCCCAGGTTGCAAACCTGGATTACTAGAAGGATTGTATACTTGACAGTAATAGAAAAATATGAAAGGGGGGAAGGGAAGATAATGAGTTCTGTTTTGAACATGTTGAGTTTGAGATGCCGATGAAACAGCCAGTATGAATATGGATACCAAAGCTCAGGGAAAGAGACTTGGACTGGATATAAAGATCTAGGAATCTTCTGCAGAGTAATGATAATTGAAGACATGGGAGATAATGAGATCATTAAGTGAGAGAGAAAAGAGAGAAGAGCCCAGGACAATGTGTTTGGGAACATACCTACAGGGAATGGGCATGACACGGATGAAGAGCCACCAAAAGAGACCGAGGAGAATCAAGAGAGTGCAGTGCCATGACAGCCCAAAGAAGAAAAATTATTAAGGATAAGGTAATGGGCAACAGGGTCAAATTCTGCAGAGAAGCCAAGAAAGATGAACAATGAGAAAAGGCTATGAGATCCATTAAGTGAGAGATAATCAATAACTTCTGAGAAAGCAGTTTCAGTTGAAAAATGAGGTTGGAAGCCAGACTGCAGAGGGTTTAGAAGAGACAGAAGCACCAGAGATAACTTTTTTAAGCAGTTTATCTGAGAAGGGGAGGAGGACATAGGATGATGACTAGTGGAGGTTTCTTAAAGTGAGGGGAGGCTGGGGTTTATTTGTAGGCTGGTAGGGATGAATTAGTAGATAGGGAGAGAATGATGATTAGAGGGAGGGAAGAATGGATGGGATCAGAGATCCATGTGGAGGTTGACCCTGGCACGAAGGACTATATCAGAGACTAGAGCGAAGGAAGAAATGGTGAGGGATGATGTCAAGGGAATGTGAGATGAGGAAAAGAGAAGATCTAACTCATGGCAAATGTTCTCCATTTTTTAAGGAAAGGATGACTGAAGTCCTTAACTGAGACAGTGGGGGAAGGAGATAACTGTGGGAGGCTTGGGAAAAGAAGAGAAGGTTTAGAAGCTGTTCTAAGCTGCAGTGGTGAGTGGGAAAGAGAATTGATTAGGAAGGAGTAGAAGGAATATCTTACTGCAGTGATCAGATAATATGAATTTGTAGTGAACTCAATCAACATGGATTTGGGACTTCTTCCAGCTCCATTCATGCGGAACCACGTGTGTAGGTGTGAAGGAGGCAGATAGTGAGTTTGGCAACCTTAGTTAAAACTGATCCATTAACCAATATTCTGTAGCAAGAGTTGCTCACATAGCTTAGACTTTTCCTATTTGTACAGTCCATTTGTCTCCATAAGGCTATCACATAAAATACTTTTCTGAAATCAAGATATGCTGCTGTCTACAGCAGTCTCTCCTGATCCATGAACCTTACAAACAGAAAAAGAGAACTAAGGTTGTTTTGAATTAAGAACCCTTGCTGGCTCTTACTTCATCTCCTGTTTCTTTTCTAAGTACTCAGACTATTTAATAACCTGTTCTAGAATGTTATTCATGATAAAACTTCCAAGTACTAAGCCACCTCTCTTCCACTGCTGAAACTCTTAAAATTCCAACTCCATGATGAAGTCTTCCTAGATGAATCAAGTGACAAGTAGTTTTCATTTTATCATTTAGCTATGCATTGCTCTACTACCTTCATTATACACCATGTATTCATTTTTCTTATATTTTAGGTTCCCAGGGGACAGAGAATGCATTTCCTTGCTCTTCCTCTAACACAACATTCCATCTTCTGATTCTGAATTGTTTCACTGGCTGGCCCCATGCCTAGAATGCTCTCCCTCCTCATCTCTGCCTCCTGGCTTCTTCCAAGTCCCATCTTCTGCAAGAGACCTTTCCCTAGTCCTCCTTAATCTTAGTGTCTTCACTTTGAGATTGTCCTCTATTTATCCTGTACATATTTTGTCTGTATGTTGTTGTATTTTGTCTGAATGTGATGTCTGCCCTATTGGACTGAGAACTCCCTGAAGGCAGGGACTGTTTTTCTTTATATTTTCATCACAAAGCACAGTGTCTGACACATAGTAGGCATTTAACAAATGCTTGTTGACTATGTACCCTAGTTTATCATTTATAGGTGAACCAAACTTTTAGTGAGTCAATAATGTGTGGTTTGTTTAGATATTCCCCCTCAATCTTATTTTTGGTCCTTATTTCTCTACATAGAATCACCAAGTTAAAAACAATGCTGCTTAAGATTTTCTGTTTGTCTCATGTGTCACTAGTTTTTCTTTCGTGTTATTATTCTATAACTACACTGGCTTCCTGGTAAAAAGCTTGGCTAGGTTGTAATGAACCTCATTGAAGTATCCAAAGGACCATGTTCAAATTTTGTTATTAAAGCAATCAACATAAGTCATTTGATATGTATAAAGAGAATAATTAAAAGTTGTGAACAGATACTTTATGCACATTTTAATGTAGTGATGATGATTCATCATTTTATTACTCGTAATTTCCAGAAAGAATTTCAGGATTTCCCCCTCCATCAATATTATTCCTAATTAATTTGTTGTGGATGCTACTAAGTATCCAAGAAAGACTCTCAGGGTACTTATTTCATAAAAGAATCCAAATTACATAAAAGTTTATGAAAAATGAGTATACTCACTTGTAACGTAGTATCAAAGACAACAAGCTTCGAGCTGGTTGGAACAATGTCGTAACACTTGTGTGACTTCATGAATCGCATGTAAATATCACTTTCGGATTCTTCTATTGCTGTAGGAAGAACATAATATCATATGTTTTGCTGTAAAGATACGCATGAAATATATATATGTATGTATATGTATTTTAACATATACACATAGTATGCTAAAGGGTACTAATTGAGTAGAATACTTCTTGGAGCAGTCTGTACTCTTGTGGTTTCTGAAGGCCAGCTGTAGCCCAGGAAAATTCTCATTTAATTCTAACTCTCCTTTACTTTGGGCAGTTGGGTTGCACAGTGGATAGAGCTGGGGGCCTGGAGTCAGGAAGATGTGAGTTCAAATCTGGCCTCAGGCATGTACTAGCTGTGTGACCCTGGGCAAATCACTTAATTCTCCTTACCTCAGTTTCCTCATCTGTCAAATGAGCTAGAGGAGGAAATGGCAAACCACTCCCATAGCTTTACCAAGAAAACCCCAAAGGAGGTCACAAAGAGTCAGATGCGACTCAAATGACTGAACAAGAAGAAGTTCCTTACTTTTCCTTGGTTCTTTGAATCTTTTACTTTTCTACTAAGAACTTCTGGCAGTCCACAACATCTAAATTCATTAAAATAAAGGTGTAAAAAGGAACACTTAAGAATTTTTTTAATAACCTAAGAACTGACTCAATCTATGGAGTCTAGCACAAAATGTTTTTTGCAAATTTAGCACAGCAAACTTGTGGCCATACTATTTCAGTTTTGTTTTGGGAAAAATGCTAATGAAACTATCTGAAATTGGGAGGAAATGGTTAGTTCTAACTTCATAGTAAAAGCATAGACATTAGAAGCATAATAAAATGGTCCAAGACAGGCATTTTACCATAGTGCCTGGCATGTAGTAATCACTAAATACATGTTTAATGACTGACAAAAATTTTATATAGATAGTACTAAAATGTTTATAAATAGTACATTCTTATACACTGTACAAAAGCCTGTCACAGTGCACTCCTGTAGATTTGTGACCTTCTTATTACATGACCCACATATCTCAGTAAAGATAAAAAAGCCCAGTGAGCAGTATACTTATATGGGTTATCAGCTATTTCTGGCTGCTTCTGTGAAGAGAAGCCACACTGTCTTACTAATAGGCAGGGACTGCAACATTACTGGCTTCTGACACAGTCTCTCTCTGAAGGCCACTGCTTTGGCTTGAAGGATTTCCTGCAAGGTAATTTCAACTGTATACTCAAAGGTGAGGAAGTCACACTACATATGTGTTCCTTATGGGTGCTCTTTAAAAAAAAAGGATAGCTCTAATCTGAGAGATGACAGAGGGTGGGGATACCCTGTAAGGGTCTCTATATCATGGAGACAGAGAACCCAACTAATAGATCTGCTAAGGTAAGCGGATCATTACCAGCCTGGACTGTACATACTACTCTCCTCCTTCCCACTAGGCTCAGACGGAGAGGCAGCAACCCCACCCTCCTTCTATTTCCTCCAGGACCTTGCCTCATCAATCAAAGCTTTCTCTGTTTCCTGTAACTTCACTCTCATCCTCTCTACCATCTCCTTCTCATCAACTAGCAAAGATTCTCACAGAGTGGCTTCTAATCTATAAAAATCTTTTCCTGGACCCTAGTATTCCCTCAGAGTATCTTCCTATATAACTCCCCTCCCTTCTACTGATAAATTTCTGGGAAAAAAAGTTCATATTCTCTGTCTGCATATCAATTCCCAATCACTCCTCAACTTGATGCAATCTAGCTTTTGTCTTTAACCCTGTTATCACTAAATTTAATGACTTTTTGGGGAAAAAAAACTGTTGTAAGGATTTTACTTTTGGAATTTGAGTAGCATTTTGACACTTTAAATGACATATATCCATTAGATTTATAATTATAATCCAAATATGGATATTTTAAATTTCTGGCTCTTAAAATCACATTTTCTATCTCTGAAATGTCCCCATGTCTAGTTTCCCAGTAATCACATGACATATAGTTTATAGAGGAGGGATTAAAGATGTTTTGTGTGATATTGCCCTAGGTTGGGCAATTCTGTCCTCTGTTCCTCCTTCCAAACCTACTGCTAAATTTGGTACGTTGCACTGAATTTGGAGTGTGCGGACTTGGGTCAGATCCGGCACTTAACTCACTACCTGCATGACATCAGAAGTCATTTGATCTCTTTGAGTCTCAGTTTGCTTCTCTGTAAGATGAGGGGAGACAAGACCAAATGGCTTTCAAGGTGACTTCCAATTCCCCAAATCCTATGATCAAAAATCCTATTAGGGTCCTCATCTTCCTTACCCTGTGTGCATCTGACACCATCAACCACCCTCTACTTTTAATCACTTTTTGGCTTCTCTGACATTGTACTTTATTGATTATCCTCTTATTTCTTTGATAAGTCCTCTCATCAGCCTTTGCTGGCTCCTCTTCCTGAACCTTGAACATTGGAGTTTACTGTGAGAAATGTATAACTCAATATCTACAAACCTTGGGGTACCCCCAAGATTTGGTCCATTTTCCCCTTCTCTCTCTACTGTCTCTATTGGTGAATGCATCTGCTCCTGCAGTTTCAATTATTACCTCTGTGCAGATAACTGACCTTCATTATCTTCCCAGACATTGTCTACTTCTGATGATGGCACCCCATCTTCCCAATCAGCCAGACTTTGTAAAGCTTGGCATTATCTTTCACTTCTTCCGTTGTCTCACCCCCTGCAACCAAACCATTGCCAAGCTCTATTGGTTTACTTCTACAACGGCTTTCAAGTCTATTGCTTTTCCTTCTATTCCTGTTCCAACTTCCTTACTTCAGACCTTCATTTCTTTTTGCCAAGACTATCATAACAGCTCTCTTCACGGTTCTCACTGTTTCTAGTATATTCCCTCTTTGATCCATTCTTCTTACTGTCATTAAATAAACATTTATTAAGCACTTACTATATGCCAGGCACTGGCGATTAAAAAAAAAAAAAAAGATTAAAGACAGCTCGTGTTCTCAAGGAGCTCAAAGTCTACCTGCGTTGTTTTTCTAAAAAACTGCTCTGATTAGATCACGCCTACTCATAGGAGCATAACTCAAAACCCTCAGAAAATTCCCATTATCCATATAATAAACTCTTTTGTGATTAGAACTGAAAGGATCCTTAGAGGCCATCTACTCCAAGTTCTTTATTTTACTTATGAGGAAATGAGTCTGGGGAGCTTAAGTGGTTTGTAGTACACACAAGTAGTTAATTTTCAGATCTCTGAGTGGTCTTCAAGGCCCTTTCTCATCTGGCTCCAATCTACCTTTCCAGCTTTAACCTTCACAAACTTTATGTTCTAGTTGGGAAAGGGGTCTGTGTGGTACCTGTCCTCAGTGTCTAGCACAGTACTTTACACATAGAAGAAACTCAATTGTTTGCTGACTTATATTGATTTGAATAAGAATGGCTAATTTTTCACTGTGCTCTCCTTATCTGGTATTTCCTTGAGTCAAAGATGCTCGCATCAGCATTAGCACTAGGGTCTAAATTTAGTATGTGTCTAATTAGCTGTTATAGAATATAAGTAGACACTGGGTTTCTATTATGAGTTGGGGAGCCCAACTTTCATTACGGAATCATTTATGTTCTGGTTTGACTTATAAAGGATGGTGCTAGGTCAGAAATCTTTTAACTTCTATCCCCACTACTCTTTCCACACTACCATAACTGTCACTCACTTAACTAATGCCTTCAATGGAACATATTTTTCTCAATATTAACATATATGTATTTCATTAATTCAATGAAGGGAAGGTATTAATAAGCCTGAGGATGAGACTGTAGAAAGGAGAATAGAAAACTGACTTACTCTGAATATGAGAGCAACTAATGTTAGGAATCTGTATTTCTAGTATTTTGCCATAAAAAATATGTGATACCCTCCAGTGGCCAGATCTCTATGGGCTTCAGTGGAGCCCCAGGGAAATGCGAAAATACCCCACTGGGCCTCAGCAACACAAGATACTGCCACTAGGACCCCAGCTCAGCACCAAGGAAGCTACCAGATCCCTACAGCCTCCAACAGTGCCAGCTACCCCCCAGCCCACCCCTCAACACAGCCAGACACAAGGGTCCCCCATGAGCCTCAAGGCAACATCAGTGCAGCATCAGGTGCCTGTAGCCACTGGCACAAGAAGCCCGAGACACAGCCTGGGGGCTGAGATCAAATTTAAAAGAAAGGAAAAAGGCCCCCCAAAAAGATGAGCAAAAAAACAAAAAAACACAACAAAAATCTGACCATAGAAAGTTATTATGGTGATAGGGAGGACCAAGATACAAATGCAGAAGAGGACAACAATGTCAAAACACCCATGGGCAAAACCCCAAAGGAAAATGGGAAATGGTCTCAAGGCCAGAAAGAACTTATGGAAGAGCTCAAAATGGAGTTTAAAAATCATATAGGAGAGGCAGGAGAAAAACCGGGAAAAGAAATGAGTGAAGTAAGAGAATTATAAAAAGTACATGATGCTACTGGGTCCTCTCAGACATAAGTGAATTAGTATTCAACTCTATTTGATAATCGTCTATTAAGTGCTCACTATGTAAAAGACACTTTGCTGGGAAAAGATGATGGGAAGACAAATGTAAAACAGCTTCTGCCCTTAAAGAGCTTCCATTCTACTGAAGAGATCCAACAAATACCCAAATAAGTAACTATAAAATGTATAAGAAGTTAAAGAGAAGTAGTCTTGTGTAGAGAAGCACTGACTACCAGGGGAGGAGGAGGGATTAGCAAAGGTCTAGTGTAGGAGATGACACCCGGGCTACAGATCCCAAGAAGTGGAACTGAGGAGAGAGGGCATTCTCGCATGGGAGGCAGCCTGTGCAGAGACTGAGGCAGGTGATGGAATGTTGTGTGTAAGGAGGCGAGGTGGACAACATACACAATAACTACAACAAAGTAAAAAGCAAGAACAAAAACCTCAAACTGAATGCTGTGTAATTAAAATAAGATTGGCCCCACAGAAAACTAAGGAAAATACATCTCCCTCCACATTTCCAGAGGCTGAGGTCAAGTTGAGTTATTCTATTTCTCTAACACCTCTTGTATCCATTCCCTTTTCTCCACTCACAACTCCTTTACCCTAGTCCTCGGGACCTCTAATGCTACACTATTAAAAGTTACGTCCTCTGATTTATTTTCTTGCTTCTATCTTTCCCCTCTTCAGTTTGTCCTATGAGCCTCATTCTCACTCAGCTCAGTATCTAATAAGTTGCCAAATACTGTAGTTTCTATCTCCAAAGTACCTCTCTCACACATGCTCTTCTCTCCATCACTGTGGCTCAGGCCCTCACTATGTCTCTTCTGGACTACTGCAACAACCTCCTAATTGGTCTCTCTGCCTTAAGTGTCTCCCTATTCCAATTCATCTTGCACATAGTTTCCACAGAGATTTCCCCAAGCACAGGGCTACTAGGTCACCTCCTCCTTAATAAACTGCAGTGGCTCTGTATTTCCTTTAGAATCAAATTTTTTAAAGTCTTCTGTTTGGCACTTTGGCCAAGTCAGTCAATAAAGATTAAGCATCTTTTAGATGACAGACACTGTGTTAAGTGCTGGGGATACAAAGAAATACAAAAGACAGACAATACACAAAAGGAAGCTAAAAAGTGAAAAGGGGGAGGGAGGCCCATCTGCCCTTATCCTTCCATGATGCAGAAGTCCAGAGGAGTGAACCAGGGTAGGACATGTAGAGATGGCTGGTATGGGTATGCTCTTTAAATGGAGGTTCTGGAAGAGATTCTCCAGTTAGAAGGAGGGAGGGGCCCCAGGGTAAGGAAAAGGCAACTTGGCTCTTTCCTATCTTTCTAAACTTTTTACACACTACTCCTTTCCATGAACTTTAAAGTCCACAGTCACATTGGCTTATTTGATGGTCTTTACTCACAGCACTCCATCTCCTGTCTTCAAACCTGGAATGTTCTCTTTCTGATGAGGATGGGATCTGGACCCCAAAAAGGAAAAACCCTGGACTTTCCCACAAGGCCAAATCTCTGGCATTCCCCTGAGGCTATAATCCCATCAACTGGCCTTTCGTTGTGGCTACGCCCAATTTCTGTTACCCTTAACCTAGCCCAGCCTTCCCTTGTTTTATCGCCCTATCTATGACCCCAGCCATTTCCCATCCTTAATCCTAGCTAGGCTCCATTCTCCCTTCCCCACAGGTCCAGGTCCCAGGCATTCTAAATTCACCCCAGAGCTTACTGGCCACTCCCATTCAGATCTTCCCTAGACCCCTCCAGTCACCCCAGACTACTTGGCCACTACTGGGTCCCTCCCATAGTCTTTCTGTATATAAGGTCCACTTTGTCTCCATTAAGATGCTCAGATTCTTAAAATCTAGCCACTGCCTAGATTGTTACAATTTAGCCAAGAGCTCACTAATGTTCAGACTTTCTGCCCAATATGGCAGATGCTCTAATAAACCTTGTCTTTGGCTGAAAGAAGGCTTGGGTTGAATTCTTTCAGGCAGGATCCGCATGTTGTGATATTGGGCTACCAGCACACCAGCACCCCTAAATCTCAACACTTCTATACTTGTCTTTTGGGATCCCTGGTTTTCTTCAAGAGCCAGCTCCAGTGCTACCTTCTGCAAGAGGCCTTTCCTGGTTCCCCATTCATCTGCTACCAATGCCTTCCCATTTAAGGTTATCTTGTGTCTGTACGTGTTTGATAGATAACTATCTGCACACTTTGTCTCTACCCTTCAGGAAAGTAAGTTACTTGAAGGCAAGGATTATTTAACTGTAGTCTTTGTATCACCATGGTTTAGCATAATGCCCAGTACAAACAACTTAATTAATGGTTGTCAATTGATTAATAGGGTAAAATGGAGGGTTTAATTGTTATTCTTAACATGTTTAAGAGGAAGCTAGGAGGAAATGAACCAGTATGTTATAGTTTATTTCTGTTGTTTTAATGAGGATGGGATCTAGAAAAACCCTGGACTTTCCCACAAGGCCAAATCTCTGGCATTCACCCAAGGCTGTAATCCCATTAACTGGCCTTTAATTGTGGCTACACCCAATCTCCCAATTCTGTTACCTCCCTTTGGCCCCAGGCCACTTCCTACCCTTAATCCAACTTTCCCACCACAGATTAACTATAAATCCTGGGGTGATTCTCCAAGTTTTAGGTTATCTGCATATCTGCTAAGTATACTACTTAGTCTTTAAGTTCTTGGTAAAAATGTTAAAGAGAAGTTCAAATGCAGATTCCTAGAGAACTCCACTAGAGATATCTAAACAGTGAGCTACTAATGATCACTCTAAGGTCTGGCCATTTTAACCAAATCCAACAACTGCATTGTTCTCTAGCCCATATCTCATAGGAACATAGATGTAGAGACGTGAAAAGGAGCTTGGAGGCCTTCAAGTCCAACTCCCTCATTTGACAAGTGAAAGACTAAGAAGACTTACCCAAGGTCACACAGGTAACAAGCAGTAGAGTCAGGTTTTAAACACCCTGCCTCCATACCCAACACTCCTTCTACTGCACCAGCTTGTATATATGAATAGTGTAAAAAATTTTGCTTTGCTAAAATCTAGGTAAGCTTTGATTGTAGAATTCCCAATTTATGTCTAGTAATCAAAAGAAAATGAGGTTAGTCTGGCATGACTAATTTTTTAAAAAATGAAATGTTTTATTAAAAACATGGGACATCAATACAACCAAACTTGTTTCGTTAAATTAACAATTTTTCAGCCATGCCTTCTAAGTCCTCCTATGGCGTCTTGGTTTGGCCAGGCCTATTCTGGATGAAGCCATGCTGACTCTTTTTGATAATCCCTTCTTTGTTTTGTTTTTGATATTCACTAACCATCCTTTTAATCTGTTTCTCACATTTTACCAGGAATCAAAGTCAGCTCACTGGTCTATAGTTTGCAGACTTCATTCTCTTCTTTTGGGGGGATATCAACATTTATCCTTCTTCAATTTCGTAGCCTCTCCCCAATTAACTGTACTCTTCTCACTTCCTTATTTTAAAGACTGCTTACAATGGCTCACCAATCCCAGCAGTCAGTTTCTTAAGTACCCAACTCTACGCAGAGCCACCAGAAGCGTTGTTGAGCAAAGAGTAAGTGACAAGTACGGAGATCAAAGAAAAACGGGGCTGGGTGCCAGGGTCACATCCTTTAAATTGTAAGAGCTAAAGGTTGAAACTGATTGGGAAGGGCTCGAGCTAAAAGGAGAAGGGCTAGAATGTTCAGCTTAGGTTTGGACTGACTGTGTATCAGGTCTCCTTAGTTCTCCCATTAACAAGTTGCTTCTACTTCCCTGCATTTCTCTGACCCTCTTTTTAAGCAACTCTGATTTCTCCTAAACTTTGTTGCCCCCCTCTACCTGCTTCCTTAATCCCTTTTCTGTTTTGTCCTTACTCCAAATATCATTACAATGAAGTAATAAAATGAAGTGAAAAGACAAATTAAATGTAATTTTATTGCGTTCTACTTGATTAATAATTAATGAAAAAAGTTTACATATTTCTTGTAAGTTAAAAGTAAGGACAGCATTTCTATTTATCTTTAATGTACAGCTAGGTGTTCTACACTTTTGTTATGTATACAGAGAAGTGAAAAGGGGTGATTATAGCTTATCTTGCACTGTGGAGTGACTCCTATTTAATATTTTTGGAAGGTGACAGGGAATTAAATACGTCATGTCAGGCTTTTGTATATGTATAAAATATGCTTTGAAGAATATGATCTGGCCTGTGGCATATTCAAAGTATATAATACTGAGCTGTGTTACAATGGGGTTCTACTGTATTTGTGTCTGATTACAATCATCCACCAAATTACTCTTTTTCGCTGCATCTGAAAAATGTATGCTTTTTTTCTGTAGGTAAACCACAAATTTCAGGGATGTAATGATATGTCATTGTTGTTCATCATCACCGTTGATCACCATCAATGAATGAAAGGAAATGAAGGGATGAAAATTCTGGACGGCCAATCATCTTTTTACACACTATGGCCATCTGGTTTTTACCTTCCCCATGAAAGGTTGAGTGTTAACTGTTTACTATATAGCATCATGTTCCCCTCCATTATATTTATGTGACCAGAGCTGTGTAGCTATGAGTATTATGAAGCATGATATATGCTTCAGGCCAAGTAGAGAGCTGTCCTAAACCCATGAAGACATGACATATCAGTTCTTTCCTACCAACCAATACTTTCTCAATGTTGCAATGACCTAGAAATATCTGAATCACTTGGTTTTCTTATCACTAGTAGATATGCCATCTCAAGTGGTCAAAGGATGTGAACTGTTTTCAAAGAATTGCGGACTATGAGCAACCATACGAAAATTTCAAGGTTTTATCCAAGGTTTTATCTCTTACTTAGCAAACTAGCAAAGATGATGAAATATGGAAACAGTCAATGATGCAGGAACCATGGAAGTATAGGCATACTAATATATAGCTATAGGAGCTAGAAATTGGTTCAGTTATTCTAGAAAACAATTTGGGAATTATGTGAGAAAAGTCACTGAAGTATATACACACACATACATACAATACAAAAGATTCATAGAACTTTTTGTAGTGGTGAAAAACTAGACACAAAGTGGGTGACCATCAACTGGGGAAATTGCTGAACAAGTTTTGGAATATGAATAACATTCTCTTATTGCACCATAAGAAATGATGAAGGGCAGCTAGGTGGCACAGTGGATAGAGTACCGGCCCTGAAGTCAGGAGGACTTGAGTTCAAATCTGACCTCAGACCAAACACTTGACACTTAATTGCTGTGTGACCCTGGGAAAGTCACTTAACCCCAATTGCCTAAAAAAAAAGAAAAGAAAAGAAAAAAAAAGAAGAAATGATGAATATGAGGACTTAAAAGAAGCCTGGGAAATTTTGTATGAATTGATAAAATAATGTAAAATCAGCAGAAACAGGAAAACAATATACAGGCCAACAATAATGTAAATGACATCACTAAAATGAAGCTCACAGTTATAACACTGTAACGATCCGTTGTGGCTCAGATAGGAGAAGAAATGAGAAAATGTGTCTTCTTTTCCTTGTGGAACATTGTGTTTGCCATCAAATGCTGTTGTTGGAATGGCTAGTTTTGCTTTAATTCTCTTCCTCTGTTACAAGGGAAGGCTTGCTTGATGGGTTTGGGGAGATAGCAGCAAATATTTGGAATGGATGACAAGCGGCAGAATAAAACTATAAAAAAATCTACTAATTTCATTTAATATTATAAAGAATTCTATAGATTTCATGATATTTAGATCTGGAAGGGACCTTAGAGATCAGTCCAAGTTTTTCCCTTTAGATATGGAAACTCGGGACCAGAATTGTTAAATGATTTACCCAGGGATTGGCTTTGAACTGAAGTCCACTGACTCTAACTTTAGTGCTCTTTTTATTATACCATGTTGCCTCACTCCATGCATGAGTTCTTGAATTGTTCTTCCCCTTTTTTTTATTTTGGTAACTTGTCTTATCTCAAATGTTTAAAGATGACTGACCGTTAAATATAACTGAGGCTGGCTGTTCTGATGAGAAAATGCCTGGTTTAACATCTAGAGCACTTAAAGAGTTCTAAGCCTTGGTCTAGCATATCTTTGCATGCAACATTTATTTAGGTCCCTTGTCCCCTTTTGTGAAAGAAGAAATAATACTTTTATCCTCATCTCCTAGTAAGTTGGGTCATGCTTAGTTATCTTCCTTGAATTTTTTTTTTTCTGGAGGGGGAGACCGAATCTGTAATTTCATTAGTGAAGTAACCAATGTAGATGGTACTTTCTCTGCAATTTAGTCTAGGACAGTTGACTGAGGCCAATAGTTGTGACTGGCTAATGATTACCCAGAGAGTATGTAAACAAATGCAGGTCTTCCTACTTCTGAAGTCAGACTGTCATCTAATACACCAAATTTCCCCCTTCAATAACATTTTGAATATATCAGAGGCCAAATTATAGCCTTAAAACAAAACAATTCTATACACAAGGTCTTCTGAATGTGCCATTAACACAGTTGCATCTCTGCACCTCGAAGATACTATTCAGATAGTGACTTTTAATTTATTCTTGTGTCTCAGTGAGGCAGTTCACTTGATCAATCCCCTTGATGAAGTCTAATTCTCAGAGCTGCAGTAACATGAGAGGACATCAGCATTCTCCTTGATGTGATTTTATACTGCAGCAGTCCATTATCTTTATAGTTTAGAGATGTGTATATGTGTAAGAATAGTGGAGTAAGAACTTAGTTGTTTGGTTCTTGCAAAGTCTAAAGAGCATGCAACTTTTATTTATAAACAGGAAAACAAGTAGGTTGTACAGATCCAATGTCTTCATGTGCCTAACAGTTTTATGAGGGATTTTTTTTAAATGGCAGTGAACAAGTATAATATGGTCTTACATAGATGCATATGAATGTATATGTCTATATATGAGTATGATTACAGATATCTAAGTATATGTATGTGTATATGTTTATGTGTATATACATATCTACACATATATTCATATATATATATATATATATACACATACATATACACACATATCTGTGCTTAATTGTAGCCTTCTTTGAGAAGGGGGGAGAGGAAGGAGGAAAAAAAGAACAGAGTAAAAAGTGCACAGCAGAGAACAAAAGAAAACTTACAAAGACGTAAAGAAAAGATGGACAGCTCTGAAACAATGCATAGTATTTATTATATAGGCTTTCTTGAAATGGAAATTTATTGCTGTATATTGTGAATTCTCACTTATGTTCTGCTGTGTACATGGCAATGCTTTTTTTACTTTTCTTATTTTGTATTTATGTTTTAATATTTAAGTTTATAATGTTTCTTTTTTTCCTTATTGTATATTTAAGTTTTAGTATTTAAGTTTAAAATAAATTAATAAAAAAAATTAAACAGCAGTGAGGATGGTCTAGGAATGTTCATTATAGAGACAGCTTCCTTTTTCCCATTCATATTCAACTATTCAGTTTTTGTTTCATCAGTGAAAGGATCAATGTAGATGGTACCTTGTCAGTAACTTAATCTGTGAGTGTTGCCTGAGGCACTGACTAGTTAAGTGACAACTGCAGGACAATTGGTGGAAACATTTTTAATGCTCATTGGTACCAGGTACCACCATCATTCCAGTTTACTTTAAGACACACTGACTCAATGGTCTGAACAAAGACATGAAGGTCAGGATCTTTGAGTTGAGTCTCTGAGGGTCACTTACAGAAACACAAACTGTTCAGAGTTTGTAGGGATACTGGCAACCATCCAGACCAACCCAATACCCAGAAAGAGTTCGACTATGATATATCTGGCAAGTGCTCATCAAACCTTTCTTTGCTCAAGGACTTCTTTCTTAAATTTTAAATAATTTGTTTTTAGTTTTCAGCATTCACTTCTATAAGATTTTGAGTTTTAAATTTTCTCCCTCTCCTTCCCCCTCCCCAAGATGGCGTGTACTCTGATATAGGGTCTACTTACACATTCATATCAAGCATATTTTCACATTAGTCATGATATATAGAAAAATTAGAACTAATGGGAGGAACCACAAGAAAGAAGAAATAAAACAAAACAACAACAAAAAAAGAAAAGCAAATAGTATGCTTCTATCTGTATTCAGACTCCATGGTTCTTTTTCTGGATGTGGATAGTATTTTTCATCATGAGTCTTTTGGAGTTGTCTTAGATCCTTGCATTACTGAGAAGAGCTAAGTCTATCTTTTTTTTTTTTTTTTTTTGCTAGGCAATGGGGTTAAGTGACTTGCCCAGGGTCACCCAGCTAGTAAGTGTTATGCGCCACCTAGCTGCCCCGAACTAAGTCTATCAAAGTCAGTCATCACACAATGTGGCTGTTCCCTACTCCTTAGCTCTAATACAGGAAGTTTTTCATAACATCAGGGTTATAGTATTTGCTTCTTTACAACTTCTATTTATTGCTCCTAGCTACAACCTCTATATTTCAGCTTACCATTTCTAAATTAAACACACACACACACACACACACACACACACACACACACACAGTAGGAAGGATATATGTGTCTACAAATGCATATATATTTCAATATTTACACCCTTAAGACATCTGGCTTTTCCATCCACCCTATAGCTAAAACTTATTTATGCTGTTTCTCAAAGTTATGGTGCGAGTTCCTTGAGGGCAAAGAATTTTTCCTCTTCTACTTGCATTCCCAGTAACTGCACATAATAAACACTTGATAAATAGTTTTTCTATTCATTCTTTTATTCAACGTCTCACTTTTTTATCTTGAAGAGATGGAAATTGAGGTACAGGGGTTATAAATGATATAGTAGGGACTAAAGTCAAAGTGAATTTAGCTCAGGTGAGTCAAATTTATATCAGGTGGACCAAAGTTTATAACCGATCTTTATTTACTTTGTTGTTCTTTAATCAAAGCCCAGAGATGCCCTTTTTAGATTGGCACGACTTTTCTTCCTTTTGCCTATGGAGAGCCTTACTCTGATTCTTCTTGTACACCTTCTTTCTTTTAGGAGCTTCTTGGTCTTCATGTATAGGTTCTCTCATATACATGACTTTACCCTGAGTGAATAAGCTGAAGTGAAGGGAAGAAGTTAAGTTGTAAAGGTTGGAACCAAGATTAGGAGAGGGTTTGGCTAGAAGGGAATGATAATGAAGTTAGGAGGAAATACACAGGACTAAGTAAGGTTGAAAGTATAGGTACCAAGGGAATAGCAAGAGACCTAAGCCCCAGGAGGAACTTAGGCTGGGGTAATAGGTTATTAGGTATAACTGTTTAGGGAGAAGGTTTTCAGAAATTTTTTTAAAGATTTATTTTTTATGGAGAAATTTAAAGGAAATGTAAAAAGCCAGTCTAAGGACCAAGTATAGGTAGAAGCATAGACCAAGATGAACCAAAGTAGGACCAGCTCTAAGACCCAAAAGGGCTAAGATAAGCTAAATTTAGATGGAACTAAGCTAGCGAAAAAGTTGGCAAAGGCAAGGGGGCACTACCCATACACTGGATGCAGCTGCTGCTTCTTTTTCTCTCTCCCTTCTTAAGCAAGTATTGACTAGGTTTCCAGTTCTCTATTGTGCTTTTTAATGCTATTACTATTGCTTTTCATGCTGGTTTCACAGCCTGGTGAAGGTCATGAGCTTTGTTGGTGACTCTCCTCTTTCCTTACTCCAGGACTAGATTCAGGGGTTGGCCATAGCATCTCCGAAGAGATCACTTCAGGTACTGTAATGCTGGAAGAACTGCTCTGGTTTGTCCACTCCTGACTGCAACCAAAATTCTTATGTACTTAAAAATGGTTGAGGCAGATTAGCAGGTACAGTGTTCTGTTTAATCAGTCATAACTTTTCCCTCTTTCTACATAATAAAAAAGAGAAAATAGAAAAGAAATACTTCTAAAAAAATGTCTAATGAATACACAGATATTTTATATACTACAGTGTTTTCATAAAGTTGAAAGACAAACTTTTTTTTGAAGTTTTAAGGTGGCAAGAAAAAAATGAAGAAAAATGGTTTATAGTGGAGCTATGTTGAACACAAAGGACATAAGAAATTCTGTTCCCTTGACAGTGTGTGCTTTTACAGTTTTCTATAATTAGTAATATTTTTCTTCCTCACCTTGCAGTGTATACATTGTAGAAAACAGCATCAAAACCAGAGGTGGTGATGCTATCCTTTGTGCTAGTCCAGCAAGAGTTAGAGTAGGGGAACAGAGATAAGAGAAACAGCTACTGGCAAACCCTATGTGCACCTGTCTTTTGGAGAAACATATCCAGAAGGTTATTGAGTTAGTGTATCAACATTATACATTAAGGGAAATTAGCTGAATTAACACTAAAAACAGTTGCAACAATATTCTCATTCTGTTTTAGAAGACTCATACCTTTCTAAAACTTATAAATCCATCATATTTAAAATGTTGTGTACTAATCAAATTTTCATAGAATTCCTAAAATTACTTCCATTTACCAAGGGAAATAGAGGCGACTATGACTTGCCATATAAATAAGTTAAAAAGTTGTATTTTAGGAAGGTAAGGAATCCCAGCTTTGTAACTTGTGTGACATTCAGAAAGTCACTTAAACCTCTTTGGATTTCAGTTACCTCATTTGTAAAATGAAAGAGTGGAAAGCTCTTAAAGACTCTTTGAGCTCTAAATCCCATCTGGGCTGGACCTTTAGTGCTCTTAGTAATCTTTTTAGTCCACTTAATGATGGCGTATTGAACTTCCCACAAAGGGTAGTCAGCAAATCTAATGGTTCTTTTTTTTCAATCCTGATCTTCCTTGAACTCTGCTGCAGCTTTTGACATTGCCAATCACCTTCTCCTTCTGAATATTCTCTCTTCTATTAAGTTTCATAACACTGCTCTCTCCTGATTCCTCCTCAGTCTCTTTTGCTGATCCTCCATCCATGTCACACTCTATAAATGTGGGTGTCTCCCAAACATTCTGTTTCGGGTCCCTTTCTTCTTTCTGCTCTGTACTATCTCATTTTGTAATCTCACCAGCTTCCATGGATTAAACTACTTCTATGTAGATGATTGTCAGATATCTCTAACCAGCCGTAACCTCTCTCCAGAGCTACAGCCACTGCATCTCCAATTGTCCCTTGGCCAAACAGAACTCATTAGCTTCCTCCCCAAACCTATCCCTTCTGCAATTTCCTACTGCTGTTGAGTGCATTACCATCCTCCCTGTTACCTATGCCCAAAGCCTCAGTGTCATCTTCAGCTCTTCACTCACACTATGTATCAAATTCATCACCAAATCTTGTAATTCCTATGCTGTGGCATACTCAGCCAGGCATTGAAGACGCCAAGATCATCCACTGCATCCCAGGCCATTGCTAGTCGTCTTGACTTTCCTCCTGCCACTGGACTTCGATGATTCAGGAAGAGAGAGTAAGGTTCATGACTTTGTGCAACACTGCCTCACTCAAATCCAATTCACACCCAACTCAAGACATCCTTGGTCCTCTTTGAAAATGAAGAATGAACAACAACAACAATAGTGACAGCTCCATCTCTAGATTTTGAATTTTTCAGTGGCTGTCTTCTGTTCCTAGAATGTTCTCCCTTCTCAACTCTGCCTTCTGGCTTCCCTACCTTCCTTTAAGTCTTAGGGAAGTCTCACCTTCTTTCTGTAACAGACCTTTTCCCCACTCTTCCTTAATCTAGTACCTTCCCTCTGAGACCACTCCCAATTTATCCTGTCTACATCTTGTCTGTACAGAGTTGTTTGCATGTTTTCTTTCTCTTAATCTGTGAGTTCCTGGAGAGCAGGGACTGTTTTTTTGCCTTTCTTTGTATTGCCAGTGCTTAGCAATAGTAAATGCTTAATAAATTCTAGTTAACTATGACTCAAAGTGAAATAAGTAGAATCAGGAAAACAATATACACCAGAACTACAACAATGTAAATGAAAATAATGACAACAAACAACTGAAACTGAAGGCTATTAAATTACAGTGATCATAATTGGCCCCAAAGAAGAGATATGAGAAGGTAACTCCATCCACCTTCTTTGCAAAGGTGAGGCACTACAGGTATGAAATATTGCATATCTAAGACTTTTTTTGATGTGTTGATTAGTTTTATAGAATTTTTTTCTCCTTTTTTCTTCTTTGTCATTGGAATGTGTTGGGAGGGAAAGTATATTGGGAAATGTAGATGATATAAAAACAAAAAGGGATCAATAAAATCTTATTTTAACAAATTTCTTCCTTATAACAATAAGCGATATGAGTGTTCCTCTTTCTCTTATTTGCATAGAAGGGGAAATAGAAGCGTGGAATACTGCATACAATATGGGACTTAGTTGATGTGTGAGTTGGTTTTGTTGAATTCCACTTTCCATTTTAAATTATCTGTTATAAGGGATTATCCTCTGGAAGAGGGAAAAGGAAGGACAAACCAGAAAATGAAGGTCATATAAAAATATAGATGGGAATAAAGTCTGGATCTGTTATTACAGTGGTACAGAGAACTCCTAGATAATGAAACTCCCTCCACCAATAACCACTACTCACTTTCTCTGTAGCTGTTTTTAGAGAGTTGCCTAGAGCACTGAGAAGTTAGTGACTTAGGATCTCCAGTGGATAGAGTACCGGCCCTGGATTCAGGAGGACCTGCGTTCAAATCTGGCCTCAGACACATAACACTTACTAGCTGTGTGACCCTGGGCAAGTCACTTAACCCCATTGCGCTAGCCAAAAAAAAAAAAAAAGAAAAAGAAAGAAAGAAAGAAATAAGGGTCTCATAGCCAATATGTGTCAGGATTTGAAGGGCTTCTGGGCCTTAGAGACCTGCTCTTTCTCTAGTACATCATATTGCCTCTGGTGATGCAACAATAAAAACTTAAATTTGGGCCTCATTCATAACAACTTACATTCTACTGTGCTAGATAGCATAGTGCTTGGCATACAGTACCCACTTAATAAATCCTTATTAACTGATTCTCCTGGGATATTACCACATAGGTACACAGATGAATACAGTATAAGGAAAACCAGAGAAAGCACTAACAGTTGGTGGAGATGTGCCAAGGAATTCTTCATAGGAAGAAGTACCTGAATTGAATCACAAAGAAAGCTAGGGATTTTGAGAGATAAAGAGGAGATGGGAATTTACTACAGGCATGGGGAATGGATTGCATGAATGCAAATAACATAAGATTTGCTGCACTGTAACCCAAACTCATTAAAATAGAAGCTTATTATAGTAAAAATGGTAAATAATTTTTTCTATTTGTATAAAGCAAATGTTTACTATGCAGCATATTTGTAAATAATAATAAATGGTTGTATATAGGCAAAGGGAGAATTTTTATCCTTTTTTTGTTTTTCTGTTTCCAAAGCAGGGTAACCATTTTAATGTTACATAACAGATTATTATTTAAAAAATGTAGATACATTCATTTTCAGACTTGACTGATTATGTTTATTTGTTTTGCTTCAGTATATTGATTTATCATAAGGTTGGACTTCTGTGTGTGTGTATGTGTTGGGGGAGAGTTAATGGGCTGTGACAGAAATACAAAAAAGAAAGCATCAGTAAAACACTTAAAATACACTTCTAAAAAATGAACTGTACATGCATAAGAGAAGTTCATGGTTTCATATTCAAACCTCTCCTTTGCTCTTTGTAAAATGAAATGTATATTGGTAATCAAGTCCATAATAAAAAGAAAAGAAATTAAATGTTGTTTTCGAAAATATTTTGATCGTTCTTTAAGATTTTATAATTCGGAATAGGATCACAGGATTTTTTAGAGCAGGAGGGACAATTAGACAACTTCTGGAGCAACTCCTTTATCAATGAAGCCCTGTAGACTTGGAGGTGAAGTGCCTTGTTTTAAAGAACACTGGCCTTAAAGTCAGATTTCAGTTGTAGTCAGGGTTTTGCCACATACGGACTTGACCAAGAAATTCTAAACACATCACTTTTCCTCATCTATTAAATAAGATTATACTAAGGATCCTGGCACACTTCCACCAACCCAGTCCTGCAAGAAGCAAATTCTTCAGCTAAAAAGCTTAAGTATGATATCTAAGGACCTTTTTAAAGCCTCTCCACACATACACAACTTTTTTTTTTTTAGGCAATTGGGGTTAAGTGACTTGCCCAGGGTCACACAGCTAGTAAGTGTCTGAGGCCATATTTGAACTCAGATCTTCCTGACTCCAGGTCCTGTATTCTATTCACTGAGCCACTTTACTGCTCTTCACACATACACAAATTTTAAAAAGTTCAAGAGTATTTCTAGGCTATTGGTTCCACAACTGATAGGGACTAGAGAATCCTAGAATACCAGTCAACTCAGGGTAGAAATCTACTTGTACAAAGCTACTGATGATGTTCAGAATTTGTATCTATCAACCAACCTAGGCACTAAAATCCAGGAAGCACTATAAATTCAATTTATAAAACTTTAAAATAGTTTTGTTGATTCAGATATCTGAGCAGGTTGCACACAATGTCTGAGGTAAGCCCCCACTTAGGAAGTAAATTACATACCGTTAATAAGTGATTAGGGCCCACTAGAGGTTCATTCCCTGATGCAATCTGAAGAACTGAAAGGTCATTGAATAGAGAGAGATTTATAGAGAAGCTTTTTAGCTGAAGCCTTTGCTTCCTTGCAGGACTGGGGTGGTGGAGGTGTGCTAGAAGTATTTGAATCTATGAAGCCTGAGAGTTTCTTTACAATATTCAAATGCAGTTACTGTTCATAAATTCCTTATCAAAAGGACAATAAATACACTGACTGCTAAATGGATAAAGACTTGTGAAACCATGTGTTATATGAGATTTCTTATTCGAACAAAATTCCTTCTAGCTACATCAGCAAAATATATCCTCTTTCATACAGAAATAGATATTATGAAAGTATTCATTTTAAAATGAGTTTCTCATAGTATATAGTCCAATAAAACAGAAATAGGATGGACAAAAAGATAGGAAAAGACCTACATAACAATTAAAGATATTAATACTATGCAAAGTTGAGTCCTGAGCATTGAGTCTTTTAAAAAAAAAAAATCTCGGATAAATGTCCAAAACAGCGTCTGCATAGGTTTAGTATCTTCAGTTACTTCAATCTAGTTCCACAGGTTGGTACTTTGCTGTGTTCAACTATACTCAGAAAAATTATTCCCATTCACTTTGGATCATTACAGACAGATTGGGTCTTCTTACAAGAGAAAGATCCAAAGGTTTGGTACAAATGTTTCATGAGCCCATCACTATTTCTCCAGGCATAACCTAGCCTGAGCAGGATTCTGAATGTGTGACATCTTTCCTAAGTCAAGTGCAAGTCAGATGGGAAGCAAAGTATGTCTGACCATCCATACAACAATAGAACAACTCTGCCCATATGAAAGATGGGCTTTATAACCCTCTGGGTGTCAACACATTCATATCCCTCAATTCGAAGTTATGAGCCCCTGGTGGTTGATTCTTACCTTCTATCATAGGAAAGTCCACTTTGGTGGCTTGAGGAGTACCTTTGCAGAACTCAATCCTGAAACCATTTGAATCAGATTTCTGGAGAGTTCTTGGTCTAAAAGTGCTTTGAGGGCCTGTCCCTATACCCATGCTTCCAGAACACAAGCTCTTGCTGTCTGGCCCATTTAAGAAAATAGCAGATCAATAAATAAATCAGCCTCTGGATTCTTGCCTGGGATATGAATGAGGGACTGAAGCAGATAGTCTGATTATTTTCTCATCTTTTCATTTACAACTTTAATTTGCAGATTTCCTCTGCCACATCATGGTACTTGTTTTTTTGTTTTTTTTTTTTCTTCTGCAGTGTGACCTTTGTGAGGAATATGTGCAAGATCTCTCAGCCCTGCCCATTACTTAAAATATTGGATGCTCTTGTGACTGTTTTGTAATTATAGAACTTAGGATGATGCTATGGTCTTGGTCTTGGCCTTCACCCAGGGACTTTTTTTATGTAATCACTGAAAGCTGAGGGGAGTTATGATAGGAAAGTACAAACTAGGATCTCCTTCCTCAGTCTTAGAAATAAACTGCTGGTACTTTCAATCTAAAATGACTTTTTTCCCCTATAGGACTTAACTGCACATGTCAGATGGAGGAGTCACTGGTGCAATGGTACATTCCAACTGGCAGGAACATTCCAATCTTGCCTAGAAGCACATCTGTGCTGTGTTCAACAGCAGGCGTATCTGGCTGTCTGGATATAACTGAAAGACTGTGATCCAGGTGTTTCTCTGGCTAGAAACCCTTAACTCTGATTTCCATTATGAAAGTCTGTTGAAGTTATACAGACACAAACATGTCAAATGGGAAAATTCTGCAGCTGGTGCTGAACAAGCAAAAGGTCCCAAACAAATGCTATTTTTGTTGTTTAGTCGTTTCAGTTGTGTCCAACTCTTTGAGATCCCATCTGGGGTTTTCTTGGCAAGGATACTCAAGTGGTTTGCCATTTCTGTCTCCAGTTCATTTTACATAAGAGGAACTGAGGCAAACAGGGTGAAACGACTTTCCCAGGGTCACATAACTAGTAAGTGTCTGAGGCCAAATTTAAACTCAGAGAGATGAGTCTTCCTAGTCAAGCCTGGCACTCTATCCACCATGCCACCTAGCTGCCCAAGCAGATCCTTTGAAGTATCTCCATTGACTGCTGAGCCTCCATGCTGGGGAAAGGAGAGCACCATCTGTAGCCCAATAGGACTTAGACCCTGAGGCTCCCTGTGTGCACGGCTTCTGGGAGGAATTAGGCCACAGTGAATCCCATGGAAGGATTCAACCTGGCTGTGGTAGAAAGGGCTGCAGTGAGTCTTTTGAAAGAAGGGAAGGATATACTTTAGTGAAAGGAAAAGTAGAGGATATCACATAAGGGGAAAATGGCTTATATTATTACTGGAGATGGAAGAAAATTGTGTTGAAGTGATGGAAGTTCCTTTTCATGGCTTAGTAGCGTATTGAGAGGTAAAAGCACTGAGAGACAGAGATAAAGAAATAGAGAGATTGGGAGCCCTTAATCAGATATTACATTGGAAAAGTAATTCATATTCACAAGATCAAAATATTTGAAAGATAAATTTTTTCACTACTATGTTTATACCTAAACTTTCTGTGTCTTGATTTTTCCACTGTCAGTTGGGGAAATAATACTTGTGCTACTTAAATAGTCCTTTTCAAAATGTAAATTGCTGTAAGAATGTAAGCACAATCTTTTTTTTAAAAAGAGTATAAGATTTATTTATGCAGATAATCTAAATTCAGGTCTCGGCTCTGATACTTATTGTGTGATCCTGGGCAAATATTTTAACCTTACTGTACTTTAATTTCTTCATGAGAAAAATGGGGCTTTTTGCCCTATCTACCTCACAAGGTTGTGAGGTAAGCAATTTGTAAATTTTAAAATTTGGATTACTTTTGGTTAGCTCATGTGTTCCAACAGTAACCTCATGATGTTAGCAGAAGTAAAGGAAGGCTCCAAACACATTAGCAAATGTAAGAAAGGATATGGACAAGAGGTATCTGAGATGAACAAGCTTAGGTTGGATGTATTCTGCATTGCTGGAGAGATTTGAATACTGACACCGATGAGGTCACAAATTCCTTGGAGTGTCTAAGCTGAGCAGTATGTAGTAGTAGTTGTCTGCCCCAGATAGAGGATATCTGGAAGGAGAGAAGTCTTGATAAAAGTGTTTAAGGTTAGAGGTATGGCTGGGGCTTTAGAGAGAAGGAAGATCTAATAATATTGCTTAAAAATACATCTGCCATAGCAACTTATAAAATTTCTAAATGGGAAATGTGGAAAAATTAAGTCCATGTGAAACAATATTTGAATGGGGAAATGGGCACCTGATTCTTCTAGCAGTTGGCAACCTCTTCATAGCACTGAAGCAACTTGAGAAAGCTACTATGGATGCTATGTTATGCTTAGAGAAACTTCAGGCCCAGCACCAACACAGGACAACTTTCTTGGCCTTCTCATTCAGATCCATTATTAAATTATGTGTACCAAAAAGAACAGGAGAGTAGCAAGTTGTATCCATTAAGCCAGAAATGGTTTTTCCCTAGCTAAAACAGATTTTAATTTATGATAGCTACTTTTCTTTCACGCTGTGGAATTTTATCAATTCTAATCATTTGGTTTATGTTTGCTAAAATCAGATTTCACTTAATGGTAGCTATTTTTCTTCCAGGTTGTGGAATTTTATCAATTCTAATCATCTGGTTTCTGTTACACCTACTTTTGTTCTGTCATATTCCTTTTGTTTGCTACGTCTTCCTCCTTTAAACTTCACATAGCACTCTGTATGTACCTCTGTTATATACTTGTGAATTATTAGACTATAATTTCTATGAGGGCTGGGACCAGGTGCTATCTGAACTTTATGTCTTCCCCAGTCCCAAATACTGTGTTTTGCACAGTAGATATTTAATAAGTGCTGACTGAATTAAATAAAATATCTTACATCTGTGAATTCTATGTATTCCTCCTGCCAGACGGTAAGGTTTCTTAAGGATGTGATACAAATCTAACAAATGTGTAAGTCCTTTGACTTCAACTTCAGTGCCATCCAACCAGGAAATCCTCAATAAATAGTTGATGGTATGGAGTATAATAAAAAGAGAACTGAAAAATGGGCATTAGTTTCCAAAACATATAACAAATAATACACAAAACCGATTATGAAAGGAGTACTGGACTTGAAGCCAGGAGAGATCTGCATTCAAACCCCCTCTGACAGTTACTTTCTGTAACTGCCCACCAGAGGAGGCCATGGACATGCCATTTAATTTTTCTGAGTTCCAGATTCCTTTTATGTGAAATAAGGGCAATCATACATAGAGTCCTTGACTCAGAGAATTGTCATGGAGATTAAATGAGATCATACAGGTAGTATTAATCTTTATAAACCTTATAGAGCTACATAAACGTTTGCAATTATTATACGTGTTTGATCATTTATAAGAGAAAATTGCTACCTTCTCATGTAGATCAGTCAATAAAACGTAAAGGATTATTTTTGTCATGAGAATAGCTTCACTGAGATTCAACTTTATCTTCAGGAATACCATTCTCATCTAGCATCTTAAAATGGAAGATAATTTCATTTTATTAGAATGATACTTATGAGTTTTTGCAGCCTTAATTCAACAACCATTTTATTAATCAAATATGTACCTATTAGTCTATTCAATATGTTTGTTTGCCAAGAGTGATGAACACATGAAATTGTGATCCCCTCTCCCCCATTCTTATCTCACCAGTTTTAATTCTGGTATTTCTATTTCATGTACATGCAAACTGCTTTAAGTAATATTGTAAATGCTTTAACCATTTCTTTTAGCAGGAGGGAGAATGCTTGGTAACATTAAAAAAATTAATTATTAGCTCTTACTGCCATGACCTGTACCACATTTTATGCTATTTATTGTTGGTCTTGAGGAGTTTGAATTTTATCCCAGAGGCAGAGGGCAACAGAGTATTTCTGAAAGTCTTTGAGCAAGGCTCCATGACACTGTCAGGTCTCTGTATTGGGAAGATTCTGGCAGTTAAGCAAAGATGCACTAAAGAAGGAAGAGATTAGAAACAGAAAGATGAGTTAGGAAGGTATTATAATAGCCTAGACCATAGGCAAATCGCGCTGAACTGTGGTGGTGGCTCTGCAATTTGGGAGATGTGAAAGTAGATAAGAAAGGACCTGGCAAGTGACTGACTGGACACAGAAAAGAAGCACGAAGGGTGATTCCAAGGTTCCAATGTGGGTGATTAGGAAGATGACATTCTCAATGGAAATAGGGAAGTTTAGAGGAAAGGTTAAAGATTATGCAGTTCTGTTGCAGACATGATGAGCAGACAGTCAAGAATTAAGAGTTCAGGGGAGAGGTTCAAGTTGGATGTATAGTTTTGAAACCATCTTCATTGATAAGATAATTGAACCTATGGAAGCAAATGAGATTTCTAAGAGAGAAAGTACAGAAAGAGAAAAGGTGAGAAGAGGGCTCAGGACAAAACCTCGGGGGCTTCTATGCTCAGGAGTCTCAAGCAATGGATACAGTAAAAGCAAGTGTGTGTAAGTAGTCAGGTGACGGTATGGTGAAAAGACAACTGGTTCTGGAGTTTAAATCTTGCCTCTGACAAACTCTCTGGGCATCTTATCAGCTTCTTCATCTGTAAAACGAGGGGGATGGACTAGATGGTTTTTGAGCTTCCTTCCAAATCTAGTTTGAAAATCCAATAAACAATGTCATGGAAGGCAAGGGAGGAAAGGTTACCCAGGAGAAGGGGTTGGTCAACGATGTCAAAAGCTGAAGGGTTAAGAGGATGAGGACTGAGAAAAGGCAACCAGATTTGGCAAGTGAGAGAATAATCTCTAAATAAAGGCATACATCCACAAGAGTATTATAGTTTATCACATCATTCATACTGAATTAGCTTAACAATTCTTATGGGATGCAAAGCATGGTATGCTTCAATAACTATGGCTGCCAGTTTGGTGCCCTGGCCACAGAGAACCTGAAATTGACAAGCCTGTTTCTCTAGAATTGTTGGAAGCTGTTTCCTCAGTTTCAAGGCCAACAATAACCAGAAAAAAGAGGGACTGGAACTCATTCTCTTCTGTAGTATAGTTGGCAGCCAACAGTGATTTCTGATTTAGGTAAATTGTAGTGGCAGTGCTCCCAGTGTTAAGTATGTAAAGAATTTTCTGTTATCAGATGGACAAACATTAGTTCTCTACAACCAACAGTTATTACTACAGTATGCCTGTAGGGTAGAATGCACCAAATATATTCTGAATATGCATTTAACTCCTTAGTTAATAGCTAAATAGTTCTTAGCTTAAAAAAGAAAGGGAGGTGAAAAAAGTTATATTTCTCCCAAACTTACTAAAATATTAAGATTTTATTTTCCTCTGCACCTTCAGCCTCAGCAAATTATGAATAAGTAGTCTGTCCCATAGTTAGCAACTATCAGCAACATCAAAAACTAACTTCAGTCATGAGAGAACTTGACTTTTCTAGGGTTGTTTTTTTTTAAAGAGAGGAAGAAATGGAAGAAAAAATAAGTCTACTACTTTTCACATACTTGTTTTTTCAGGAGGCAAGTGAGTAAGTACACTGATTGTTACCACTTCTGCTGAAGGACATATGGTTGAGGTGAAATCAAGCTGATTTTGCTTAGTGGATAGGGCTTAAAGAATAATTACAAAAACTTTATTTTAGGTATCTATTTAAATCATACTGTCCCTGTTAATAGCCACAGATGAGAGAGAAATCACAGTAATTTTATATATACATATATATATAAAATTACTGTCATTCATACACACACACATATTTGGATACATGTTTGCTTTGCAAAATCCTAGTAAATTCATCTGCTGTCATTCTTGCATCACTTCTGCTATGTTACTCTTCAAACCTTTCCTTCCCAAACATCTCTTACAGAAGAGAGAGCTTCTGGCTTAGTGGCAAGAAGATGTGGGGTCAAGTCTTTGACAAAGTCTGACCCAGGTTCCTTTTAGTTGTTTTTCTTTGAAATAAGGGATCATTCAAATCACTTAAACTCTTAGTGGCCTAGGCAACTACAGAATACCACAAACGATAGAACAGTTGCTGATTTGCATTGGTAGATTAAAATCACAGATCTGAAACAAAGTACTTGCACACACTCATTACCTTAGTCCCAGACCTTTGATTTCCTTAGTGGAGGGAACTCTACCAAAAAAATTAGCAGCTGTTCAGCAATTTAGTTGTTGTTTTTTTTTAATTTTGCTTTTTAGAGAATGTTTATTAATTTTTTTTTAACATTCAGTTTTTTGAATTCCACATTCTCTCCCTCCATCCAGCTCCTCCCCTACCCATTGAGACAACAAGCGATATGATACCCATTATACATGTGAGGTCATAGAAAACATATTTCTATATTAACCACATTGCAAACACCCATGAAAAATAATGAAAGTGAAAAATATGCTTCAATCTGCACTCAGAGTTCATCAGTTCTCTCTCTGGAAATGAAGAGCATTTTTCATCATGAGTCCTTTGGAATTGTCATAGATCATTGTATTGATTGGAAGAGCTAAGTCCTTCACAGTTGATTATCATTACAATATTGCTGTTCCTGTGTACAATGTTCTCCTGGTTTTGCTTACTTGACTTTGCATCAATTCACACAAGTTTTCCCAGTTTTTTTCCTAAAACTCTCTTTTTCATCATTTCTGGCAGCACAATAGTAGTCTATCACAATCATATAATACAACTTGTTCAGCCATTCCCCAATTGATGGGCATCCCTCCAATGTCCAATTCTTTGCCACTATAAAAAGAACTATTATAATTATAAGGGTATGCACAGTTCCAAACTGTTCTCCAGAATGGTTGGACCAATTCACAACTCCACCAACAATGCATTACTTTATCTACTTTTCAGTATCCCTTTCAGAATGTCATTTTCCTTTTCTGTCATGTTAGCCAATCTGATAGGTGTGTGGTACCTCAGAGTTGTTTTAATTTGCATTTCTGTAGTTATTAGTGATTTAGAGCATTTTTTTCATATATTATTGATGACTTCGACTTCTTCTTCTGAAAACTGCCTGTTCATACCTTTGGCCACTTATCAGTTGTGGAATAGCTTGTATTTTTTATAAATTTGGTTCAGTTCTCTATTTATTTGAGAAATAAGGCTTTTATCAGAGAAACTTGCTGTAAATTTTTTTCCCCAGTTTCCTCCTCCTTTTCTTCTGATTTTCACCACATTGGTTTTGTTGTACTCAGCAATTTTGTCTTAAAAGAATTGCCTGAGGCAATGAAAGATTAAGTGATTGGCCCTATATGCCACAGGCAGATTTTGAAAGCAGGTCTTCAAGACTGTGAGATCAGCTTTCTATCTATCCATGACAGAGACTGAAATTGTGTCAGGAAGTAAAAATCATTATGATACAAAAAATTCATTAATAATTAATAAAAATAATCACTTACAAAGTTGGCACCAACTCAAACATCCTTTTCTGTTTAACATTAGTGACTATCAAGCCCACTAGGTCAACTTCTCTGTCTGTGTTGTCCAGTCTTTCACTGATTGTCTCCTGGACTCTAGGTAGGTTCTTTAGCTCTATCACAGAAATTCTGATATGTTATTTCACCATGATAATTTTCTTTCATACAATTATTGTTTCTGTGATCTGTTCATTGACCCAGTCATTATTTAAAATTTCATTGTTAAGTCTCCATTTAGGTCTGTGTCTGTAGTTTGTGGTTTCTAAACTAATGCTCTTTTTATTGTGTTATGGTCTATACAGAATGTATTTATTATTTTTGTCTTTTTACATTTGTAAAATGTACCCTAACATATGATCAATTTTTGTAAAAGTTCCACATTTTACTGAAAAATATGTACATACTTTAGCACTCCCATTTAGAAGATGCCTTAAGTCTTTTAGTTCTAGTCTTTCTCACAATTTGTTAACTCCTATCTTTTCCCTTTTGCTTACCTTTCTGTTAGACTTATCCAAAACTAAGAGAGGAACACTGAAATCACCTGCCACTATTATATTACTTACCATCTATGTCTTCCGTTACTTCAGTTAATTGTTCCTTTATGCATTTAGATACTAAGACATTTGGAGTAGATAGATTTGGTTTACTGTCTATGGTTCTTTTCAGTGTAATTCAATTTCCTTGTTTATCCCTTTTATGTTTTTAATGCTTGTTTTTACTTTGTCTGATGGCATAATTGTAACTCCTGGATTTTTTTTAATTCACCTAATGCATAATAATTTTTTTCCCAGTTCCTCATTTTCATTCTGTGTATGTCTTTGTTTTTTACATGTGTTTCTTGTGAGCAATGGATTGAGAGGTTTTGTTTTCTTATCCAATCTTTCATTCTTTTTTATTTTACTGGATTGTTTAATCCACTCACGTTTAAAGTTTATGTAGGTTCTTAAAAAGTGATCTGAATATTAAAGAAGAGAGGAGAAATAAGAAAAATCCCTTGAATACTTTTACAGCAATTTCTCTTTTCAAGATTGTATCATAAAAATCAAATAAGGAACAAAAGTTAACAAAAGTAAAGTGGGGCAGGTAGGTGGCACAGTGAGTAGAGTGATAGGCCTGGACTCAGGAAATCTTAAATTCAAATCCAGTCTCAGTCACTTAATAGCTATGTGACTCTCGACAAGTCACAACCTCTGTTTGCTTTGCTTTCCTCAAATGTAAAAAGGGGATAATGATAGTACCGACGTTCCATGGTTGTGGTGAGGATCAAATGAGACAATATTTGTAAAGTGTTTAGCACAGTGCCTGGCACACAGTCGGGGCTATATATATGTGCTAGTCCTCTTCCTCCTTCTTCGAAGGCTATCATGCAATTTTATTTTTAAGAATTACATCTAAAATCAGTATTTTATTCATTGTTCCTTCTAAGGATTATCACAATTGTAATTTTAACTTCAATTTTTTTAAATATAAAATGAACTCATTTTCATAATTTTTAGTTTAATTTTCAAGATAGAGACCCAATTAAACCTTTTTTTATTACTTATATAGAAATGTTGGTTTCTATTTTAAATGGATTCACTTTAAAATTACTTTTCCCCAGGATCAATTATCAAATCATCCCAAACAATGATTTTCTAGAGAGAATTTGAGAAAGGTGATATTGTTCTGATTTTCAAAAAATGGAAGATAGTGTAACTCAAACTATCAGCTGGCAAGCTTGACTGCTTAAGACTATAGCATTAAAGAGAAAGTTAGAGAATATCTAGGAAAAGAAGCAGGGGCAGAATGACTTCATCAAGTCCAGATCATACTAGACTAATTTCATTTTCTTTTTTTGACAGGGTTATTACTCTATCCACTCCAGTGAGCATTCAATAAGCATCTACTATGTACAAGGCACTGTGCTAAGTTCTGGGGATACAAAGATAAAACAGGAAAAACAATCCTTGTCCTCAAGGAGTTCAGATTCTACTGGGGGATTACAACATGTAAATAAGCTCAAACCTGATTACTTAAGGAGGCAAAAAGCACCACCAACTAAGGGGAATCAGTAAAAGCTTCCCACAGGAAATGGCACAGAGGCTGATAGCTCATCCTTGAATTAACTAAGAGACTGTTAGAAGTAGAAGTGTGGTAGGAGCGTATTCTAGGCCTAGGAGCACAGCCTGTGTGTGTGTGACATATCAAAATTAGAACTCAAAAATCTTAATCTTCAGACTTCAAGTAAGAGCCTGGGTCCAAGTCTAGTGTTCTTTCTATTACACCACAAATATCTCACATAAGACATATCAGTTGTAGCCATTTCTTTAACAAGGAAAATCCTCACCATTACCTCTACATCCTTTAAGACCCGACTTAAATTCAACATAAACAAAATGCCTATTATGGCCAACTCACTGGGGCAGGTGAGAAAGAGAAGTGCACTTCCAGGAAGCTGAGGCTAGAAGCTTCATTCACTTGGAACTCCCAAAGCAATTTGTTTGCAACACTGACATGGCACTTACTTTATACCCTTGAATTGTAGTTATTATGGACTGTCTTATAATACTCATTAGAGTGTAAGCTCCGTGAGGGCAAGGCCAATAACATTTATCTTTGTATGCTCCACATAGTCCAGCATAGCATCTTAAACAAAGTAGGTGATGAATCAGTACTTGTTGACTGACAAGGAATAAAAGCCCTCTAAGTTTTGCCACTGGGGTTTTTTTTACTCTTTGCTGTATTTTAGAGGTTCCTAACCCATCAAAAAAAACCAAACCAACTCAACAAAAACCTCTATGCATTGTTTACTGCTGCCTGAAATTCCTTTAATGCGGAAGAGGGTAAGGAATAAAGCCTTTCATCTCACAATTAATAAAATCCTACAGTAATACTTAGGCTTAAAACACAAATATATGATTAAGGCAACATTGAAGTGCTAGTATCCCACAATAGTGGACAGAATATTATGCTAGAGTGAAAAGACCTAGGTTCTGGTTCTGGTACTGGTACTTACCAGCTATGTGACCTTAGGTAGGTCATTTAACCCCATGAGGCCTGGTTTCCTCAAATGAAACACGTTACCAACTATACCATCTGCCCTCACAGGATTGGTGTGAGGTCCAAGGGAGAAAATATATGAAAGCCCTTTAAAAATTATAAAGTACTATACAAATATGAGATTGATACCTTTTTATGATAATGTAACTAGTATTAGTATTAGTCACTAAAAATTACTGTTACCTGATTCTTTCCTGTTTGATAGAAGAGAAGATAGTATGGCATTGTAAAAAGCTGGATGCAAGCAGATGCCTAATGATTAGAGAATGGCTAAATGAACTATAAGGAAATATTACTGCACTGTTAGAAACAATGAATTGGAAACACATGGGAAAAGGTACATGAATTGAGGAAGAGGGAAGTAAGCAGTAACTATTTTTGTTAGAAAGGAGAAGGTTGCTGAGTTGGTTGATTTTGCTTAACTACTTTTCTTTCTTATAAAAGAGGATTTGATGGAGGGGGTAGCATATATTGAGATTAAAAACAAAAGATATCAAAACTTTAAAAAAAGAATGATACTAGGTGCCTAAGAAATAATATCTTTTCATATCTGTGTTTCATAGTTTACAAAGTACATTATTAACAATAGCTCAATGAGAGAGGTAGGGTAAGTAGTATTATTCCCATTTCATATATGAATAAAATTAGGTTAGGAGATCAGGTGATTTGCCCAAGGTCACGTAGCTAAGAAGTATTAGATCTGGGAAGGCTGGACAGTAAGAGTGACAAAGAACAAAGAAAGGGGAAAAATAGGAACACTAATGGATAACTGCCTTGTCTAGGGCTAGACCTTATTTGTCATTTAACTGCATGTAGACAAATAGAAATTGTCTACATTGGTAGTCTAGTCTTGCACAGCTATATTCTTAGGTATCTAGTAGAAATACTGCCACTGAACTTACTACTCTAATCAATCAACAAGCATTTATTCAATGCTTAGTATGTACCAGGCACTGAAACAGTCCCAGTGCTCAAGAAGCTTACATTCCAATAAGGGAGAAAAACATGGATATAAATAGTATATACAAGTCTCGTTGTTGTTTGTCCTTCATTCTCCAAGAGGACCAATGACATCACAAAAGTGAAGTCTTGACTTGTGAGTGAATTGGATTTAAGTGAGGAAGTCACTCGATGTTGTCAGTCTCACTCTTTCCTCCAGAGTCATTGAAGTCCAGTGGCAAGACAAAAGTTAAGACAACTGGCAACGTCCCAGGATGTAGTAGATGACCTTGGCCTTTCTAAATTAAGGTCTTTCCCCGATTTGTTTGTCTGAGGCAACATCCATTCGATGACTAAGAGTTAGGTAAGAACTGAGAAAAAAGATGACCTAATTTCCCATCACAAAAATATCAATCTGGAACCTTCTACAATCTGGCAATAGGGCTAGTACAGGTGGACCTAAAATATAGGATGGGTGTGAAGAAGTAGAAGAGCCAAGGGTAATACATGCCCTATGCCATGCTGACATAATTGGGCATACCTGGCTCATGCTCTAGGCATGCTTATGGGGGAGAGTGATCTTTATGGGACTACAAGTTTCATAAAAGCAGATAAAGTAGATGAAGAGGGGAAGAGAGGGGAAGCTCTCAGCTGGGGGGCTGAGAAAGGGCTCCTCCAGAGAGGTGGTGTTTTAGTTGAGTCTTGAAGGAAAGTGGGGTTTCTAAGAGGTAGAGGTTTGGTAGGATAGTCTCTAAAGTATGCTGACTAGTCAGTGCAAAAAGGCTTGGAGAGAGGAGACTAAGGGTTGAATGTGAGAAATAACAAATAGGCCTGAAGGCCTGAACCACAGGGTCATGGAGAGGAGTACTGAGTAAAACTGGAAAGATCAAAAGGAAGCAGGTTGTTAAGGGCTTTAAGTGCCAAATAGGAGTTTAGATTTCAGCCTAAAGGTAACAGGGAGCCAGTGGAGTTTAGTGTGTGTGCTGAGGGAGAGGGGGTAATATGGCCAAACATGCACGTTAGGAAAATCCCTTTGGCAGTTGTGAGGAGGATGAATTGGAGAAGAGAGAGGCATGGCAAACAGGCTAATGAGAAGACTCCTTCAATAGCCTAGGAGAGATGGTCTTAACTAGGGTGGTGACTGAGTGGAGAGGGGGACGTAAGTGACAGAGTATGGAGATAGAAACCACAAGATGTGAGTGGTGACCGTGTGAGTGAAAGAAGGGGGACATACCCAAGAGAGACTGCAGAGGTAGAAACAACAGGATTTGTCAACTGTTTGGATATATGGGGTGAATTAGAGTGAGAAATTTAGTTTTGAACCTAGGTGACAGGAAGGATCGAGGTGCCATGATGGTAACAGGAAAGTTTGGGCAAGGGGTAGGTTTGGGGAAATGTATAAACTGTTTTGGATATGCCTACAGGACATCAACTTTGAAATGTTCAACAGGTAGTAGTCTCACGAAGAGGTGGTCTTTCTCCTTGCCAAAGCTAATCCTTCCATGTGTCCATTTGGTCCCATTCCATCCCATCTTCTCCAACTTATTGTCTCCTCCATCACTGCCACTCTCACTTATCTTCAACCTCTTCCTATCTAAAGGCTCCTCCCCTACTACTCACAAACATGCCCATGTCTCTGCCCCATCTTCAGCCCCCCCCAACTTGATCCATCCATCCATCCATCCATCCATCCATCCATCCATCCCTGCTATAATCCCACATCACTCCTACCTCTTGTGGTTAAACTTCTTGAGAAGGTCATCCACAATTACCCTCTGCTCTCACTTTCTTCTTACTATATTCTGGCTTCCAACTTCATCATTCAACTGAAACTATTCTCTCCAAAGTCAATAATGATCTCCTAAGTGCCAAGATCAATGACCTTTTCTCAATCTCATCTTTCCTGACCTCTATGCAGCCTCTGAGACCTCTTTTCTTCTTGAAACTCTTCACCTTAGGTTTTCGGACATTGCTCTCCTGGTATCCGTCTATGCTCCTTCTCAGTTTCCTGGTCTGCTTCACTGGGTCTTCATTCAGGTCATATTCACTATTGGTGGGTGTTCCGCTCTTCTCTTCTCCTTCTATACTACTTTGCTTGGCGATCTCAACAGCTCCCATGGATTTAATTATCCTCTCTATGATGATGGTTCTCAAATCTACATATTCAGCCCTAACCTCTCTGGTAACCACCAGTCTTGCATTTCTAACTGCCTAAGAGACTTCTTGAATTGTATGTCCAATAGGCATTTTTAGCTCAACATAGCCAAACTCAAACTCATCTTTCCCCTGAAAGCCTCCTCCCTTCTAAACTTCCCTGTTACTGCTGAGGGAACCAACTGCCCATCCTCATAGTTGATCAGGTTTGAAACTTAGGTGTCATCCTGTACTCCTCACTCACACTCCCCCATCCAATCAGCTGCCAATGGCTGTCAATTTTGCTTTTGTATTATCTCTTACAAATGTCCTCTCTTCTCCTCTGACACTGACACCACCCAGGTACAGGCTCTTATCATCTTACATCTGGACTGCTTCAACAGTTTGCCTGCCACAAGTCTCTCCCCATTCAAATCAAACTCCACTCAGCTGCCAAAGTGACCTTCCTAAAGTACAGGTCTGATGACATCGCTTTTTCTACTCAATAAATCCCAGTGGCTCCCTGTCACCTCTGAGATCAAATATAAAATCATCTGTTTTGCATGTGAAGCCTTTCAAAACGTGCTCCTCCCCCAATGCCTTTCTAGTCTCCTTACACCTTGCACCCCACCTACTCTGAGATCCATTGACACTGGCCTCCTTGCTGTTCCTCAAACAAGGCACTCTTATCTTCTCACTCCATGAATTTTTACAGGCTACCTCATGCATGGAATGTTCTCCCTCCTTATTCCCTGCCTTCTGGTTTCCTTGGCTTTCTTCAAGTCTCAACTAAAACCTCACATTCTCTAGGAAGACTTTCCTGATCCCTCTTAATTCTAGTGCCTTCTGTTTATTATTTTCAAATTTATACTTTATAGAGCTATAGAGCTTGTTGGTACATAGTATTTGCATGTTGTCTCCCCCATTAGATTGTGAGCTCCTCAAGAGGGAGTTTTACCTTTTTTTGTCTTCCCAGTACTTAGCACCGGGCCTGGCACAGAGTAGGTGCTTAATAAATGTTTACTGAGTGACTCACTGGAACTCAGGAGAGAGATTAGAGTTAGATTTGAGAATCAACTGAATAGTGGTGATACTTGAACTTACTGGAGCTGATGAGATCACCGAGTGAGAGGACAGCCATAAAAAGAGCAAAGGAAGAAGAGGGCCCAAGATAGCACCCTGGGAGACAACCAATAATTAGAAAGTATGATATGTATACAGATCCAGCAAAGGAGACCGAGAAGGACAATGAGATAGGAGAAGCAAGAGAGAGCAGTGTCACAGAAATCCAGAGAAGAGAAAGTATCCAGATGGATAAGTGGCCATTTCTGTCAAATACTGCAGAGTCAACAAGCATAAGGACTGAGCAAAGACCACTAAATTTGGTAATTAAGAGATCATTGGTAATTTTGGAGAGGGCAGTTTCAGTCGGAAGGTGAGGCTGAAAGCCAGATTGCAGAGAGTATTTAGAAGCATGTGAGAAAAGAGGATATTGAGGCACTGGGCGTCAGTTTTTTAGGGGAGTTTAGCTGAGAAGGGAAGGAAAGATACATGACAATAATTAATGGGTAATGGTAGAACATAGTGAAGGATTTTTTTCAGGATGAGGGAGTCTTTGGAGTGTTTGTAGGCAGCAGGGAAAGAATGGATAGATAGAAGGTAGGGGGGGTGTGTGTGTGTGTGTGTGTGTGTGTGTGTGTGTGTGTGTGTGTGTG